>NC_045560.1:51087137-51714637 GCF_009819795.1 Aythya fuligula
CCAGCAGGGACTAGAAGGACTCCAATTTGTCCCCTCAGAGGCTCTCAGCAAGTGAGTCTTGAGAAGATGCAAACTCCACAAACTCCAAGCATCTGCATGATATGCAGGTCCCTCTGGAGAAGAGAAGCACCTAAGTTTATCTTTGTCAACGGATCTGCTCATTACAAAAGGGACGTTGAAGCATGCTGCTGTTGGGCCATTTTTCTGAAGAGAAAAAAATCAGATCAGGATACCACAACCACGTGACGGTAGTCAACGTAGATCTAAGAAATTCAGTTTCAACTCTGCCTCTGACAGCAAGAGCAAACTAAGTGGAGGCTGAAGTTTCTCTACTCTATACACAAGAAGAAGGAAGTGACTACTCATGGCCCTGATTGATATTACTATCAAAAAGAATCCAGTCATGCATGGCGTGCACATGCATGAACAGAGAGACCTAGTGACACGTGCACAAAGATCTCCCCCATACAAAGTGCTGCTGCGTGAGTCCTGACCTGCACTACTCCTTCAGCTCAGGCTAATACATTGACTAAGTTACACTCCACTTTTTTTTTACTCAGAGAAGAGCAGACCATGGAGCTTCACTTTTCATTCATTCACTCTTAATTCCAGATTCTAACTCAGAAGAATATTGCATTTGTTCTGTGCTGGGGCTCATGCCGTGCAAGCCCATGCAACCATGGAAGGCACTCAAACGTAAGACATAAAAACAGAAAACAGCATCTCCGACATTCAGGGAGAGGTGAAATACTTGCAGGTGTTTAGTGCTACTTTGCAGGGGGAAAAAAAAAAAAAAAGATACATTTGCATACTATTTTTGCATCATTCAAAGAGTTTGGGGCTGAATCTGGACAATGTACCTCACGGGAGCTCTTCAAGAGGAAAACAAGCCTCCCAGATGCTGGCATTCAGGTTGTGCCTGATCTTCTAAGCATGCCACAATTGCAAGACACAAGTGGGAAAGCCTGGGATGCACTGGTGGGCAAGAACATTCGTTTGGATCTTTATGTCAAAATTCCTGTGGTATTGTACTTTTATGAGAAGTTCAAGAAGTTTGAAGCAATTCAAGATCCGTTCACGTCTACCATTTCAACAAGGCACCACTATTGAACAGTTCAATAACCAAGCTCAAGTATCTGATATTTTTAGCTAGATATACTATAACATCTCACAGATGCCTGGAGTTTTCTCCCTGCAAGGTCTGAAGGAGATTCCTTCCTTCTCAACTACCAGTTCAGCAGAATTTGGGGGCTGCTTTTCACATGCTCAGACAATCGAACTCTTCAAATGGCTGGGAAAGCCACATTTCTCCACTTCAAATGAAGTGTTAGCAACAGATATAATGCTTGCCTGGTACAATTGGTGCTGCTTCCCCCCCAGAAGAATTAGGAACATGTGTTCAAAATGTCACTGAGGCCATCAAAAGAGCTAAAGGGTAGTCAAGAAAACAAAAACTGGACAAATCTGAAAGGGGGGGGAAGGCTGAAATTTTAATCCCTTCTTACTATACACTGAATGATTCAGTAATTCCCAATTCACTTTGAGGCAAAAATACCTGATTTGGGCCTTAAAGAAAGAGTGTGTCTTAGTCTCTGCATTGCAGATGAGAACAATCACATTTTGCTTGCTCTGACTTATTGCTAAATTGATTATTCTCCAGGACTGGGAAAGAGGGAGAAAGGAAGGAGATGGTAATTGTCCCTATAAAATTCTTTAAGAAGATGAAAGAATTGAATGCATCTTACTTTTCCTAGCAACCCTCTTTCCTAATTCAGAAGCAAGTAAATCACACTCAGGATAGTATCCTGAACATATGGCTTTCTCTGAATAAGGGGAATTTGCCTGCCTACAAGCCTGCTTTTCTTTTCTTCTCTCTCTCTCTCTTTTTTAAATATGTCAGTCTCTGGAATCCCTATTCACACATTCCCCTTCACAGCACAGTGGATTTCTGCCTAGGAAAAAAAAAAACAAACTTTATAAATATTAACATTTCTGTCTACAGAAAGCTGTACCTGAGCTTAACATCTAGACAACTGCATGCAACCTGTTCACTACTGTTGCATTTACTTCCCACATACTCAGCTTAAGCATGATGTAACTAAGATAATAAAAGGTAAGGACTTCAGTGCCCCAAGGCATGCGACAACATGAAAAGCTTCCTTTAGAGAACAGATCTCAAGCAGACAATATTGGAGGTCTCCAAATGATCTTGCACCTTTCTTTACCATATTTCCTGCAAACACCTCTGAAGCCCATGGCTCCAAGAGTGGCAACTTACGGAACATGTTTTTACTTCTTTTCCTTCTCCATGCACAAGACGACTTATTTTGCATGGTCTGTGTTTTGAATGCTCCCCTCATCGTAATGTAAAGCAGCAAAAAGGGAGGACCATTGGAGGGACAGTACTAACCCCTTGATCTGAAAGATGCTTCCTACAGAGGTCTTGCAGGCTCATGGTTGCAAAATGGTGGTTGTGAGGGCCCTGAGAAGGGGGAAGATACCTGCTGAAGCTTCTCACCCTCCTGTCTGCAATCTCAGAGGGAACTGGTTGCAAAGTGCAGAAGATGACCGCAGAGAAAGCTGCCAACAGGAATAAAAGGACAGTGAGGATGCCAAAATGCAATGGTCTGCTTTTTTTTTTTTAATTAACAAATAAAAAGACAAGCAAGAAAAATGTGACTAGAAACTGAAATCAGAAATGAAATTGAAACAATTTTATACAAAGCATGAACCAAAGTCATACCAAAACCCACCTGATTTTTTTCTATGAACATCATTCGCAATTCCCCATGTTCATTTATGTCATCTTCGTGGTGTCAGTTTTCGAGAGAACAATTCTCAGCTCAGCACGACAGAACAGTGATACTGACGGGCATGTAGAACATTAGCATGTTATAAATAAACTGCTAATTTGAGGTGGGAAAAATCATCTAGGCGGCTCTTATGATTAAGAACCAGAGGAAGAAAAAGAGCAACTTGCTTATGCTTCCAGGACACTGCTTTTTACAAAATGAACTTTTTCTAACCCTCAATTCCTATGAAAACAACAACAAAAAAAAATGAATCCTAGCACCAGTGAAACACCCACTGGTTAGACAAAGCAGCCAGTGAAAATGCTATTATAATTTTAAAGCCCTCCCTGCCTTGCCTTGAGTAGCAAGCTGTCTTTTCTACTGTTTCAAGAGGTTTGTTCTTAAAAAGAGTACTACAGAGTTGTGAAGTTTCAGCTTCCTCTCATCTGACTTGCAGTTTTACATGACTCGTAAGAGACGTTTTTAGGCTATAGATACTGCGTATCCGAGAAGAGAACAATGTGCAGAACTATTATACAGCAATTTGTGTCTGGGTTACTTGCAGCTGTTTGATAAAAGCCTTACTATGAAAAGCAAAACTTTATTCTGCTGAACTGACACCCAGGATTATTCGTGTTTCTGATAGGCCTGATCGCCACCCTCCTTCTGTCCTGAGCTAGGATCCCTTCCCACCCTTCCCCAGTGTGCAATTGCAGATAACGCCCTGCTGCTGCGTGGCTGCCATCGCTGGTATTATTTCTGTATCACTTGGGCATTGTCGCTCTTTAGCAGAATGCCACTTACTAAGCAATATTATAAAAATGCCTGCGAATATCTATGTTCCCCATAAGTGAGGATAATGGCCTCATTGCAAAAGTCTCGATAAAAGCGGCATGTTCCAGCAAGACAGCTTTCAGATATCGCTAAACAAAAGCCTACTGTGAGAGCCGTAACCAACATCAATTCCCACTATGTGAAGACATTAGACAAAGTGTGAACTAGCTTACTGTATGGGGACAAAAAACTGACTGTCAATGTGTGGGACCAACACTGCCTAAAACACTACATTGGCAAGTCAAAATACAACCAGCATATATGCATGGTAATTGTCATTTAATTCCAGAGTTAGCAGTAGAACAAAACAAGTACCGAAGGCAATACTAGGTTACTAGCATCACTCAAGACATTATAATTCCGTATCTTTCCATTTCTAGTGTCTTTGATTAGGAAAAATGACTTTAAAACCAGCAGACATTAAAAGAAACACAATATAAATCCCAGGTTCCATCACAGAAATAGAGAGCACAGCAAAAGCTTAAGACCTGCTCCCAAAAATATGTATTTTCCACTGTAGAGTAGACAACCTCATACATGGGAACCACCATTCCACATAAGGCACAAGACAAGACCCTTTCTGCCTGGGCATCATTTTACATTTTTACGTATTTATCTATTTACACTGTGGTAGCACCCAAAAAGACAAAAGCCTCCAGTCAAAATAAGCATACTATACCAATAGAAATGCCAGGCCAAGAGGTTACTTCTTAACTTCCAGACCTGAAATTTCCCTGATTATATACCTTAAATGAATGTCCAGGAAGGAGGGACATAGGCAAGCCTACTTGCCAGTTTCACATGAAAGGCACATTTGAAAGCTTTAAAATTTGTAGAGAGCAGTACAGTTGCTCTACGGAGAAGTATTTCACGAAAAAGTTACATCTGCACTTTAAGATGTGTAAAAATCACAAAATCCTACAGCATAGATTCAGTGATTTGCAGAAAAAAAAGGTGATATCCATTACTTAACTCCAATTTTAGTTTAGATTTTGTAACTAACTGTTAGAACCAAAATTAAGAAAGTCACATTAAGAAAGAACTAATAGAGTACATCGATGAGACTGACACGTTATGTAAGAATTCAACTCTTGCACTGCATGGTGACAGCCACCATTGAGTCCTAAACCAGAGACTTTTAATGTCACCTTAATTAACAAGGAAGGAAGTTTGCCAATGAGTTTACTTCCACCCCTTTCCTAGCAGCAAGTTATGCAATATGCAAGAACCTTTGAACCAACAGCTCTACAACAACACCCCCCGCCCCAAAAACCACACACATACCCATCCCAGCACCCCACTCCAAAAAATTAATGACAGTGCAAAGAGGACAAAATCTTTCAAGGAGTTCATTGATGAAAATTACTTCTAGAATCTTTACTTATATTAACCACCACACATACAGCTTTGGAGTAGAAATGTTGAAGCTGAAGCAGCCAAGGCTAAGCAGAAACCTCTCGTTATCTAGTTTCTCTATACAATTTATTTTCACTGAAAATAGTTGTTTAGGTATTTTCTGTGGGTTTTCACGGACCTTTCCAAAATAATTAGTGGCTTGCAATCTATACATAACCTGACTATAAAATCCCATTTTAAAGTTATAAATGTGAAAGCGAAAATAATAGCAACCTCTGCTGTTAATTAGCAGCTTGTTCATACACAGAGATACCAAGGATATACTATATACTGCAGTAATGTAACTGAATGTCACAGGAAACACCCAATATTTTCCTAAAAATCAGGTCCTAGACCTTTGAAGTGGGGCACCTGAAAATGCATTCTTAGCTAGTGGATACTTCTGAGCTTAGATGCAGACATATACAAGTTGAACAAAATATTGAAAGCAGATGCAAGTGGTCAAATTAAGTCTCATACTTAAAAAAGCGAAGAAACAGGGTTTTATTTCTGAAGGTAGGTTACTGACATTCTCATGGAAAAAAACAAAAGCCACAATTACCAACCTAGCTCAGCACAGTAGAAAAAAATACCCGTCTGATTATAAAAAGGCGATCTTCATTGCTGGAGATTTCTTTCCCAATTTGGTTCAAGCAAAAGACCTTCAGCACACAAGGTTGAAAGACACAGGACACACGTGCAGTGGTGACAGCCACTGCTTTAGTAGACACACTACAACAGGTCACATCAAAAACTGTTCATGCTCGTAAGTAGGATAGAAGACACAAAACACATTCTATTTAACCTTAATCGAGTTCTGTTTGTAAACAATTACCAACACAATTGACATGTACTTATAACTGTACAAAAGAAAGGCTAAAATGCCTGAAGTAGTATGCTCCTACCAGATAGCAGAGGCCATTTTTAGTACATGCTTTATCAACGTCTAGTCAAACTCTTGTCTTCTCTCTTTATGGGACTTGCAAACGGAAATATTTCCCACAGTTCACGATGAACCCAAAAGGCATTAAGAACTCCATGCATGCCATGAGATCCAGCAAATAATAGCAGCATCCAAGTAGAAAGCATAGTACTTCAGAAGACATCCATGCCAGGTATAGCACTTCCAAGTGTGGTTTTGGACCAGCTTACTTGAGGGAAACAGAAGTGAAATAGTTCCCTTTTAAAGATGTGATAAATTGGGCAACTTTGCCAAGTCTGCCTTCAAACAGAAGACAGAACTGAAATTAAAACCAAGTCCAAATACTTCATCAGTAGCACCTTGTGCACTGGGACAGCCCAGTCCTAGAAGCACAGGCAGTCTCCCCCCTATCACACACCACTGCCCCCAACAAATGAAGGGGGGTTTCTTCTCCCCAAGGGAGCAAACAGTTCTGCTCTTGAAAAATAATGCAGGAAGTGAATAACTCTGCCAGCCAAAACAAAGCCTGAAGTCAAACTTAGTCATTTGTAAGTATGATAGTTGCCACCACATATACATGCTCAGCACTGCCAGCTGTAAATGAGATTATTTGCAGAGACTGTAAAAACCCAAAGATTTAGTTACGCTAACAAGGGCTTTCCATTTTTTTGAAACCTCACTCTGGGCAGGGCTGGGCCTAAGTTACCACCAACACCACAAGAAGCCTATCTGACCCAAAGTCATGGTCTATGATCCATCCTTAGAGGGTATCTTCCCCAAAACCCCTGGCAGAGCCCATACAGAATTAAAGCCCAAGCCACCCTCCCACCCCTCCATGCTGGCACCAAGATGGATGGGCAGAAGGAAGCCGGCACTGCTCCTTCTCTTCAGGGCTACCTGGCTGTTTGTGACAGTAAATTAAGATCATCCACAGAGGCCACTACATTAACTTATTATTCAGTTTGTCCTGTCCTGCCAGCATCCAGACTAGCAGATGATGGCCATTTCTACGTAGTAACTGAAGACTCCTTTACGTGGGCAAACCAACCAGCACAGCAAAACAACCCTGCCACCAGATTTCCAGCAATCAGCCCAACACACTTCTTCAGAAGTGAAATATGAAGGTTTGAAAGGTGTTGTATTTGAAGTCTGCTGCTACCAGAAGAACCTCACATCTTCATTTCTTACCCCATTTCTCTCTTTGTGCTCTGGACAGGAGGGGAGGGTCAAATTCCACCCCACCCCCCCCGGCCTATTGAGAAAACAAATCTGGGGCTACAAAGAGGAAAGGTGCTACTTCATTTTCCTTTCTCCAACCTTTCTAATGAGCCAGTTACCATAGTCATCAGGCCCAGCGAGGCCCCTCTGCTCCACACCTCACCTTCCTCCCCTAGGGAGAGGTTAAGGCCTTGTGAGACAACCTGACTCTGAAAGGGTCTCTAGCTCCTGCTAGGCCTGCAAGTCACTCTGTCATGTCTTAAAAACTTCTTTCAAAGCCACCAATCCACAAAAACATTACAAGTAGAAACCTGTAATTAATGGACACGTTTGTTTTCACAGCCATGTGATTCTTTTATAAACGGACACCTCTATTTTAGTACGTATGGCTTTCGCTTCAGGAGAGATTAAACAGTCTAGAACTCTTCAGCTTGGCGAAGGTGACTGTGGACAGAAAACAGTGCTTTATCATAAGCTGTGTAGAGAAATACACACAGGGAAATCATTTTCCCCTACCACAACATCTAGGATCATCCATGAACGCTATAGGCAGCAAGTTCAAAATGAAAAAATGTCCAAAGCAATGAAAATTATTTCTTTTCCATATAAGACAACTGAATCATGTAACTTGTTGCTACGTAAGGCTAGAACCAATAAGTATAAAACCCACTGTAACCTCTGACTAAGAAGACACTCTAGAAAAAAGCAGAAGGGCTGTTCAGCGCATTCATGTGCTCTTGTCTTAAAGATTTGCCACAGTTGTAGTCAGAGAAGTAGTAGGAGAACTTTTTATCTTGCAAAATGCAGCAATTCCTAAGTTTAAGGATTTTTTTTAAATGCTAACATACAAACAAGCATGCTGTAAAAATTAACAGAGCAGCACCAAAGTACCTGGGATAAAATGAAGGAAAAGAAAATGCCTTTAATTGCTCAATCAGTGGGCCCTAATGTGACCCATATCCAGTCTTTGGCAAACTGACTGGTGGCACAAGGAAGAGATCCTTTGAACAGGAAAGACCAATTCCTGAAAAGTGATGTCCAGTGAGCAGATTTAACACCCTAACACTACTGAAAGAAAAAGCTCTCATCTCCTTCCCTCATCTCATTTGTCCCATCTTGGGTCACGTATTCCCAGTACGTACCTCATGCCAGAACTAAAGCTCATCAGACGCAGCTACTTTACCATGTTAAAGCAGGAGACCACCAACCCACAGGCACATCGAGATGCTCCCCAAGTGCAGAGGGGAGGGGAAAAGTACTGGCTGGCCAAGGGCAGGACAATGATAGGCTACAGTGGTGATGGGAGAAGCGAGACTATTTTTCCAGCAACAGTAAGGCCTTTTGAGTGGCTCAGCTGCTCATGGAAACCTGCCAGAAGTTCTTATCATTGCAAGGAAATAAACCTGCTGTACTTCAGCAGTTCTGGTGCAGACAGAGCCACACCAACATAGCCGGACTCTGCATGAGGAGAGCACATCCACGACCAGCAAGCACAAGCTACACAAGCTATTCCTGTGCAGATTTATTTGGGTGCCTGCTTTCCCCTAGGTACTCGTTGCACAGTTAGAGCAATCGGGATTAGAGCTCTCTTTGAGCTCTCCTCACACATTTGTACCAAAGGACCATGTGGTATCTTGGTATCTCCTTGGGCTCAGAAGCTGTCTGTCCCTGGAGAAGATGCGTTTAAACCAGACAGTCCCATACATTTTATTCCAAAACCAAAGGCCTCAGGCTCATGCTAGCATTCATTAACAGAAACTAACAGGCAAAGAAATATGAAAATTGGTCTGAATTTGAAAATACCCATGGCTTCTTCACAGACAAAGCTTTTTATTCCCACAAACTAAAAATAAGCTACTAATTATTTAACTGCCCGCTTCCTTTATGCCACTTCCAGGTTTTTCTCCCATACCTTAAGTCGCTGTTCAGTATTTATGTCCTATTTAGTCTGCTCCTATACCCAACATCTAGATTATGTATTACCCCCTTGTTCTCCTATTCCAGCTGTGACTTGCTGAGAAGGAGGCAGGAAGAGGTGCTTTCTAAACCACCAGAAAAGGAGAGAGGTGCTAAGTATTCAGTTTGGAAATGTAAATCCTCCCGCCCCCTTCTGAAGTATGCCGAACCAGCCTCTCCAGAGCTCATGTCATCTAAAGGCCACAGGAGTTCTCTAAAGATATTCTTGTTAAGAGGATTTAGCCCCTTTTAAAAAGGACTTAACATGTGGGTGGTGTCTCCATTTAAGCATTTTCTCATGGCTAAGAAAATGGCCCTCTTCTTAAAGGCTTATCTTTATAACCCAAAGACAGTAAGAAATTCTCCACTATTTGAATTAGAAACATTTTGAGCAGCTTTCACTTAGAGTAGCTCCATTTTTAAATACCGCGATTTGCAAATGGTAGTGACTTTCTCATACAAAGCGGGAAGCCAACAGCAGCCTGAATGTTGCGGGCCACCTCGCCAAACAATAATTTCTCCTACGTAGGCCTCGCTTTCATGATTTGATTGACAAATCCAATCATGAGCTGAGTTGATTGACAAATTTGCTGCCATCAAAGTGGCGTGGTGTCAGCTCCCCTGCTTCCTTTCCTTCCACCCTGTGCCCTCTTCCCAGCCATCTCCTTCCCGTGACGGTCCCTGACACTTACCAGACCATCCATTAGCTGGTTCAACCTGCTTGCCCAGCAGAAAACTTTTATTTACGTATTTTGGTTGGGGTTAGCTTTTCTACCAGGCTGGCAAGTTGAACTGCCCTGGGAAGGTGGAGGAGCCCTGGGGCTGGCAGAAGGGAAGCAGCATCAGCTCCTGGCAGGGAAGGGAGCAGGACCCGTGCCCCTAACTGCAGCACTGACCTGTCACTTGGGCTCACCTGGTCTCCACAGGCAGGGACTCAGACTTGCCCCAGGACCTTAGGAGCATGAGCTGATGCTTACTTTGCAAGGGTTAGTTTGTCATCACTGCTGGTGAAGCTGTGGCAGCAGCTCAGTCCTGCCAAGTAACAATTTCCATTAACTCCGCAGGAATCGTGAAAAAGTCTCTCATGTCAAAGGGCCGGGCAGCCCAGGCTCGCTGGGGTGCAGAAGCCTGGTTAATGACACTCTGCCAGGAGCCGCCACGACAGGCAGCAACACACGCAGCCAGGAGCAGGTTTGGGACAGTATCGAGATGCCTGCTTGGGAGACGGAGGAGCGTGTTGAGTTTACACCTCTCCTGGGCTGAAGCCGCTTGCTGTTATGGGCTAGGCTACCTTTCCAGGCTTTTCCAGCACGGTTACACTTACACAAGCGTAGATAAAGTAACTAACATATTCCCAGTGGGGAAGCAGCTTACTTTGGCAAAATAAACTTTCTTTTGCTGGTATAAATGGCTCCCTGAGCAGCCTAAACTACATACTGCCATACTAACTCTTTTCCACTTATACCATAGTTTATATTTGGAAGCGATGGGTGGGTTGCCAGTGCAGCTACATCTGCAAAGACAGAGTATTTTCATAACCCTAACCAGCGCAGGTGTGCTGGCCAAATTTCTGAGTTACCCTCTCAGTCTTTTGCATAACAGGGCCATAATTTCAGCTGGGGGTCTCCGTGTACTATTTGTAACTCAACTAATCAAGCGCTAAATTTATATTGATGCTGCTTGCCAGGGCTCGCTGCCTCAATTACCCAGCAGTTTCTCACTCCTCTCACCAGTCTTCGCTATCAGTTTCTCAAATCGGATCAGCTAGGAACTACCAGGAAAATACCCTCGCCTCCCGGTCCCAGACAATCTTTCGCAAGATTTGGTGAAAAATGGATGGGAGTCAGAGAAGTGCTAAATGGCTGCGTCGTCGTCCTGCCAAGACGACGAAAGCGCTTTGGCCATTCCTTGCAGAGCAGCCAGAAGAGGCAGAGCACTGGGATGCTTCAGCCTTGCCTCCTGACAGGCAGGTGTGCGGCAAACCAGCGCGGTTCCAAGAGGGGCACTGACATGAGCACGGCTGTCAGGGCGGGGAGGGATGCACAGCCTGCTTCCTGGCGTGTGCTAGGGATTGCTTTATCGCCCTGGGAGGGTGCCAGCCCCACACTAAGGATGCCGCCAGCCAGACCAGTCTCTTCCTCCCCCATCCCACATCTCCCCCCTGAGTAAACACGGGGTCTGAGGATATGCAGCACAGACTGCCAGGGACTTCTGGCAGGCAGAGCTTGAAATCACCTTCTTGTGTCCAAACCTTTAAGCGGGGCAGAAACCTTCCTAGGTTTCACGGCAGGGAGTTCTTCCCATTAAAGAGGTGAACGCTATAACACAAAATAATAATAATAATGATAATAATTAATAATACACTACGCTTGTGCTTACGGTCTTGTAGCACCCACTGAGGAGAAATGTCAGAAGTCCCCTCCAACACCAACACCCCCCCCACGACGCAGAAAAGCCCGTCCAATTGCTCCCCCCCAGAATCACCCCGTTACATGCGCTCCTCTTCGTACCGGCTTAACGCCACCTTCTAGGAATCAAGCTGTTGCACAGGACGGACAAATATTTACAGAGCAGCCTGAACCGGCCCGTTTGACACCACGCACCCTCCCGACACGCCGAGCAGCGGGACACCGATCGCCCTGCCCAGCCTAGACCCTTCATCCTCGCCCCGGCTGAGACTTGTCAACCACCCCCAAACTCCCCTCCCGACCTCGGCAGCCAACACCTGCAAAAAGCCTCGGCGAGAAGAGCCTCGTGGCACCCCCGTGGGCTGCGGGACGAGCGAGCCGCGCCGGCTCCGAGCTCCCCAAGGGGGTTTTGGGGACCGCTGGCACCGGCTGCGGTGCGCACCGGGACCCCCCTCGGGGGCCGGGCGGTGGGGGGGAGCCAACAGGTGAGCGCCCCGCGCCGCCTCCGCCAGGGAAAACGCCTCGGCCCGGCCCTAGCGGGCACCAGCCCGCATGGCAGCCCTCCGGCCGAGCCCGCCGGGACCCCCGGGCCGGGCAGCCCCCTCCCCGGGGCCGGGCAGGTGAACCGGGATCCGAGGCACGGACCCCGCTGTGACAGCCCGGCGAGTGGGGGGGTGAAATGGGGGGTCGGGGGGGCGCACGGGGGGGGCAGGGGGTTCACCGTGGGGGGGTCGGGGAGCACCGTGGGGAGGGGACGGGAGGCACCCGCCGGGGGGATTTGGGGTGCACCCGGTCCTGGCCGCCCCCTCCTCCCCCCGGTAACTTGGCGGAGCCCACGAGGGCCAGGCGCGCCCCCGAAAAGGGCGAGGACAAAGGAAGCCCCCGAGCGGGGGGCAGCGGGCACCGGGGGCTGGGGGAGGGGGGGGGGGACCTGGGGAAAAAAGAGGGGTGGGGGGCGGTGGCGGCACCAGGCTGGGGGGGGGGCGCCGCGGGGGGGGCTGCGGGGGTCGCCGCCGCCCCGCGAGGCACTGACCTGCTGCAGGGGCATTTCCGAGGGCGGCGGCGGCGGCGGGCGGCGGCGGGCCGGGGGCGGCCGGGGCCGGGGCCGGGGCTCGGGCTGTCCCAGGCCGGCGGCAGGAGGAGGAAGCGGCGTCCCCCTCCCCCCGCTCGGCTCGGCTCGGCTCGGCTCGGCCCCCCCCGCCCGCCCGGCTCCCAGTCACAGCCGCGGCCTCGGCGCACGTGTGCGAGACGTCACCGGCGGCTCCGGGGGCGAAGCGGAGACACCGGCGGGGCACGGCGCGGCCCGGCCCCCCCCGGGCCCCCCGCCCGCCGCCCCCCGGCCCGGCCCCGGCGGGGGAAAGGGGGGCTCCGGCCCCGGGCAGCGGGGTCCCCCCCGCCGCCGGCTGCTCGCTCGCTGCGCCCGGGGCTGCGGGACGTGGCTTGGAGGGGGTGGGGGGGGGGGACACGGTTCTTTTCTTTTCTCTTTTTTTTTCTTTTCTTTTTTTTTTTTTTTTTGCAATAAGACCCGGCGGCCCGGGCCGGAGCGGGGTGGGGGGTGGGGGTTAGGAAGGAGCCAGGAAAGTTTATTGCAACAAAGCGCCGTCTCCGCCTTTCCTGCCCCCCGCCCCGGGCCCGGACGGCGGCGGGGAGAGCCGTGGGCAGGAAGAGGGCCTGCCTGGCGCCGATCCCCACCGTCCCCTTCACCCTCCCGCGGGGCCGGGGGAAAATTACCGGGGGGCGGCCTCCGCCTCCGCCGAGAGCGGGCTGCAGCAGCGCCGTCCTGCCGGCGGGTCCGTGGGGGGTGCAGTACAGCGAGCTGCCAGCGGGCTGGCCCCCATCCGCCGCCGGGGCAAAGGCACCGGGAGCCTGGGCAGCGACGGCGGCGGCGGCGGCGGCGGAGGAGGAGGAGACAACACAGGGCGCCCCCGCCGCCGCGCCGGTGCTGCGGATCTGGATGAAGGTGCCGGCGGCAAAGCGGGCTGGGAAGCCGGCGGGGGCCACTCTGCAGTCCGAGGGCGGTGCGGGCGGCTGCGCTGCCGGGGCCGGCGGCTGGAGTCCCCTTCTCATCCTTCCCTCCGGCTCTGTCCCCGCAGCCGCGTCGCCTCCTCCCCCCGTCCCTCCCCCCCCGGCCTTCCCGGCCGCTTTCCTCCTCGATGCCGGGGCCCCGCGCAAAATACTGGGGGGCGCGGGTGCCGGGGGGGCCCCGGCTGCAGGATGCGGGGCGCCGGGGGGGGACGGAGGCGGCGGGGCGGGCAGATGCGGCGGATGGAGCGGGGCCGCTCCCGCTGTGTGGGGCCGGCTGGAAAATGGCTCCAGGAAGCGGCGGCTGCTGACAATGAATGAAGGGAAGGGAGACGGGTTACGCGCCAAGGGCCTCCCGCGAAACTCGGATTTCCCGCCCTCTTTTCAAACCAAATTTGCATAGCCCCGCCCCCGGGGCGCGCCCCGCCCGCTCCGCCGCCCCATTGGCCGCCGCCGCCGCCCCCGCCGGCCAACCGGCCGCCGCCGCCACGCCCCGCCCGCTCCCCACTGGCCCGGCCGCCGCCGCGATTTGCATGCGGCCCGCGGATTGGCCGCGGGGGCGAGGCTGGGGATTCCCCCTCGGACGGGCCGGGATCCCGGTTCGCCGCCCGCCTGACACTGACAGCTGCGGCGGCGCCCGCCGCAACGTGCCCGGGGGGCGGGGCCACACAAAGCCACGCCTCCTCCCCCTCCGCGCCACGCCCCCCGGCGCGCCACGCCGGGTTTGGCGCGCCCGCGCCGGACCCGGTCTCGATCCGGATCCCGATCCCGATCCCGATCCCGGTCCCGATCCCGGTCCCGATCCCGGTGCTGGGTTCCCAGGCGCTGCCCCTGCACCGTGGGTCCCGGGCGTGTTTGTGGTCAGAGGGGGGTGTGCTGCTGCGTGTGGCGCGGGAGAGACCCTGCTGGTGCTGCCGCACGCTGCTGCTGGCGCTGCACGTGGGGAAAGGCGCAGGCTGGAGAGGATCCAGGGGGAACGAGGAGGAGCGGAACGCGGTCCGAAAAAACCTACGCTGCCTCAAGGGTTGGTTATCCGAGGGCTTGGTTATCCGAGGGTTGGTTATCCAAGGGATACTGGAGGTTTTCAAACAGATGCGGCAGGTTTCTTTTAGGGATAATGCAGCCTTGGTCTGTTCACTCAGGACCTTCCCAAGTCTTCATACGGGCCTTTCAGCGCAGGCAGGAGCAGGGCTTGGCTGAAACATGTCACGTTATTCTGCAGAACTGTAGCACTGCTTAAAATTTTAGGTAAATCTGCGGTTCTGCTATTGTGGATCACTCTAGGTGCCAGCCAGCAATGCCTAGCTTTGTGCCTGTGCAGCTGAGAGATGTGCTCAGCGTGCCTTGGCCACGGCGGGCATAGCAGCACCTTGCTGGCTGGGGAACGTGCATCCCTGAGCCTCAGCAGGAGGGGGGAGCGGCACCAATCTCTCCGTGCTGCAGAGTTTTTCCATTCCAGTCATGTTGCTCCATTTTCTCACCTTCATTCATCAACTCCAGAACCATTAGACCCAAACCTATGAAAAAAGAAAAGTCCTTTGGAGCAGCAAGACAAAGCAGAAAAATGTTGCTTCCTTCGTATTCTCTCCACACTGAGGTACACTGCCTCCTGGAAAACAGGATTACTTCTCACCCTGTGCATTTTACATCTGTAATCCCTTTCACAGTCTTGTTTTCCTTACCGCAGGAGGCACAGGCTCCAACCACAAACCCATCTTCATTCTTCTTCTGGGTTGTCTTTTATTGTCTTCCTCTGTGGTGCTCTCTTACACCTTCAGGTAGCCATCCGTCCTGTGGCAGAGTCCTGTGCCAGGACTGGCTGCCTTTTTGCAGGAGTTTACAGGGGCACATCCACGGGCCGAAGCAGGGCAGATGCAGAGGAGTGAGAGCAGCGGGTGAGTGGGGATGGAAAAGTCCAGCTATAGAGAAACGTGAATGCATTCAGGCAGTAAGCTTGCTTAAGAGTTAAAAATAAAGCTGTTTTCCTTTGTTGTTGTTGTTTTGTTTTGTTTTATTTCCCCATGTGTGGAAATGGTAACACTGCATAACTTCTGCATATCGTAGAGGAAAGGGAATGGCAATAATAGGAAAGGCTATTAACCATGGTCAGCAATTAAAAGAGTAATGGGGACAATTCAGGAAAAAGATGGAAAAAGACATCTAGGAAACAATGTGGATAGAGACAACAGTCAGAGAGAGGGATGGAGAGGGAGAGAGAAGGAGGGAGGGAGGGATGGAGGAAGAGAAAGAAAGGGAGGAAGGGAGGGAGGAAGGAAGGAGGAAAGGAGAGAAGGAGGGAAAAAGTGGAGGGAGGAAGGGGAGAAAAAAGGAAATAACCAAGGATCCTGCAAGATGATGAGAAGAAATATGGGCTGTGCCATTACATGATAATGAAAGAAAAGTGGTAAGGAAGAAAGTAACAGGGCACAAACATAACAAAGTGACAACAGCAAAAGAGAGAGTCCTTGAAACGGACTTTTAAAGAGAAAGAACAGAGAAAGACTGATGTATAAAAATAGCCACGTAGACATAGTAGGAGTAGCTAGAACCCCTGAAGCAGAAGCTAAACATAGTTAAACAGGGGGACAAAAAGAGGCAGTGAATAGACTGAGGCAGAGCACAGTTCAGAATTCAGTGTCATGTATCAGGTCTGCCATTATCAAAGTTTCTCGTAGCTTATTACTCTGTAAGCTGAGAGGCTGAAATAAAAGTAAAGCTAAACTATTAACAGTTAAATCCCATGTTGTTTCTTTGAATGCTCTTTTTCAGTTGCAACTGTGAAGGACAAGGGTCTGGCTTAGTGCATAAGAACGGTTAAAGGCTTTCAAGAATGAAGCAAAGCCCTGCTATATTCAGAAGGACAGATTAGGACACTTTAACTGATCTGCAATAAACCCAGGAACATTTAATCTATTTTTACATAAGAAAAATAATAGGAAATAAATCCTCACCCCAGCAGGGGAAGAAACTCTGCTAGGTAGCAAGGCTGTGTAGCCAGATTTAAGAGTCTCATCCCAGAAATATGCACCCACAAATGGGGTGTTCAGGGGATGGGGCCTGTAAGATGTGAAAGGGGAGGTAGTTTGTTCCTGTCTTTTAGAGAATTAGAGTTGTGCTGAGACTGTGCTGGGGCTGGTGGAGAAACTTGAAGAAAAACACGGGGTTCATCTGAAAAGTAACTTTGCTCTCAGTGAACTGACTTGTGCAGAAAACACTCCAGGAGAAGAGGTGCATTTTTGTTTCCTTTTTAAAACAGAATCCTGTGGCAAATATTTCATTTTGCAGTGGGACCTATTAAATATATAATTTGCCTACTAATGGACAGAACCTAAAGGAAGGGGAAGGTAGGACAAACATAATAAGTGTAGAGAGATCTACATCAAGCAAGCTACTTGTAGGTCCACAAACCTGTGTTGG
Organism: Aythya fuligula; assembly: GCF_009819795.1. Taxonomy (NCBI): domain Eukaryota; kingdom Metazoa; phylum Chordata; class Aves; order Anseriformes; family Anatidae; genus Aythya; species Aythya fuligula. The sequence goes on from NC_045560.1 coordinate 51,104,102, forward strand.
TCTATAAAAAATAGATTGCTCTCTCCTGGGATGTTATCATCCAGGTACATAGTGCAGAGAAAATACCCTGCAGACCTCAAGGGATTAGGAAATACTATAACTGAGACTGATGTGCAGCTGTGATTTATCTTTCCTTGTGAGTATTTACTGTAATCCCATCTTTACCTCTATGATGCTATGCAATTTTCCCTACACAGTGGGATTTAGGTAAAAGGCTCTATTTGTCCTAAAATGGATGGACCTGTGTAATGAAAATTGCTTCCTTTGGGATTCTGACCGTTGTTACGGATAGTGAAAGCAACAGCAGAGATTAAAATTTGCCTCAATGTTAAAATGTTTAGAAGCTGCCCTTGAAACCTGGATTCTCATGTGACCTCCCATGAAGAAGATTGTGCACAACGTAGAAATGAAGACTGAAATAAAAAATTCTGATTAAAAAACTGTCTTTAATAAAAGTTTGTATAATAAAAAGCAAATAAATGTATAGTCCTGCATATGGAAGAATTATGAAGACACAAAATATTGAACAGCTACTTACTGAGACCTTCCCATCCTACAAATCAAATGGAGTATTGTGTAGCAGCAATGCATATTGTGTAGCAATAACATACATTCAAGTGGCAGAGCTGAGATTGTAGAAAACAAACAAGCCAACAAAAAGTAATGCCATTTCTTAAACTTTGGAGGTCAGCATCACAGCCAGGCAAGGAAGAGTTGAAAAAGGAGGGAAGGGATTATGTGCTGTGATCACATGTCTGGAACACAGGTTGCATGACAGCAAGTGGACATCCAGAGGGAGTGTAAGAGTGGTAGGATATGTGGTTCCTTCTATCGCTGAAAGTGTGACATCCCGTCATCCAGGTTATTAATAAAATTATTAAACATTGTGGGCCCCAGTATTGACCCCTACCAGTCACCACTATAGGTTGACCTCCAGCTGGACGTTGTGCTGTTGATGACAAACTTCTGGGCCTCACAGTTCAGCCAGTTCTCAGTCCACCTCACCGTCCACTTACATTGCCCATACTTTATCCATTTTTCTGTGAGGATGCTATGGAGCCTTACTGAAGTCAAAATAAGCAACATTCACTGTTCTCCCCTCATTCACTGAACCAGTGATCTCCCTGTAGAAGGCTACCGGTTTGGTCAAGCATGACTCCCTCTTCATAAATCCATGCTGACTACACCCAATTACCTTTCTGTCCTCTGTATGTCTGGAAATGGTCTCCCGGATAATTTGATCCATTAATTTCTTGGGCATTAGGATGAAGCTGACAGGTCTACAATTTCCTGATCATTCTTGAAGACAGTATTGACATTTCTTTTCTTCCAGTTGTGAGGAACCTTTCCCAGTCACCATGACCTTTCACAGATTATAAAGAGTGTCCTCACAGTGATTTTGGCCAGCTCCCTCACCACTCATGGGTGCATACTGTCAGGTTTCATGAACTTGTGTATATCCAGTTTGATATGAGTTTGGCTGAGGCAAGGAAGGTAGTCTTCCTCAGCCTCTACCATGTCCTTTGTCACCAAATCACTTGCCCCAGCCAGCAGTGGGCCCACATTTCACCTCATCTTCCTTTTGCTGCTGATGTACCTAAGGAAGCTCTTCTTGTTGCCCTTTACATCTCCCCAAAGAGAGAAACAAACTAAACAAAAAATAAACTGACTTTCTTATTCTGTAATTTCTACTAGGAATTTGATCTAAGAATTTAGGAGTGGAATGGCTCCTATGAGAAGCATGTGATCTAGTTTCTGGATGTATTTACTTAATGGTTTCTGGAAACATTTACAGGACCATCGTCCCTTATTTTTTGAAAGGCATTGACTTTGAAATGTCACTTTGATGTAAAAAAAAAAAATATAAGTATAGGTGCAGCCTTTTTTACCAGTGAGCCATCCCTCCCGTTTCAATGGTTTCAAGAAAAGCAGCAGAAAGCCTTACTGGAGAGGGGGTGTATTGTAAATCTATATCATTTAAAGATTACTTATTCCAGAGGTGAGAGAAGTATAGTTCTATGTGTAGAAGTGAATAGCAGGGGAAAATTGTCAGAGCTCCCTTTGGTGGTATCTTCTCAGTAAAAATGATTTTCTGGTTCAAGAGAGTTTATTTTTTAGGATTAATGATTATTATTTTTTTAAACTGTTGGCAGGTTCATCAAAGGCTGCTGATAATAGTCTTCTTCAATAAGAATCTCAGTTCTTTGCATGTAGTCATGCATTTATGTTAAAAAAACCTATTCTCTCTATATATATAAACTTGTGAATGCCTTCCATTTCTACACTTCATCACCTAGATCCAGTGGTAGAAATAGAATTTTTATTTGCAGCACAAAATTTAAGAAAATACAATTAAAATAATGCACACATTATAGATTCTCGATGTCAGCACATTTCTGCATTATGGAGAATTTTAGTGAGGAACATTGACTCTTGAGTATCTGTTTGAAGAGATGGAGGGGAGCTATGCCCCTATCATGGAAAGACAGAAACATATGCTTGACTTTTCATGCCGGCAAGTTATCACAAGGTGACTTTATGCGTCTGGGTACTGCAGGATTAGTCTTCTTGCTGGACTGTTCATCTTTCTGTTGCAACTTTCTGCTCTTTTTTTTTTAATGGGATTAGAGCAAATGTTGCAGTTCTCAGTCATCGAGAATATGACTCAGTACAAGGGGTTTCACTAGGAGGGAGAACAGACATGGGGTCCGCTCCTCTGTGGGGGGTTCCAAGCCTTTTGGTCAATTCAAGTTATTTATGGACTTTCTAGGTGGAAGCCAGTTCCAGTTCTAGTGACACTGGCGCTAGTGAATGAGAATGAACAGAAAACCCCTGAGAGCACTACACGATGCTTGGCAGTCCCAGCAAGCAGGTCATGCATAGAGTAGCCATTGCCTGTTCCTACGGGCAGAGTTAGCTTACAAAGTATTTCCCTACTCTATCTTAGCCACCTGATCCTTTGTTTTTTCACCTTGAAACACCCAGGCACAAATCCTTCTAAACTTCTGCAGATGCCTGAACTTCCCCTGAGAAAGTGTCGCATTCTCATGCAAAAAAGCAAAAGAAAAGGGTTTTTCAACTGCCTTACACTCTAGTGCTTAAAGCATGCAGCTGGCATGAGCTATGCAGATTAACGCCACTTTACTGCTTTACACCACTTTACTGCTTTATACATAACAAAAATGTGCATATGCATCCCCCAGAAGACCCTCATGGGGCATTCTGGTAGGAATCCGTGTCAATTCCATCTTTGTGAGTTTTCTGCATTTTCTTCACTGGAGTGAGGGCTGGAATCCAGGTCTTTTAATCAGATTGATAACTTGAAATCACTTGCTGAGGAGCCACTGTCATGGTGGTTTGGCGGGCTGTGGAACAGCTCTGTCTGAGAGCACCCACAGTCTGGGCACTCTCCTAGCGCAGAGACATCTGTTTGGGACAAAGCATCCAGAAGACAAAATCGAACCCAGTTCTCCATTAGCCTCACAAGTGTTCTTGCTGTTGTGGGCAAACGGAGAGAAAACTCCAACTTATTTGTGAGTAATTTGCTGTGAAGATCCAGGTGAAGACGCTACCTCTGTCCTCACCATCCCTCGCTGACAAGCTCCTCACTCATTTTTGCCTTTTTGCAGGAGGATAGACAGAGGCAGTTCTTAATCCTGTGTGCTTGTTTCTCTCCATGCATTGGGCAGGAAGAGCTTGGGTGTTCGGTTCAGATCTGCAGATTTCTGTAAGCAGCACAGGAACAGCTCCTAAGGGTGCAGTTACTTTGCAGGAGCCTGGGCTGGTGATGAAGTTATGCAGGTGGCAGAAAGTGAGGAAGAGAATCAATGGCTGAGTGGCTGGCAGAACTCTTTCCTTCTTTGGGACAGAGCCTACAAGACAGGCACCACAGTGCTGATCTTATGTCCCCTCTGCGAATCCATTTTGAAATTACCTCGTATTACAAGAGACAGGGGCAAGACTCTCTCTTCTGTAACTCAAAGATTTTCATCTCCATGTAGACAAGGTCTCCTTTATCCTTCTTTAACTAGTGGGCTTGTTGTAGAAAAGTTATACTAGTGGAATTTCTTAATTCAATCCAGGTTTGTTATGTTTCTTTTCTACATTCATCCAGATCAGATAAACCTCATGCTGTATTTACTTTTTTGAATGCTTGCCTAAAGAGTCTATGCACTGAGGCTGTTTCTCATAATGTGCTGACTTTTGGAACTGGCTCTTTATTTACAGGCTTTGGCAAAATGGTTAGATTTATTATTAATTAACCAGAAAACCAACAGCCCTTTGTTTTAGAAAGGTACAGAGTTGCACAAAGGAATACTGTGTTACTGAAATTACAAATTTCCTTCTGATTTTTTTTAGTAATTCCTATTATCTGTGGTTTGATAGTATAGCCATTACCATTTTTGGAGGGATAAATTATTTTCTTCCTTCTCTTTTACTTCTGAACCTCCCTAGCATTTCATGAACCCTCATTGTCTCAAGTTTTTTTTGTAAGGATTGTTGAGACAATAGTTAAAACGTTGAGTGCCTTGTGAAGAGGCATTCCTTTATTGTGCTCTTTTTTTTTTTTTTTTTTTTAATAATTAAATAAATCCAAGTTTGCAAACTTTCACTTCCCAGCATGTAAATGTAGCATCAATTATAATTTTTCTTTACTTTGAGTTGTTTCCTAGCAGAAGTATGGTCTTACTTTTCCAATACCTAGCAGCTTGTCCAAAATGTCATACTTCATCATCACAGGAGTGTTACTGTGAGACACGAATTTTGGAGGCATCAAAAATATGTAAATCAAATAATACTCTCAGATAATGCTTGAATGTTATTTCCACATAGAAAGGCTTCAGAACCCCATTATTTTTAGACTGTAGTGGAAATGAGGTTAGCAAAATCCCATGGTTTCCACACTGGGTCAGAACTATCCCTGTGGGACTATCTTCTACCTACCCTGTTGGAAGTGGGGTGTTAATGGAGCATGATGCTAATGAAGACATTTAGGGAATTCCTTTTTTTCTGACTTCCAGCTTTCTGTTTTGTCCAGAGCTGTTCAAATTAGGCACCTCCTGGAGTCACATAACCATGGGGTACAGGAAGAGCGTTCCAAAATCATCCATAGCTGATTCAGCCGTAAGCATTGACCCAAAGAGCCTCTGCCCTTAGGCTGTAGCTGCCAGCTGACAAGTTGACAACTTGGGCAGAAGCTGTCACTGCCACCAGAAGCAGAAGACCTGTTTTTCACTTATCGTTTGTTCCTGTCCCTGTGCTACCCCTCCCTTAGCCGGTGGCTGGGGAACTGATCTGAGTTAAAGCCAACTACTGTTTGGGCTGGGTTAGTCCTAACTTGTACCACTTTCCTGTTGTTGTACCTGTTTTGCAGCAGGGCCACATATTTTTTTTTGCTGCCGATACAAGGAAGGGGGCAGCATGGAGAGAGGGATGGTCAGGTAGGTGCTTAGAAAAAAGGAACTGAGACACCACCAGCTCAAAGCATCCATGAAATTCCAGCCTTTGTCTTGGCTGTGTCTTGGAGAAGTGCACTTAATGCTGTCCCTTGAATTTTTGGTATGCTTTACCATGCTTTGACTGTTTCTTATTCATGTCAGCATGATAACACTCTGCTTCCCCCTCCTCTGGGCTTTTCTTAGCACTCCTGCTTTCCAAGCTGTTATCCTAGGAGCATGGAGCTCATTGAAGACGTGGCTGTGTCAGCTACCTACAACACAGGCAGGACAGTGGAGTCTGGTGGCCAAAGAGAAAATTGCATCCACCATGATCACCCCTTCCACCGGTGGGATTTTCAGCAAGCAGCTTTGGCCTTATAGCTTCTGTTCCATGGGTACAACAGCCCCATACAGGCTTCCTTGTGGCTGGAGCCCAGAGGGACATAATGCTTAGCACTGCAAGCTCAGGATAGCAGTCCCTGTATTGTATTGACTCTGGAAATGTTTTTAACAGTATCAATGTTTTCTCTTGTTGCTGTGGCTCCGGGCTGTGCTTGGTTTATTGGGGTGCAGATGCAGAGCCGTTTCCTCAGATGTAGAGCTAAGGGTTGGTATGAGTAAGGTAAAGGTTGGGAAACTGGGAAAGTGCCAGTTGTCCACTCTCCAGGACCCATCTGTACAAAATGCATGCAGAGGTGATACCATCTGTCCCCCAAATTAGCGGAAGAACCATTTGCAGATGCAGCTGGAGCAGACAGCTACAGGAACAGCTGCTGATCAGTCTCTTGATCTCAGTTTTAATGTACACCAAGGTCCCTTTTGTCTGCTTTTCTTATTATTTACGTAGGTTGGCCTTTCTCAGAACCTCCTCCCACCAAACCATGACATTTCCTACAATGACTTCATAGCACCTGATTTTGCTTTGGTATCACCAGTCTTTGTCTCTTTAAAGTAAAAAGCATTCTCTTTGCAACTCCATGGGCATCACCACAAAGATAGGGATTGCAAACACTAGAATAGTTGGTTGGTGAGGTTGTGAGAGGTGGTGGTGAGATGGGAGGGACTCTGAGTAATATTACAAAGGTGAGCAAATCTTTCTCCCTTCTTCTGGAGAACTTCCATATGCAAAAGCTGAGATGCCATGGTATGGCTGTCAAAGTTTTAGAACATGATCAAGTTTGTGAAAGGGATAGGTGCAAAATAAGACACTCATGTAAATTGATCTGTACTTCTATTAGAGAATAACGTCTGTTGTGATGCAATCCTTGCCTGAAAGGAAAATCTCTTGTCAAGTTTTCTGGTCCTGCTCTGTCCCCAGGCTTGGACACAATCCATGCGTAAAGATTTTAGGATTTGGTTCTCAATATCATCAGTCTGGTTAGGCAACCTTTACAAAAACAGAGATTCAAGCCCATGAAAATCCTCAGTAGCTAAATATCGACATTTAGAAACTAATGAGAGTAGCTGCTGCAAGAAGCATATACTTTCAAAGTGTAACATTATTTATCAAAATTAACAGAACAGAAAATCTCCACTAGTACTAGCTTTTTAAAAATTTTATTTTGTGTAAAATATCTGTCTTACAATCAGAACAAAGATAATTCATATTTCAGATTTGAATTCTAAACATAGCAGACTATAAAATAGAGTTTTGTACCCTGTTTTCCATAAACAATTTAGCATTTCAATTTCAGAAAATGTATGATGCAAGTAGGGTTAGCTGTGCGGGGGTACAAATGAGTTCTTGTTTTAGTCCTCAATTCATTTTTAAGTGTGACTCATCTGGGAAGATCTTGTCATTCTGGGAAAAAGACAGCAATAAATCAGTTGGGAAACAGCAGATTTCTTCAGATCTAACATGTATATGAATTTGCAGTAAGCCATTTCTAAGCTTGTGAGACACTGGTAACTTTAGGACCATGGAAACTTTGGAGACTGTTGTACTGAGATTAGGGAGGTGTTCATGAACTAGTCAACTACTTCATCAATGTTGTATCAAATGTTATGTCTCTCTGCATTCCAGGAAAGATTGTGGGTAAGTATTCAATCTCTCAGAAACACAAGAAATCTCATATTTTGAGCTAAAGGACACCAAAGACCATAGGATAGTTGTGTACTTCTGATTTACCCAGTGGAGCAGCACTACTGACATACAGACAAGGTCCAAGGAGAGGTATAAAATGAGCTGCCTGATGATTCCTTTCTAGATCTAAGAGAGGCAAGAAGCCTCTGAAAGGGTGTCATGCTGCAGAACAAAGAGCCAAACATTGTGTGCATGTACTTGGCACTCACACATGTTGCTGATGGAAGATACTGGAGTTAACTTAGCAGAGAGCTATAGAAGCAGAAAAAAGTTGGCTGCCAAGACCTCCGGTGGGTATACAGGTCAGGGTCCCACTTGAAGCAGAATTATTGCTTGACTAGATCACAGCAGATGTGACTTTGAGATGGAAACATCGTGATAGACAGCATGAACAATCTTCTGATTATAAGCTCAGTGATAACAAAATATAGATATTTTTTTCCCAGATGCAATGGTCATAACCTTATACATACACTTCAGTTCACTGTCACTTCTCTTTCAAGTCACAAAAGCATTAGTCACCTACCAGAACAACTGTGCAAAACAACAACAAGCAAATGAAAAGATACATATCCAATTCTTCTCAGCTGTGCCTTAGAAACCCTCTACATCCACTGTCATTGTTATGTATTAAAGCACGTATTGCCACTGAAAAAATACTTACAAATGGAATAACTAAGCGCAGTCAAGCTTTTTGAATAGCTAGCTTTCCTTGCTGTTGCCTACTTATGCTGTTTGTATTTTAGGTTTTAAAAAAATTGTTTGTGCTAGCACAAGTACAAGGTCAGTGAGTAATTCAGTGAGTACTGATTTCACAGGAATGCTAGCAGAATATGTTGATGCTGAGCAATATAGCTTGCTACAACCTACCAGCAAAATCTCAAGTAAGGTTATCTGTCCAGAGATTTATGTGTTACAGAGAAAGTAACAGTATCTAGGAACACTTCTGCACACCTTCACCATTCTCTCTAAAGGTTTCTGGGCATGGTTCAGGAATCATTCTGGGTGCAGGCCCCTTCCTGGTAAAGCATCTGAATCATAACCACTGTTTTGCAGGATATTATGGACTCCTAATTTCACTGACATGTCCACCCAATGGCTTGTGCTTTAACAGAATGCAAAACTGCAGTTCCTGGAAAGGAATTTAAACTTGATTTTAAAATCAAAAGAGATGGAACATTCCCCATACAGGAGAGGGGTGGAAGGTGAGGAGGTGCGAAGGGGGGAGTTGGGATTGAATTTATTTATCTGGAAGGGAACCATTTGAGTTTACTGCTTTGGAGTACATGGCTGCAAGTTCCAGTCACTGATTTTTTATTTATTTATTTATTTATTTATTCCTGCTAGTCCATGGTGATTCAGTTCTTTCTGCTTCACAAGATACTTATACACTGTAATCAAGCTTAGTTTTTATAACATTGTATTTTCCAGTTCTCTGTTCATAAGGCATAATAATGCTGTTCTTTTCTGCATCAACACCCATTTTCAACATCCTTTTAAATAAGGATAGCTTAATGCAGTTATGTGGACTTCTGTTGTAGTCTTAGTTCTCAGTTCCCTCCCTCTTACCTTTTTTCTCTGCACTAATTTCCAGCTCATACCAAGTCTCAGCATCACACTTGAAAACTTTGTTCACCTTTGTGCAGCCTACATTCTAGTCTCTCATGTTGTAGGCAGAGCCTGTGTTTCTTGTTTCAGTACTATGTTTTGCTATTGTTTGTTTGAAAAGGTCCAGGTCACCCCATAATGACTAAGATCACTCTGTACAAGTGCCCTGTCCTTGCAAGTAATTCTAGTCAGGCAAATCTGTGCTGTCCACACACATTACAAGAAGTGACTTCTTATTTACAAACTTGTAATAATTCTACTATCTTCATTTAATAATAACCCAAAATATAATAATTTCAGAATGTCAAACTAACAAAGGTCTGCATAAATATCTTTCTTTTTGTAAATAGCAAAAGAATGACCTTAATTTCCTAACATTTTTGTATGTTTTAATCTTTTTTTTTTTTTTAATTCTATATTGTATTGCTATCCCTTTATTATTTTTCCATTTTTTTAACTTTTTTTTTTTTTTTTTTTTTTTTTCTCTCCAAGTACTCTCCATTTTGTAGTTAATATAGCATTCTTTTTCTTAAATATATACATGTATTCTCCAGCATATAATTACAGAGCTGCTATGGATCAGACACTTAATGGTGACATTCAGGCTTCAGTATCTTATTCTTTAGGGCAGGTTTCTTTGAGTTTGGAGGGTTTCCCAAGATCAAAAAAGCCTTAATAAGGGAATATCCTGAGCCAGTTCACTATAAACTACAAAGGGGCAATGTCAAGATGGAGCTATCTGGCAGTGAAAACAGCACTTGAAAATGCATAGTATTATGCAGAAGCTTTGCCTAGTCAATTCTGTATTTTCAGCAAAGTCTTCCATGAAATATCCATCTAATTCTAAAAACAATTTATGAGAGAGAAATAGAACAGTTTAACCTAAGTAGCAGTATATATATATAAATACATACTGTATATATATATGAGTAGCAGAATATGACTAGTTTGGAGTAAAGCAGAAGTAAAACTTTTGTCCTCATCTGTTCTATTAAACACACATCAGAGCCCTTCCTGAAGCTCAAGGATCTCGTGTTTCCATAGGCCAAAGGCATGTACATAGTTTATACAGTCAACATAAACAATCAGTGCAGCTTTTAAAAAAACAGCTAATCTGTTAGTAGCCCATCTGGTCAATCATTTGCTTCTCAGGAAGTCTGCTAACCATCTGGAAGTTTCTACTCTTGTGACCATATATAACATACAACATTCACTTACAACAATTTAAAATTTACTTTCCTCTTTACACTCTAGCTGTTAAATGGCTCTTGAAATATTTGCTTGGAGCAACAAGCATTTCCAAGTATGTAGTTTCCTGCTTTTCCCATTTACAGTCTTGAATTCAGACATGAATTTCAAGCACTGAAAGGTTTCCAGCTTTATTTTTCGGCAGAAATATTTCCATTCTCCCCCCTTTATCACATTAGAAGAAATAGAGGACAAAAGCAGTCAACTGAATTCTTGATATTTTGAGATGAAGCAGTGTGGGGAGAATAACCATCTTTTTTAGATCTAACCAAATAGAGAAAGTTAAAATTGGGATTCCCGATTTTGACTCATTCTTTCCTGTATGTCTCCACGTTTCTGGAAAGCATTTTTTTGCTGCAGTGTTGAATGGAGTGGGCTCTGAAAAGAAACAGCGTACTCAAGGTAGGTGAAGCAGTTTTGAAATGAAAGTAGCATGGGCACATGTTGCACTGTTTCCAAGAAGAGACCGTCAGTTAACAATTCTCATTGTTTTATACTATCTGTCTCCTTTGTTACAGAATTTCACACTGTGTAAAAAAATAAGTCAAACACAATCTTTAACTATAGTCACACACTTCATCATTTATGGATTTTCACTTCTTGTTTTCTTTCCATTGTGTCCTTTGGAAATATAAAGGTTATCTCTGCATTTTGTGCTCTTCACCGTACACGAAAATGGATATTATATCTGCAGGGATCTTAATACAACTAATGTGGACTTTGGAAAAGAATTTTTAATTTCAAGATTCCAGCACGTGTGAGGAACCAAAGCAACAGTTTGAGCAAGGAGTCAGCTCATAATCTATCTGCACACCCAACATGAGCTGAATTGAGCAAACTAGAATAGGCATTGTAGCATTAGGTTGTGCTTTACCATCCCGTACAGCACAGGATAGTTTTAGTGTTCCAAAAGCCTGATGTAAAACCCTGGGATGCTGTTACCAACCCGCCCTTCCACTCCCATGCCCAGAAATACCTTGCAGTAGGAAAAATCACTGTGCAGATCCATGGCTTGCCAATGTGGAAAGGACAAAAAGCCTTGCTCTTCTTTACCTCTCTGTTAAATCTACAGTGCAGGGACATGTGGAAACTATTGGCAAATCCAATAGAAAGGGGAAATAGGGACTATTGAGCGGGGATACCCAGAGTAACAAAGTTTCAGCAATATTAATTCTGCATGGCACACTATTGTGTTCTCTGCACATCACAGGAGACAGAGTGCTTTGTGGGTACAGCCAGGCAATGACAGCACAGCCACTGAATAAGCTCCTCTGCGGTGGCTGAGGGAAGGGCTTTGCCTGCAAACATGGGGATTTGGGACTGGATTATGGAGTATTGCTCTTATTCAGATACTATCCCACTGCCTTTTCATTTTTCTGGTCCCATATATGCCACCCATAGTGGCTGTCAGCAAAGAGCTAGATCAGCAATGCATAAGATGTATCTGCAATGTAACTAAATAAGATAAATTCAGATTAAATCAGGAGCCTTTAAGTCTTTCTTAGAGGGAGAACTCAGGCAAGCTGCAGACTGCAATGGGAACTCCAGGAGTTCAATAACTATGTAATGGTAATCACCAGTATTGTCAACCTTGGCTATGCATGGTTTGAAAAAGGAGATTTTTTCATTAAGTGTACAGGATGCTGTCACTATGACAGATCTGTATCATATTCTGTCAGGTAGAATGCAGTTTGTCAGTTCCTGTGTAGCAAATTATAATATCTGTTTAAAACCATATTTGCAAGCAGTCAGCTGGCAAGTGCATTGCACACTCGCCCATCTGCCACCGCAGTAATTGGGTCATCCACAGGAGAAGCTGGTTTGCCCCTGCAGTGACCTTATATGAAGAAACCCTATATCTGGCCAGGGATTTTAACAGTAGTATAGAGGAAAGGAAACTTTTCTATGGAACCAACTGGAACTGACAGACTCCTGTTACCCATGTTTTCAACTCAGACTTTGGAGCAGGTCTAATTGTACCTCAGAAATGATGGTGAAAGAGAACAAGGAGAGATGTTCTGAAAGTTGTCATTACAATAAGGACTGCAGTCTGTCTAAAGAGATGATTGCCAGGACTAGCTGTCTTCCTGTATAGCTCAGAAGAACACCAGCTTTAGCACCCTTCTGTTAAAACCAGTTACTGTTCACGTGAAAAATGGTAATGGTAAGGCAATGCATTTTAATTTCTTAGGGTGGCAGCTTTAACCTGGAGCTTCCTTTCTAAGAAGAATTAACAATAGAGTTGAATTCTGACTTCAAGATAATCAGGTTTTTCATTACAAAATTACAAAGGTGTCACTCCTGTTCTTCCTGTTTATGACAGAAGATTCAGGCTTTCTTGTAAACTAAGTATTCATGTTCTGTTCTTTGTCTCTCAGGGCAATTATCCATTAGGATAACTTTTCTAGGAGTAGAACTTCATAGAGTCATAGAATCATAGAATGGTTTGGGTTGGAAGGGACCTGAAAGATCATCTATCTCCAACTGCTCCACCCCTCCCTCCAGCCCCCCCGCCATGGGCAGGGACACCTTCCACTGCACCAGGTTGCCCAAAGCCTCATCCAGCCTGGCCTTGAACACCTCCAGGGATGGGGCATCCACACCTGCTCTGGGCAACCTGTTCCCACTGGAAACTTTCTTAAAGTTAGGCTCTAGTCTGAACAACAAATAAGTATTACAAAAACCTGATGTTACCTCATCAGAGTGAACATTATTTTTTAACTCTTTTACCCCTGAAACTTTTTCCTCTTCTGAGACGTTACTGTGTGTACAGAATAAGTTTCTGAGATGTCGATGATGTCTTGGCCATCTCTGCAGTACAAAATCAGGTGGATTTTGTGGTGAAACTCAACAGCTTCTCATTGACATAGAGAAATGGTTAATATGTAAAACATGCTAAGAAACTAAACAATGCTTCCCCTCAAATGTAAGAGAACCACCTTATAGCTTAGCTGGAGATTGAGCACTAAAAATGAATGCATATTCTCTGAATGAAGTCCAAAACAGATAGAGTAGAAAGTTAAAGTAGGGAGAAAAAAATAAAGTTGAATACTTCTAAAATAATACTTCATACATTGTACTATCCCACTAGTTCAGACTTAGTGACCACCATGGCTGTTTCTGGCCTCGCAGCCAGTGAATCTCCAGTGCCAGCAATGTGTGAGCAGAATTTTCAGATACATCAGCCATTTCCATCACTTCCTCTTTCACACCAGACTTTCACATTCCCTAGGGTATTTAACAGTCATCGCTTGAACAAGACAACAGTTGCCAAAACTCGCTATACTTTTGACTTAGTCTAGAAGACTGCATCACTGCTGATTGTCCATTTCTCAGATATGTCTATGAAACATGCAGTGAACAACATTCAGCAAAGACAAGCTCATCACGTTTCTTCCAGCTTGGGCAAAGGGAAAGGTCCTTTGTTGCCAGAGGTGAGGGAGCTGACTTTCGAAAGAGCAGCTAAGTGGTAGGATTGAGGCAGACAGAGTAATATTCAAACATCTTTTCAATATGTGGCTTATCTATATAGCATCAAGGCACTCAGTGCAAACAATCTTTGTGTACTCTTCTGTCACATTGTCCTGATTGCACTAGGAAACCTGGTTTTGTAGGCATCCACCCCTGACTTAGCCTTATGGGAAGGAAATACATGCTGTATACTATGAGATTGGTTTAGTTGGACTACTGATAAAACTAAATATATGGATGTTCACATTTATTGTAGGGCAGACTTTTATTTTTTTCCCTTCTGCATTGTTAATAAACCTGGAATTTGCTTAGGTACAGCCACTTATTACTATAGGCATGGTATTCTCCCTAAGCAGCTGCTTAAGAAGGCTGCTCAACTTCATCTAAATTGTTTTCCTGAACCAAAGATCCTTTTTCCTACAGAAGTGACCTCATGTTTATGGGACAGCCAAAAGGTGTGCCAACATCCACGGTAAGTCTATCAGATGCATGCTGATGCATGTGATTGACAGTAGACTTTGAAGTCGAAGGTCTCAGTTTTTCTTTCTTGTAGTATTCACAAAGTTTCTTTGATGATACTGGCTTGAGGCAGCGACGCGAATTGATCCACGCAGGAGGGTCGGTTAAGTGGCTCCTGTTAAAACAAACATCATCAATGTTTTACAGATCAGCCAGCAGGGGTCCTGCCTTTGCCAATGATGAAAATACACTTAAAGGTCTCTCTGTTAATTGGGTCGTGTTCTTTCTGGTGGACCTTTTTGGGCATTGAATTCATTCCTTTCCCCCATGCATATAAACATTACAGTCATAATAATACTCACAGCAGTCAAACATTTATTATCGTTATTATCATTGGGCCTACCGCCTTGATGCATGGAGGAAGACCCCATTTTGCTGGATGTTACACAAGCAAAGAATAATGCAGGCATCCTTGTCTGAAAGGGCTAATGATCTAAGTAGGAGGCAGGATTCAAAGCTGGATACAGACCAGCTGGCATAAGAGGCCAAAGAAACAATAAGACAGCACTAATCAGTGAAAATGCTGTGATCCCAGCGTAACAACTCTGTTGACAAGCTTCCAGTAGAAAAGCTTATTTCTCCCCCCTTGAAACAATAAGAAAAAATAAGTTTTAAGAACTAATTAAAAAGAAGATAGTATATTAATCTTGAATGCTTATTAGGGTCAACTCCTCATTATAAAAGGGCAAGTTCAGAAGAAACCCCAGGAGTGCTTGTTTGAAAATCTAATATAAGAGCCAATGCTTATCTTAGGATAGATGTACAGACAATGCAGAACCTAGAAAAAGAATGAAACAAGACAGAGCAAAAGAAAATACACAAAAATGGGAATGAAGTTCAAAGTGGTGAGTGCAGGAAATACTTGTCGTGGGAGCATTCTGATCAGACAAAGGTAAATTTACCAAAGCTACAGAAAAAAAAATGTTTCAGTAATCAAAGTGGGATAATGAGAGCATGTATAAGATTTTATTTGAGCGTGTGTTCATTTAGACCGCTACAGGTATTCACTCAAATAGAATAATGAGGAACCAATTTCCAACAGAAAAAGGCAATTTCTATCAGACTAGAAAATCTTTACAATCCAGAAATTCTTGTAGTTCCATAATTAATATATTGCTCAACTTAAATAACACTCATCAGCTTCAAATCATACTTATATTTTTTTATTTTCCCCCTTTGCACATTATTTGAAAAGGTCATGACTGTCCACAACTAGAACAGCAATACAAACAATTACAGCTCTTTAACAGTGTACTGTAGAACAAAGGCTTCAGTTAACACTGGTGTTGCTAGCTCTCTAATTCAGGCAATACATGTTGTGGAGCAGTCATTTTAGCTAACAGTGTTATTTGATAGCATTACTGGGCATAAAAATGTTGTAGATTTTGGCTCTCTAAATCCACACACCAGTACTAAATGTTTTCTTCAATGTTATTTAATCTTTTCCATAAGATTTGTAACTATAAGTGAAAGGGCTTGATTGCTTATAGAAGTTTAAGTTCTCTTTAAATGAAATTATAGAGTAATGCCTACAGATTTAAAAACACCATAACTTTCTGCTAACAGTGAGTCCTGACTGGTTTCAACATCTTTTTTTTTTTTTTTTTTCTTTCCTTTTTTTTTTTTTTTTTTCCCCCCACTTATTAGTTCTGGTGCAGAAAAGACCCATGTAAAACAATATTAAAAACAAAAACAAACAGATATTGATTGACACTGTAAATTGCCTAACTCTTATGGGAACACTATTAGCAATTCTCTCTCTCTCTCTCTCTTTTTTTTTTTTTTTTTTTTTTTTTTTTTTTTTTCCTAAATAAAAATAGTATAAGGAATTGGAACTATTTCTCTCTCTAACTTTTTGGCAAAGCTAAAATAATTTTTCTACTTGTTGTACAGTTTCCCCTCTAGATGGTAGAAGAGAACAAACTCTGTTACTTCTGCTGTGAAGACTGAGATGATTACTAGAGAAAAACAATGTTATCTGTGAAAGTACAAGGCAAAAAAGCTGAAAAGTCAGGCTATATTAAATTAACTTTGTGTTCTGTTTTAATTTGATATGGGTAAAAAGAGTTCTGCTGGATGTGCTGATGGTTGCTTATAAATTTACAATTGGAATTGTGAAGGACTGCTAATATGAAAAACTTTCATGCACTAAGATTTGCCTTTGTGTGAGTGTATGGAAGTACTTTCTTAAGAATACTACCATATGATTTTTAGGAGAAAAATATTTTTTTAAAGAAAACATTATTTCAGTAGCTCTAGACATCATCTGTTTTCTTTATAAAATTATTCTCTTGATTTCCCTAAATGTATTTGAACAGAAATCAGCATTTTTCCAATAGTTATTGCATGGAACCTGAAGTATTTCCATGAACTCTTGCCTTTTTCATATTAGTCATAAGTAATTCTTACTTAACTTTTTCAGCTTCTTATTCTGCAAATCACAAAATGTCCTTCCAGGTTTTTAGTTTCAAGCTGTATTACAAATAGACTCTGTTACATCTCAAATTGCTCCTGAATAAACTGTAGTAGAGTTCACAAAAAATGTGATATAAACAAATACAAACCACCTCCTTTTCAAGTAACTAGTAAACTGAAAAAACGAATCCTTCTAGATTTATGTCTGCTTGCCTTGTGACCACTGGCTGTATTAAAGGTCAAGGGATCCCTTTCAGCAGCAGGAAAAGAAATGAGCCTGCAAAATTATCTCAAGTGTAGACACAGAGAGCCTCATGTTGGTAGAGACAGTCACAAATCATTAAGTAAGTGTAAACCTCCGTTCATTGTTTTCTTTAATTTTGTATCAGTAGATCCTGATTCCAATTCACCATTATCTGAAAATAATAAAAATAATCATTCTACCATCTCTGAAGGAGGATAAATGCACAGATAACATTCTCTTTTGGTAATGCTGAAAGCCATCAGTGCTATGAGTTCATGGCCACATGCATGTTACCAAGAAAAACAAACAATCCCTTCCTCTCTCAGGTGCTCAGCTTTGTTTCATGCAGCATTGCTTGTCATCCAGACCTGTGGTTCATCCATGGCCCCTGTGCCGGAGATTCTGAGTTGTCAAAAGGAATCAGGACTTGAAAACAAAACAATTTCCTTTTATACTGATGCAAAAGGATCACAGGAGTAATTTCTGGATGAGTTTCACTTCCAGAAGATACCTTATGGGTACTTTCACATTACAATTTCCTTAACCATGGAATAAAACCCTTGGTTTCTCCCCACCACCACACACTTCCAAATTTGTCCATATTCTCCCAACTTACTGTTTGCAAGGCTAAAGTTTAAAACAGCTGTGAGAAGATAGAAGGGAATTTTAGTGGCGGACTAACATTTCTGTTGATGAGGTTGTTCTAGGTATCTCACAGTGTCACTACTCTGTGCTTGCCTGCTATGCTGGCAGCCTTCATCCTGCCTTCCCTGTTAAATGGCTGTCCTTGCGACTTCTCTACATTCTCCAGCGAACTGTCTTTTCCTGTTGAGGCATAAAAGAAAATCTTCCACTGAAAGGTCAAATTCACCGTATCAGTCAGGCAGGGTCAGAGAATTACAGAGCGGCACTCCTCACTCCCCCGTGCAAACTGTAGAACAAAAGACAAAATGAGTAGGCACCCAGGTAAATATGATGTAATGGGGGAAATACAGCCACTGTAAAGAAGTTACACTTCACAAACCTGTTAGTGTTCTCTGAAGAATATGTGTCTAAAGGTGATCCTGTCAGGAAAGTATATTTCTATTTCCAGAGCTTTGGGGTAAGGTTTTTCACCAACAACAATTAAATAATTCGAGAATAGTAGGAACTATCCCTTCATGGATTTCCAGCTGCTTGAAAGGTAATAAACACAGGGTGAGAAATTAAATATCGAGTTGGGAATTAATACAAAGGGATCTATCCTGTTGAACACATTAAAAAGGTTTTGGAAAAGGAGATGAGATGACAGACTTAGAAAGGATATGAAATAATTCAGGATAATCAAAGCTTGATTATAGAGTTGTAACAGATTTTACAATATTGTGTTGCAGGGCAATTTAAGGATTGTTAAAATTTAATATTGATAAATCTTAACAGGAAAAAAACAACTCGATTATACATATGCATGTTGGTTTTTAAACTACCTTTGAGAAAACAGACTTTGAAGTCATTGGGGATGATGTTGGGAATTCTTGGTGAAGGAATATAGAACAAAATATTGCTACTACGTACATCTATAGTCTCTTAATTTCAAAAATAGATGCAGAAAAGCTTGGAAAGGAAGAACAAAGAGATCAGTAAGGTCCATATAATGAGAGATTAAATAGACAACTGAGGATACATAAAGATATGAATAGCACAGGGGAGGTGATTAAGCAGTGATTATTCACTTCTCACAGCACAAGCACAACACAGCACCCAATGAAATTACAAGGCAGCTGCTTTAAAACAAACACAAGGAAGTACTTTTTCATACAGCACATAATTAAATAGCAGAATTCACAGGATACTGTGGAGGCCACAAATATGACTAAATTCAAAAGACATGAGGCATGTAACATAGGCCCACCAGCGGCTATTAAACATCATATGCCAGATGAAATTTCCATCTCAGGCATCTGATGGCTAGGAGCTGGGAGAGTACAGTGTGAGAGGATTGCTCTGTGCTTGGCATGTTTCTTGGATGCCTTGTCCAAGCACCCACAGTTGTTCCTGTCAGTGACAAGAGACCTCACCAGCCTGCTGGGCTGACCGGTCACAGCTATTCCACATCTGGTGGTCCTGCCAGCAGAGAGGGGGTGACAGACAGCGACACACAATTCCCACGTGCAAATAGGTTTATAACAAATATATGGCAGTGGTGCAAAGATACTTCAGCTGGATCCATTCAAGCTTCTTTGGGTGTAGGAGAGCTTTCTAGTCTAAGCACAGTGTATCATAAACATGTCTTTGCTGAGACAGGAGCGTGCTCTCTCTTGGACTTTGCCAGAACTGCCACCTCTCTAATTCTGGTGCTTTCACTTCTGGCTTTCTCTACCTACCCGTTTCTCCTTCCAGCTGCTTCTGTCTCTGTTCCACACCCCATGAGGTGCCTGAGTACTGCCCATGAGAGGCAGGCACACACTCCTCAGTTCCTGCACTTGGAGTCCTGTAGTGTCCTGCTCTGCTCCTTCAGGGGCAGGCAGACAGGGAGCCTGCTCACACAGAGGAACTGATGAAGAATGCTTATGGCCTTCAGAGAAGCTATACACTGAGTTCCCAGTTATCCATATACATGATGTGTGTATTTTTCCCCAGGACTCCCTCGGCTGGTCACTGCTGAATAGTCTCACAAGGCCAGAGAAAGGCACTTCCTTGCTCCCAGGACAACTACCATACCTAAACTTGAAGTCATTGCCCCAGAGTAGTGTGTGTAATACATCACTTGTATTCTGTTCTCAAAATCAGGTTAACGATTTTAGCCAAAGTTCAACAAGCAATCCCTTTGTGGCAGACATGGCCCACGGAAAGTTCCATCCAGACATTTTCAGGCTGGGAAATTTTACACTGGAAAGAGGGACTTCTACTGGAAAATGTTAGGCAGCCTTACACATGGCTACCCAGTCCTTCCAAATGGCTCTCTTGTCCTGCTTTGAGCATATGTGTGCAGGCATGTGTGTATGTATGTATGTATGTATTAAGCATCAGGGAATGTCACTGCTGTAAAACTTCTCTACAGAATAGTTTTTGCCTGGATTTTCCAGCCCAGCACTCACTTGCACAGTATAAGCAGGGCACTTTCAGTAGGGCTTGCTTGGACAATAACTTGGAGAAAACGATGGCCTCTGAAAGAGCCTGGTGCTGAGCCTGCAGAGGACTCTTGGGACACTTCAGGCCCTAAACACGTCAGCAGCACAGCTGAACAGCAAGCTTTGCAGCGCTGCCCAACTTCTCCCTGCGACACAACACTGCATTGTCCAGGGAAGGTGCACCAACACTCCTGCAGATAGGCAAGCGGGGCAGAAAAAAAAGGGCACCTTTATAACCGTATCTCACTCGTAAGCTAATCGCACCAGATAAAACCCTCACTCCTTCCTCATTTTTTCCCCTATCGGGAAAAAAAAGTCACTGCATCTGGGTTTCCAAAAGCGCTGAGCGCTCGGCAATCCTCCCTTACAACCTCCGGCGGCACCAGCATGGGGCAAGGGACGCCCGGCTGAGGATGCTCGGCTGGCAAAGCCGGGATGCGGAGGATCTCAGCCCAGGACACGGGCACGAGCACGGACACGGGCACGAGCACGGCCGGGAGCCCCTCCCCGGCCCGCTGTCCCCGCCCTGCCGTGCGCCCCCCCGCGGCCCGGCGGCAGCGCTGGGTGCCGGGCGCTGGGCGTTGGGTGCCGGGTGCCGGGTCCTGGGTGCTGGGTGCTGGGTGCCGGGTGCGGAGCGGAGGTGCCCCGGCGGGGATGCAGCATGGCCGAGGTGCCCGCAGCCCCGCACCGCACCACCGGCTCCACGCTGCTGCACCCGCTGAGCGCGCTGCTGGGCATCCCGCTGGACCAGGTGAGCTGCAGCCCCCCCGGGGGGACCGGGTGGGGAGCCGGGGTGAGCCGAGCTGGGCTTGGCTGGGCTATATGCAGGGCTGTGCAGCCCCCCCCCGGGGCGAGCTGGAGGCGCTGGTGGCTGGGTTTGCCGGCTGCCTGGGTGGGAAGCTGTTGTTTTTTTCCGGCAGCGCCCTGGCAGAAGCCCCTGGTGCTGAGGATGCTGCAGGTCGCAGCAGCGGGGGATTTGTAACGCCTCCGGTTGCTCAGCCTGCACGGTTCCGGGCCGTGCCGTGCCGTGCCGTGCCGGGTTGTGCACGGGGGAGAGAGCACGGGCACGGCTCCTCCAGCACCCTGCAAGCGAAACGCAAAGCGCCCGTCCGGAGAAGCGTGGAAAGCAGGCTCGCAGCAGAGCGAGCTGCACAAAGCCCTTCCCGGAGTAATGCGCTCCGGCCAGCGGCGTTGCCGGGTTGCTTACAGCCTCCCGGTTACGCTGACCTCCAGCAGAAAATGCTGATTCTCCCCACCCTGCACACACACACACACCTCCTTTTGTTGTTTCAAGCCTGCATGCACCTGCTGCCTTTTTTCCTGCATTCTTCCAGCAACGAGGAAGTGCGCTCTGGAAGTTTGTGGAGCTTGAACTGTGCTCCGAGAAAGCTGGGCACCTGGGACAGCTTGCTAGAAGTCAGCAGAAGATGGGCAGTTACCTGCTTTCTCTTCTGTTCAGAGCAGCCGGTGCTACGTACCATTTTTTGCTGCTGTTTGTTTTTAAAGTTGGGCAAGAAATACAGCATTTCATAGATTAAAGCCCCAAACACGCTAATCCCCCCCCCCCCCCCTTTTTTTTTTTTTTTTAATAGAAAGTTTTTGCTATGAAAGAGAGATCTGTTGCTCAATGCAACAACTTGGAAGCAACAAAGGCTTATGATTATCAATCAGCTAATACCACAGTTCAGGAGAAGGGACACGAAAGGTGATTGCCTCCCGTTCGAGGTGCTGTGCACTGTGACTGATGAGTAGGGAAGGAGGGAAGGGGCCCAGAGCAATGTGCGTTTGCCGCTCCAGCTTGTTTGCAGCAGTGTGGAGCACACCAAGATTGGGCTGGCTGGGTCACTGAGCCATGCCACTGGGTGGCCTGCAGCTTTTCCTTCGAAGCTTTCAGCACCCTGGTATGAAGATGATGCTGGCAGTGGGAAAATCCTCCCCATGCTTCTCCTGGCCAGAGGATGCGCCGCTGCAGCTGGTTGTGTGCCCTGCCTGTCCCAGGACTCCAGGACAGTTTGAGCCAGTTGCTGATGACAGGCAGCGGGTGCATGCCTGCTGGGTTTTCTTGTCCCTGCTCCTCCAAAAACAGGAGAGCACAGTGCCAGGTGTGCAGGTGAAGCGAGCACAGAGCTGCAGGAAAGCTGGATGTGGCCGCCTCAACACAGAGGGCTTGTCACTTCTTTTGCACAGACCTCTTTCTGTGAGGTCTGTGCTCTGAGAGAGGTTCCAGCCGATGAGAAAAATCAGAAAAAGTGTTGAGCTGAAGGTTGGGCAAATGAAAGTAGTGATTGTTAGCCTTTCATTGCCGAGGTCAGAAAAGCTACAGCCGTGGTAGGTGGAAAATGTTTTGTCATCTAGTAAGCAGCCAGTGTGTCACTAACCATAGGAAGCAGGGATGAACCTGAGAATGTCATTTTTCACATTGTTTTTTTTTTTTTTTTTTTCTTCATTTTGCAAACTGTGACATAGGTTTAAAAGCCAGAGGGTGTAATTCCTAGCTGCACGATGTACCTGGCAGGCTGTTCATTTTTTATTTACTAGACAGTGTATCACATGAGAACATAGCAATGTTTTCTGCTTTAGATGCTAAAATAGCCCCAAAGTCTCAGACTGTATTTACATGGCTCTTTAATGGATGATTTATCTTTGAATTTAACCTTGAAATATCATTTTTTTTTAAGGAGGAGCTATATTCAGTGACAAGATTAATGAGCTTGAAAGAGGATGAAAAGACTCATGTTCAATTCATCCTCATATCCCATGAAAGCAGACTTTGAAGTTTAGCTGACTTGTGTTCTAAAAATATCTTGCTAGGTCAATGACACACCTCCAACAGCATTTGGAAAAAGAGAGGGTTGTTTTGATTGTTTGTTTGTTTTTTGTTTTTTTGTCACTCATGCTACAAATCACTAATTCTGGAGCACTATCCCCTCCAGTAGGTTTATACAGTGACATTTGGCAAAATATAATTTTTCTTCTTTATTTTTGGTCATTTGCACCCTAAATCACTGACTTTTAGGACATCTTCCTCTAGCATAAATCAGTGAGATGTGATAATTTAAGGATTAAACTTTTAATAGTGTAATTTCTGTAAGCAAAATGCATTTGTATATAAATACGGCAAAGAAATAAGTGCACAATCTAGAGGTATATAAAAGTATGTTTAATGGTATCATTTATCCATACGGCATTTTTACCATGCCTTCTTCAGCTCTGGGCATCTCTAGAAGTCGGATGGTCAGGTTCAAGGGGTTAAAACACATGACTGAAAAAAGTTTCA
The DNA here is from genome assembly GCF_009819795.1 of Aythya fuligula. NCBI lineage: Eukaryota > Metazoa > Chordata > Aves > Anseriformes > Anatidae > Aythya > Aythya fuligula. Next base: position 51,127,515 of record NC_045560.1, read on the forward strand.
CTTGACAGGGTCATTTTGCAGTACAGCTTCCTTGGTGCCCTGGGTTGCCTTGGAAGCAGCTGCCCAGGTGCCATACCTCAGCTGCCCCACAACAAACCATGTCATTTAGCAGGCCTGACCCTGACCTGCCTCTGACAGTACCACGTTTGTTGACTTTCAAGGAAATGTGTCGTGTTCAAGGAGCATCCCGCAAAAAAGCAGTGTATGAGAATCTTCTCGTATTTATATCAGAGGGTTTTTGACTGGAGGGTTTTCATTGATGGGGCCTGCTGCATTGCCCCCGAGGGGAAAAATATACATTTACACCTAATACGGGATGCTTTGGCTGCTAGTTGTGCACCTTATCTTTTAATCCTTTCGCTGCAGCTGACCAGCATATTAATGTTTTGGCAACAGTTTGAATCAAACGCTAACTCTGTGAGGGACTGAAGGGCGTGCATCTGGGCCCTGCAGTAGCTGAAGTATTAGAGAAGTGTTCATGCCCTTACTTCAGTAAGAACAGTTCAAAGCATGCTCATGAACTGTGGTGGTATTGTCGTTGTTGATAAATATGCACTTTTTTTTTCTTTATCAAACATCAACACAAATTCTGATCTCAAAATTGGGGGGTTGTTAAATGCAACGGTTTTTCAACTTACTGTTTTGCTCTCACTCCAGTGTTGCTTCCCCATTTCCTGGTTTTAGCTTGTCAGAAGACTCATTAGTCCTCAACTGATTTGCATAAATTTTCTAATTTGTTTTTTGGCGTCAAAAAAGACAAATAAAAATTTAGTTGTCTAGGAACTTGACAGACTTAAGCAGGGAGCCTGATGTTTTTTTTACCTGTCTTTAACATAAGCATTAGAAGACGTAGTGCTGATGGGGGAAAAAAAAAAAAAAAAAAAAAAAGCAATTTTTTACAGATTGAGGCAAGATAACTGAAGATAGAAGTTGACTGAAAAGAAAAGTGAAGTTAATGTCTGATTTTTACCTGAAAAATGCTGCTTGAAGATGAAGCAGCAACTGGTCAGGTTTGGTATGAACTTGGCTTTATTCTAATTCCCTAATGCCAGTCACCCTGCAATTGAAAATTCAGTGTTTTCGCTTTGAATTGCGGCAGCTCTGTCAGATTTACTGCCTCCCTGCCTGACATGCCCTCAGCTGGAAAAAAGAAAGCTGTGCAACCTGCAGTTATTTGAGAAACAGTAATGAAAAATGGAATATGAAATCAATGTATTAATACATATTTACAAAGAGATGTTACTTACGTTGCTAAAAGCAGCTTTAATTTTGATTTTTTTTGTCTTTTCGGTACCCAGATTCTGAAAAACTGTAGTCTGTAAAGGAAATCATTAGCTTTTTACAATAACGGCCTGAAGGACACAGCAATCTGTTAAAGAATGGAGGCACTGTGTGGCTGACCCTGCTTTGGGTCCCCAGCAGAGCACAGTTCATAGTGCTCGTGGTTCTGCACGTCTTTTCTGTGCGTGTAGAGCAAAGCCACTCTTCTGCTTGTGCCGGGTCTGGGATGCTGTATGTTACCGAGACAGCCCTGAGGTGGAGGCATAGCTCTTCCCAAGGATTAAGGCTGTCTCCAAAGTGTTTCTTTTTGTTCAGGTCAGTTATTATTAACAATTGCAACGATACACATTTTCCTCTGCCTTGGAAACATGCATTGCCTTTTTCAACATGTTCTCCCTCAGTTTGGCATCAGAGTCTTTGACCTCATGGCTGATGTCTTGATACTATGCATGTAAATATTTCCATATCCCTTCGTTCCTTGAAAACAAAGTCTGTCCTAGTAAGTTTTTCATTTGGCAGGGGACAAGAGTGCAATGGGAATCAGCCGCTTGCAATTTTCCCCCTTTTAAGCACTTTCCTTCTCATTTGTGTTAAGCGAGACCTGGAAAAATAAGCATTAGAGTGCTGCATAAAGTTTCCTGTAACCTTCCCCATGAATTAATCACATCAGGAGTGATTTACCAGTGCTCTGCAGCTATTCTGTGACAGTTTAAAGTAGTGATGAAGCTTGGGCACCAGCACTGGGGTCTAGGCACCGAGCACAGAGCTGGCTCTGTGCTTTCAGGGGAGCCCCTGATGCTTAGGATTTATGCGTGTTGGCTGGCCTGGCATGGTATTTAATGCCCTGGCTGCTCCTTGGCTGCTGTTACAGGTGAGAACAGACAGCTCTTGGGGCTTGCCAAGCTGAAAATGGTGCTGGTACTCCCTGGGCAGGGGAAGCTGCAGCACTGGGCTTGGCATCAGTGCAGAGGTGAATTTGACCTCCTGTATTTGTCTAAAACCAAGTAAAGGGTCTGAGGTCAGCAGGCTTTGTTTCTCTCAGAGTAAAAAAATCCCATGTCACTTAGTAGTTGCAGGTGTCCTTGAGGGTATGAAACTTGGTCTTCTGGATCCTCAGGTAGTCTAGTGAGAGGGCAGAGGGCTTCCAGAAAGTCAGGCTTGCTCTTAGAGTTACAGTCTGATGCACAGATTTCTGCCATCCTCCACTAATAGCGGGAGCATTTCTGTTAATGTGCAGCTAATATAACAACTTGGGAATGAATCTCCTGACTGTCCCCACTTGGCACACTGAGTAATCTGAGCATGGGGTCCTTGGCATTACCTGCTTCTCTCTCCAGATCTGCTCTTTCTGGGCCACACTACTTGCTAACGTAGGCACAGCCAATTCCCCTGACATGAATTTGGTGGTTTCTTCAGAGCACAGCACTGGTCAGGCTCGTTTGGTTACTTTGATAAGGTGGAATCCAGCCCGCTCTGTATCGGGTTCAGCTTGGTCACCCTGTTGCAGCTCTGCAGGCAGGGAGAACTGCACTTGGAGAGAAAGGGCTGAGGGAAAATCCTTTGGCTTGTCACTCCCCAGAGCAAGATGGGATTTGATAATTCTCCCTCCTTATGGCCTTGGTTTGAAAGTTAATTTTCACAATATTTTATTTTTATTTTTATTTTATTTTATTTTATTTTATTTTATTTTATTTTATTTTATTTTATTTTATTTTATTTTATTTTATTTTATTTTATTTTATTTTATTTTATTTTATTTTATTTTATTTTATTTTATTTTAATTTTATTTTATTTTATTTTATTTTTCTTCCTGGCTTAAAGCATTTTAAACAGCTTTGCAGAACTATAGGTGAGTACGAAGAAAAAAGAAAAACACAAACCATAGTTTCAGATGTGATTTTTTTTTTTTTTTTAATTTCCTTTGGCTGCTTACAGTATGTTGCATCCTTAGCGGAGTTGGGTGAAAACAATATTTAGTGTTTCAGACTTCCCCCATGATAAGAAATTTTCAGGTAAAAAAACAGTAATCTTAACAATGTGAGTACACAAAACTTCTAAGTGGATTTCTGAACCAGATAAATTTATTTTTAAACATTTCAAAATTCCCAAATAGTTTGCTCTCCATCATTCCTCTATTAATAAAATATCCAAAAGAAAAATAATTTTTAAAGCCAAACTTGAAACATTAACCATTAACTAGACAGCTTTACCAGCTTGAAGCATTCTGCCGTCTGTATTTTCTAAATAGCAGGAATAATGCTCCCAACAACTAGAAGGAAAGTTAGTCGATCCGCTGATAGCAGTACTGTCTGGTCGTAGAGAAAACAAATACTAAATATTAGAATGATTATTCCTCCATGGTTTCTAGTACATAACCTGCCTCTTTCTGGATGTTTTTTTGCAAATGGTATTTGAGGACTCTAAACACTTACTGGGTGTTTCTGTGTGATGGGGTTGCTGGATGACAGGGATTTTGCCTACAACTGCTGTGTGTGTCCTGTGTGCTGTAAGTTACGCTAAAGTGAGTGGGGTGCCTTCTGGAAGCATTCGAGCTACTTATCTAGATGACATGTACAAAGGGGAGATACACCTGAGTGCATGTATCTGCCTAATAAATCCTAGACAAAAATCTGGCGATCCTGTGGACTCGCAACTTCAAAATTTGTGGTTCAGTATCAGATTAAATTCTGCAGCCTTCCAGTTCAGCAAGTGAGTCAGGCTGGAGACCTCTGGGAGGAAAAAAAGGGGAAAGGAAACAAGTCCAAAGGACTGATCCTTTAGATCAGTCTTTTGGATAACATGCAGAACAATGAATAAATAAATAAATACCTATCTCAAGCCAAGAAAGCATCTTCAGCTTCTGGCTTTCATGCACAGGGTGATTGCTTGCTCCTTCTACAGGCCCTGATCTTGTGACAACAGCTCTAGGTCAACTTGAGCAATTTCTTCATCTGTGTGGTTTCTTGTTCAAGTAGCTTTCAGCACTGTTGTGCAGATAGGGCAGGAATGGGGAAGGCAGGATGACAGGGCAAAAAAACAAGGCATTTGAGGACCCCCCACTCCCAACATTTCTCAGATAACTTCAGTGCTTGTTTTCATGCTCATACATACCAATTTTATTTTGAACTTTTTTTTTTTTTTTCCAAGTACTGTTGAGTAGAAGAGATTTAATTATTAACTCTTACACCCAGCTTAAGTGGCATTATAAACTAGTGAAAGTAGGTTTTTTTCTTCCTGTTATCAGAGTATGGGAGTGTTAAAGAATGGTATGGTGTTGACTTTGTTTATCTCATGAGTTCAGGGAGAAGGTAGTTTCAATCACTGGCTCTTTAGCTTTGCAGCATTTGCACCAACAAATTCCAGCTGATCAATGATTTATCTGGTTGCAGGAGAGACATTTTTAGAATTACTTTGCTCACTCACAAATACTGCTGTTTCTTAGTTTAAGTTACTTTGCATTTATACCTCTTCTGCTGTAGCATTTCTGGGAAAGTTTTACAAAGTATGCTGTGTCGAAGACAAGGAAAAAACAGAGCAGACAAATGGTTTGAATACTGTGACTGGGAAGTTAAAGGAGTTGTTCTTTGAATTGCATCGTTTTTGATGGCATGGTGTTTTACATCCACAGTGAGTTATAGGCACCGCTAGCACCCACAGCTGTTTGTACCTTTGTGTCTGTGTTTGTGTTCACGCATAGTCTCTTGAGGCAAGAATTTGTGGTCTCTGGTTGCCACAGCAACAATAACACTCCATTCTGGTGGTGTTTTTTTTTTTTTTTTTTTTTTTTTTTTTTGTGTGTGTGTGTGGTGGGTTTTTTTTTTTTGGTCTGTTTTATACCACTAAGTTGAAAGCGTAGGCATAAAACTGTGGTACGTTGTGGGATATGATAGAGTCCTAAGAGAGTGATCTTACTAGTATTTCATTCAGAGTATGTAACTTTATTGTAGTGTTACCTGTACTGCTGCTTCTCTGCTAGGGTACTACTTCCTGATTGCAAACCTGCAATTGCAGAGAAAAAAATGGGCTCAGCAATTGGGAAAAAGAAAGTTTTAGAGAGGGTCTGCTTGTGCTAAACAGCAAATAAAATCAGAACAAAGAAAGGTCCAGAGTAGAAGGCGAATGGTGACATAATCGTGTTTTTGTCTGGTTGCAGTTGCACCAGTCGGCTGAAGGATAACTATGGGTATTTTTTGCCATGAAACCAGAACGAAAACATGAACAAGGTAAAAGACAAAAAATTACAAGTTAGACTTATTTTCTTAAATATGCAAAAGCGAAGTGGGCTGTCTGCTTTAGAAAACTAACTTCTAAGGGTGATCATGGTGAAAGAATATTTGAGCAGTATAAAGGAAGTATAGGGCTTCTTCTCTTCAATCTCCTAGTGCTTGTTCACATGAAGAGAAAGATGTGATAACACTGAAGGCTGCAGATTCAACAGTGATGCAAATGATTTTGCATACAGTCCAGAACTGGGCTGTGAAACTCATTTCAACAGGATGCTGCTAAGGCCAAGGACTTGCCCAAAGCCAGTGAGGACTTGGATGTTTATAGAAAAAACACGAGTATCCAGAGTGAAATACTTAACAGCTTAAAAGGGAAAGCTTTTGGAAGTACATATTATTTTGCTGGCTCCTTTCAGGGTTTGTCCCCTCTGCAGTAAGCGGCTTCTGGCAGCTCTTCCTCTGGTATTGCTGATGCTTTTGGGATCCCGAGCCACTGCTGGCAGCCCGGAGCACGGCTGCTCTCATTACAGGCGAGTGGCTCTGCCAGAGTCATGTTCCCCTCCCAGGGCTCGACTTGACACTGTGTTTATCGCTTGAGTTTCTTCACACTGTTAAAACAGGGAGAAGAAGATCTCTGTAGGAAAGGTAGTTGACACTCAAGAAGGCTCACCTGTCCATCGCCCTGCATTTGGGGAGCCCAGCCTACAGCTATCCTGTCATTTTATATAGAAAGTCACTGTCCACTTAAATGCTTTGCAATGTTTTCTCCTCTTGTGTATCCTTTTATATGTCTCTTCTGATTTTAATAGGTTATTTTATCCGCATGGTGAACATCTCCTGTCAGCTCAGTTCATGCTGCAGATCTCTTCCACTGTATTTGGGAGTTTTGTGATCCGCACATTCATTCTCTCTGATGTGGTGCAGCAGGTGTCTGGTGTAGTCTTCCTTCATCCTTTGATGGGGTTCTGACATGCTGATCATTAGTCTGTCATCTAACAGTTAATCAACCATACATTTTACGTGTGCCATTACCTGAATTGCCTAGCTATCTCAGTTGGACTTCCTGTTTTTCTGGCTTGGATAGAGTTGAGTCAGGCTTTAAATTAGATGAATTTCAGGGCTCAAGTAATTATTGGGAGGAAATTGATTCAATTTCTGCCTCCTCTTTTTTCTTTTTCTTTGACACTTCAGTCTTTCAGCACAACTGCTAATGAGGGCAATGTACCAGGCAGGTTTGGAAGACCCTAAGTGGCAGGTGTGACTCCACTACCCACATCTGGGATCAGCTATTTGCCATCTCCTCGGCTATTTCTGCATGCTGGCTGGCCAATGGCCACATTTATTTGCTGGCAGGTGGAACTAACTGTGTCCTCGAGAGGCATCAAGCAGTCAGTGGGGATCCCTGTCTCTTTCATCCCCTTCTGAGACCCCTTTACCTCGTCTGGTACAAAGTACATACTACCTGTTGTTTGGGTGCCTTCCAGCATCAGGGAGACTGATACAGCAGTGGGAGAAACTTCATCTGTATTTTAAGATAGCTTAGGTTTGCTTAAATAAATAAATAATTGAAACCTGAAATACTTTCTCAAAGTGCTTCTGAAGTAGCTAGATGTTACTAGGAAAAAATGCTGTAGTAGAAAGAGAGGTTAAAATAAATTTTCCAAGCTAGCCGTGCAGGTCATGCACTGTACTAGTTTTTTCAAAGCTTTTTTTTTTTTTAGGCTTTATGCATAAAGAGCTTGTTTGAAGAAGTTATAATTATTTATGCAACTTAAATGATTGTTGAATTTCTTTCCCCCACCTGTTTTCATGTTTGTAATGTAGATTGAGAAGAGCTGGTTTGGAGTTTCTGGACATTTGTTGCTGTGCTTTTTTTTTTTTTTTTTTTTTTTTCATCTTTTTTTTTGACATTGAGTCGCTTGTCACTGCATAGCTCACTTTAATAATATGAAGATATAAGGGCATTCTTTTCTTTCCTCCAAACTGCTAAAGGGGAAAAAAAAAAAAAAAGAGAGACATACTCATGTTGCCTAGTGGTTGCTCTCCTTTGCAGAGGAAACCAAGTTAGATTTCTGCTATTGCTGACTCATAAGCATGGCAAAAGTACTTCTGGGGAAAAGCGTTAATACTGTGACTAACTAATGCAAAAGTGGGTGTGTTTTCTTTTCCCCTTCCTGATGTAGCAATTATCTTTGGACAATGTCGGTGTTAGAACCCAAAAGATCTGCTGAATGATAGACAGTATGGACCTCTGGGGGGGTATACAAAAAAGGCGGCATGTTTGAGGGAAGGTAAAAAAAAAATATTTTTTTCCCTTAAATGTAGTATATTGTAAGTGAAGCCTAATTTGTAGCAAAATCAAAGTTTCTTTCTTTCTTTTTTTTTTTTTTTTAATTGTTTACATTTCTTATTGAGCAATTGACACTTACGCTGTGTGTTTTCCTGTAGTTTTTGTTTTGTTTTGTTTTGGTTGCTAAGTTTGAAAACTAGGAAACTTTTTTTTTTTTTGCTTCGCTTTTTGTGTGGGAGAGAGGGAGAAGCCCCTGGAATTCATTCAGGGCACAACTTTTTGGCAAAGTACTAATGATTTCCAGATAGTTTAGTTTAGTGACACTGAGATGTTCGACTTGCAGGAAGTCCTCAGTGGTTGTCACTTTTAAGTTATTCTTTTTCAGTCAATGTCTGAAGTTAGGCACCTAAAATTAGACAAGTTCCAAACTCCAGCTTCCAGAGATATTTGCTGTAGATGTAAGGTGCTTGTAACACAGGCATAACTCAACAGCTGGCTACATTCTTATCCTCTTGCATGGTTCAAGATCCAAAATAAATGAGTGTAATGCTGGAGTATGCTGCAAATTCTGAGAAGAGAAGAAAAAAAAAAAGGGAAAGGAAGAACAGTCACAACAGGATATTGTAGCTGTACATGTTTTATTGGTGGCTTCTCTTCCTGCCACGGTTCTGAAGGGATTAAAAATAAGTCTGCAGCCCGCATAAATGAAGGTTAGATAAACACATTTTACGTTAAATACCACAGAGCAATAATTTTACCTTTTAAACTGTAGAATAATAAGGAAGAGTAGTATTTTATGACTGAAACCTCATGGTTGTAAAAACAAATATCAGCTGTTGGCAGTTTACTGAGGCTTGCTGATTCTACACAGTCACCAGTATAGCAAAGGAATAGGAGAAATATGATTGTCCCTTTTAATAATAATAATAATAATAAAGAAAACGTGGTCTTCTGGAAAAAGGATAAAAAAGTGAAGAAAAAGGTTATCTGGAAAAATGTATTTGCCAGTAGAAGCAAAGTATGGGGTGAGAATGGGAGACTCTGCATGCAACTCTAGAAAATAGAAACAAAGAAAGAGTTACTAGTTGTTATGTTTGCAAAGATAATTGCCTAAATAGAAATTGAAAATGTGATTTCCCAATCAAATGAATGGTTATGACTAGAGGTTACTACAAAAAAGGTGGCTCAGCATATACACCCCTCCCCTGGTATCATGTTCCTTTTTCCTCTCTCGTGGAAAAACCTGTCAGTTGCCTTTACTGATGGCTTCCCAGAATCTTTGTGTATCCTCTTTTGCCAGCAGGATATCCATGCTGGAAGGTAGCTGGGAATATTTTCAGTACCTTTCAGTAAATGCTGTGGCTCTGCAGTGTCAGAGAGGGTTTGGTGGCACCCTGAGGTCTGTGCCCCATGTCTTGCTAGGCTGGACTGTGAGCAGAAGAACATAGATCTTCACCTGTCTGTGTTGGTGTGCCCTGAAGGGATTGTTTTTAAGCTCAGCTTGAAACGTTTTCTTCAGTGCTCACCAGTTTTCATTCCCTTCTTCTGCAGGTGTTGTTACTGGGCGTTTCAGAGATGCACAGCTACTTAGGGAAGAGTTGAGGTTTGCAACATCTGCCTGCAGAAGCAGGAAGCTGGTTGTGTTTGACAACACCTGGGACAGAGGAGCATTGTTACCTGTGTCTCTTCCACACGTACTGGGCAGTAAATACACGGGCACATTATTTTCTGATATTTTTTTTTTCCTAACTCTATTTCAAGCACTTGAAGTGGGCTTGGTTTATTGCAGAACACCTGCTCCTGATATGTTATGCTATTTTAAATTGGCTTTAAATGGTAAACCAAAAAGTGGAGTGAGCACCAGGAATTGTAGGTCATTTTTGGCAATCCCACCTCTTACAATGAAATGGAAGTCCTGTATCATGGTCCGGAGACTCTTTCCTCTTTCTGTTAATGCATGGAGTATTGCTGCTCTTCATCTTCCTAAGTCTGCAGTGTACATTTCTGTGGCTAAGTTTATTCATCTCCATTCCTTTTATTGGCAGTAGAAGGACCTGGTTCAGACTTATGTTTTAGGAGTAGATTAATTGCAGCCTGGAATTCCCCATTAACAATAAAGAAATTCTGATGGGCTGGCTCTGATACTGGCATCAGTGTTTGGAAAGAAAAATTCTACACCTTCCTTTAGCAAAGTCCTTTCATACAGTTTTAAATCATAGCCTAATATGCTACTTTTTTTACAGTGCCTTTGTCTTAAGTTACTAAGAGAATGATTTAAAGTTTAATACACGATGTTCCAGATTTAGATGTGTAAGGGCCTAATAAATTCTAACGTAATACCACTGATATGTCTGAAAGTCTTAGTCTTTGATCAAGGCACTTTATTCCAAGGACAATGGGTTTAAATTTATCACAGTGCTGACAGTTCCTTCGGGATTTTGGGGGGACAGGACAATAACTTTCTTTTCACGTAGAATAACTCATGAAGTTGGCGCTTTTTTTCCCTTGCGGATGTTTGTTTCTTTCATAGCATTCACTCACTGGGATATCATTGTGAATAAAACTGCTCGGTTTGTTGGTGTGTACTTCTATGGTGTGACATATTTTTCTATAGAAAAGGAACTGAAAATAGAATTGCACAGACATTGCAACAACAAAAATGGGGCAAACTATTTTAGATTTGCCAGTTCCCATTCTAGTGCAGGATTGCACTTGAAGCCTTCTGCTTTATTTTTAAACTGGTGGATATGTATGGGCACTAGGTTTTCATCTGGCCTGAAAGTTAAGCATGCTGCTGAGCTGGGACTTGAGAAGCATTTCTCTAAGCGTTGTACCATTCCTATATTCATGCAGCTTCCATTGGTAGTTGGGGAATATAATTTGCATTGAAGCCACAGACAGACATGCCAGCAGGATGGCTGGGTATACATATATGCCTAAGTATTGTCTTCCTCCTCTGTATTCTGAATAAATCACGTCTATTACACAGACAAGGCAGAAAGGTACTTGACTTGCTGTGCTGCGTTCTAAGTTTTTAAAAATCAAACCTCTGAATCTGGGGAAAAAATGCAGATCTGTGTTGATGATATCTTAGCAGTGTTACTGTCAAGTTGTTTACTATAGAATACAAAAACTCAAATTAGATGCCTGAACCCTGCAACTGGCAGAGGAAGGAGGGAAGCAATGCTGTGATGTCTCTACCATGGGTGATACCCAGTGCTGTGGGGACTTTCAGAGGAAGCTTCACAGGCACCAATGTCTCTGCTTTGTTGTGTTTTACTCTTCTGGAGTTGTTCTTTTCCTTGTTTCCATTCATTTTCACTTCAGCATCTCTCTTCTACCTTGAAGTATGCTTAAATTGGGTCTTCTGAGTGGATCCTCTGAGAAGAGCTGGAGTGCTGGAATAACGTGATGCCAAAGCAGATCTGTTCCCTCCACTTTAGTATGAATCTGGTGCTTAAGCAAGGAAGGTAGAAAATAGAAGATGCCATTTTTCCTATGGGAAGTGTAAGATCCTAGTGACTTACTACTTCCTCTAGAAGCTTTTGTAAAAAAACACAAGGCTGGTGGTCGTAGTTCTTTTTGCTGTTAAAATTCTTGTTTGGATAACTACATTTAACTCATCTTTCTTTTTTTTCTTTTCTGATTAAAATATCCTCCATACTTCGACCTGATGGCTGTAGTTTTCCTTTTAGACATCTGCCATATTATATCATGCAATGCAGTAGCTGCACAGAGGTGTGTCAAGTTGTTCTGTTTAAAGTACGCTTTTTGGGTAAAAGGTGCTGTAATTACAGTGTTGCCTCACTGCTGCGTAGCCTGAAGAAATGAAGCAGCTCTCATAACAGCCTGAAGGTCTTCTGAGTTGTTTTTATTTTATTTTATTTTAATTCCTGAATGAGTAAAAGTTCCAGCTTGCTTGATTTTACTGCTGCTTCTATTATAAGTAGAATTTAGTGCTGGCTATCTCAGGTACAAAGGAATTTCATCACACTATGTTTTGACATTAGTCACTGAGAGAACAGTAATTACCGACTTGCAGGTAGTGGCAGAACATCACTGCACATAAATGATCACTACTTAAACATCTGTTCAACATACAGAGTCAATACAGTTCAGTGCAAGAGTTGTTGACAGCAAGCTAAAGGCTGCCTTTGGATCTGGTTCACGTGTTAAATGTATCAGCCATTGAAACTGTATGTATGAATGTCTAACTCTGCACTATGATGTAGGCTTGACTTACCAGACTTTTTACTTATCTGTTTTTTCTTTTTAAATTTCTGATGTCACAGAATTTAATCTGTTCTGTAGCTCTATTTGTGTGTCCTGCTAGTGATTATTCTGCTGGTGGCTTTGTAGAGGTAATCCAGAAAGAACATCTGTTTCAAGTTTATAGTCTAAATCACGGAAGGATATTTGACTGTGTAAGTAGGGAAACAGCAGAATTCATCCATGAAAACAGCACAACAGGCCAAAATGCAGTCGATTTGGCATATTCAACTTTACCAATTCCATATTCAGCATACATCAGCAGCAAAAAGGCCAGGGCTATAAGAACTTAGTGCTACTGCCGAAGAGGCCTGTAATCTGAAATGAATCATGCATGTACTCTTCCTTCCCTCAGGAGAGGTATTTCTCAGATTACTGTTTGCTTTGCTTCAAAATCTTCCACAGGGCTCCTACAACACAAATTCAGAGAAATGAGAAACCTGACATGATTTCTGTGATACTGCCCTTCTTTTTGGGGTGTTTGCCACTTCCCTGCATAGTAAAGTGATCTCTGCAGAGAATATTTGTCCTTAGGGTTCATAAAAATAGTCTGGAAGATCAAAATATTTTGAAAAAAAATCACAAAGTATCACATATCTTTGAGAAAATCTTGACACACCCATTTCAAATATCACAATTTGGATGTTACGAAATGCTATCAGAACAGCAGGTCTATTTTTCAACATCAAAGTAGAAGCATCTCCAACAAAATGAACTTAAACATGTTGTTTGCCAGCTGTCCTTGGTTTTGTGAAAAATAATTTTTTAAAAAGAGAAAAACAAGTTACTGCGTTTCTCTAATGCTCGTTTTTTCTTTGCAAGCAAGATACCTTACTGGAAGATGAGGCTGATCTCCAGTGAAGAGGAATGTTTTATTATAGCATTCCCCATTAAAAATATTTTTTTTCAATTCATTTTTTCAATTGTTCAAAAAAGACTACCACTATTGGACTCCACAGGCAGTGGTATGACTTGAGAAGAAGTTGATGTTGCCGTCAGTAGTTTCTATTAATATGCTTCCTTATGCTTTTCCAAGTACTGAAAACAGCTGTTTGGTGTTCTGTGGTAAGTTGGTTAATGAGTAGAGAAGAGATGCTAATTTACAAGATATAAAAAAAAAAACAACCTTGTAGCAGTCTCTTAAACTATTGCTCAGTACCTCACTAGTAGACAGCAGCAAATACTTAGTATCTTGACCATGGGCTATGATGTCATTTTTAAACTGCACACTTTCTTTGTGCAATGGATTTAAAGTCTTATTCTCCAGTTCTGCTGGTGAATGGTAGACTTAAAGCCTTATTCTTCAGTTTCCTGGTAAGCTCAAGGCCTAGAAGAGCAGAGGTATCTTCTGTGCTATCTATATTCTGAGGACAATCTGCATTATCTGTTGTCCAATGAAGCTGGCATGGACCTGAATGCCAGCTGGGAATATTTTGTCTGTCTGTGCAGAACTCACTTGCACCTCTGTCTGTGAGCATGTATGAACATGCATCAAGCCTGCTTTTGCGCAAGGGCTATATGTTGCAGGGGATGCATCAACACCATGTCATCAAACAAGTGACAAGTTAGCAGGGTGACTTATTGTATTGATTTTCACAGTGAATGAGAAGTAACTCAAATTAATAGCATTAATAAGATTTTTGCATACAGAGGACTGTCCGTTTTGAGTAATGAACTTAATTGCCATTTGGAGTTTGGAGAGAACTCTGTGGTCAATTTGTTATATCGTCCTAGATTTCTGGAAAATGAGATCAGATTTTCTGCTAGTATAATGCAGGAAGAAAGCAGTAAAGGAAAAGCAAAGTATTTTTGTGGTCAGAACAGAATGTAGGGCGTTTCTTCCTGATACTTAAGGAAAATGTTAAAAGCATTAAAATAAAAGACTACTTGCTTAAGCTTATTGTCTCTTCCGCAAGTATGATCTAGCAATCCTCAAATGTCTATTACCATTTTTTTAAATAGGGAGATTTGCAGATGCAAGGATTGTGGGATGAGTGGAATGAAGCTTCCCAAAGTGGATGATTAGTAGCCTACCCTGAACTGTGGTGAGCAGTAGCCAAGACTATTTGTCATGACTTGGTGAAAGGATGTAAAGCCAGGTTTTGCCTCCTGCCATGTTTTCTGTTTTCCATCTCAAGAACTTCAACCTAAGAAAAGGACTTTCCTTTTTATCCTTGTAAGATTTCTGGTTTTCATTGTTGTTGGTGTTTGTTTGTTTGTTTGTTTTCCACAATCATTTTCCAGTACACCAAACTACATATTCACCTGTCTTTTTCTGGAAGTGAAGTGTGGCAAATTGCTATTCCCCCAAGCCAGTTTTCCTCCAGAACAAAAGGTGATCTTTGTTCCCATTCAGCGTTGTTGGCAGGGGGTTCATTTCTTCCAGATGCTGACATTTTTAGAGACAGGTATCTAATGCCAGATATTTGGAACTTTGATGTTGTGACTTGCCAACTGGCCCATAAAAGTGTCCCACTGCAGATGGTTAATGAGACCCAGTAAAAGATAAGACAAGAATTTTTTTGTTTTATTTCATTTTTTTTTTTTCTGAGAAAGGTTAGGAAGTTGGAGGTGACTTCCCCATATAATGCACCCTGCATGTTGATAGAGATAACTGAGAAGGTAACTGAAGGAGTTAGTGTTTCCCCTTTCTACAGTACCAGCTCAATATTTGCCAAGTTGGTTTTACCCTGTTAAAAATGGGAGAAGCTCCAAATGTTTGATGAATTTGGAATGAACCTTTTATGTCCTTCAAGGGATTTGATTTTAGTGTGAAGAACTGTATGGGGATCTTGAAGTCATGTTATGTTTAGTTATTCTTGTGTCAACATCATCCATGCTTATTCTATTGTTTTGACCAGCGTGATAGTTTTGTGTAAAATTCAGATTTGCAGACTGAACATCATTTTGTGTTAATGCTATTAGAGAATTTGAATGGATAAAAGGATGGAACAAAGATTTATTTTTCTTCCTTGTTCATACCTGGTGTTTACATGCTCTGGAGCCACCTGAATTTTTAAAGTCAAGACTATTAGATATTAAAGAATTCATTAACCGGACGACAATAACTATCAATTCAGTTGGGCTGTATCTGTTCCAGTTTTTCTCTCTCTTCAAAATTACAGATATCTTGTTTCTGCATTGTAAGGCTGCCTTCAGCTGGCTGTGACTCAGATGCAGGTCTTCCAGATGTCAGTGCAGGATACTGTGATGAGATAGGCTTTACATCCTCCAAAGTTTAATCACGGAAAATGAAGATAGTATCTTGTTTTGGCAATGTACCATGGGCTCTGATTTATTACATCTTACTTGCTGGACCATGGAAGAAAATGACTGTGTAAAAAAGAAAGGTGTTTCTTTTCTGCTAGCAAAATTGATGTGGAAAAAAAAAATAAGAACAACACTGAATATATGTGACTAGCATAAAAAAACAAGGGTTAAATGACTTATAATGATGCGTCATGATGAGAGATAATTGAAGGAATAATTCCCATATAATTTCTTTTCTGTTTCCATGTCATTTTTATGTGGACACCATCCATCCAAGTTCAGAAGCCCTCAATTTACTGTCAACAAATTGTTTTTAGCAACAGTGGAAATAACCAAAAAGGAGTAATATGAACTCTTTCCCCTTTAGGTAGCACAGGAAAGTGTGACTCTTACTTTGCTTGTGATCCAGTACAGCGTTTCTTAAACTCTCAGGGATATGTTCACTTCAGCACCTTAAATACGCATCGTGAAGGATAAGAGGCATGTTAAATGGAATGTAGTAAAATCACTGTCAAATGAATTGGCAGTGTTAGTGTGTGAGTGCATGTGTTTAAAACGGTTAGGTATAAATAATTAAATAGAGGTGGCAGTCATACAAAAAGCTATCACATCACTCTGTTATTCTGTAGAGTAATAGACCAGGTCTGGTGGCAGAGGCACTGCTCAGTTTTAAACAAGGAATTCAGCCTTCCAGGCAGATTGAATTCTCACAGCACTTGGAATGGAGTTCCCCAGTTTTGCTGGTACTTTTGCATTTGTCTTACGTTCCCCAAACCCAAGAAACAAACAACTGCCCCCCCTCTTTGTGACATGGTGGAGTTAAGAAGAGATTTGGTTTGGTTTATCTGTGCTTTCAGCTTGGCTCAAGTAAACTCATTAGAGACTGATCACTAGAAGTATTCTGCAGTTACTCAGCATCTCTAAAAGCCAGTCTTGCAGTAAATTGTGTTTTAGATCTTTCAGGGTGCTCTGTTCAGCTAAACCACACAGAAATCAGATGCCGTGTTTGAATTCCAAGTGCAAATGTCCAGTGGGAAAGGTACAAGAAATATTCCTCAGTACTCAAGCTTGTTCCCTTTTTTTTTTTTTTCCCAACAAGTACCAGATAGCTGATGGGTGACAGAAAGGTTTTATCAGTAATTGTTATATTTACCTGGCTTATGTGTTTATTAGTGTTTTGTTCCCCCTGTTGATGAATCCTTTATAACCAATCATGTTGTTTGTAATGTGTATGTGTTACTATAAACATGTATCTTGTGCACAGTGTTCATGTTGTTTTCTCCAGAAGCATTATGACCTTCCAGCACACCCTGCGTGCTTCTACCACAGATGTTTGAAGAGGTGGAGCTGGCATCTTGATATTAGGCATCCTGTTGCATGCTGTACAAATTGAAGGTGCTACAAACCAAACTGTGGATGATAGTTATTTTGTGGGAGAGAATCCAAGACTATAGTTTATAAGACAAACCAAAGCATAAAGGGTGTGCTTTTGCTTTTATCCCGGTACAAGTATTTACCCCAACTTCTGCAAAAGCAGCATAAGGAAGAAATTGTCTTGGTGAATCTGTGCAACAAAGTGTAGATGTAATAGTGACATGGCTGGTGTGCCCCTGCTACCTTTAATCCCAGTAGCACAGTTGATGCATGCTCTGAAGAAGCAATGGTGTGGGCTAGCGACAGGATATGTACACAAGGCTGCTGTGCTGTTATATACTGTGTGTTAGCTTGTGATGAAGTCGCTGCTGCTTGCTTTCTGCTGCTGCTATGGTTACCTGTCTTAGCCACATAAATGCTGTTATGAGTGTGTCTGCTGTGGGACCTTGCACTTTAATTTTGCTGATGTCCCATCATTAACATCTCAGACTGAACATATAGTGAGTAGATGAAAGTTTTTTAAAAAAAAAAAAAAAAAAAAAAAAAAAGATTGCTTACTTTAACATTCTTTAGTGGTGTAAAACATCCATGAATAATGCTGCACAGAAGGGGATATTGTCTTTTAAACAACTGGTTTCTTGGACTGTTTGCTCTTTCCTTCTTTCTGTACACTGAATGAGAGAGGCTCTGCATACCGCAAAATTGAGCTTCCCTGGATGTACAAATATGACCATAAGTGGGAACAGGTTGAGGTGGCCTTAAGGTTCACTGAATAGTCATTTCCGTGCATTCATTGTTTGTGGAAGCATGTGTAGGGAGCATGAAGTCAGAACAGCCCAATAGTGATGTGCTCCCTTCAGCCTTTATGCTGTGGAAGGGGGAGAGAGAGGATGTGGATGTAGTGTTTTGAGTGTAACTGTATTGCAACAGGCCAAATGAGTATTTGGAATTTATGCTGCAGAATTTTGGTTTTGTGAGACCGGTGCCATTGTGTTCCTTTATTTTCTGTGTAAGATTTAAAAAGTAAGAACTGTTATGTTCAAAGAAAGCATAAAGTACTGTCATGATAAGACACGCCCAACTCCTTGCTTTTAGGTGTAGTTCTGTAATATCTTCTATTTGCAAATGCTGGTAATTTACAGGAACGGTAAATAAGTAGATAAATAATATTTATAGGTGTTCCTGCTCCAAAGAACTAAAATTAAGTGAATCCAAGTATTTAAATAATTGCATTATTGTATTGCATTGCTGCAGTTCCTTGATTTCAGTGGTGCAGGCAGTAATATAGCCAACTAACCTTTAATAAAAGTGTTTGATTGAACAGCACCATCTTGGATGTAGTCCACCAGAATAAAATCCATATGGGGCTCTACCATCTCATTAAACACATTGTAAATGTATTTTGACAAGAATGATTGAAGCCAACAACCTCTGGACAGCCAGTGTGTCCAAGAGTAATATATCTCCTGGATTGATAGTTTCAGATAATCCTCTAATCCAAGTGATTGCTAATATGTTGTAGACTATTTAGCTTTGTGTGGTCTAGGATGACACGCTGCTGGAGAGCTCAGAGTGAATTAAAAATAATAATAAAGGATGGCGGATGAATAAATTAAATTAACTCCATCTGTCTAGGGCCCAGGCTGGTCTGCTTCCTGGCCTCTGCCTTGCACCAGGAGGGCAGAGAGGGGTGGAGAGTCACCACTTGGGCTCACAAATGAGAGTTCAGAGAAACAAAGAAAAATTAGTTTCTCTCTCTTTTTTTTTTTTTTTTTCCCTTTCCTACCTCTGTTCTTTATTGTTCTGAGAATGGAGAGACTTCTCCTCCTCCACCTCCAAGAATTAAAATATTTTTTTTTGTTTTTCTCTTCTCTTACAGATCAATTTTGTAGCCTGTCAACTGTTTGCCCTTTTGGCTGCCTTTTGGTTTCGTATTTACTTGGGTCCCAGTCATGCCAGCTCTGCTGTTCGCCATGCATTTGCCACCCTCTTTGGAATATACTTTGCTGTCTTCTGCTTTGGGTGGTGAGTATTTAATCACCAAGTAGACAAGGCTTGTGTGAAAATATTTTTAAACTCCATATCAGCTTTTCTGGATATTTTTTTTATTAGTCTTAAGACACTTTCTATTTCACAATCCTTTAAAATTAAAAAAAAAAAAGGGGGGGGGAGGGATGGGGGAGGTGGTGGAAATTCCTACCAGCATAACCACCCCAAGCCCTCAGAGTAAAATGAGCCATGAAAACATTTGTGAGTGAGGTATTTAATCGGTGATGTATTTGTTCTGGCAGTTAAAGCCATAGTAGTATGCTGTGAAGATAGCTTGTTTGGGAAAGATGCATCCAGTTTGAAAGTACACTTTGAGCTAGGCAGCTTTTTCTCTGAATCAAACACACTGACATCTTGTCAATAAGTGTTAATTTTTATTGGATATTCAGGCTATAAAAATGCCATTGTGATAATCCATGATTACTGCATCAACACACATTTATGTCATTCACATGAGAAAATATTCCCTCGCTCTGAACTGCCAACCCCTGAAGGTCACAAAGAAATCACCTAAATATTCACTTTGTTGTCTTCAAGGTATTCCATTCATCTTTTTGTCCTGGTGATGATGAACTATGGCATTATGAATACGGCGAGTATTCCCAACATCCACAGGTGAGCGTTTGTGGCCACAAGACTGGAGCTGCTCCTCTGGGCTTCTCTCCTTTCATCGAGAAGCATGAGCTTTTTTTCCAGTACCACTTTATCTTATTTCCTTACTTTCTTTCCCAGTTACTTGTAGGGGCTTTGTCCTTTTAGTTACAGAAGCAGCTGTAATTCCAGTTTGTGATTTTTGCCTTGATATATTGCATTTCCCTATGAAATTGCTGGCCCCAAAAGTAGTCTTTTGCAGGCTTAGCATTTTATGCCCAATCCCGTGGTTTCTTGAACATAATGAAGTCATTTTCTCCTTGGTATTGTGTCCTTGAGGATTGCTTTAAATAATCATTTTTAATGGGTTTTCCCCCTCGCTGCTTGACCTTTAAGTATTTTCCACTTATTCTTGAGTTAGGTAGTTCAGTTAGGGTCATTGTGGCAGCTTAACTTAGTGATCTGTGAAATAAGTCTTGTATTAGCTGCTGGGCTTGGAGCTTGAAAAAGTAGAAAGTTCCACATGCGTTATTACTTTGAAGCAGAAGCTTACAGCAGCATCATGAGAAGTTCTCGACTATGGGATCTTTCCTTTCCCTGCACAGATGTCTTGGAGGAAGACACATAAGCCACATAAAGGGCTCTATCAAGTGAGTGCCTTCCCAGCTGAAAGACAGAAAGCACTCTTATGAAAATGAAAACTATGTGGAAGTTACGTGTGCTTCTTTCACTGAATAAGAGGAAATTCTTGTGAAGGAACTCCTCTGCTCAGTCATTTAGCCTTCTCATGTGGGTGCCATACTCTTATAGCAAGCAAGAATTTTAAAAATTGTGTAGGCAGAGTTATTTGCTTCCCATCAATTTGCATAATTGGGAAATTTTATTTGTAAAACTGCTACTTTATAGCAGGCTAGAGGGATGAGCTGGCAGTTCTTCCCACTACTTTACTTTTGTGCTGGCATCCCTAAGAGTACGTGGTTCACTCTGTGGTTTGGTTTGGGTGTGTTACAGGTGGTTTCTCTCTGTGGCTCTTTCTGCAGCTGCTGATTAATTCAGCATGCTGAATTCACATCAGTCTGAACTGGGGATCCGAAACTCTTTCTTCACTTGTCTTCAGGGTCATGGCTGTCTGAGGATCTAATGCTCAGATCTCCCCTTCTTCTTTACCACTTCTTGAGGCAACCCCTCTCTGATATCCAAATGGGAAGCATAATTTATGATTTGTCGAGGACTGCTTAGAAATGTGAATGATAAGCAACAGGCCTGTCTTACAGCAGTTACTAGCATTTTGCACTAGCACAATAATGTTAATGAAGAAGGTTTATTTTATTTATTTATTTATTTTTTCCCCCAGCCCATCACAGAGTATGAAGGCAAAGCCCAGAAGTCCAGAGATAATTAATATATTTTTTCAAAGTAATTGGACAATGTTTGTGACAGAAATGCCATCCAGAGGCCAGAAGGAAAAGTTGTTAAAAATGTGTATTATTTGTCTTCCAGTCATTATCCCTGCCCATCTCTTGAAGAAATGCAGGAGTAACTCGTAACTGTGAGAGAGATGAACTGTAGGAACCAAGACTACGCAGGGAATCATCTAATGCTTGTATCTTCCTAGACAAGTTGGAGTGGTAGTAGGAAATTGTCATGGTTTCATCAGGAAACCCCCTCACTCTTGCTGTTCAGCCACTTAGTCACAATGGGAAAAACACCTATACATAGGAATAGAAACTAAGCCAGTTTGCATAATGTCATCTACTACAGCAAGATAGTCATGTGTGTACTTGAGTAAATGTGAAATAGCAATTCAACATGCTGAAAAACCTTAGGAGGGCTGGGAAGATTGGGTTAGGTCTTTTCTACTGTATTTCACTATACTTGAAGCACATACACATTACTAATTTTAACAAAATAACTGTATTCAAGTGGCTTGAGAAACTTGAAAAAATCAAGTGTAACAGCTGGACCCGTGCATGCAGAAGGCCTCTGAGAATGCTGGGATCTGTGTAGTGGGAGTCCAAGAGTTGCTCTCACCCCCTCTTCTCTCCCCAAATACAAGTGGGAGTGAACAAAAAAAATAAAGCAACAACATAGTTTAACCTGCATGCACCTTCCCATGGTTATTTTCAGCTGGTATGGTCTCGTGTGAGGCTGCCAGCTTTCAAGACCTATAAACTGACAAATTAATATAGCATCAGAAACACTCCCAGCTGCAGCAGCAACTCTGTGTGTCTCTTTCTGCACACCCCCATTTCAATCTAGGTGCTTTACATTTATGCACTGAGGCTTATTTTAGACACTTCATCCCATCTATCACAGTTATGTATCTTGGCTGGGTGACTTGCCATTCTCAGTCGATGAGAGGGAGCCCGAGGACCTCACTGGACTGGATGTCTGACTGAGATAAAGTAAGATAGATTCTGCTCTGAATCGCCTGAAGAAGCTGTCATGTCCCCTCAGCCTGCCTTTCATCCTGCTGTTTGCTACGACCACGTGCACTGCAGGTTGTCTTGTGATCCTTGGCTTCAAACACATCACTGTCACTCGCACTACAGTTTATTAGTCCCCAGGGAGGAAAAAAAAAAACTAATTTCTTTTAAAGCCAGCCATAATTTGAGAAAGGCCTGGCTCATTTTCAGTCATCTGCCGACTGTGGTTCTTGTTTGATTTCATCCTTAGTTCCCTGCTCTGCCCCATCCTATTCTGTGTCTGGTGGGGGAGGATACTGCCTGTGGCTAGGCTCTGCTGGGTGTGCAGGATGGGCAGTCTCTTTCCTCTGTAGGTCTTTGTGTCTTCTTCTTTTGCTAGCCTCTCCTGATGCAGGGAACTCCAGCAGGCCTGGTCATGGCCAATCTCAAGTCCATGGGATATAAGCCTTTCATTCTGGTGTCCCAGCTCACCATTGCACTGTCTGGTTTGCTTCATTTGCCAGTCTTGTTTCCAGATATCCACCTGCTTCTCACCTTCCTGGTGTCCTCTCTCTTGCTTGGGTAAACAGAGGGAGAAGTTAGTTGTGAGAAGTGCAACACCTGGCCCACCTGGGTGCTGCAATGCTTCCAGACCTCAGACCACGCAAGTCATATGGTAGACAGTGTCATGCTGCTCTCCTGCCCGCCAATTTTGGGGTCATCTTGGAAAATGGAGAGTGAATTTGTCAAACTCCACGTAAGGAATGCTTCTTCTGGAAAGTGGCATAATTTGGTATTTAGAACTGAAAAGATTAGGCTATGCATCATTATCTGCCTTTACACAGAATCAGAAGAGAGAAAATATCTTAAACTTGAAATAATATAGTTTTTCGTAGGTCAGTAAGAGTTGTATGTGTAAATAAAGGGCATGTACAGATAAAAAAGGCAATGGATAACTTCAACACATGCAACATCATCTGGTTTCAATACATCAAATATATGAGTGAGACAAATTTCAAAATAGCATGCTAGAGGGGGAGCTCTAAAATTGGAATGCCCAACTTGAAGTGATCATATATATATATATATTTTTTTTTTTAATTTATTTTTTTCCTACCCACAGTGTGAGGAGGCATCTCTGTAATTTTTCAGCTGGGTTGAAATCCTTAGAAATCCTCTTGTAAATTTTGTGAGATCTTGAATTATAGACTGGGACTTGTAAACAACATAATTTGCAAAAACGAAGCCACACTCCTAAACAAGCCCAAGCCCAGTCTGAGTGATTCCTTTTCTTGTTGGTACTTGTGTCGGTAACTATGTGTTCTGTATGTTATGTTTTTAGGTACTCCTTTGTCGTAGCTATGGGATACCTCACGTTGTGCCACATAAGCCGAATATACATATTCCACTATGGTATTCTCACTACAGATTTTTCCGGGTGAGTGAGTCTGCAGGCTGGGTCCTGCATCAATTAATATTAGATGAATTTAGCACATTTTATGAATAATATTGATGTTATCTGGGGAGCGCCCACAATTCTGTTTGGCTTACGCTTTCTCTAAGACCTTTTTAAAGGAGGAAGGAACAAACACTGTGTTTTTTTTTAGTGACTCATTGCTTCTGCTGTTTCCCTGCTAGGTGCTACCTGGTTAGGAAGGTAGGTGGTGGTTCCCCCTCTAGCAGCCTGCGAGGACAGCTCTGCACAGTCTCTTGCAGGTGCTGGAGGAGCGAGCCAGTGAGGCTGGTGCTCTGGGTCCCTGGTGCTCAGTCCTGAGAGGTGGCGTGGGCTGGGGTGGGCTTCCCTCCTCCCACTTTTGTGGGCATGGCCATTGGCTTGGAGCTGTCCTTTCCCCTGTTCCCATTTATCCACATCTGGGAAGGAGGCCAGGGGTGGCATTGGGAGGGTGTTTCCCACCCCAGGGGCTCTAGCTGCTGGGAAGGGAGGCTTGGGGGGCGACTGGCTGGAGGAGCTGGGTAAGCAGAGAAGAGATCAGCTGTCCATCTTTGTGCCCGTGGTATGGATTCTGTCCTTGGAGCAGGCTGTGGCTGCTGTTAAACAGCACAGCTTCTCAATATGCCATGCATTTCTGTGGAACGGTGATGTTTATATGAACTGTTGGCTCTCTGTTTGATTTCCCTGACGCCGTAGAGGATGCTTTGCAAAAATATAGGCAGCTAATGTTGTATATTTATTTTATGAGAGGAAGGCATATTTTCTGCATGAATTAAAAACTGTGCTAATCCATATTCCACTTGTTTAATTGAATGTCTGAGTACAGAGTAATTTTTAACATACCATGAAAAATCTCTGTAAACTGTCACAGTAAGTTATAGATGACTCTTCCAAGTCTCTGTTGTCTTACAGGCATAGAGTAGGAAACTACTGTGTGTGCATGTGTCTCTGTGTGAGGTGGTGCTGGGTTTAACTGTTTAATTACATTTCTGGAAAAAAAATATGTCATTTTGGTACTCTTGAACTTTTTTTTAGAGGATGGGGTAGGAAACAGAACTCACACATTTAGAGAAATTTAGTTCTCTAATTTTTCTGTGGTTCTTGTAATACACAAAAGCATGTCCTGAATGAGTGTGGCATACCAAGAAGCCTATAAATGGGACTGGAATGTTATAGCTCTGTGTGTGTATGAGACAGAGAAAGCAATGTGAGAGAGCATGCTTTTCTGAATAGCATGTTCAGAAATGCACTGTGAGGCATGTTAGCTGTCTCTTTCTGAAGACATTTAGTAAGGATCCAGCTGAGACTGGGGATGGCAGAAGAGGAATGGTAGTTGTTTTTATAAACTAGGTAGCATTTTCTTCCCTCATGGTGAAAAGGGAGCTACTCATCTAATGATGACCTTTCAGATAACAGTAGTGAAAGAATAATACCCGAACTTTTACTATTTGTTTTAGTCCTGATCCTTAAGATACAAACCAATTCTTAAACCAATCAAATACAAAACTGCCAAATAGGAAACAACTGGCAACTGTAGTACAGATGGCAACTACATCTTCATGTAACATTTTGAAAACAAAGAATGAAAATGAAATATTGTAGTGGTATTAATAAAAACTTGCCATCTAAAGTGCTCAAACTGAGATCAGCCCCATAAATCTCTTCCAACCTGTTTTCCTGAGTTGTGAACAATACATGCCCTCTGAAGCTTTGTGCACATGCCTAGAGATGTTATGACTGAAAGAGAGAAAATATTCTCCTTGACCACAGTTTTGCCATGTATGAGCAGAATTTGAACCTCTTCTTCCCCATTCTTGCATGTTTGATGGTTCCACATATATTGTGTGCAACAGTTGGGAAGCATTCAAACAGGCTTCTGGCTGGATGATCTTAAAAATCTCTGTCAGAACTTGAGAAACTACTAAAACAGAATCCATGTAGCAATGCCAATCTCCCTTCAGCCTCCCAGCCTTTTGTTTGAACATAATGGGGGAAACAATAAAGAAGCACACCCCTGGATTTAGGGGAATTGTTAAGAATGAACAAAAAGCCTGTCATCTGCTAATTTGAATTTGAGCTCTCAGTATCCCTTAAGTCTCTGGTGATACCTGATTACAAGGAAGAAGTTTTAATCCACATCAGATAGGCACGTAACCTATTCTAGTGTCATCAGCTTTCTAGTGTTGATTCCTTGAGGTGACAAGCCAGATGTTAAGTGGATGTTTCTCAATGTCAGTGCTGCAAGTTGGTATACCTTGTTTGCTCTTGCGACCTGCTTTGTGCACTTAACAGTTTGCATGCATAACCCTTTCTATGTGTGTTTCAAAATATATGTTTTTGGTCCCTTAGTAATTGTTGGTTGTTCTTTTTGTTTGGTCTTCCCCTTTCCTTTCTGTGAACACAGCTTGTAAAATGTGAGTAGAGATGGACAGAGAACAAGGTGTAACTTTTGAGTCATATCTTAAGTAAAGGAAAATGAAAGATCAAGCTGTGACTCATCACTTCAAGTTTAAGGAGTAAGGGAACTTGTTCTCTACTGGTGACTAGTTAATTCTTCTAAGTCCAGCAAAGGGTAGGTCCTGACTCCCACAATCAAAATGATGCTCAAGCTTCTTGCAGCAACTTCTTAAATTAAGAGTTTTCATGTATTGCATTGTACTTAGATGAAAAGTCCTCTTCTATAAACTACATGACAGGTTTTAATGAAGACAAAATCCAGCTTGCTATCCTTTAATTTTGATTATATATAAATACATATTTAAATTTAATCAAAGTTCTTTCATTTATCTTATTTCACAAAAATGTTTTGACACAACCTAGGAAATTTCTCCTGACATCTTTCTCAAAGAAAACCCAATTTCTTTTTTTCAGCACTAATTGTAAGATATGTGAATGCTGTGCTTCCCCCCTTAACTCATAATCAGTCTTTGAGAGAAACATGCATATTTTATTTTGCTTGGTTTGCATGGCATTTATACATTGTACCAAGGAAAACTAAATCCTAACTCTTTCTCTCTTTTTCTCTTTCTTATTTCTTCTTTATGCTAAGAGGATTATGCTGGTAAGTTGCCTGGTTTCTATACAATGTTATAAAAATGGTAATACTAACATACATTTTTGTTCATTGTGTCAGGCTTAGACTGAGTATAGTAATACTCTGGCTTTAGGGAGAAATAAGTTTAAAATAAAATCAAGGGATTTTGGATGGGATTTCTGAGAACTAGTAATAGATATGGCTTCAATCTAGCAAGCTACATGAGCAAATACCATATGCATATGATCATCTGGACAGAATTCAGGGGAACTCCTCATCCATGTGAAGTTTTGTGTCTGCTTTAATCCTTTGCTTGATTAAGACCATAAAGGTTTTTCCTCTTTGAATTCATGCACTGTCTGAGCAAAATTTCATAATATTGCAGCTCCTTCTGTCAGGAAATGGTCAGCCATGCATATGTGAGCTTATTGGTGCCATTCCTTACAGAAAAAAGCTCAGTTTGTGAAAATCACCGTATATACTGGCATTGGTTTCAGCCTGCTGACCGTCTTGGGGACACCAGAGCTTGGATCACCAGGGAGGTGCAAGCAGTTTTCCTCCCTACAGAAACCCCTTACATTCGTGTTATTGTGGACATTGCTCCCAAGAACTAGTGGATATCTTAACCTGTTAGCTATATTCTACGCGCCAAACAGCAGCGTTATTAGCAAACTGATCTGAAAAGGATGGTCATTGAAAGAGCTCTCCAGAAAAGCCATACAACCAGATACTTCAGTAATGAGTGTCGCTTCAGGCAGTGAATTCTTGTGAAGGTTCATGTTTTTCTACTGTTTTTCCCCTCTCAATGGCTTAGTGTCAACCACAAAAGAAAAGAACAAAGGTACAACAGCCAGCTTTTACAAAGGAAATACATTTGCTGATGGAAACAGACATAGAACTACTCTGTTCCCCTAATGCTGCGTTGAACCACAGTGCAGAAATACTATCTGGTCCTGTGAGTTTAGTTGGTTATTTTTATTTTCTTCTCCTTAAAATATATTAAGTGCAGTGTGTTGTTTGCAGTGTTTGTTCCAGAACCTCTGGATCGCTCTGGTGCGCAGCAAGTCTCTAGAGGCAGTATTAGCAGAGCAGGTGCAGGGCAAACAGTGCAAGCTTGGGGCTGGTTTCTGCTGTTAAAACTGCCCTATAAAGGGCTGCTTTTCTTTTTTCTGTGCCTGGTCACTGCTTGGCTATTTTGCCAGGCCTTTGTGCCCTTGACACTACACTGAGATCACTTACCATGGTTGCACAGAAGCCCTGAAGGAGCTGCAACATGGGAACTACCAAGCCAAGATTCAAGCAGTCAGTCGATACCAGAAAGTTCCACATATCTAGTGTGCCCTGGGATGCTTTTCTAGAAGTAAATACTATATTAAGTGAAATATTTCTGTTATGAAGGTGTGAAATACTGTTTGGGATCTTTCACCAAAAAACAACAAGAAGCAAATTGGAAATTGCTTTGGAGGCGTGAGCATGTTCAGTGAAATGTTCTTCCTCTGTGTATGCTTCAGCAGTTCTTCATTTTTCTGTCGAAAGGGGAAGTCTGAGCCTGTTGCTATTGAAGCTGTTGTGGTGTCCCTGGCTTAGTGATCGCTTTGCCAGCACAGTTAATGTCATAGTGGAGTGTGTCTCTGTGAACTCCTCATACTTGTTTCCACGTTAAAGAGACAAACCTGAAATAAATGTTTGCTTTTTTTTTTTCTTCCTGCAATGAGCCCTTTGACTCCACCTACTCTCTTAGTGAAATCAGGTCAGTGGAAACTATTTCTAGCTAGTGTGTGCCAGACTTCTCCATGGGATTACCTAAGGTCAAGCAGAGTCTGCTTGGTAAACGTAAACGTCTTCTCTCATAAGCACTGAAGGTTGCTTGGTGCAGAAGCCTGTCTGTGATATGGGGAGGATCCCCATAGCAGACCACAAACTAATGCAGACATCCTGAGTTTCCCTGGCCTGTGCTGCTGGACAAATTTTGGTGGGACAAGTCATGTTTGAAAATGACATTAACTGAAATGTTTGTTTGGAAGGTTTACTCAGGGGAGCAAAACCTTGTCTTTATTCAGCATCCTCTGTAAACTGTTGCATCTTTATTTTGTTATTTTTCAATGCATTTTAATTCAGGTAGAAACGGAGATTTTTTACTTATTGAAATAAATTATTTCATATTAATAAAAAATTTCATGCTAATAATTTATTTAAAGAAATTCACTAAAAACTTATTTAATGAAATAAATTGTCTTTACTATTTCGTATTAAATGCTTGGGACAGTTTAAAAAATAATTAAAGGTTGTCCAATATGTTTCGTGTGTAGGTGGCGCAATGCAGCTACAACTTATCATGGCGGGGGGTTGTAACTAGATGGTCTTGAAGGTCCCTTCCAACCCAAACCGTTTTGTGATTCTATGCAATGTTCTGTCCTGGGGTAGATCTTTGTGCTTCATCTGTAAATGCAAGTCTAGATTTTCTTTTTTAATTCAATCTAACAGTTTGTCCCAATCCCAATAATCTGCCCATCTCTCTCAGAATTTGGGAGAAAGAAAAGATTATTTGAAGTTTTATAGTTTTGCAAACTCCCTTTCTTATCTGTAGCACTTCTAACTTTTTTTTTTTTTTTCCAGTTGAGTCTAAGGTCTAAAATATTATCATGTTAGAAACACTTGACTATATGTGATATGATATTAGGGCTACTAAGATGATGAGATGGCTGGAGCACCTCTCATATGAGGACAGGCTGAGTGAGTTGGGCCTGTTTAGCCTGGAAAAGAGAGGACTGAGGGGAGACCTTATCAATGTGTATAAATATCTGAGGACAGGGTGTTGAGAGAATGGAGCCAGTCTCTTTCCAATTGTGCCCAGCAACAGAACGAGGCAACGGGCACAAACTGAAGCACAGGAGGTTCCTGCTGAATATGAGAGGGCATGTCTTTACTGTGAGGGTGACAGAGCACTGGAACAGGTTGCCCAGAGAGGTTGTGGAGTCTCCTTCTCTGGAGATATTCAAAACCCTCCTGGATGCCATCCTGAGCAATGTTTTCTAGGTGAGCCTGCTTGGTTAGATGGTCTTCAGAGGTCTCTTCCTACACCACCCATTCTGTGATTTTGTGGTTCTGTGATTCTGTATTTTACATGTTAACATATTAACATTTTACATATTAACTTATTCAGTATATTATTACTATTTAAAATTAGAGGTTACCATAAAGGCTGAACAGAAATGACAATTCATTACGCTGGTATAGCCAAATTTTAATAATCAAAGTTCATGTGCATATTTAGTAAATGATGTTACTTTTTTTTCCCCCTTGAATAAATTTATTTTTCTTGTCTGATTTTTAATATTGATTCAAGACTTGTACTGCCATGCATTACTCTGCAAATATGTAGAAGGGTGTATTTTTTTATTTCATTCTGAAGAAACAAAAGCAAGTTTAGACTTGCTCTGTGTGTGTGTGTGTGTGTGTGTGTGTGTGTGTGATGAGAAGAGATGCATGAGTCTGCTGGGAGGAATAGAACAGGGAGTGGGTGTGCAGAAGGGGTTGTCCCACATCCCAAGAGGGTGTCAGGAGAAGGGAGAGCTCCAGTGCTGCTATTGCCTTCTTGTGCTGTGCCCTCTCCTGCAGCCAAGGCTTGGGCTGCCAGTGACATCGAGTTAATGGGGGAATGGTAGACAGGTGAGGGGGGGAGGAAGATGGTCCCTGTTCACCTGAAACCTTGCTCACCTGTTGTGCGAAACATTTGATGATACCTGATGCTGACCTTGTGAAAGATTTAGTGGGTGTCATCCATTGCTCCCATACAGGAGGTTTCTACCTTCCCAAACAGGGTGTAGAATAGATAGGTAGACCTGCAATGTGAAGGTGGCAGGAGAGAGAACTAAAGATGCTTCAGATGCATTTTGTGGGTTAACCTCCCACCCATGGGTCAGTGGTGTCACATTTGATGACGTGTCTTCTCTGGCCTTCGGGCTTGATGGAAGCAGACTGTATGTCCTTTCTGATAAAAGTGCACGTGAGACTCATCTGTTTTGCTGGGGTACAATGTGCTATGAATTAGACTATGAATTCCTAATATAGATGAAAATGACCTCTCTCTTCTCCGTGTTTAGATGTTGTACAGTGGGGGGCCCAATCTTCTAAGTCAAGTGTCTAAATTTAGGCACTTAAAGGCATACAGTTTTGGCTCTGAGCCTGAGGTTTAAAGTTACCCACTTCGATGTTAGCATAAAGTGCTTGCCGTAAGACACACACTATGAATTGAAGTAATTTTAAACAAGTGTTAGTGTTCAACCATAAAGCTAAAGGGTCAAGCACTGACAAAATAAAAAGCTGTTTATTGCATTAGAACTGCTGGTTCACTGAAAGACTCTGTCTCTCCTAAGGATTAAAAAAAAAAAAAAAAAAAAACAAACAAACAAACGCTTTTTATATAGGCTTAAAGGAGTGGGATTTCTGTATCTTTGAAAGCAAAGTTATAGACTTTGTCTGAACGGGAAAACATACTTTGAGAAATAGGATGTGTAAGGTAATGCTGAAAACAGCTTATAAGGAACTTTTCATAAAATGGAAGGATTAATTGGAATAAAATTTAGAATGACTGTTTCACATTACTGGAGCTGTCTGGAAGATGAAGAAAAGCCATTATTGGATTTGGCCATTCTTTAGCTGTAACCAGTGATCTGGGTAACCAGGTGAGAGATGCTGCACATACCCTTGTGTTACAGTTGTATTCCAGATCTTTGTATACCAAAGCTTGTTCTGGATTTTATGTGCAAGTATTTTTACCAACATTTCAAGTGGAGACTATTGAAACCATAAAAATAGTTTCTGATTAAGAAATTGATTTTGCATGTTCTGTGTCTTTGGGCAGAAAATGCAGGTTACCCACATGAAATTCCATGTGTACTCTTGAAACAGATTAGCCATATTTAATATATAAAAAAAGAGACCTCTTCTGAATAAAAATGTCTTTTTTCCAGTATTCTTGTTTACCATGCTCAACATATTAATTACCTTGAAAATCAGTTTGATTTATCACAGCAGGATAACCAGATTGCAAGCAGTTTATCTTAGCTATTGGGTTTACATTTGATTATAGCAAGTGGGTTGGTTTAGAGAAGGATGGTTTGAAATCTCTTGAAAACCTCTGCAGACAACTAATATTTTAGATACAGAGATCACTGAATGTAATTTTTTTCCCTTACCTTGAGAAATTGATGGGGAAAATCCATTGCTTGAAGTAAGGAAAAGCCTTCAACTTTTGTTGCTTCACTGGATCCCAGAAAATATATTACAGTGTTTAAAATAAATAGTCGTACAGTTTGGAGTGATCATCTACATCTCTTTAAAAAAAATTCCCCATAGCAGTGGAAGTCTATAAATAGCAGGTACACAATCTCCTGTTCTAACTTAAGTGTTGAAGACATCATTAATGTTCAAAGCTGAAACCTCTATATGACTTAGACTGATAATTTAGGACCAAACTGAGAAACAATCTATTGTATTAATCCTCAGAGACAAAATATCTCCTCTGTGGAACTGGTTTTACATGTAATCATCGTAAATTACTCTTTTAAAGTAAATATATATCCTTATCACCCTTTACAACTTCAGGGCTGTAGACAGCAGCATATCTGGGCATCCTATGCTGGTGTCTCCAGCAGCAGAGAGATGGGGAGAGGCAAGGTCAGCAGGTACTCGTCACTCACTTTTCCTGGCATGGAAAATTACTTGGCTCTTCCAAAATTACAAATTTCCTGGCTCTTCCAAATTACAGTTGCTCAATGCCGGATTTGGTGTTTAGGCCTCCTCAGCCCTTGAAAGCTCTATATGGACAGCAATTAGCTGTGGAGTCTTTCCCTGTGAAGGACTGATTAGTTTTCCCCATAGTTCCCCCCTTCTTTCTACTTAGGTACCTCTGAATGCTCCTAGCTGGTCTCTCCTGGGCACTGGCTCCTGCTGCCTTTTTTTTCTATTTCTCAGCTGTGGTGGCTCATGTTTACCCACAGAGCTAAGAAGCTCTGTAAAGCCAGATACTGGTAATATAAGCTACACAACTGCATATAATGGCTGTTCCTCACTGTGTGTTTGTCCCCAGAGCTGCTGGTGCTGTAGCCTGGTGCTGTATCTGTAGCCCAGATAGAGCTAGCCAGTTTTTGGGAAACTCCAGATCCCATGTGCCAAACACTCCCAGTTGGATGGTACATCATGGGCAAGCTGTCCACATAGCAGTCGCACAGCCAAAAAGTGGGGGGAAACTGCGCTGTGCTGACAGCTGTTCTGGTATTTGCACTTTATCAACAGGACTATTCACATGTGGAAATAAGCAAGTGTATTTGCAGAGTCAACATTTGTTTAGGGCACTGAGGAGACAGCTGATAGGAGAGTAACAGCAAGGAAATGCAGAGCTACATTACAGCAGCATTGCTCTATTCTGTTCTACTGTTGCATCCTACAGGTCTTTGCATGGTGCGGAGCACAGTGGACTGCAGAAGCCGCTATTCCTTAGCAGTGTGATTTCTTCTGAATTACAATTTGCAGTGAGGCAGAGTGGGGAGAAATAAAATAAGGCTTTGTGTGTATTTAGCAATTAAAAATTCCAGTGCAAGTAACTGTGGGGTTGTTTTGAACCCAGGCAATTGTCTTATGCCTGAGTTCCTCCTTCAGTTTTAATTGGATATTTTCCACTTGTTGCTAACACAGTTATGCCTTTTAAAGGGATAAAGACATTCAGAAAGAAAGTTGAGAATAATTTGTATTACAAGATGTGTAACTGTTGTTTCTGTCTTTGTTACAGTCCACTGATGATAATTACACAGAAGATCACAACACTTGCATGCCAACTACATGACGGTAAGGAAGGGAATTTTTTCACATATCCTGAAGACAGCATTTTTATTCCAGAGCATTTTGTGGTTGATTTACAGAGAGGATGAGTGTAGTACAGTGAGTTGCTCCAAGTGAAGAGGAAAAACAAGAAATTCCAAGTTTTGATCAGTTTTCTAGGATCAAACTGTCCTTGCAGTAATGAAGACAACTGTTTTCCCCTATGGGAGTTCTGCTTCCTTGGTGCCCAGTTTGGATTTTATCTAGTATCTGTATTCACTGTTTAGATGTTGAAGTGCAACTCTATTAAGCTTTCTGAATCAGTTCTTGATTCTCAAGAATCAAAAGTTGTATCTGATACATAGGTTCAGCTATTAACATTAATGTAACAAATCTGTGCATGATAGCATTAGGATAGATAGGTTATATTCAGTTATATGATGCTGCATAAATTGTGAGAGGTGGAATTCAATAGCATTTTCCCAGTGCTGGGAAAAGCACAGTTGCAGGCAAAATAATGTTGTCTTCATTCTTGCATTGTGCTGTGACAAAGAGTGTTGTTATTTTCTAGTAAAATGCTTGCGTCTAGTACAGTGCAAAGACTAGAAATGCCGGTTGTCATCAGTACTGTTATTGCTTGTCTGCTGATGGTGCATTGTGAACTTCCAATGCCCACTGAATTATAAGCTGTGGGTGACTAAATGAGTCACCTGATCCAGAATTGCTATGATCTAGGATGTAGGTGATGGCCACAAACAAACTGCAGGGTTTGGCATTGTTTTCAAGCCAAGTGTACATGAATGGGTCTGTGTGTTGTTTTCACACTGATGGGCAGCTGAACTCCACCACAACTGGTCTCTCACTCCCCCTCCTCAAAGGAAAAAGGGGAGAAAATACAATGGAAGGGGCTCAAGGACAAGGACACAGAGATCACTCAACCATTACTATCCTGGGCAAAACACATGCAGCATAGAGAGGTTAATATTTATTGCTTATTACTAACAGACTAGAGCAGTGAGAACTAAAAGCAAACTAAGAATACTTTCCCTCCCATGCCCCCTCTTCTACCTCCTGCCCCAGAGCAGTGCAGTGGTATGGAGGCTGTGGTCAGTCCCTGACACTTTGTCATCGGTTGCTCCTTCATGGTCTCTCTCTGCCCCTGCTTCTTGTGGGGTCCCTCCCATGGGATGCCGTCCTTTCCAAAATGATCCTGCAGGGGCTGCCCACATGCAGCAGCTCTTCAAGCACTGCTCCCACATGGCTCCGTACCACAGGGTCCATCCATCCCCCAGGAGCAAACTGCTCCAGCACAGGTCCCCCACGGGTGGGTGGCAGCTCCCCCCAGACCCCCTGCTCCTGCGTGGGCTCCTCTCCACGGGCTGCAGCTCTGGCCCAGGGCCTGCTCCTGCGGGGGCTCTCCATGGGCCGCAGCCTCCTCCAGGCCACATCCACCTGCTCCACCGGGGGCTCCTCCACCCGTGGGGGGGCTGCAGCGTGGAGATCTGCTCCATGTGGGACCCATGGGCTGCAGGGGGACAGCCTGCTCCACCAGGGGCCTCTCCACAGGCCGCAGGGGAACTGCCCTCATGCTGCACTGATCTTGGGGCTGCAAAGCTGCTTCTCACTCCTCGCTCTCCCAGTTGCTTTTTGCCCAGCCATTTTTTTCCCTTCCTTAAATCTGTTCTCACAGAGGTGCAAAGAGTGTTGCTCCCTCTGAATCTGGTTCTGGCCAGCAGTGGATCCCTTTCGGAGCTGGCTGGAGCTGACTCTGATCTCATGAGGGGCAGCTGCTGGGCTCTGCTCACAGAAGCCACCCCTACAGCTTCCCTGCTACCAGACCCTTGTCACATACGCCCAATACAGTCTGTTATTTCTAGCTGGCTATAAGCAAGTGCAGCTTGAAGCTCTGCGTGGGCTAATTGACCTTGTTAACCTTCACAACAAAGTCTCTGGGGCTTCTCTGCCCTTATTATTCAAGCCAGCTAGCTCAGGTATCCCTGTGTGCCACAGTGGTGTGCTGCCTACACGTACCCCTAGAATCCTGAAGGTGAATGAACAGTCAGAAGGGAACAGATAGCAGTGCCAAGCTTGTCTTAAACCAGAAATCCTACAGATTAATTATAGTGGAAAAGGCTCATTACATTGTGAATGTCCATACATGGAGCAGTTGTTCAAAGGGAGGCAGCGTGCAGTTCAAGCATGGGTGACAAATCTCCATTTGTAAAAATTTAATGCAGCTGCCTTAAATGGAAACGGACAAAAAAAATATCCATCCCTTTAAGTAACTAAGTGCTTAATAGTTCTGTGGAGCTCATGCCCTTCCCAGTATTTAGGAACTGAAACAGTGAAGAGATAATGCATAAGAGTAGCTTATAAGCAGTCTTTTCAGAAAATGAGCCATGTGGATGTGCCTTGGTAATTATGGCCGGTGCATTGAGAACAGTAATGTAGAGTGATTCCAAGCCCCCGATCTTGTGAAAATGTATATATATGCATGCTCAGTGTCAAGTGGTGTGACTCATCTTGTGGTCAGTTTTGCTGAAACCAGTGGGATTTCTCACAGTAAGCACAGCTAAGGCTTCAGAGTGAAGGTTTTAAGATATTTGCTATAAGTGACATCTGTTTACACACTGGCCATCATACAAGACTTTTGTATAGTTCTCTTGGGCAGTGACTCTGTGCTCTGCCCCTGGCCCCAAAAGTCACATGAACTCAACAGGAGGTTGCCCCTTCCAGACTGGACCTTGTAAAATTCCAGATTATTACTGATATGTGTGTTTTGGTTTGCTCCAGCAGCAGGCAGCCAGGCTGCTAGTTCACACTAGTGAAGCTTCTGTTTCTTGAGAGCCCATTTCTCTTCCACTGATCCTCCTGCTGTGAAATGCTCCATTTCTCACCAAGGAGCCAGCAGGAGGCTGGAGCTTAAATGAGGCAGCAGCTTCTGGGAACAGAGGTTTTTCCAGCACCAGACCGTTAGAAGAGGCTGCTGGGGGTTGCTGCCAGTTGGTGGCATTGCGAGTTGCATTGTGTGTGTGGGAATACTACGACTACTCCCGAAAGCCTAGCAAGGGTAAGAAAGGGGGGATGAGGTAAGGAACCGTGATAGAGGGAACGTGAATATACTTGACCTAAAAGTTGGGAATTGAGCTATCTGAAAATTGCTTGTGACAAAGAGATATTGAAGCCTATGGATTTAGGAACTTCCTATCTATGGGATGCAAACATAAGGCTTTGGGGGTGGCTTTCAGTGTTCAGCTTTTGAAAAGATCTAATGTGACTTTTCTGTTCAGGAATAGGGCGACAAGCTGAGGAACTCACTGCTGAGCAAAATCGGCTTGCTGTAAAGTAAGAATTTAATTCACCTATTGATATATGTTTAATTTCATCTGAAGAAGTTTAGTTTTTGTTGTTTAGTTTGTTTATAGTTTGTTGTGTGTTTTTTTTTTTTTCCTTTTGCAATGTCAGAGGTAACAAGTGGTCCAAACCATGAAAATGCTCCCTGCCTCTTCCCAGTTCATAAAAGGATAAAAGTGTTTCCTGTTTTTTCTATTTGCTTGAGGAATTTTGTTTTTGTAATAGCATTGTTAGTGCCCTCCTTACACAAACTTCTTTACTCTATTCTCTATTTCTTTGGCCTAGGGCTTCTGCCTTTATCACCCTGTGCTAGTCAATACCACACTTAAGGTCATGGCAAGGTCTCACTGACTTAAATGTATCCTCCATGTGAAACAAAAGCAGTCTTTGGTGAAATCAAATTCTTTATATTCTGGCTAAGGTTGTATTGTGCAGACTTTTTGTCTGTTGTCTTCATTTTACCTCTGATATGCTATTTTTCCGCAAGAGAATACTCTTCCTCTGCTGGCAAACTACTGCATACCAGAAGTCCATTTTTGTTTGAAACTTTAAGTACTGCTTTTCTTCACCAAAATTCCCAGTGAAATTTTATTTTTCCTATCTCCCTCCATAATATTAGTACTTCAAGTATTAGTCCTTCAAGTTATGTGACTAATCTTCTCCTTTTTCACAGGGAGACAGCATATTAATCACGTGTTCAAGCATCTTTTTTCCTTTCTTGTCTCTTGATACAGATGAATTTTTTTTTTTCAGAAGAACTAGGATTACTCTCATAACTACTTTTCACCATGAAGTGAATGTTTAGGGCCAAGGAAATTGCTTCTAAGGCAGAAGATAGAGCCCTCAGAAAATCTGCCTATGAGCTTCTAAAAGGAAGAAGAGAGTAGTTTCTTGAAAAGCAAAAATTCTGTAGGGAGACTTATATAACTTTTGCTGTGGCCCATATGTTTTTGCTTGTTTTTCAAGCTCACAGCAATAATGTTCAACTGCAGTGGGCCCTTGTGGCCATATGATTAATTCTAGTCAAATTCTCACCAAACAGGCTGGTCCTTTTTTTTTTTTTTTTTTGTACAGTAGATGAGCTCACAATATAGAAGTGTATGCCAATAGCTCAAGTGTTGGTGGCAGACAAATCATAACTGAGGAGTTCTAAATCCCCTTTGGTAATGCAGCCTTTTGTCTTCCCTCTGTTCTTGGTCTGTTTTTGTTTCTTACTCATCCTCTGTACATTCCTTCGTGCACTGCTCATGTCTCCCCACCCACCCACGTGCACAATCTAAGCTGAAACTAATGACTTTATTTTTACTCTTATTTTTATCTTACTCTCAGAAGCCCAAATCACCATCACAATTTTACAGAACAGAAAGATGAGCCTTACCCCAAATTGTTTGCTGCATCTTTCTGTGAAATGTTTTCACCAGACAATGTATCATTCAGACACTAGCATCCACAATGACCAGCAGAGTGAATGCAGAAAATCCTGGCTAAGCTAACTGTTTATTCAAACTAATTCCACTTCAGAATAAAAGTAGACAACAGCAGTTGCTTAACTGTTGCTTAATTTTTCTGCTAGAAAACATAGAAATTTATGTTTTAGTCTGAAAGAATTTTAAGTAGGTTTTGGTTTATGCATGTCCACCTGTATCTTGGACGGGAGAGTCCTAAAGCATTGTGCCTTAGTTCCTGTTCTCATTTTTGGGGAGTCCTTATTTACTTTGGTGACTATTAGCACATTAATGGAGAGCACTGTGTATCTCACTGCTGAGTATAGATATTGGTGTTTTTCTGTCATGTAAATAAAGCAAGCTCAGCACTTTAGAAACTACACTAGCAGTGAGAGGCCTGCACATCTTTCTTTTCTGTTCTACTAATCTGTTGCAATGACAGTGAATCCTCATTTTACATCTAATGGTAAAACTCCCACAGGAACTTGTGGGTTATACACTTGCAAAATAGAAATAGCAACCAAGATGGACTTCGACTTTCTTCTTCAGATGTCTTTTGATTTATGTGTGTTTTTTTTTTTTTTTTTTTCCCCCCCATACTTCCTTTTCCTGTCCATGATGCAATACACACGATTACTTCCTTTATTTGCACAGAAGGACGGAGTGCCTCTTCATTCTGTTCCTGTGTGTCTCACATTGCACTTCCCATTTTTCAGAAGGCTGAACTGTGCTGGCAGCTGCTTTGAGAAGGGTGGCTGAGAGCTCCTCTCAGGCCTGGCAGTCGGTGTCTCAAAAGCTCCCTGCCCTATAGTTTGCATAACAACACAAAGTATTGCATTGAACAGCTTGGCTAGGCTGGTGTTACTCAGCCTGTGGTCTGCCAGCCGTTACTGGTCCATGACTTACCAGGCAGGTGTCCAAAACAGCTACCAGATTCTTGCTGTTGTTACTGCTGGCCTGGCCAAAACGTGCAAGTCAATTTGCTTGAGAGTAGATACTTAGATTTATGACTAATTTAAAACTGCAATGCTTTTAGTAATAAGACTACAGCTTTTCAGATTGGTAGCGTTTGTTCACCTGTAGTTTGCGCACTTCCACGTTGCCCTTGTTCAGACTGCCATCTGCCAGACATCACTGGGATATGTGAGAGGCTGTGATTCATCTTTACCCCCCAAAAAGATAAAGTAAGCTTTCATCTGGGGGGGAGGTGGTAGGAGAGAGTTGAGGACTGAAGCAGGCAGTACAACAAAAAGTGTTTACTGAAGCCTTTGCTGTGTTTAACGTGTGTTTTTTTTTTTTGTTTTGTTTTGTTTTGTTTTTGTTGTGCGTGGATGATTTCCCCAGGACAAGACCGTCTTTACTGGAGTATTTAAGCTATCTCCTCAATTTTATGAGCATCATAGCTGGGCCTTGCAGCAATTATAAGGATTATATAGCCTTCATTGAAGGGAGGCATGTGCATATGAAACTATTAGAAGTGAACTGGAAGCAGAAGGGTTATGACAGACTTCCTGATCCTTCTCCAACTGTAAGTTTTAAAATGACAAAGATTGATTGCAAAGGGCAGGAGAGTACAGCTTTGTACAGGATTCTCATAATTAAAAATGAAGAGGAAAACCCATTTTTGGATTATCTTGCCAGTAAATGTTAGTAGTGGTTTTTGTTGTTGTTGTGTTTTTTTTTTTTCCTCTGTGAAGTGGCTGCTGTTTTTATCACAGGGTCGGGGTGAAGGGGCTGGTGTCTTCCCTTGAATTCCCCAAATGTATTTGGCTTGCAGAATGGGTCACTGGTCAATGGGTGTCCTTTGTGCAGCAGTGGGAACATTCTGCAGGTTCTAATAACTATCAATTGCAGTTCAGCTCCAGACAGAAGAAGAAAACAGCACATCTGTCAGAAAGAAAAGTCAAATCCTGCCTGTAATGCAGAATACATTGGGCGTACAGGAATTATTGCCCATCAGAAACTGTAGTGTGCCCAGGTGCTTTGCAAGGCAATTTCACTCTTTAAAATTACTTGGGGGTCATTTTTCATGTACAAGGTTAATAAGTGCAATACTTTTGTTTTATTTTTCAATACTATGTAAGACCTTCTTATAAATTACCTTATTGTAAGACAGGGTAACAGTGTGAGAACCAGATTCTTCTCTCTTGTCTTAAAGTGACACTGAGCGCATAGTTTTGTGAGTGAGTGCAGTATGTCTTTTCTGAGGTTGAGCATCTGCTGCTACATATCTGATTCCTGTTTGCATACAGTTGTATTTCTACTGACTTCAGTGGTGTTACTTCTGATTTACATTAGTATTACTGAGGTCAGAATAAGGCCCATCTTGTGTTAGATGCAAGTCTGCAGAGAATATTAAAATTTGCATTGTACCCATTTTAAAATAATCACATGTTAGTTTATTACTGAACGTGGAAAAGGTATAAAAAGAGTACTTGGGATCCAAAAGTTCATTGTTGTTTCAATAACGTATTGCACTTTTACTGATCTTCTGAGAATGCACGAGTCAATTTTTACATGGTATCCAAGTGTCAGATTTACCTTTTTAATTATGCCTGTATCAAGGAATGTTTACTCCTGATGCTTATTTGAAATGAAGCTTTTAACTACTGACATGACTGGTGATAATTTTGATATATAAAAAGCTAGAGAGCAGCAATAGAAGTGAACATGGTGCTGCAGATACCCTATATCACGGGAAGTTACACATGTTGTGTATGCTTTTTTGACAAGTGTTTTTTAGCAA
Organism: Aythya fuligula; assembly: GCF_009819795.1. Lineage (NCBI taxonomy): Eukaryota > Metazoa > Chordata > Aves > Anseriformes > Anatidae > Aythya > Aythya fuligula. Next base: position 51,168,119 of record NC_045560.1, read on the forward strand.
GGCACCTGGATGGCAGCTGAACAATAAGGCCCACTGTTGTACTGAATACCGAAGCTTTTGGCTTCTACGAGGAGCCCAGTCTTCAGTTCCAAGAGATGACAGTACATATAGGAAAGCTTTCTCCTTTCCATTTTGCTTTTGTTTGTTAGTTTGTTTCCTTTCTCATTTTAGGACCTCCACTAACTGCTGTAGGAATCTGGGGAAGATCATGGCCAATTTTGACTATAAATTCTCACTTGCAGCCAACTATAGTTAGTTCAATAAACTACATTAGACATAAGGTTATACTGTGGCCTTTTCTTTGTCACCCTTTCTAAATTAATTATTGTCAACTTTGTCACTAGCTTTATTGGTTCTTGAATCACATTCTTTTTGTATGCCATGAGCACTGGTATTTTCCTTTCCCTTAAGCAAATGCTTCTAATGAATATTTCACTGTCATTTGTCTTTTTCAGGGAGCAGTGATGTACAAGCTGTGTATCACACTAGTATCTCTTGTTTTATTCTTGACACTTACCAAGAACTTTCCTATGGCATATATTATTGATAATGAATTTCTTGATAAAACACCCTTCTTATCAAGACTTGGTTACCTGTACGTTGTTACACAGGCAGCAAAACCTAAGTATTACTTCGCGTGGACGTTAGGTAAGTCTGGCTGCTTTACTTATTTTTGTGAGTAACAAATCAGTTCATAAATGGGGAGGGGGTTTGGGGCTGAAGTAGTGGGAAGTAAATGAAATAAAATAGTCCCTAGACCTGTAGTTCATCCAGGAGATAAACACGTCTTCCTGTAGGCAGTGTATGTAGACAAGTATGTTATGATGTACAGACCTCTCTCTTGTTATGAGACATCTTTAGCACATGCATCTATATTAGAAAGTTGTGGTTCTTGTGGAGAACTAAAATTAGGCTTTGCCTCAGAGGCACTCTGTGGTCTTGTGGAGGGGCTAGCCTTGAGTGACCAAGAGAGAGGACTGGAGAACCACAGGGCAGGTGGGCAATGAAGAAGGCTATGGGATGGACCCAAGAATCTCTGCAAGGAAAAGGAGCAGAGATAGAAGAATGTTCATTAGAAAGAGAAATTAAAAAAATAATAATAAATAATATTTGATATTGGAAGCCAGTTAGACTGGTGGTCAGAATAATCTTTTAATATTTGCCTACTTCATTTTAGCAGTCACTTCTCCTGTCTATGTGTGAGGAGTCAAACCCTTCTAGCCTAGGTTGAAAATTGAGTGACTGTTTTTTTTTTTTGTTTTTTTTTGTTGTTTTTTTTTGGTGCGTGTACAAGACTTTGCATGTAGGGAGATCCTACAGTGATATATACACCCAAAACTGAGAAGGGTGTCATTGGGATGGGATGGAAAGAACCAGGAAAATTTGTTGTGAGGCTGTAATTGAACTGCAGGGAGTAAATCAAGATGGATCAAGAAAAGAACACTGAGGACTGGCATCTGTAGGATGGGAAGGGCTTTGGGATAAAGAATTGTTTGCTCAGGAAGTTTTTTTAGAGGGATCCAATATTAATTTGTAACTTACAAGTTTTCCAGTGTCATAGTTAACTAAAAGACCATTATCAAAGAGATATCTGAGTTTGGATTTGGGACAGGAGTGAGCGAGCCTTAGGGGCTGCAAAAATATCTTAGAGATGAGGGGTTTCAGGAAAAGCATACATTGCATGCTGGTGGGTAAGGTCTCTGTTCCTCATGTTACAAATCCAGGCAACAAAACAGCAGATGTTTTATCCTTTTACTGTTTAGCTCCCTGTGGCATGGCACAAGGCACTGTAAAAGTGCCTGCTGAAACTGCTGATAAGCACTTCCTGCTCTCAGAAGAGGACAGTCATGCCATTGTGCGAGAGCCGTGCTGCTGAATTCCTCCAGATCCATGGAAAGACAGAAAATTCAGCTTCTCCTTGCAGTAGCAATAGTCATGGGAGCATAGCTGCAAACTTGACTCAGAGCTACTGTTGAAAGCAATTTGGAATTGAGCACCTGCATCCAAGGGTTTGTGCAGAGCAAAAGCAATAAGAGCTGTTCAAGTCAACAGGGAAACCTCTGGTGGACTTTGTGGAGGTTGGGGTTTTGCAATTAATTTGAGGGCAGGAAAGTTGAGATGCTTTTATGCCCAAATCATGCTGTTCTGTAGATGTCCGTGTGTGAAGCAAGAGGCCAACAGGTCTGCAGTGTTGCTGTGCCCCTGGATTTCTCATTTCTTGCATTTACCAGAGAAACACTAAGCAGTCCCTGCTACCCTTTGAGCAAGGAGGAGCAAACCTAGGAGTCCTCTGCTCTGGTGTGACAGTCTCTTTCCAGGCATAGTCCTGTGGGTCTTGCAGCTTGCTGCTGCTCTCATAGCAAGACACTGGCAGGCCATACAGTAAATTTTAGACAGGTTTCTTTTTTCAAATAAAAAATACATGGTGTGATCTGAAAAATGGGAGACCATTCTTTCCATCAGTAAAATCTAGCTCATTTAGTAAAGTGGAAAGTAAATGGGAAGTTTCAGATTACAGAAGGCTGCTTATTAATTTATTTATTTATTGCTATTGCTGTTAATTAGGTTCTCTCTGTGATGTTCTGCTTTGGGTTTTCTCCATGAAGTTGTGCCTAAATTTGTAGCACTTACAAAGCAAAATCAGTTTCCAGTCTCTGGAAATAAATTCTGACCTTTTTAGAGCTTGGCTTATTCCAGGCTTGTATTTTGTAATCAATCTAGAAGGATAAGCTTTACCTACCTACCTGTATTTTGGCTTTCCTTTTTCTTCCCATCTCCTCAGTGGCGTCTGCATCTAGAGATAATGAACCCTTCCTGTTTTCTTGGTATACAGGGAGAGAATTTCTGGCAGGGGCACATTAAAAGCATTATTTAAGACCTGATGACCAGATGGCTCCCAGCCAAGGCTGAGAGGGGAAATAGTTGCCCAAGTACCCTGAGGAAGAGCAAGAAATTCATTCAGCCTGTGGAGTTGTGCTGTGCTTCATTGCAACAGCAAGTGGGAGCACAGCATGTGAAATGCCTACTGTTACCCAGGCTTTTATTTGCACATGTAGTAGTTAAGTCTGTAACTGAAGTTGCTCAATATTTGATTTGTAGAGATGGTTGGGTACTTTAGTGAGGCACTGAACAATGGGTTTAAGACAAAGGCTTTATCTACCAAAGTATGAATAAAAGTCCCAATTAAAACAATCATGATGTAACCCTTAGTCAAAATGGTGATCGTGTTGTGGAGACATTACAGCTTTTCTGAATTCTGGGAAGTGCTGGGACATCCTGATATCCTTTTGAGGAAAATACTAATTACGTATTAATAAATATGACAACTCTTTTACATCTATCTCCAGTGTAATATAGATATGGCGAGAATAATAGGAAAAATGATTTCTATTCATTATTATTTTTATTTTATTTTATTATTTCTTCTGTTAAAGGAGTAGCTCATCTTTCCTTTTCAGGAAGTGATTCTCCTGTGTTGCCATATAGCAATGCCCCTTTACTAAGAGGAAGCTTCTTTTTGAAAGAGAAGTTGCTAATTACTATAAAGATGGCTTGAATGTGTGTTCAGTGACATACAGACTTGTAAGAGACGACGGCTCCTCCATCAGTTTGATTTGACCCATTTTGCTTTGATATTGCAGCAGATGCAGTCAACAATGCGGCTGGTTATGGATTCAGTGGAGTTGATGAGAGAGGTGCTTTCCGCTGGGACCTGTTGTCCAATTTGAATATCTGGAACATTGAGGTGAGTTAAAAGAGTGGCTACATTAGCATAACAGGCACAGAGAAATTGCCGTGATAACGGGGAGACTGCTAGAAGGAAAGTAAGTCCATGCCACCAGGCTGCTTTTCTTTAATTTGAGAGGTTTTGTGTTTTATCTATTGGGCAGATAAATAGCGTCTGTCACACAGCCTTTGTCATGCTCTGTATTCAGGTTGCATTTGTAAATAGTTTATAGAAGGCTAATAAATGATTAATCAGATGTTTAATAAATGAGCAGTCAATTACTGTAGATTGTGGCTGAGTTCAGCGGGTCAATAAATTGCTCGCAGCTATGATTCTTCACCATCTGCAGTGTATTGCATCTATCTGCTTCTTGCAGCGTTCCCCTTTCGTAACCCAGCTGAAATATGTGCTGGTAGTGAAAGAGGCCATCACATCGATAGGCATTGCACAAACACGTGAAAGAGTTTGGGTCTCTGTGTATAGCTGGAGGGCCTCTTGTAAGTGGAAACAAGCTGGGGTGCAAGAGGTAACAGGTACAAACCGAGTAACCTGAACAGGATTGGCAGGGCCATGTAGATCTTACGGGGTGGCTGATCTGGAGCTCTGTTCAGCAAACCACATGATTTCTCAAACCTTTGTCACACATATTTCTTGTGACTGCAGCATGCTTTTAACATCCATTAGTCTTTTGTAAACTATGTTAGTGTTTTTTTTTGTTTGTTTTTTTTTCTGAAGCAAGAGATGGCCAGTATGGTTATTTGTTTGCTCTGAAGAATATTCTCTGAGTGCAAGGGGGATGTAAAAATGTTTACATGTCTAAAACTGCTTTCTAAAGGCTTATTTCCTTTAGAAATAAGAGGAACTTTCCCCAGTAATTCGGTAGTTATCCTTTTAAAAGGAAAAGCAGATGAAAATAACAAGTTAACTGCTTTATTGCTGAATGACCTGTGATGAAGCAAGTGTGCTTCAATAGCTCTTCTCAAAAATGAAAGGGCCCCTGTAATTATTAGTTGAAAAATGTTGAAAGATGCGAAAGCTGAAAGTATATATGTTCTCACTTTCTCAACATCCTTTCTCTGTTTTTTATCTTAATCCTCATTATACATCTCTCCTTGAGTAGTACATAATACACATCCCAAAAATGCTTTTACTCCTCGATAGCAATAGCATGCAAGGTTCCACTCAGAGATCTTGAATAAATACCTAATTCAGTTTCAGGGCAGGAAACAATTCCTGCCTAGATGGGCTAGGGCAATTCCTGTATGAATGAGGATAGTAAAGTGTAGGCAGTGCTCTTCAGTAAAGGCAAACAAAGGAAACAGGAGCCTTTGCTGTCCTCTACCTGCTGAACTGTGGGCTCTACAGAATTTTTTCCTTCAGATGAGCAACAGAGATCAGGGTGGAGAAATTGTTTCCAGGAGCATAAAGCAGAAGGGTCATACTGGCCTCAGAAGTCCTGCCAGGAGGGATGATGTACTGTGGCTTTCCAAATTGCCCAGTCTTATCTGAAAGAGCATCTGAGTCAGCAGGGAAAAAAAAACAAAAAACAAAACAAACCAAAACACCAGGCCTCCATTGATTTGGTCATGTGTGCAATAAGAAGAGAGACTACAGAGCTTCATGTAAGCCTTGAACTGTTCCTGTATGCACCAACAATTCTGGGACTTAAGGGAGAAGTGTGATTGTGCAGTGCATTTTGAGCAGGATAGCCACTTTCATGTGTAAAACTGCTAAGGGTTGGGAAGTGGAGTGCTAAGTGTGCCTACAGTCTAACCTGGACTGTAGGGGTTGGATGAAGACAAGCATGTGTCAGGAGTTCTGAGGACATTAAAAGGACATGGGTGGCTAAATGTGTGGGGGAGGGCTTGAAGAAAACCTTGTCAGTGTGCATATTCTGACAGCCAGTGACCAGTTTCTCTCTTGGTAGAGTAATGGGAACTTAAAGAAGGCCAAAAGAGAGTGACAATATTAGTTGGAAGAGAAATTATATTTTTCTTGGCTTCTCTTGGTGCAATCGTGCAGTAATGCTATTAAAATGTGGCAGTGCTGCATTGGGAATTGCTAATCGTTTTTAACTTTTTAAACAGAGGATGCAGTGCCAATCATCAGTGTTCTCTGTGAAAAGGCAAAAGTATCTGAATATTCCCCTTGGAAACTGTTCTCTTTATTCTTTCTGGTTGGTGTGCCCATGCCTTCAGCTGATAGCACAAAATAATGTGGTTTCATTGAATCAGTGGAGACCAGTTATTTATTCCTGCTTGATGAAAACACCCTGGGAAGTTTCTGTCAGCAAGCAAGGAGCAAGGGGGAGCGGGAACAGGGAACTGCCAGAGGTGGAGTTGGCCATTAGGGGAATTGATGCTTGACAGGATTGAGCAGTCTCCTCAAGCTGAGGGAACTGATGCTGTGAGGAGGTACAGGTAGTTTCCCCAGGGCCCTGGAGTCCACTCCAGTTTCTCAAGCTGGATAGTGAGCTTAAAGTTAGCTTCTAAATTTAGTCCTGAATTTATTTTTGTCCATGTTTTTGCAATTTTCCTCCTTCCTTCTCCAAATAATAACGCATATCTTTTAGTTTTTATAACGCTTTGTTTTAATAGCACTCTAGGGAATCCCAGACTGTGTAATGGGTGGCAAGATTTCTCTTCCAGAAATGAAGCTGTTTATGAACTGTGGGAAGGCCAAACGTTTAAAACAAGAAAGCTCTTCAGATTTCCCGTAATTTGAAAAATAACCAAACATTGTGTTTAATTTTACAAAACAAAGCAAGTGCCGAGTGCTGGCAGTGAGCAATCAACCTAGTTAATGTCCCTCCCAAAATATATTAGTGTAATGATGGACTGTGGCACAATCTTCACAATAGTTAGCTCCTAGAAAAAATATTTCCCTTGTATTCATTCAGCTTCTCTAACTTAAAATGCAAGTGTTATTTTACAGGTTTCAGTGCTAACGTTTCATGTGAACTTCTTTCTTAGACTGCAACAAGTTTTAAAATGTACATTGAAAACTGGAACATTCAGACAGCTGCCTGGCTAAAACGGTAAGTGGGATGAAACAGCAATTTGCTTGTGAGACCCAAAAACTTTAGATGGCCTGAAAAAATGCTGATGGTGAGTCTTATCAATGTATAGTCTTTTGTTCTCTCTAAAGGTTGGTGGAACACAGTGGGTTTTGATGCTATGAAGTTTTGTTGTTGCAAATGTTAAAATGTCCACATTTTATATACGAGCAGAAAAGCCAGAAATGAACCATTCAAATCTTCCAAAAGGAAAAGTAACAGCATTTTGATGGCATTTTTTAGGCTGGTGTCTGCCTCCATTGTGTTTGCTGTAATGTTTCATGGTGCTGTATTATGTTTCCCATGCATATTATGACCGGAGGCAAGCCTTGTTGTGTCGCTAGGATCCATTTCATTTAGAACTGGGGAGAAGTCCGAATCTTAAGAGCTTTGGTGTAGTCCAGTTTGGTGTTATCACAAGAAGCTTTCTACTGAGTCCTTGTTTAGGATATGGAGAAGAGAGTTGTTATAGCATTGAGATGATCCGATTTTAATCTGTCTGATAAGGCTTATGTAAATATTAGCTTAAGTTCAGTTTTTTTAAATGGAACTGTGTCCTGTTACTTGTTACACTTTTTGGCATGATTAAAGCTCAGTGTACAGTCAGTTAATGCAGTGTCTGAAGTGTAGGCACAAATATATCATGGTTATTGTGACTATTTTTGTTGTTAAATGTTATCTTATTATCCCCTATTTTTCATAATTCAATTGATGTTCCTGGTAAGAAATACATTTTCTCAACTATTGTCTTTGGAACACAGCATCTCTGCTAAAACTCAGATAGCCAAATAGACCTGATAATGTATTCTTGAACTGGTATCATTCATTTCCGTCTTTGGAGTAAGATTTTGGGCTGCAAAACTTAGCAGGAATCCCCTGCTTTGCAATAGCTAAAGGCACTCCCTGTTGATCCCAGCATCTCTCAGATAACAGTGCCTAAAAATACTTCTGTTCACCACTAAGGGGTGTGGTGGTGTCTGTTGGTCCTTCTACTTGCTCTTGATTTACCATCAGGGTTTTGAAGAGTAGTGTGCAATTCCAGATTAGAAGTCTAAACTTGAATGGGAAGTCTTCCCTGCTCTTTGCCATTCTATTTATTTGACTGCTGAGAGCAGTGGGAATATTTGTGCAGGCACTCTTTGGATACTCAGTGCATAAAAGCTTGCTAACTCTTTCCATCTAACCTTCCATGTTATCAAAGGGAGAGCACCTTACACCCCAGACTGTAACCGAGGCAAGATGAGACCTGTAAGAAAACAGAATAAGATGTTAACAGCTGAGAAGGATTTGCAGTTTCAATTGTTCTGCTGTATTCAGCTTCTTGTTTTGTTTTCCTCTTCACAGTGTTTGCTATGACAGAGCTCCTTGGTACCCTACAGCCTTAACATTTATCCTGTCGGCCCTGTGGCATGGTATCTATCCTGGATATTATTTTACATTTCTCACTGGAATCCTTATCACACTCGCAGCCAGAGCAGTATGTACCTTTCATTGTTCTCTTCCAAGGCCCTTTCTAGACGTTATCCAGCTATCAGCTGCAGGGACCACCCTGGCACAGTCAAGCAGCTTGTCCCTGCTGCGAGCTCTCTTTCATGCCTTTGCGGGGTTGATGTTCACTGAAATTTTGTTCTGCATTAATGCTAATTAGAAAGAACCCCCAACAGTTAAAGCCAGCACTAATTCTCTGCGTGCTGCAATACTGCCCCTGGCTGTCAGAGAAAACATTGCTTGTGAGTGTATCGTTAGGTAGGAGTTTGGGAGTACTACTGGCTGTGTCTGTGCAGTCAAATTAGCATGGTGTTCAAGGTTAAGCTAGAGACCAGACTTCTGCTAGTTCATGTTGCATGGATGCTGACTTGTAATTAGCTCTGGGTCCACTTTTTCACAGTAACTGTTATGGGCTGAGCATTAGCCCTAGCTGGAATGCTGTCATGTGGATGCAGTTGATGGGGTGAACTGGGCTCTGTGTTTATGGAACTGGTCTTGGGTAGAGCCACCAAAGGCAAAACAGCTTTCATGTCACACTGAGGCTGCATTTATCACTTGTGCAATTTATCCTTCAGGCTGAACCAGCTAGTTGGTCAGGGCTGGGAAGCCCCTCTGTTCTCTTTCAGCATTTGAATATGGATTAATAACCAGGTCTATCTGAAAGGTGAATTAAGCTAATGGTCAGTGTTAGCCCCTATGGCCACAGCAAGTTGCTGAGCATGCTGTTTTAACACGTGCTTTACCTCCTTTTGTGAGGATCCATTTCACAGATGTGAAGTTAAACCCAAATCTGTAGAGAACTGACCAGCTATAAACACATACTTGTTCATATAAAGTAACTTTGTTTCACAGTTGAAAAGCAGTAATAAATAAAAAAAATAAAAAAATAAAAATGGGAGGGAGGAAGATCAGATCATAACAACTTCCCTCCTCGAGGTTATTGTCCAAGATTCCTGCATGAGAGTCTGCTCTGCTGATTATGGCAGAGGAAATTGGGCCACTTCTCTGTTTACCACTGATTAACTGTGGGATCTTAGATATGACAGTTAATGCACTTCTGCCTGCCTTCCGACTCTCAGTGCTTTCAAAAGGGTATGTAAACTTTTTGGTGATAACGCTGATAATAAGTGCAATACATATGCTGCAGTATGCTTGCGTGACTTTGCCTAAGAAGTGAATTTATGTAATTTTCTGTTTACTTTTCCTTGACATGCAGATAAGAAGCAATTGCAGACATTACTTCCTCTCATCGGTGCCTCTCAAGATAGCCTATGACGTTGCTACCTGGGTTGTCACTCAACTAGCAGTTTGCTATACAGTTGCACCCTTTGTAATGCTGGCTGTTGAGCCCACAGTTAAGTTTTACAAGTAAGTTCTCTCCTGGTTATGGCACCTCAGACTAGTGTGGCTTTGTTAAATAATGCAAGGCATGCTGAAAGGCAATTGGCATTTCATCAGATCTGAAAGGAATTCAAACAGGATATTTGATAACGTAAGGAGCGATTTCTGTACTCCTGTAACTTAATTAGCTAGTAGTGCCAAGTAGGAGCCCTTCTCTCTTACTTCTCAGTCTTTTTGCGTTGTTATTTAATCTGACTTTTCACATACTCAGCTTCCTTTTTCAAAGCAGTCAAGTCTCAGCCTTTAGCAGTGGTGAAGGCTGGAGAGGTTAAGAACAATGTGAGTTGACAGTAGGAAGGACTCAATGAGACAAGAACAGGTTTCCAGCTGCTGACTGCACGGAGCAGGAGAGGTGACTGATCAGCAGGAGATAAGAGGGTACCTGACAGATTATTACCTCTTGAAATCATTATGTTTTTCTTTTTGTGTGTGAATATTTCCATAGGTCCCTCAAAAATAAGTGCAAATAAGCACTGGGTTTGCAGAGTATATTGAATATACTCTAGTAAACATAACTTGAAATAGAGAAATTCAGAAATAATTTAAAAAGGGAGACTACTCTATATGGCTTTACTTTTCTTTGATTCTACAGTGAACTGTCAGAATAACAGGTTTTGGTCAAGAAAAAAGATGATTCATTCCTCTAAAATAAAAACATTAATCTGATAGTCAAGACAGCTGCTGTCAGTAAGTCTGTTTGAAAGGTTTTTAATTTTGACCTTTTCTTTCCTTTTTCTTAAAACATTGGACTTCAACACAGAAAACTTACCATATAGAAATGACTCCAAATCTTTCCCAGTTCTAGTAAAATGCTTTCCCAGTTACTACATTAATATCTATTTTTCTTCTTTCAAGGCAAAAGTAGTAAAGAGCAATCAGAACCAAAAGGGAGAGAAAAGACTAAAATACTAAACTCATTTATAAATTTGCCATGTGTGTAAATTTGTTCCCTTTGTGCTACAAGAGACCGTTCCATGTTTCCATGTGTATATATAAATGTAAGATTACATTGCTAACTTTAAAACAAAAGAAACAAATATGTGTAAAGAACTTGGTATTACTATGCCAGTGTCTAAGAAGGGAGAACTGTTACTTTTACCCAGATTTTGAGCAGAGAAAATGATTTTCCACCCTTGCCCAAAGCTGGATCATCACCTTAGTATTTTTTTTGCCCTAGTGAATTTGAACTTAACACCTAAATGTAGATAATGTTAAGCAAGGAAATTGTAGGCTTCTGGACCAGGGAACACTTTCAGAGCACCAAGCACCTTGCAAAGAAATTAAGAGCTACGGTAAAAAGTATAAATGAGACCATACAAAAGTGCATTTCTGTAGTTAATAGTTGGACCTTACTGTATCCAAACCGGGTCCTCAACAAGTTGCCTCATGTGGCTAGGTTAAGTATTTTTGGTTTCTGTTCAATCCTGTGTATACCAAATTATTTGAAATAAAAATATTTGATATCTAATATGATATCAAATTAAAGTGTCCCTGAGTAGTAGCCTTCAAAAACAAGATTCTTCTGTAGTTGCCATTATCTAACCTTCCTCAGATAAGAGGTGAACTTTTGGTTTATTTCAGATTTCAGCATTTGAAATGATTTCTTTCTTTCCCATTCAGTTGCTTATTGTTGCTTTTTGTTTTTAACTGATACAATTTTACGTCCTAAGTTTGAAGAATTTTTCTTCAGAATGCAGCCTTGTATACTCTAATGTTAAAAGAGAGATGAACTGAATTAAGTCTAGAGTTAAATTACGTGAGTTTATCCAAGCTGTCAGACTTTGGATTCTAGTGTTTGCTGATTGATTCCTTGCCTCATTAACATCCATGGCAACATTTTCATTGACGCATAGGTTGCGTGAGAATCAAGGGTTTATTTTGGTACTTACTAGGTCATGTTCATACTTTCTGCATTCATCCCTTAGCACTAGATTCTGCATGGGCTTATTAAGGCTGTACAGTTCATCTTATTACCAATAAAAATGTAATATTCTCTTTCTGCTTTTTTCTAGGTCCATGTATTTTCACATGCACATTCTAAGCATCCTGGTGTTGCTCGTGTTACCAATCAGACCTCAAGCCCGGTCCGTAAGAAAGCCTCAAAATGAGGCCATACAGAACTCTGCTAAAAGCAAAGACAAATGATATCTCCAAAATTGCCGACGCTGGGAAACAGTCATATTGGAAACAAAGAAGAAAAAAGGGAGCAATGGGAGTAGAAGTACAAGACAAGTGGCATTTCTATCGGTTATCTTAAAATCTTATTGGATAGGGCAGTTAAGAGCCTGAAAGACTGCATTTCAAATGACTATGGTTAACAGAGATTTACAGGCTATGTTTACAGGCTCATGGGGCATTTTGATTTTTTTAATAAATATTTTTATGAAGTGTTTTTATATATTTAAACTTTTTCACATGGAGAGGCATTTTTGCCCTTTTACAGAAATATACAATTATTAATCAAAGAATCTGGTGATTAAAGGGACAGGAAGCAGCAAGCAAAGAGCTAGATCAGCTGCCTGATAGTCTGGTGCTGTGGGTGGCTGGCAGGAGGGTTTTTTTATATCTTGGTTGAGGAGAGAGATGGTATGAGTAGAAAACCATAGAAAAGAGGTTGCTCAACATGCTGGTGCTGCCTTCTGCCTGCTTTGTGCACAGGGTTTTCCCCAGCAAACCCCAGAGCAGGGACTGCAGCCTGAGCTTGGCAGCAAAGGTATTTCACATTCCTCGGAGTCGCATCTGCTGGTATGAGGGCAAGACAAGTCCCTTGGGAATAGGTGTCTGGGAACACTGTCAACTACCTTGGCCAAAAGCTAAAGCCAAGTAAAAGCAAAACAAAAGGGGGGAAGAAAAAGTAGTAAAAGAAGGGACATACACCCTGTGGTCTGTAGAGCTGTGCTTCTGTAATGACACAGTGCTCATTGCTGCGTCAGCCTTTGCAGTTTTAGAGTGATGCAGCACTTCCATCCCAGTATGAAAATAACTGAGGAGGTTTAGAGTGTTAAAGGTTACAGTTATGAGTTAAATCTGAAAAAGGTTTGTAATGCATCAGACTTTTTGGTACTCCAAAGCATCCTATCTTGTGAAGGGATAACTTTCCAGCAGGATAACACTAAAATGAAACCTGAACAGTAATTATGATAGCCATAATAAATAATTCTGTACAAAATAAAGATTGTGATGGGCTATGAACACAAGAGTCACAACTGAGTCCTTGTGCAATCTTGACTGGTGATTTAGTCTTTCAATGCAAGTTTTTCTGCTTGTAAAGTCCCTAGCTTACAGGGATGTTGGGAGTTTTAATTTCTAAGGACTTGTAGTATTTTGAGATAACTTGCTGCAAAGTACTGTGTCGTTAAAAAAAAAAAAAAAAATTGTTTATTTGTTTTAATCCACTCACCCCAGGAAAATAGACAGATGGGACACATCAACAAAACTAAATAATTAAAAACAAAAAACTCTCACCCTTCTCCAGGAATGTTTTTCTCAGGATTTTGTAGCAGCAATTCTTTTGTTAAGGTACTGGTATTTTTTGATTCTGTAACTGATGTGTGATTGATCAAAGAATCTGCTGTTTACTGCACTCTGATTTTCATGTCAGATAAAATTTTGCAGAATCCTAATGTTTTGGGAGGAAAAAAATCAGCAAAACCAAAACAAGTTTAAAAAATGTTTGATTTTATTTTCTGTGGTGGGAAGACTTTGTCCTGTGACCACCTCATGATTTAGAGTATTGCTAATGGAAGAGTTTATTTGGTAATTTATTTTGAAGGCAAGATGGGATTAAAAGATTGTTCTGAATAAACAAACCGCTCTGCGTCACTGCCTGGCATTATTAATGAAAGTCAAATGTGAAAATGGGTGAATGAATCTGCGCCTCATAGAAAAGGAGCTGTTTAGGTCTGCTAGATTTTACGGGATAGATGTGCTCTAGACCATGCTCCTGTTGAAAGAAAGACAAGAAAACACCCATATGTGTCTGTGAAAGAAGGACCTGTCCCTAACTTGGCCTGTCTCCGGTTTATCCCTGTGTGTTTTTTTCTTCCTTGATGTACCTGAGTTGCATCTTAGGCACCTAACAATTAATTCGGAGAGTGGCTGTGAGAGCTGTGTTGCCCAATGGAGCTGTTCCCTTCCCACTGGGCTAGATCAAACCTTGGCTGCTCCTTGGGTGAGAAAGGAGATTAAAAGCATTGGCAAAACTCCCTCGGATACTGGCATATTCATATACTCCAGCCTTCAGCAAGTCTGCAGAAGGCAAACGTTTCCATCAGGTCATCTTTTTAGCACCTGCATCGGAAAATAAATGCACTTTAAGGGGTTGCTGGTTTGTATCTGGTGCTCTGTGCCCTGTGATCTGTATGTACAGTGCTCATGCCATGGCCTGCAACCTCTCCTGAGCTGAGTGCCTAGGGAAGGCCAGGCATTGCCAGTGGGGCATCTTCTGCAGGGTTTCATGAGAGGTGAAGTTGCTGACTCTAATGCCACCTACTTCTGCTGCAGGTTTCAGCTTCTACAGTGTGATGAAGGCAGGGTTAGGGAGCAAACCCTTATTCTCCCATAAGGTTGTGTTCTCAGTCTGCAACTGCCTGAAAACAGGAGCCCTGGGCTTCAAGGAGAACTGTTAGTGTGGGTTTTATGTGATATGCTAAATGAATTAAATTTTTTTTTTTTTTGGAACATTACATCTCAAGGAAACTTGCTAGTCGGGCTAATCTTAAAGCTGAAAGAAATGATCTAAAATCGTTGCTGTACTTTGTTTTTGTAGACTAGGCAGCTTTCATAGACAAGCCAGTCTTGCAAAAGTAACACCGATTTAAATTACTGTAAAAAAAAAAAAAAAAAAAAAAAAGGCTATCAGGAACTATTAGGCTATTTAGAACTATCTTTATAAATCCACTGTGCTGAATTTCCCTGTCCTTGTTATCTCTCAGAGGGAGAAGCTTCTGCCTTATAGAAAGACTGTAAATGGACACTACTAGTTAGAGGAGACTCCTCGTTTACTAACAGTAACTTACTCTAAGAGCCAAAGTAGAAATTCAGGTTATGGATGTGTGTTGTTGGGATCCCATGTACTGGCCTGGCATTACTGGTCTTTACTTGGAAAACCGTGAATACTTTGAAGGTGTGTTTCAGCAACTGAAAGACAGGATTATGATTACCAATATGATGTTAGTTTCTAATCATGCTCTGACTGATGCAAAAACCTGGGGAGCTGAGATCATAGAGAGACAAAACCAATCCTGATGTTTTATAAGAGAGAAATACGGCACCATCAGACAGAAATGAAAAATGCAGATTGCATTACATTTCTTTTAACAAAGTTTCTATTTTAGATGCAGGAATATAAAAATTAGACAACCTCCACATTCTTTGGACTGAAGACGAATTCCAGCTGTTATTTTTCAACATATTTGACAGCATTAAAACTGAACTAGAAATTGAAGTCCACTTGGGTGAGAGGCCTAAATGAAGAATAGAGCTTTTCAGCTTAGCTCTGGGGCCGGTATTTAAAGAAGCAAAAACTCAGCAACTTCCTTGGTGGGCTGGGAGCACAAAGCACTTTCCGTTACTGTCGTGTAAGCTGCCCCCCTCCCTGAGTACATTCCTGCATGTCCCCTTGGAGCATGCCAAGCAAAGGAGGCAGTACAAACGTGGGATACAGGGTAGGCAGATATTTTTCCTCACTTTCTGGCTGCCCTGCATGTATACGTAGCACATAGTTGGGATTTTTGCATTGCTTGAAATGAGGTAGGTGGGTAAGAAGGCCATGGATTTTTACCCCATTGGTGGGGATATTGGTAGGATCTGTGAACCTGCACTTACCTCTCTGTATATGCAAAAGCAGGCTTAGCAAACTAGATCTAGCTCTCGTCTTTAGCACATCGCCAGCCTGCTGCTCCCTTTCTTCATAGAGACGACAGTAATGATGTGCATGAAGCATCTGGATTTGCTCCTGGGTGGAAGCTGCAGCCTGCCGACGGAGTGCTGGTGTGACACGAAGTGGAAATGCATCTGCTCGGTTACGTTTACAGCTAGTGCCCTCTGTGGGTGAGCAGGCTTTCAGTGCAGGTTCAAGCGCGCCGGCTGGGTGGTTTTGCAGCAGTACAGCCAGGCTAGCTGCGGGGAGATGCTGCTTTTCAGCTGTGCCACAAGGAATGGGCTCTGATTTGGACCCAGAAAGAAAAGACTTAGTTAGAAGGAAAAAAAAAAATGCTACAGGAGGAAATGCTGCCTTATTGGGAGCAAAGATGCTTAAAAACTTGGGTTACTCTCTTTCACCTGACTTAATTATTGCCTGTGGAAGGGAACCACAGGGTGGGGGAAAAACAGTTCTGAGAAGTGCCCCGAGGCTGCCCTCAAGACCTCATTTACTATCCATTCACAGAGCAGTTCTGAAAGTGAGACCCAAGGCTTGCCTGGAGGCTTTTCTGCTGTAGCGTGGTTCCCTGCACATCTGGATTAGGAGTGCTGCAGCTTGCCTGTGAGGGCCTGGCATGAATGGTGGCAGCAGGTCTGGGAGCATTTTTGGATCGTTGTTGGATGCAGCACGAGACCACCGTGCCCTGCAGTATTGGGAAAAGAGCTTGGGGCACACTAAGGCTAAGCCAGCAACTGTGGGACAGGGTGGAAGGAAACACAACCAGCACCCCGACATGCTGAGCATCCCTTGCCCTGTCCAGTGGTGGAAGCTGGTGCCCCTCTTCTTCAGGAATGTTTTAACTTGGTGACGTTGTCACTGCTTTGACACGTGGATTTCTCTTTGTTCATAATGGTGCCTATTTATTCCTGCCTTGGTGGCTTCAGTACTAGCGTGCTTTGTTTGTTTGCTTTCATTTTTTTGTTTTTGTTTCAGAAAGACGGATGGTTTATATTTGATCAGCAAGATAGACAATTCAAGGCAAACTCAAAAGATCTGCTGAATAACATGAATACTTTTTAAGTGTACTAATTTGTTTACCTTTCTCTGTCTCTGAAACATTCTTTCTTCATTGTTACTCTTAAATGACACCTCCCAATGCACAGCAGGTGGCGCAGTTTTTGCTTAGAGATGATTTTTTATAGACTGAGTCACAGAAACACTAAGCTCTCTTCTTGGGGCTGAGTGCCCACTGGCACAAGGAAGTGGACACAAGGCGAGGAGATGCATCCACCACGAATCTGGAGCACCTGTGTCTTTCTGCTCCCGCCACGTGCACCTCTGTACCGTGGTCACCTCGAGTCACCACTGAGTCACCTCGATGCTTCCCCCCTGCCCTCCCAAGGTTTGGGTCAATCCCACTCCTCCAAGACTCTACCTCTGCCTGCTCTTTCCTCAGAAAGTGACCCCTGTGAGTTAATTTAGATGCAGCAAGTAGCCCACCCTCATACTTGCTGTGCAGTGCCAAGCCACTTGGGTATGTGGAATGAGGGACAATCCTCAGTGAGGACAATGGGGAGCAGAAAGGCAGATGCCTTTAGGAGGCAGACAGCAGAAATAACAGGGGAGGTGGGAACTGGAAGTGCAGAGAGGTTGTGACAAGGGACAGTGAGCAGGGAGCTTCTCCCCTGACATGTTTTTTTCACGATGATGTGAAGCCAGGATGGGAAAGGGAGTGCCCTGCTCCCCTCTCCCCTTCCTGACTGGGGGTTAGGTGGGCACGGAGGATGGTGCTGGGAACTGCCTGCAGGAGAGCAAGTGGCATTATCTGAGGCTTTCCCAGCTGCCTTTTGTGGAGGGGTTTTGTTTGCAGACAGCCACATGGTCCCAGTGGCGTGCTATTGGCCTGCTTCAATTAGACGTCTTGACTGATGGCCAGTTTAATGAGCCTGTGTACAGAGGGTCATTCAACATGGCAATTATACCTATAAATCTATTTGCAGCAGGGCTCAAATAACCTTTTGCGCACAGTTCTTCATAAAATGACTGTCTGATTAATTAACATTAATTTATCCACTGTATGGAACCAGATGCAGTCTGTATGAAAGCCTCTGCTCTGATGTACAGGCACTGTGTGAACTGGGAGGATTTGGGGATGGGAATGGCTCTGATGTTGTTTCAAGCCTCTCTTTTAGATTTTTTTTCTTCTCTTTCTTCCTCGCTCTCTCTCTTTGGTCCCAGTTGATTAACATTCCAGGGCAGCATCATATAACAGGGGGCAAAATTCAATTAATTGAATATGAAATATTTATAACCCTACTCTATGTGTCTATCAGAGAAAGGTCCTTAATAGATCTTCTCATTAGCATGGACTGGTGACTCACTTCTCTGCTTTCACAGTCATTTGGAATTAAAATCCAATTAATCTAATGTCCCTGTGAATATTATTAAACTATTTGAAAAACTGCATTGAAGAGATATGAGGTGGGGGGTGAGGGGCTAAGAGAAGAAGAGGGAATATGTCTGAAGCTCATGAAGATTCATTTCTTCTCTGCTAAACACATAGTCTGGAAAGACTAATTCCCTGTTTTCTGGAAAGTGAATAGCTAATTCTTAATACCAAAAGTCTGAGAATGGAGAAATAACTTGTTTCCTACTGTCACTGTGAAGAGCTCTGTCATTTCTGACCAGGCCAAGAAAAGTCCTTCCTTCCTCCTGCCTTTCAGGTCGCTCCTAGCTCTTACCCTGAAGCGATGGACAGGACCTTACAAAAGATATTCAGGCACTGTGAGGTAATTCTGGGGGCTCGTTCCCAGCTCTCCAGCAGCATTCAGCTGCCCTAGGGCTGGCTTTGTGGCCAAAGACCCCCACTGTCCACATGGGGGACCAGCAGCGTGCCTCCCCATGGGGAGAGACCACCCCTGCCTGGAAGGAAAGCAGCCAGGGCACGTGGATCCCAGGGCTGGAGGGTGCTCCAGGCTCCGTGGCATAGGCAGAGCCTAGCAGACTGTTTAATTGTTAAATGTCTGTCTCTTGAGCGGGTAGGGCACTGACCTGAATCGTGGTGAGGAGGGATCTGAACCATGAATTTCACATGCGAACTTTAAGCAGGAGGCAAATTTCTAAATTGAATATTCCCCTAATGGGAATGACTTGAGGACAAAATCCCTTAATGACTCTAAGGAATTCAGAGACACTGCCACAAGAGCATGTAAGTGAGTAGATAAATATTTCTGAGCTGGATGAATATTCTGGAAATTCAGATACGAAATGTTCCTCTTCTACTTTAAAAACAATCAGCTAAAAGATCTATCTATAAAATTTAGTTCTGCCTTTGTTTGTTTGCTCTTGGATATAGGTGGAAGTAGCCTATTTCTTTATATGTTGCCCCTTTCTTTATCCTTTCTGTCAGAAGCCTTGTCCAAACATTATCACAGAACATAAACATGCATTGAGATACACTACTACACATTTCAATGTCTTTATGAAGCCTTATAAAGCTGGATTTCAGAGAGACAGAGCATACTTCTTCTGTCACAGAGGCACAACCCATGGGAGAAACCTAGCCGAATGGTGATGTACAGACGGTAAATCAGAATCGAGGAACACTTGTGTGTAACTGAGGTTGTGTGGGGAAAAGCTGTGTGGTTACAGCATACCAGGAGAGCAAGAGGCACCGGGACTCTGTGTTTGGTGGCTTATGAAGCTTATAGAAGGGGTCTTGTGTTCCAGCTTTTAAAAATAGAATGGTGTAGGATGCTCAGGCATTGGTGGGAGGAAGTCAGGTTCAGTCAATCCTTTCCTTCACCACATGTCCAGAGATTTTGTCATCCCTGTATAGGCCAGTTCTGATTTATTTATTGTAAGCAGTGAAACAGCAGGCTGCAGTTGTGATGTACAGTGAAGTGCAACATGCAAACCTCAGCTTCTTTGGGCATCATGCAGCAAATAAATCACTGGCAAACCTATGTGTTTTTAACTTACTGAGGGAATTATATGCCTAATGAGCCCCCTTTCCCATCATTTTAACCCTTTTTAAAAGCTACTTAATTAAATATTAATGAAAACTCCTTCAGCATTTTGGTTTGATGATCATCTGAACCAAGGCTCTGCGGTTAGACCTGGCAAGAACATTATCCCACCCACAGCAAATCTGAGTGAGAAGCCTATTAATTCACACCACAGCTTTTCAGAGCACAAAGCAGGAGCTGAACTCATAGCCCTCCTCATTCTGGAGAAGCCCCATTACCAGAACCATGGTGGCATCTCATGGTTCTTGGTGGTGTGCTGTTTGTCAGCTGAAATCTGGTCCCACTCCAAACAGCTGATATTTGGGATTGGTAGTGTTTTATAACTGTTTTGTCTGTCTATTTGTATTTATTGCTGGTGACCTGCTATGAAGGATACAGGAAGGTGGCAGAATCTGAACTGCAGCCTTAAAACTTTATTATCTAAGGCTCTAATTGGGTTTGCTTTGACATGAGAAGAGATTGACTGATCATAGTAAAACTCTCGACTCTGATCAAATTAAGAGAAGAAATTAGTTTGTATCTTCTAAAACTGTGCTTTTTCCTGCAGCTGGTCAATGGATGTTGCTCCCAGTTTATTCTCATGCCAAGCCTTCCTCCATCCTACCCAAAGACAGACGTGGTAGCTGCTCTCGGTGCCTTCCCTCTCCCCTGATGCCTTTGTCTGTTTATGGTCTATGTCCTAGCACAGACTCTGATTCCCAGTGATCAGGGACAAGCGGTCTTGATTGCTCCTTTCCCTGGGATCCAGGCAGCAGGAAAATTGAGAGAAAAGCAATGTAAAATGCACTTGTTCTGTGCTGGTAAGATTGCTCTCCCACTTTGCGCTGGTACAAAATGACTGCTGCTGATGAAGAGCAGTGGAAAATCAAATCCGGGACCTTTTTTTCAATCTTCTGCAGTCCCCTGCACACTTCAGGCACTGTATTAATCATTATAATTTCTTCCACATTGCCACTCTGTCTGCGAGCTTCCTTTGAGCAGTGTTTTCTGTTTTGTGCTTTCCTCCAGCAGGCTCCAGCTTTTCTGGAAACGGCTGCCTGAGCTCTTTCCCAGGGCACGGGTATGCCAGCCAGTGCATCAATCCACTTTTGTTTCCATAATGCCAGCTTCCTGTGAAGTTTCAAATTAATTTTAATGCTTCCCTCCATTTCAAGGCCTATAAAAAGACCTCGGTTCTGCCTACCTTGGTGAGCTGGGACCTGTTCAGGAATCTGGAGGATGCGGTTGTGATGGTGCTGGGGGTTTCCATTTCCTCCGCCTGCATCCAGCTGCTTTCTGGCAGGGGATGGGGGCATGCACCCTGCCCCATGCTCTGCTGGGTCGGGTGATCCCAGCAGGGCTGGTCCCGAGCCTCGTGCCCGCTGCTGGCTCTGAATTAGCCATCTCTGCAGCAGCACAGACCTCAGGGCTGGCAGCGGCGATGGTGGTTAGGACAACCTCGTGCCCCTGAAAGCTGTTCCTGTGGCCTGCTAGGGGGCTATATGGGGCTATACACCACGGATGCTCACGGGTCTGCTGAAAAGTGCTAAGAACTCTGAGAGAAAAAGGCAAAGCTGATGGCAGGAGATTTACAATTACAATTTTTGCATCTCCACTGCCAGTGGAAAAATGTTTAGTGACCCACAGATTTAAAAAATGATGATGATGATAATAATAATAATAATAATAATAATAATAATAATAATAATAATAATAATAATAATAATAATAATAATAAAAAAAAAAAATCTAACCATGGGGTGAGATGCCAGATTGCACTGGGTAATCCCTTTTCCACTTTTCACCATTGACACTTCTAAGCTTTCTGCTAATCATCTTCAGTATCTCTTGTTTCTGATGAAAGAACAGGATGTGCATGGTAAAACAGTCTGGAAAGAGACTGGAGGAGAGACTCCCAGCTTTCCAGTGCTCCCAGGTACCTTTCTAAGTTCAGGTGTTTTAAACAAAAGAAAGGGAGGAAACTTCCCCAAACTTCCTATTCATAGCAAAGAAGGAGCAGCCCGTTTTCCTGCTTGCTAAAGCCTCATGGCCTTGATGCAGATGCTACCTGGTGCCTTGGGAGGTTTTCCCCAGCCTGGTGGAGGAGCTCCTAGGCCAGCGCCCACCCGTTGCTCCAGAGCTTCCAGACAGGCTGAACCCTGCGTGGCTGACTTTTTGCTTTGTTTTGCCTTTCTTCCCAGCATCAGGGCTGCAAATGAAAATACCTTTTCAGCCCCACTGTCATTACCCATAGGGATGGCACCTTTAGTGTGTACTGTTCATCGCTGTAATAGCTGCACCTGCGTGCAGCACACAGCTGTGGGCTGTAATTGCAAAGCATTATTTTCTGTATCTCCCTGAAAGCTTTTTTTTTTTTTTTTTTCCCCTGTTGTTCTTGCTGCGAAGGTCCCTTTGTAATGACTGCAGACCTCTTTCTTTCCACAGGGCTCCCTCCTCCTGTTACACCCCTCTCTAAGCAGTGCATTTCTTGGAGCACATGTGCTGGCTCATGCATGTCCTGCAGGCAGGTGGGCAGCAGAGGGGCTGTGCTGCTCCCTGTATTGCTGCTGGGCTGGCACCAAGGCCCTGGGGTGATGAATTCATTTGTTCCTTGAATCTTCTGCCCCTGGGTGCCCGCCTTACAGTGAATCAATTTGGCGCTTTTGGGCCTGGATTAATGCAAGTGCCAATGGAGCATGCATAGGGAGGAAGGCAGGGGAAGGAGTGGGGGGATCAGGGGGATGCCCAGAACCCAGCAGGCAACTCTTAAAAATTATTGTAAATAAATAAATAAATAAAATTAAAAACAGAGTGCTTAAAAACAAAACAAACAAACATTTATTTATTTATTTATTTTTCAGTCCTCTCAGCTCTCCTGCTACGTGCAGTTAGTTCCCTGGAAGGCAAGCAGCTCCTCAGTGTTTCAGGTTGTGCCTTGTAAATCAAGGACGTAGCAAGGAATTTGAAATGTATACTGACGCTGGCTGTTCTCCTACCTCCTGCTGTAATGAATTCATGTCTGCAGACAACAGACACAATTATTATGTAAATTGCACACACACAAACACGCAGAGGAAAACAGTTTTTTTTTTTTTTTTTTCCAGGGCTCCTGCTTTCCTGCTCCTAGTCCAGGCCTCCAGCACCCGATGGGGTGGAGGTGTGCTGGGGGCAGGAGCAGGGCCCTGCCCACCACCCCAGGAGGGACAACCCCGCTGTCCCCCCCGTGCTTCCCAAAGGCAGAAATATGAAAGTTGGTTGTTTGGCTCAGGGTTGAAGAGCAGGGCAGCAGCACAGAAGGCAGCGTAGAAAAATCAGCTGGTCACTCTGAGAAGATTGCTGTAATTAAATTAAAAATCTCGCTAAGTGCTCAGTCACAAAATGTGACAATATGGTGCGCAGCAGTGAGGAGGATCAGTGAGTGACCTGGACTGATTTGCTGAAAATTTGAGCAACCCATCCACCTCTCCACTGCGTTTTCTGTAGGACTGCAGTCTCGCAGTAAAATCCTACTTGTTCAGTCAATAAATAAATAAATAAAATGAAAAGCAAGCCTGAACTCGCAGACATAGTGACCTCTCCCCCACACACACACACCCCCGCCCCAGCAGTGATGGGTGGCGCAGAGGCTTGTGCTGCTGGTCTGTGCCCCCACTAGCTGGTAGGGCACCCAAGGATGTCCAAGTGCTGTGCTACCAGCCCACCCGTGCTGCCACCAATCCCAGGGGGGTGACCCTTTTCGGGAAATACCGGCACCCCATCCTGGTCAGAGGGCTCCTTCTGAGGCTCTCGCCATTTGCCCTTGGAATAAGAGCCCCCAGTTAACACCCCGGGATGTCAGGGGGCCGAGGTCCGCCCACGGGCAGGGGCGGCCACCGAGCCCCCCCGGCAGCCCCGGGCACGGCCCGGTAGGTGGCAGTGCTCGCCCAGGAATTTGAGAGTTCCCTTAGTAAATAAATAAATAAACAAACAGATAAATAAATAAATAGATAGGTAGATAAATAAATAAATAAAGCAGCCCAGGAAAACAGCAATTTCTTTGCAGATATATTTAGAAAAACAAATACAAATGAGGGCAGAGCGCTGGAACCCTCATTTTATTTTATTTTATTTTATTTTATTTTATTTTATTTTATTTTATTTTATTTTATTTTATTTTATTTTATTTTATTTTATTTTATTTTATTTTATTTTATTTTATTTTATTTTATTTTATTTTATTTTTAATGTAATTGATAAAGTATTCAGCTTTTCTCTTACCATGTATTTAAAAAAGACTTCCTTTCTGTGACTAAAAGTGAAAATGAACAGACCTGCAGCTTGCTGACAGGTTAGATTCAAGAAGGTACGTACATCGTTCCAGCATTGCCAACAGCTAACACTATGCAATAGCCACAATATTTTGCAGGGAAAAAGGAAAGGGCACTGATGGCAAAAATACTGCAGCTTACGCATAGATGGATTTAATACTCACTAATCCAAACCAAATGCGTTTGTTTCTCCTCCAGCCCTGAAGACAGGTTATGCAGCTTTTTGCAAAACCTCAGGTCGTGTTTTGTTTGTTTTTTCTTCCTTTTGCATAACTGATTTTTTATCTCTTATTTCCACAACATTACAGGCTCCTTGTAGCTCATTCTTTGTTAATGCCCCAAAGGTTAAGGCAGAGGAAGGAGCACAGTGGAGGTGTTTGAATGGGCAGAAAATAAATAAATAAATAAATAAATAAAAACACACACACAAGAAGAATTGTCCAGATAAAGATGCATCAGAGTGCTGCATGCAAACCCTGCCTGAATGCCACAGCTACATGAGAGTCACTGTACTGGGGGCTAGAAAGTGTTAGTGTATTAAGTTGTGCTTTTTGGGGGTAGTTTCTGTGGAAGTTTCTTGAATTCAAACTTTTCCTGGGCTGTGTGCGTACGTGAAGGCTGTTCTGCCTGGTGGTGGCATTGAATAGTGGCACGGTGTGATGAGTGCTTTGTCACATCATGTGCCTTTTGCAAGTACCTGCACTTCTGACTATTTCCCAGGTCTCTTGTGAGTGGCACCTGAAGCCCACTCTAGAAATTCTCCTGAAGGGGACAAACACCTGTGAGGGAAAAGGCTGGGCACGCAGCCAGCTAACCTCCCTCTAGCCCATTTACTTTCTTCCCCCCCGGGTGATTTTGCTGTGTATGAAGGAGGAAGGAGTGAGAGCCCCAGGAGCGCAGCCGTCTCTGCACAAAGCCAGGGCAGCAGCAGAGGCAGCTTCCCCATGCACATCAGTTTGCCAGGCTGAAACCAGAACGTGGGGTGCAGACATGATGAGTTCCCACATCGTCTTGTTCCTCACCACTCCCCTCAGCCTTCCTGGCTTGCTTGCTTTGAAATAAATGTTTTTATAAACTGTCAGGACAAAGCTGAGAAATCTTCTCTGTGATGAGGAACAGCTTAATCTGGATTTCAGAAACTATACCACGTCTTTCAACTCTCCCTTATTTCTTCTCATCTTTTTTCTGTGTGCCATGTTAGGTGGGAGACATGAACAGAGAATTCAATTTCCCTTGATTTTTTTTGTTTTTAAAGATTTCCTAATTAAGAAGTTAATTAGGAGACAGAGCAAAGCATTGGGTGCAAGCCGATTTTACACTGACCCTTTTGCTCAGCAGTTTTTATACATGAAAAGTGAGGACTGCTGCTAGGGAGGAGAGACAGGCAGCTACCAGTTGAACAACAACAGTTTGCTAAGTCAAAAGGATTTTGTTAGGTGACAGCACAATGGGACACTGTTTTATGTGTCTCTCAGATACTTCCTGATTTTTCTGCTGAGCCTGGATTAAAGGCTGGAGCAATGCTATCAGCCTGTGACACAGCATCATGCTGGAGGAAATCACTGCAATGAGCTCACCCTGCTGCACTGGGATGGGGACGAGCCCTGTGCCACCTGCAGCCTGCCCCAGGGCCCATGCACACCTTCTCTTGTTGGACAAGGAAAGTAGCAACAAGATGTGGTTGGTTTACACGCGTTGATTCGAAGTTTCAAGTGGCGTGATAAAATGTTAAAGAGGCACTCCATGTTTAACATCCCCATCTGCAGAAAGATGTGTCATGAATGGGAGCTGCCCTCAGTCCCTGCTTTCAGAGAAGGATGCTCCCTACATCTGAAGGATGCCCTGCTCTGGCATCTTACTTCAAAATCGGACCACAGAAATTTTGGAGAGGAAATGTTAAAAAAATGGATGAAGCAGAGAGAATTTGATCGTGATACAGCAATTTTTACCTCCACGTCGCTGGCTAAAACCAGCTGAGGGCTGCTTATATAGCTGTTACCATCTGTTGGTTGTGAAATGATTTGATGGTTTCAAGTTCTGTTTCTATGGGACGGGTTTCCATTTAACAAGAAAACACCAGCGAAACAGCACTTTTGTTAATCGTTAGAGAGGCCAGAGACTGAATGGATGATGGAAACTGAATTTTGTTCTCATCTAGCTCTTGTCAACACTACATGAAAAATAGAACAGGCCTCAAATCGGGAAAACAGTTTCATCAAATTTTGAACTTTTAAAGTTATTTTCATTGTGCAGGGACCAGAATGGACTTTTTTGTTTCTTGTGAAATAGGCCACAGCATCCTTTAATGCAATTTGTTAACAAAATAATTCTTCAGCTATTTAATGTCCTGAAAGTAATTATTTTTTTAAGGGAGTAAAAGTACTCAGTAGTAGCTTCAATGCTTATTTTGTTATAAATGATGACTATTTTTTTGGAAAATCCTGAAAAGTGTATTTTTTTCAGCTAAAGCATAATTAATGCAAAAATTCTATATTTTTCTATTTTTACTGAATGAAAAATTTATCCCAGCCATTCTGAATGATCATTCAAAGCCAGGTTTGGATCTTCTAAACTATTTTTTTCATACATAATAATTAGTAGCAACACTGGAAATGAGATCTTCAGCTGACATTCATTTGAATTTCCTTCAGTTGCCCATCTTTGAGTATTTTTCCAGATTTCAAAGTGAGTACACCTTCCTTATTTATTATTATTATAGTTCTTTTGCATTGCAGCAACACTGGCAGACTTGAGTCAAGCTGAGGATCCTGTTGTGAGCGGTGCTGCACAAGCACATCGCAGGAGCCAGTTACTGCTTCGAAGAGCTTTCTAATCTACATAATGAAGGCAGACAGCATTTGGGAGTGGAAGCAGGCTAATGGAGACACAGGAGCTTGTCCAAGGTCAAGGCTGGGAGGAAATCCAGGTTTCCAGCATCCTTGTCCAGGGCCTGACTCACGGCTAGCTCAGACTTTCCCACTATGACCCCTTGTCTCACCTTCCTTGTTCAGCATTTTGCTGCTGCATGGACCTCTCATCCGTCCCCACCCGTTGCATGTCGCAGCATCTTTTGGGGAGCCACCTCCTCCACTGCCATCCCTGAGCCTCAGAGCTTCATCCCTGGGCTTCAGAGGAAAGGCTCCAGTGGCTCGGCTGCCGCCGTGCTGAGCCCTGAGCCCCATCACGAACAGTTGCTGCAGCCAGCTGCTTCGGGGGGATAGGGAAGGAGCCCTCAGCAGGCAGTTATGAAATGCCTTACCCCTGGGAAAGTTTCCTTTGAACTGCTGTCAATTAAAGGATGACTTGAGGCCTCAAGCACTACTTTTTTATTTTTTTTTTATTTTTTTTTAATATTTACTATTTAAATTCTAGATGTTCTTGTTACGCAGACTTGTTTATGCTTGGTCTGCCTAATTTAAGCTAAAACAGCTCCTCAGGGCAGAACTCTGGTCTTGTTACATTTGTAAATTACCATGTCCCCCCTAGAACTGTGAAGATTGTAATAAATAAAATAGCAGTGCTCTGTCCTTCTGGATTTAACCAGCCATTTCCAACCTTTCTTTCTTTTATCAGTGTTGGTCAGGGTCTGCTTGGCTTGAGAACATCTTTGTCCCACATTTTAAAGCAAACTAAAATCATATTCAAAGAGAATCTGTGAGGACCATATATGGGCTGTCCATATCCTTGCTTCTGCAGCCTTTTTGGTTTGAGCTCTTGAGTCACCAAAAATTCATTGCCAGTGAAATTCAGCATGATTTGTGTTCTTTATCAAGCTGGTATCTTGGAAGACTTTGAGCAGTGGAGGGCACTGGGCATCAGCTATGCTGGAACCTGCAGGGCTTTCCCCTACATTCTGTTAACAGCTCTGGAAAATGCTGGTACAGGTGATTTGTTCAAGTACTTACAGCAAACTGCATGGGAAACACAGTCTTTATGCTTTGCTCGAACACTGAGGAGGTGTGAGTGCTGAGAGCTAGAGCAGCCTCAGCTGCTCTAGCAGGTGATGCCACTGCAGGTGGTAATGCCACTGCACCCAGGAAACCTATGGTCCTGAAGCAAGGTGTACTCTGCACCAAGAAGGTTTTGGAATCTTTATCACAGCCCCTTTGGGATTGTGTGGATCATATTTGCTTAGAACATGTAAAAGATGATTTTGCAGGGCAAAATTAGTCTATTTGTGAGTAAAAATTCACAATGCACACAAAATCTTATGCAAACTTTGGCCCAACATTTGCACCCAGGTCTGGTGGAGACTGAAGATGAGCCCTTTACTGTGGCACAATAGTATATAGGAGCATCTGGCCTGGTTTTCTAGTACACAAAAAGCAGCACTATGGTCCTGCATGCCCATGTAGGAAGAAATGCTGGTATTTAACAGGCAGATTTCTGGGGCTTTTATCCATCTTCCTGCAGCCCTTCCCTCCTCCTACAGCCACATGGACCAAACTGGGAGAGGTCAGGCAGGGGACCTACTGCCCCAGCACGTGCAAGTCTGCATCGTCAGAGAGAAGTGAGCACACTGCCAGCCTGGCTGGGAGCAGTGCTCAGATGTACGCCTTCACCACAGATGGTTGAAACTTGAATTTTCAGTTCATTGGGTGTATTATTTCTACCCTGTTTGAACCAGAAATATGTTTGTTTAAATATTTTCTCTGGAATTTCACTTTTGGAAATTTGCCCTGTAGCATTTAAGAACTAGTTCATTTGGTGATTTATTTAATTTGGGAGTTAATTATTGCAATTTTATGATATTCCTTCATGTCAGTTATCAGAACTATCCTGATGTAATCGGTAAGTAGTACAAACAATACAAAAACTGAAAAGAACCACCTAAAAACATTTTGACATTACATTCTCAAATTTCATTTGAAAACTCCAAAAATCTGACCTCAAAATGCTAACATGTTCTGAGATGAAAAAGTCTCACCCAGTTTTATTTAATTTAAATGTCTTTTATAATGGAGCTCCTACTGAGATATGTACTAAAAGTATTGAATTGGGTAGGACCTTTGGTTTTTCATTAGAAATTCACTCTAAATTTCTGTCTCCACTAACCTGTACCTGCAGAAGAGCCTCTTATGTGAGTTATGTGTCTCCATCAAGTCTAGATGACAGGCTTTTGCCTGGGTGTTTGAGAAATGTTAAAGAGAGCATCCTCTTAAGAACCTGGCTGTGAAAATGCTACAGTGAATTTATCTTATCATGTCTTTATTTCCTCAGGCATATCTAGGCTCCAGCGTTTCTCATTAGGGGTAAATGCTCAGAAACTCTCTAAGTTGCCACCTGCTTAAATGTTATACCTGCCTGAGCCAAACCAAAAGGGGCTTATGATTTTGACATTAAAAATTATATGAAGTATTAACAGGTAGATATGGTGACAGAGTGGACCAAAAGAGAGCTCTGTCCATGTTACCACATCCCTTCCATCATTCCTTCTGAGAACTGTACAGAAAGACCTTAAGGAGGGGACAGAAGAAGACAAGGTTAGGAGACACAGCTGCAAGAGTTTACAATTGAACACGGAGAATTGAGGTCACTTCCTTGTGGCAACAAGCTCCACACCACAAAAATCATAAGTCTGTGGGGGCAAAGCTGGTTGCTGCTGTGGGAAGGAGATGGTTATCTGGTGGGGAGAGGTGGTCTCCCAGGCTGATCCCGGTGTAAGTGCAACAGACATCTTAAACTGCCAAGCAGAGGTGCTGCTGTGCTTTGCACCAGCTGCATGGCTTTCTTTTACATATAACAGCAGGAAGCATCAACAGTGTGCCCACCTGGCTCCCCTGGGGGTTAGCAATAAGCCATCCCTGGCACAGAAGCACTCTGTACGGCACCTGGTGTCTTTAACCTTCTAGTGCTGGATCCAGTCTCCAGGGCTACAAAGGCTGACCCCAAGATCCTGAGTGGGTACTCCACGGAGAAGATGAAAGAACGCCAAATAAGCCTCCCTAGCGAAATGACAACACAAAACCACTTGCAACCCATCCCTCTGGAGATCTGCCATTTCTCCTGCCAGCCCAGCATCCAGAAAACCTTTTCCTGATCATACCAAAATCTGGGACAAACCCTGGAACAGATGGGACAAATCCTGGGAAAAACCCTGAGATTTCCAGATGGCCCATGTGGCTCGCATGGTTAGCAGAGAGCTCTGTTGCTAGCCCTTTGCCTGAGTCTCCTTGTCAGGGGACAAGATCAGGGTGACAGGGCTGTACTTCACAGTGTCACACCCCAGGTTGTCTCCTCCTATCTCCGTGCTCTGTGCCCTGTGCTGAGCAGAATTGCAGAGTGAAGATAATGATCCTCATTTATAACAGTTACGGTCTCAGCCCACTCTGGAATTTACTTCATTAGGACTGTAGGCTGAATTTATTTTCATTTCTCCTACACTAGTGCCTTGCTGCAGTGTAACTGAGGCATCTCTTCTCACTGTGTTGAAGCACCAGAGTTGTCTCTTCTCATTTTCTTTACTTTTCTTTAGCTTCCCCTTCCTCTCTCCCCTTCCTACTTCCCCTCCTTGCTCTCCCTCCTTGCAGGCTGTCCACCCATGATAGCAAGCCAGAAGACACACGTCAGCCTACCCGGGGTAAGAGGTACTGTAGGGGCGACACAGGCAGAACACCTGAAGCAGATGTCACAGTCCGTTCCCTGTCACTGGGAGAAGCAAAGTACATCATGGTGCAATGTGGCTGTGCACGTCCTACCCTGGTAGTGTCAGAAGTGGTAGGCCGTATCCCGCCAGGGTTCCCTTTCTGACGAAACTCTGGGCTGGGACTGCCCTTTGAGAATATGTCCCATTTTAAGGAGATTGGGTCCTCTCCTTCCCTCTTACAGAATCACAGAATGGTTGAGGTGGGAAGGGACCTCTGGAGGTCGCCTGGTCCAGCCCCCTGCTCAAGCAGGGACACCTCGAGCAGGCTGCCCAGGACCATGTCCAGGCAGCTTCTGAAGATCTCCAAGGAGGAAGACTCCACAGCCTCTCTGGGCAGCCTGTGGCAGTGCTGTCACCTGCTTCCTGATGCTTCCTGATGTTTAGATGGAAGTCATCTTATTCCCATTTGTGCCTTTGAAGCAAGAAAAAGAGGAAAAGGAAACCTTGTAGGAGGCCTGCTGAGGTGACCTGGCTCCCAGAGCTTTGGCCTCTCTGCATGGGGGTAAAGGCTGATGTGGGGCTGTGTTTCTTCAGTCACACTGCAGAGTCCCTCTGCACCACTGGCAGCGCAGGGATGAGTGCCCTGGCAGTGGGACTTGTTTTCAGGGGAGGGACACTGTGCACAGGTTAAGGCCGATCCTAGAGTTTTTTCTGACTTCTGCCATGAGGGCACTATCTCCTTCCCTTCTTTTCATCTAAACCCAGATGCTCCCTCTGCTGGGAAAAGTAAAGAGGTGAGAACCAACATAAAATAGGCAGAAATAGCTTGAAAGTTGCTAACATGATATTTCACTTCCCACTCCATGGCACAGTTGCGTGGCTGCAGCTGCAATAAGGTCAAGACCGCTGTGGACATACACAGCCAGTGTTTTATAGGCTCTCCTCTGAGTCTGTGCTTTGAAAGAAATATAAGACCTCCCTTAATGACTACCTGGCTTTTGCAGCGCTGGCTGGCCCCTCTGTTTGCCCTCAACATGGGATTTTTTTTTCAAAGCCTTCCCCTAAACTCTGCTGGGGATGTATGGCTTAGCACACCCATTACTTCTTGCATTTACACCTGATGTAAGACCCTTAGAAAGTTCCTGGAGGAAAAAGATTCCTTTGCTGGGGTTTATCCCATAGTACAGATTGCCCTTTTCACATAGCATTACATTATAATTGCATTATAACACTGGAAATACTTTTATTGAAAAAGGGAAATGATAGGGTTTAAGGGTGTGTGTGTGTGCTTGTGTGTGTGTGCTGGTGTAGTATACAAGTGTGTGTCTGCATGTGTGCTACCAATGCATGCGGAGAAAATGCCCGCCAAGCTTTTCATCCGCTTTGGAGGTGGTAGCAACACATTTGCTTCTATAGAGAGGTTTATAGACTTGTTTCCTATCAATGGGCAGCCCTGACTGCATTAATTCTTTCCATTGAAACAAATGAGTCTGTGGCTGGAACTGACTGCATGGCTTTCAAGGGAATTCATTCGGTATCTTTCATGTTAGCGATATCTGTGAAAAACAGGAAACTGTTTTCCCATCTCATTCACATAATAGATAAGATGAGAAATTAGCTGCTGGATGAGCATCCTGGGGGCTGTTCATTTTGTCACAATAAATAAGGCTCTGCTGCTGCCTCGTGTGTGCATGCACCATGCACATGCACAAACACACATGTGCACACACACATGCACACACACTGTCTCAGGACCACCTCCCCAGAGAGCAGCTCTGTATCATTTCTACAGACCCTCTGGTTTGGACAGGTTTTCCTTCCTTAACCTTTTTCTCCCTTGCTTCCTCCCACAGCTGCTGCCTGTGCAGTGCCCGGGCTCCCCAGGGCTGGCTGTGTGCACCCTGAGACAAGTAAGGTTTGGGCAGGGACTGGGGGTTCACCATCCCCTCAGGGAGGATGTCCCATGGGCTTTCCTGCAGGTGATGCTCTGATTGCTCCAGAGGCTCAGGAGAAACCTCTCCTGGGTCCATGCTTTACTTGGTTGTCCAAGGCTGCCTGTGGTGAGGTCCTTGGCTGTGTCTGTCACAGGAGCATCACGCACCTCCCTGCTCCTCAGCCTGCGTATGGCCTGGCTATGACTTGCTGGGACATGGCATGGTAAATAACCCCTCCTGGTCTCCTCTCTTCCCACTTGCATGTCCATACGAAGGGAACAAAGGCAGGGACCAGGTAGACATCTGCAGTGAGCTGATGGTCAGCCTCAGCTACCACCTTTATAGATGGCTCCCATGGCTTGCATTTTCTCCAGGACAATGAGAACTGCAGCCCTCTTGCGCCGCACCACCTAGATCTAGTACCATACTAACACACAGATGATGTGCAGCGTGGGGTTCCTTTTGAAGTTTTCCACCACCTCACATTTTACCCATTTTTGGATAGCAAAATGAAGCCAATGCCAGGCAGAATTAATCATGCTCAAGAGTTGCAGCTACTGCTGAGGACGAAACAAAAGTATTCCCGGGAGGATTCTGGAGAAAGAGTGTGTGCTTTTGCCCTCAGAGTTATCTCTCTGCAGACCTGGCTTGGAGGGAAGCTCACAGCCTTGGAGCAAATTTGAAAAAAGGGAAGTGTAGTCAAAGCAGAGGGTTTTTTTGTTTTGTTTAATGTTTAGAAAACTAAAGAAAAGGAAATCAATTATGAGGCCTACCTGAATTTTATTTCCTCACCAAAAACCAAATTACTCAGCAAACTTATCGCTTGCTATTGCAGGCCTTGGTATTAAAGAAAACAATCAGGCCAGCAGGATTAATCTCTGACAGCTGCCTTATCTTTA
This sequence comes from Aythya fuligula, assembly GCF_009819795.1. Classification (NCBI taxonomy): domain Eukaryota; kingdom Metazoa; phylum Chordata; class Aves; order Anseriformes; family Anatidae; genus Aythya; species Aythya fuligula. The sequence goes on from NC_045560.1 coordinate 51,201,386, forward strand.
ACTTGCACCTTTGTTATTTTCTGATGAGCTTCTCTTTTTTTGCTGCCACGTTGTACCATACCTCACTGGTTCCTTTCATTTTATCATCAGGCAGGAGCGGAGGACCTTTCAGTTTATTAAAAAACCTTTATTTGTGAAGAACAAAGAGGGGGGAAAAAAGGCAAACAATGAGGTCAGACAATCTCCTTCTTGCCAGGAGTCACTCACCTGTTATTTAGAGTGTTATCAGTTAGAGGAGACTTGCATCATTGAAAATCGGTCCCTGACAGAATGCTCTGCTAATGTGCACACGCGCACACGTACGTGCATGCACACAAAAGCCCCTTATGATTGACTCATACCAACCTACAGACAAGGTCCTCTCCTGCCAAGGCTATAATATTTTCACCAGGGGAAGTTCATTTTTGTTCTCGCTCCGGTGCAGCAGCCAGGGTCTGTCAGGCAGGAGCACAGCTTTGACGAGTTCAGCTACACAAGGCTACTTGCACTGCAGATAGCATCCTCTGCCCCCAGGAAGGCCTCCTGTCCTAATCGGCTTGGTGCTCTCTTGGCAGCTGGTGGCACACACCGTGACTTTGAGATTTGCTCTTAAACAATAACCTTTCTCTTCTGCTGGCTGCATGTGCCACCACAATTGAGCTTTGCTAATGAGGTTGACTCAGGTAGCATCCAAAATGACTTTGTCAGGTGTGAATATGTCTTTCCTCACCTGCAGTCCTCAATGTAGTGCAGATACTGACCCCCTTGCAGAGGAAATGACTCCTGCCTGTATCCTGGTGGTGGGTTTTGCTGTGGAAGTCTTCACAGAAGCTTGTAGGGCCAAGATGAGGTCTGTCTGCAAAATACAGAACTAGTAGCTCTTGAGAGAACAAGTATTTGCTTCCCTTTCTTCACATTTTCAATTGCAAAACCACAGAACTGTCAACCTGAAGTTCCTACAACACTCCCATTCCTTCTCCTTCCCAACTGCATCCCTTGGGCAGAATTTTGGCTCCCAACTTCTTTGACTAAACTGACCCCACTGAGTTCTGGACTTGCAGGACTTCTGCTCTGTAATGCCAACTCATTTCTGAGTGAATTTGAGTTAGTGGCATTGCATTGGTCCCACAGGTCTGAGAGCTGCTCCTATAAAAACAGTTATAAAAATAGACATCTATTCTGGGAGTTTAAAGAGCAAAACAGCACTGAAGCCGTCTGTAAAGAGTAATTTGTTTAAGACATTGGGATAACTGGTGATGACTTTATGACATTGGTAATGGAATAAGTGAATAGTAAGTTTGTTGTACTCGTAGCTCATCTTGATGTTTGCTTTACAGATATACATCAGTCCTATACATCTGCTTTATGCAGTGTAATGAGCTTGGAGTCCTTGCTAAATGGATGCATTTTCTATGGGCTTACGTTCATTGTGCAGAAAGTCTCTCATGGATGAAGGAACAGATCTATTTTGGGATGGGCAGACATAATGAACTGTCAACAGGTAGAAGAAATGGGGACTCAGTTTCAGATGTGTCATGATACAGAGTTTTAACAAGACTCAGAGCCAGACAGGTGATTTTTAGAGTCTTTTTAAACCTCCTCTGTATGGCTGAAGGCCATCCAAAGACTATGTGCATGTTGCAAGAGTGATGAATATGAAGCCACTGAGAAAGTTTTCAGTATTTAAAAAAAGCTAACAAGAATCAAGGGAAAAGCTAACAAATGAAATCAGGGAAGAAAAAACAACAACAACTGAAATGTAGGTAATCATACTAAAATGGAGTTATTCAACCCCAACAAAGATTAAGAATGCCTGGAATGCAAACACACAAACCTACTGGATGCACATCTTTAACTTGCTGCATCAATGTGATCCCACACTTAGTCATGTACATGGTGGTAGAAGACATGATGATCTAGCGGTATAAATGCTTTACTGACAGGAGTTTAAATTGGCCTGCTGTAAATCATGCTGCCAAGTGTGGTGCATGGCATTCTTGTCCTTTGCCTCTCCTCTGAACCAGAGGGGGAAGCAGATGGTATGAAACTGTTTCTTCCAGCTCTAAGCCAATGCCCACCCTAGGAAAAAAAAAAAAAAGCCTTCTGCTGTCTCTTTGAGGCAGCTTTCAGTCCCCTTCACACGACTGGGGAGCAAAAATCCATCAGCAAAGCTTTCCTACAGGTAAAGAAAGCACAGTTTCAAAGGTCTGCTCTCTCCTGTCCTTTCCTGGTTTGATGCTTTGGGGAACTGGGTTTCTCTCCTTTCTTGGGTCTTAGGGTGAGTTCTGTGGTGTGTTTTTCCCACAGCTTTGCCCTATGAACTCTAGGCAAGAAGTCTTTTTGGCCACACACAACTACAGAAATTAAATATCTACATTTAACATTGCATACCCAAAAGCAACCATGAATTTTGACTGTTTTATTCAGTAGAAATATGCACATCTCTGGCTAGGAGGGATATAACTCTCTATCAAAGGAGTAGTTGTGTTTCCAAACTATGGATTTACACAAAGAAATGATTTTTGCATGCATTATATATATATTTATATGTCTGTACATATGTACATACATGTGCTTTTGAGAGAGAATCAGCTGGGACTCTTGGTTATTTTCAACAGTCTACCTCTCTTCTTTCTAGGTGTTTTCATTTCTTCTCCAGAAGCATTATTCAGTTTGACGGCTCAGTTCAAATCCATAATGTACTAACCCAGCTGAAAAGAACCTGAAAAAATGAGCAGAGACAGCCACACAAAGGGACCATGGCAGAGACTAAAATCAGAAGAAAAAGAAAGGTAGGATAATTCTTTGACAAAGGGGTCTTTGGGATCTACTGCTATTGTGACTTGTACTCCATGCTTGGTTTTCTTTGTTGTTTGTTTGTTTGTTTGTTTTTGTTTGTTTGTTTGTTTTGTTTTGTTTCTGGTTCGTTGGTTGGTTGTGTATTTATTTATATATATATATACATTATTATTTTTTCTGGGCAATGTATATTGGTCAGCATCTCTGTCCTTTCTTCTCTAGACCAACAGCAGTTACATATTGCAGTGAGCTGTCAATAAGAGCTTGAAGGAAATTTCAGTCCCCAGGAATCCACTAGCAAAGAAACAAGTCAGTGGCATCCTGTAGCATGAGCACACAGAAATAACCTGGCTAACTCCCTTTAGTTTGACCACGTCTACTTAATTCTTTCCAGTACAGCTATACCCTACTTGTCTTTCCTTCCCAGGCTCTCCAGTAAACAACATTGGCCTCAAGCAATTGTAATTATTTATTTGATTTCACTTATGCTGTGCACAATCTCAGATTGCATTAGCTACAGTTAAAATAAAAACAAATCAAAACTCATATCCCCTACTGAATTATACTGCCATGACAACAATGAAAGTAAAAGTATCCTCATCAAAACCTCCCTTCTTAGCCCACCCGAATATATTAAACTAAAGCTTAACAAAAAAAGACAAGTTTTGCAATGTGCCCTGAAGGTTCACCACACAAGGAAGCAAATTCAAGAGCTGCAGGCCTTCTGCTAAGAAAAAAGCCCTTCCCAAATGTTCTTCTCCAGGGACTGTCAGTTCAAATGCCTCAGCTCATCTCAGTGGTGGACCTAACGTTCACAAACAGAGGTAATCTCTGGGGGACAGCAGGTTGAAATTACAAGGAGATTTAGAAACTAAGGCCTGAATTGCACCTGGAAATGAACTGAAAATTGGCGCAGCCTGTGTACCATCTGCGCTCTATGGTTTGTGTCTGAAATGTGGATATGTAAGCAGGCAGCTGCATGCTGCAATTAGCTGAAGTTTCTGAGTGGTCCTCAGACGTAGTGCTGAGCAGACCACATGGCAGCGATCCAGTCTGGAGATGAGAAAAGCACAGACAATGGCGACACAGTCCAACAGGACAAGAGGTTGAAATCTCCTCACCAAGCGGACAGGAGAAGGGGAAATAAACACTCATAGCTCCTGCTGCCACTGGAGCATTCAAAAGCATCTGGAAATCCAGGAGGCCTTCTCCAGCCTGGTAAAAAAGGGCAAGGCTTTCCTCCATCCAGACGGCAAGCATCACTTTTGCCATCTCCCCAATTATTTCCTGCCACCATTATCACTTTGATTTCATGTGCAGTCAGCTCTTGTCTTCCAAGCCCTGGGTTTGGATTGAGCCTGAGAAAGCCAAATGTCTGTAAAACCTGAAGTCCCATGAAATAGGAGTCACAGAGCTGAACATCATGAGCATTTTGATGGCAATGTTTTCCAGCACTGTGATGGTACCTTTGTGAGTATCACAAGCCATCTATGGAAAAAGCAATGAAATAATTCTCTAATACACCAAAATACATGCCATTTTTTGTTCACATGCCAGAAATACTTAACAATAAATTGTATGGTTGCAGAATAAATATACAATAATGTGCAGAATAAATGCACAAACCTTGTTATGGAAGACTCTCTAAAGTTTGCTTCCAAGGCCCTGATCTCCTTGCTGCAGCGAACAAAACCTATTTGTGGCCTGCTAGGGTAATTGCATCCAGGAATCCAAAGTGCAGAGAATTTTAGCCCTAGTTTTAGAAACAGAAAAGTTTTCAGAGACTTTTCTAAGGGATTTTTTTTGGCGGGGAGGAAGTGTTGGCTTGAAGTGGGAAGCTGAGGTTGGAGCTTTACTGTTGGCCAAGAGTTGTACAGGTCTGAGAACCCAAAAACATGGTACCATGCATGCGCAAGGTAAGGTAAGGAACTGATTGAATTACAAGATGACAACTACAGTATCACAGACCCAACAGGTCTGATTTGCCCCTGTGCTGCTCTGGTTTCAGGCTGCTGTAACTCTCCTGAAATGACTTCTCTTGGCTGAGGGATTCTGGAGCAGTGCCTTGTCATGGAGGTGTGAGGTGTGCAGCCCGTGATGTTTCTTCAGGCACAGAGAGCCACAAGTGTAAGTAGCACAGTGGAATCTAATGACAGTCATTCATTAGCTAAAGGGGGTTCTACCAGTAAAACAACAGACATGGGGAAACTCAGTGAAAAAAATTCACATGGGGAAACAGATTCCATTTTTTTAGAGAATTAATATGTATCAAGAATGATGTAGAAATCCACCTTATTATACTGCCCACGTGTGAAAGGTTCTGTTTAAAGTTATATTTGCTCCCTGTGCTAACAGAAATGGAAGGTCTACTTCTTTGGTCCAGTAAACCTTGAATAACCACCCCAGAATGGGACCCCCTGCATGATTTTGTTCCGACACACCCAGCATCCCAAGGACTGGCAGCTCATTTCAAATTGGACAGCTTTGCTTGTTAATGGTGTGTAAGACAGAAGGGCAGCACAGGCTGAGGCTGTTGCTGACAGATAAAATAATGGTCTTTTTACTAGTGAACTGTGTGCAGTTGATTCTGACTCACTGAGAGAAAAGAGCATGGAGAGAGCTCCAGAAGGAAGCTTGCAGAGTACCCTCTGTAGTACTATAGGGAAGAAGTGCACTTTAGACTTCTGCTCACTTGATGCCGACTTTAATTTGGTTCTTGACACAAGCTGCCCTTCAGTTCAGATCTGCTGGTTCATTTTTATACCTGGGAGATGCAATGCAACTGTGTGAGTGCAATCATCTGCACCACAAATCTGGCAGTCTTGACTGTAAAATACTGTTTTGGAGCTGCGTGACCTTCTGAAATTTTGTGGCCATGCTGTCTATCAGATCGTCTACATACCCAGACATCCCAGCACATCAAATCTCTCAATCATCACTATGCATGCTTTGTATAGCTTGTTGCATCAGCCGTGTCATTCTGTGTTGAGGGATTCCCTCTACTTGCTTGACTTCCTGCACTGCAACAAGCATAAGTTGCATGTCTTCATTTTTGAAGTCACTACTGATTCCCCAGCTAGCCTATCACTGGGTCACTACCATCTCTCGTGTACTCATAAAATATCTGCTTCCACCTACAGTCAGGCACTTTTCTGGTCTCTATTGCTCATCTGTTAAATTTTTGAACAAGTGCCTCTGTGTTTTCTTCCCCGTTGCCTTGTTAAAGTTACAAACAAGTGTCTCTCTGTTTTCTTTCCTGCTGCCTCTTGTGCTCAGGATGCATCCCCTGCAGCCATACCAAATTTGGCTTATTATCTCTATCCAACCCGCCTTGAAACTATCTTTTATAAGGGTATCTATAAAAGCCTGGACAAGTGTTTGTGGGCGTGCTGGAAAGATATCCTGCTTGTCCAGCTCACTGGTATTTTCCTGTTATTTCCTTGTATTTCCTTCCTGTCCACATTTGCCTGAGGTCTTTTTTTCTCTCACTAAGCCTCATTTCTTTGGAGTTGGGACTCTTTTCTTGCACTGTGCTTTTACAGTGCTCTCCACAATGTGATCCATCACAGTGGGATGTCTTTAATTTTTATTTCTTCTCAGAAAGAGTAATCAGGCATTGGAATGAGTTGCCCAGGAAGGTGGTGAAGTCACCATCCCTGGGGGTGTTCAAGGAAAGATTGGACCTGGTGCTTAGGGACATGGTTTAGTGGGTGACATTGGTGGTAGGGGGATGGTTGGACCAGATGATCTTGGATGTCTCTTCTAACCTTAATGATTCTGTGATTCTATGATTCTCTAATTCTATGCTTGCCTGTGACTAAGTGTCTCTGCTTCGGGTCTGAACTAGTCCATGGGGGGCTCATGGCTTTGGTGGAGAATTTGGGTGAGTCATGCCAGGTTAGCAATAGGAAGAGGAGAGGAGAGGAGAGGAGAGGAGAAGAGAGGAGAGGAGAGGAGAGGAGAGGAGAGGAGAGGAGAGGAGAGGAGAGGAGAGGAGAGGAGAGGAGAGGAGAGGAGAGGAGAGGAGAGGAGAGGAGAGGAAAGGAGAGGAGAGGAGAGGAGAGGAGAGGAGAGGAGAGGAGAGGAGAGGAGAGGAGAGGAGAGGAGAGGAAAAAACAAAAGGCATTCTTTGGAGCTATTGGCCAAATATGTTTTAAAAATATAATTGCATTTTTTCACCTCAATAGAATATGGAAATTCTGTAAAAGTATTTTAAAGATAAGTACTGGTTAAGTAGCCCCCAAATAATCATATTTTTCTTTGAGCTTTATATTTCTCTTAAGTTAAATCCATTAGTAGATTAGGCTTTGCCAGCTCTATTCATGGATATTTGATCCTCGAATCCTTTCAAGAAAAAAAAAAAAAAGGAAAAATCAATGCGTGGCTTTCCAGCTAATTAGCATACCGCTAACAAACCGCGCAGGGCCGGCAGATTACCGACAGCCCCACTCCGCCTCGGGAGCGCTTGTGGGCGCAGGCGGGGGCGCACCGGGTTTTGGGGAGGGCAGGGGCGGCCGCCCCCTCCCCACCACCCTCGTCCCCCCTCTTCCCCGTGTTTTTTCCACCACCCCCCATCGCTTTCTTCTGCAAATCAAAGCCGCCATCTGCTGTGACAAGTGTTCCCATTCACCTTTTCCCTCTTATCTGCCCCCGCGCAGGGATGCGCAGTGCAGGGGGAGCAGCGCTCCGGCCTCCCCCCTCCCCCGCAGCTCTCTGCTCTCCTTCTCGGGTGTCTGCCCCCTGCCAAACCTCTGCAGTTTGCCGGACGGGTGCTGGGGGGCTAGGGGTGCATTGGGGGGGGAAGCATCCTTGCTTGTTTTCCCCTTCGCCGTCTTTCCTGCGAACTTGCACAACACGCTGTTTCTCGTTTGCTGAGAGGGCATCATCTGGGTGACTGAGAGGCTGAAGCTAAAATATGTAACGGGCCCTGATAAATCACGGCCGCAATGGCAATGCAGCAGATCGCAGAAATGCTGGGGGTAAATATTTTTTTTTCTTTTCCACCCAGTCAGCTCATGCTGACACGTCTGTGGCTGCAGAGGTGTCAACAGACAGAGAATTATTCCCCTGCACGAAAGAAACCTGAGAGGGGAAAAAAATGACAGAGGAAGAGATAAGAAGCTCCTGTGAGTACTTTCTTCCTGCTGTAAGGGAAAAAAAAATCCCCTTCGTTTTGTTCTTTTGTCTGGATGTGACATTTTACACCATCTCCCTTCTACTCTTCCATACCCAATTTTAAAGGCTACGGCTATCTCACACCAGCATTTCCATGGCAGGCTGTTAGCTGTGCTGAGGGTGCCGGTGTGCACAGCTCCAGCGGCTCTGTCCTCAGGGCTTTGCCCTTGCAGTCCCAGGAGGGTACCGAGTGGCTGCTGCCTGTTTCTTGGGAGTTAATGCTGATTTTTGAGGGTTGACTCCACAGTGCCAGAAGCCTGCATATCCTGGTCAGGGACCCTTTATTCTTCTTTTTTTTTTTTTTTTTTTTTTTTGGTAGATAATTCATCAGGTGAGTGGAGCTGATCCTGGTCCTAGTGACTCCCTACAGAGCAGAGCCTTTTCGTTCATATAAACCATTGGAAGGTAAAATAACTTTACTAGTTCAGTAAATGGGAACAGCAAAATAACTCTAGTTAGAGGCAAAGTTACTAGTTACAGATATTTGATACAGCAATATCACTGGACTGGTTTGCAGGCACTGTAGACACTGGAAGGTAAATGAAATTTAGTGGGAAGCCTTCCTTTGCCACTGATAAACTTGCCTTGAGACTGAATATAGGTTTTGCTGCCTTTTGGTTTTCATAGTTGCTTCATCACTGAGAATGATGAACTCTGGGGGACTTGATGGTTTTGTGCTTTTTTTCTCGAGAGCTGATATTTAACATTTTCATCAACCATCTAATAATATTTAAGCTGTTGCAAAGACATCAAGGTTCTCTTCAACATTGTCTCCTCCTGAAGCCTGTGGGGAACTTCAGAGCACCTTATAAATTCAGCCTGGAGAAGAGAAGGCTCCGGGGAGACCTTATAGCAGCCTTCCAGTACCTAAGGGGGCCTACAAGAAAGCTGGGGAGGGACTCTTTCTCAGGGAGTGTAGTGAAAGGACAAGGAGTAATGGTTTTAAAATAAGAGAGGGTAGGTTTAGAGGTTATCCCCATGGCAGGGGATGTGGGATTTTAAAAAATCAACCCCTCTTGTGTAATTTTGGTGCCCTGAAACAGAGAAGGAAAAAGTTGTCCTTGCAGAACTTTTCAGTTCATCTAATTAAAAAAAAAAAAAAAAGCTAAGGATGAAAAATGAAAGGATCTGGAATATAAAAAGATTGAAGTTGGCTATTGAAGTTGTTAGAGATATGGGAAGATAACCTTGGAGACAGAGGAGAAAATGAGTGAAATCTAGTGTAGACCAGAGATCTGAGGTATGTGACCTGGAGAGAGGATGCCTAAAGGAGAAGGAAGGGGAGCTGCACTCCTCACTGTATTAGAGATGATTTAATCTACCAGTGATATAAACCCTAATGCTCCATGACATAACTCAGAGGCCCACTGTCTAGCTTCAGAAGTAATTTTTCAAGTTATTCTATAACTGCCTACTATAAATTGCTTTTGCAACTATAAATTTGTGACTGCACATACCAGCCACTTGTAGAGGCCCGTGGAGCTTGCCTCCACTGCTAATCTGCTAGAGGAAATAATACATTTTCTGTCCTAGACCCTTATTGGTTGCCAATGAATAAATCCCTTAAAAGAGTTTTCTAATGTCCTGTCAAGTAAATGTCCTTGAAAATTGCATCAAGAACTTATGGCCACAAACTTGTCACTTTCTCCCAGTGCACCATGTTGATGTGGTCATAGCTATGAGCCCTGATGGAGTGAGATGGGCATCCTGTGTGGGAGTCAAATACAGGGGACACAGATCTGGATCTAGCGAGTGATTTTAAATTAAGGAACTTTTTGCCATAAAATAAAATGTGTCTAGTGCAGTGTCAAAGCGCTGAGCAGTACAGTTTCTGAGCATGAAACATATTGACAAAAAAATCCCATCTTGCTAGATGGAATTATGATAAAGTGCTGCGGCTTCATCACTATTACTGCTGCTCTGGGTTTCGGTTTGTTGGTTTGTTTAGGTTAACATTTGTAACATTACTAAAAAGCAATTCTCTGCTTGTTCCTGATCCAGCTGTTCTTGTTGTGTGTGCTGGAAAATGCAAAACTGGAAGGAAGCAGGGTGGGAATTCAGTGTGCTCTGGCTTGTGTGGCTCAGCCAAAGGCTACGGCACAGGACTGAAATGTGTCCGTGCTGCACTGCAAAGCATGTGTGTGCTTCGCAGCATGCTGGGGACGTTGCCAGAAACCAAGAGCTTTGGCTTTTGATTTTCTTGTGTGACAGGTGCAGGCTGCTGTTCAGCTGGGCTTGGTGGGTACCAGCGCATGGTGGTGGCTTTGCAGGGCCAGCCTTCTGGTCTGGCACAGTAGGAAGGACAGGAAGGTGCAGGAAGGTCTGACCTAGCCCTTACGCTAGAGTAGGGTTAGCTGCTTGGCTTCGTCAAGAACCGCCAGAGGCATTTCTGTGGTCTTTCAGGAAGCTTCACTGCCTTGAACCAACTGACAAAGGTCAGACTGAGCTTTTTGTTCTGATTAATAAAACCTCTGTGGAAAACATTCAAGCTGAACTCCTGAGCAGTCCCTATCTCTGTATTTCAGTTTGTTGCAGCATTTACATTAACTTGTAGGTAATGTGCTCATAAAGCATTAATTTAATACTCTGAATTATGAAGGAGTTGCAGTTGAATTAATGTCTTTTTGTAATCAAGTCTTATTTTGATACCCCTTATGTTCAATTTCCTGAAAAAGTCTTTCTACCTAAAATTTGCATATGTGTTTTTTAACAAATCTAGTAGAACTGCTTGACAGAAAGTATGAGATAGATTAGCGAAGGTATTTTGCAGGCTTAGGCATGTAAAATGAGCTGCAGTATGTATTTTGCAATAGCTTCCTCCATTTTTAACCCCAATCTTGAAGCTGTGTTTTGGGAAACACAAGCCTGAAGTTAGATGCATATTGCAGAAGAAGCATCCTGTAGACTTTGAATTTTAATCAGTTAGTCATGCAGTAGCTCACCTTGTGAATTTAACAATAAGTCAGTTCAAGGGTGGAAGTAAGTTTGGCACCCATTTGCAATGATGAAACTGCAAGACCTATCAACCAAACACCTTATTAGAAAGACAAGTTAAACTCTACTGGAAACTCCTAAACTGTGGTGGCACTGGAGTCAGCATCCAACACGGAATGTATTTGGGCTCACTTCTGCTTTCTGGTGTCAGCAAAGCAGACCAGGACCTCCACCTTTCTCTGTTGAACCTCACTCCACTCATTTTTCCCATGTGCAGAAAATGCCTAGTATTTATTCATGAGAATGAACTAAACCTCAGAAAACATAGGTTAAAATCTTTGTAGACAAGGAGTAGACTGCCTGGCCATACTTTCAGGTAAGCCAGATGAGACAGGACAGCAGGATCATTTGAACCTTGGTCTTCTTTCAGAAGGCCCAAATTATACTTTGTAATAAATTGAGAAAATCTGTGGTAAGATGTAGCTTGATATGTCTGTTAAATGATCATAATGTAAATATACTTCAAAAACCTAAAATATCTTTTCATGAAATAAAAAAAATAATAATGCACTTTTTTTTATTATTATTTTGTTTTGTTTTTATTGTACCAAGGGATTGTAAGAGCAAAGTTTAGAGTAGAAAAACAATAGAGTATTTGTCAACCAATTATTTTCTCAGTCTGTCTTGTTTGTCATCTGATTATTTGATTCATATGATCAATAACGTGGACTTATAAGACGTGAAATGTTGTATGATTGTGATTTTTCAGTTATTTTCAATGAATCCTTTTAAATCTTCAGTCTGACTATAATAAAATATTGCTGGAATACTCAACAGTGTTGTTGGTTGTGTTCACTGCTGACTGCAGGAGAAATAACCTACAGCTTGGTAGGTTAGTTTTGTAATGGCACGTATTCTTAATATCCAGATAAACTCCTAATCATACTGTGTAGTTGTCATTTTTTTTCTTCCTTCAGTCATATCTGTTGACAGTTAGCTACAAAAGCTATTTGTCCATTGTATACAAATAAATATATCCTTTTATCATTTTCAACTGAATGCCTTTTTTCTTTTTTTTTTTAATCTATTGCTTGTTCTTTCATTATTAGAAACAGTAGATAGCACAAAAGTAGATTTTTCCTCTTTTGTGTGTGTGTCACGTAGGCTAGAGAGGCCCTGTTTTTGTTACTTCTCTAAGCTAGAAGCCCTGTTCTTTTCAATTTCTCTTCCTATGGAAACTTTCCTCATATCTCTAATAATATAGCATTGAATTGCACAATGATGAACTGAAACAGGATGTTTCCTGTTGTGTAATTAGCTTCAATGAGTGGGTCAGCCAATACTATTGACTATCAATTGTCACTTTATATCAAGTACTTAGGGTTCAGGGTTCATGGATGCGGTAGACTGACACTCTTCCTGGTGGGACAAGGCCAGGAGGGATTTGCTTATCTAATTTTGGAGCAGATTGTAAGAGGCACTGTTGCAGGGGCGAGGTGCCAGCTTTCTTCAAAGGAGTAATTGTTGGACACTTTCTCAATAAATCATCTCTTGTTTCTGATAAACTCACCAGTGTTTGTTCTGCCTCTTCTTTTCCTGGCAGGAGGATCTGGGTAAGCAGCACCAGCATTATCTTAGTCTTTACCATTCTTAACCCTAATGAGCTTGGTGCGTGCTGTGGGAACCATACGGGAGCAGCGTGGGCCAAGTGCTTTGATAATACTACAGAATGTCTCTTATATTCTGCTCACTCTCCAGAGTCTGGTGTGGCTGGGCACACCAGGTTTGCCCAGTGCAGAAGTGCACACACCTGCCAAGAGAGCACAAACTTGGTGAGCATGGTCTTACTCTGAACTCCATGCTAGGGTGCAGCTGCCCAAGACGTTCCCCAGGATTGCCTACCACTTTGGTGGGCCTGGCTTCTGTTCCTGTCATCTTTAGAAATACAGTACTTCTAAACTACCCACATCTCAAGCCAGATCTCAGCAGAGGTTCTCCCAGGTGTTTCCTCCTGCACCCACCTTTCCCCCTCAGCCTGTGCTAGTGGTCCGGCATGCCTCCAACTCCTGTCCCTTGTCCAGGCACTACCCTCATGGCAATGTCCTTTCCCAATGCTCATGACTCCCTATGACACCTTGCTTCTCCACTGAGTCCCTCAGCAACTCTTTATGTGCCTTGAACAGGGGCATTCAGATATGCAGAACCAGCATGGAGAAAATGTGTTTCTCAAGAGTGTGTAGATATTGTCTGGGCTTTTTTTATAAGACAACCCCAGCTGTTGCTCTGCCTGTTGAAAATTCTCCTATGTGCAGCTGTGTGCGAACTATGAAAACCTGTTTCGCCCAAACCCTTCATGCCTGTAAAATTGGTGACGAGACTGTTCCTGTTGCCCATTTACTGCTCTGGTGCTCTGAGAAATGTCATAAGCAGTCCTGTCTAGAAATTAACAGAGCCAGATCTGTGGCAGGGTAGTATTAATGAAATGAGATTTCATCTGGTATAACTTCCAAAGCCTCAGTTTTCATGCAGAACCTTAGCTCTGGATGTGTTTAATTTGTATGGAACAGGATGCTTGGGAGATACAGTTTGCTTTGTGATAAACTGATTTTAGGCTTAATACGGTCATTGACTTGTATCATAACAACAATAAATTTCCATTATCCAGATCCAGTTTCTCAAACTTTTGATGTGACATGACTAAAATGGTGCTACTTAATTGAATTAAAACCATGGTTTCTGGTTGCTATGTTGTATGTGTGAAAAAATATTTCAAAATGTATTTTTTTCCTATAGACATAGAGAAATTTGTGTTTTCTAGATTTTCCTCTGAGTGTATGGTCTTAAATGCAGCAGACAGAAAAGTATAAGGGCCAGAAAAGAAATATAAAAATATCACTATCGACCCCTGTATGATCCTGGTAGAAGTAGCTACAGGAGTGCCCTTCAATGTGTAGTCACAGGTTTCCTAGCTGTGAGAGTATGTTCTTCTAATCAAAACCGGGAAGTTTTTGGACAAAAAATAAGTGTGTGAAAGAGAGAACATAAGAGAGATAGGCAGGCAGGCAGAGAAATTTTTTTTTTTTTTTTTTTTTTTTCAAAATTAGTGTTTTAAGTCTTCTATAATTTGCAGCACATCAAAACACATTATCGTATGAATAATGTGTAAAGAGATAATAGTATAAATGCATACTACACTCAAAGAAAGAAAATTTGATTCACTCCTGTAGTTTTCTCATCCAATTGCTTAAAAAATCTCCCTTCTCTCACATGTCATTATAGTATCTAAATATGAATATATATCCACACAGTAGTATCTAGGTAGACCTCAGAGAGGTTTCTGCTCTTCCCTGTTCTGCGGCAAAAACAGGTCTTCAACAAAATTGGAAAAAAATTACCACTGCTTTTGCTTTCACAGTTTTCCATTGTTACTTTACTGGGAAGTGTTTTGATAATTTTATTTTTTTGTTGTTGTTTCTTTTTTTCACCTCAACTTGTTATTCCCATAAAGAATGGAGAAAAGCTGTGGGGAAGAGCAAAAGGAAGCACAGAAAAATGCAGGTTTGACTCACCCGTAATTTTTACATAAATTTTCAGAGAAAACAGTGAATGAATGAAAAAGCTTGTCCCAGAGTTGTCAAAGAAAAATATTACTGGAAGCTGTTAACATTTTTGAGGACTTTTAGTTGTCACTGTGGACATGGGCGCAATCAGCTGTGATCACTTATCAGTACAGTGAACCAAGATTTTTTTCCCTGACTGTTGATGTTGAAATATCGGCTTAGATCAATTACTTTCTGAAATACTCCATTCCTCAGGCATGACTTTTTGTGGGATCCTAAATGCAGTGATGATTTTCTTATAATAGATTTATTTCTAATCCCCTAGTGGGGCTCAGTGTGTTGGTGTGGAGGTCTCATCCAGTGGCTGGTTTCAGCATACACATTCCACAGCCGAGAAGCCCATTGTTCTGCCTTAAACCAGTGAGGACACAGATCAAACCATCCAAAACAAAACACTAGAAAGGGAGTATCCTTCAAAACATTCATGCATGTGTTTGTATTTGTGGAGGTGCCTGTATTTTGTGCAAACCAAATCATTATTTTATAGAGAAGAGAAGAGAAGGGGTGAGAATCATTATTTCTGAAAAGAGAGGATGAAGGGGATTGTGATATTACATTGTTCCCTTTGCACCACAGGCAGCATTGTTGCTTATAAGGATCTTTGTAAAAGTACATGACCCAGGGATTTCATTGTCCTCAGTGTCACCAATATGTGGATGCTACAGACAGATGTGTATGTCTGCAAGTGGATTTTTAATGTTTAGTTATTTCTGTTTAAGAGCATGTGATTTTATAGACAGCATACATTTAAAATGCTTTTGCATATTTTTGCTTGGTGAATAAAAATGTCAGAATCAGAAGTGTCCATTGCAAGACACAATAGGGAACATCAAAATGAAGACTAAAAACTGTTATTATCAAGTACGTTTACTGCTTAAAGTGCAATGCCAGATGATAAATTTTCCTTATGCTTCCCATGTCCTCTGATGTTCTGTTTATAGCAAGACACATCCTGCTTATAGATGTCCCTTTTATAGCAGTCCTTACCTTCCCTAATTCTGGAGTTACCTTTGACATCAAATACTTCCATCCTCAGGTGGATTCTTGATGGTATCTAATATGGCAAAATGATTTGGGCTTCCTGTCATCCAGTTCAAATCACTTTTCTGCCACACATAAAAAAAAATAAAAATAAAAATAAAATAAAAAAAAAATTTGGAGCACAGCTCCATCACAATCCTTGATGTCCACAAGCAAAACACTGCCAGTCCCAGTTTGAGCCTCAGCTTCACTGCACTGCATTGTCATCATAATTTGACTTGATAGATTTTCACCCTGCCTTACTTAAATTTTGCTTGTGATTAAATGAATGTGCCACTAGCAGTTGAAAATAAATGCTGTTAAAAATTAGCCCTGAGCAACAGCAGCATGACTGTTTTTAAAAAGTGTGTGTTTTATGTACGTATATGTGCATCTATATCTGTATAGGCACATACACATATATAAAATGGCAAGGGTGTGTGAACAGGTCAAGTGCTTAGCTAAGATTGGAAGAAAATACCCTTTATTGCTAAATGGCACACTGCACTCCATTTTATAGAAAAGTGCTGTACATCCCCCCGCCAGAGAGGGTAAAAATATTAAAACAGTACTACAGACTGCAGTGGGGGAGGGCTTTCTTCCTAACACTTTCTACTTCTGTCAAGCTACCTGAGAAGTTGATGAGAAGGGCATTTTAGAATAAAGACATTGCTCTGACAGCAAATACAAATGAAATAAAATTGGCCTAAGGCTTTGATGCCAGAACCTGAACGGAGAGCTGAGACTTGGCAATGCACTAGTTTAATACACCAGAGAAATAGAACTAGAATAATTTGCAATGCAGTATGATGAAAGAAGAAAATATAACAAACCCAGAGATTAAAATAGACTTTCTAGGCTGTGTATATTCTCTTTTTTTCACTGAAGTTGACCCATAAACATAGCAAGAGAAGTAAATGGACGCTCCTCCTCTCTTTTGGAGCAAACCCATTGAATGTGGGGTGATAGCACATTAGGAGATTGACCCTAGGACTCTAGAGGGAAGGAATTGAGACTCTCACAATTCATGGAAGAAGTCTTCTCCATGGGCATCTCCTGACTCTGGAGGTAGCCACCATCAGCCTCATTAAGCCATCACTCTGGTCACTGAGCAGAAAAGTAGGCCTTGTGGTGGAAGATAAGGAACAAGGGAAGCAAGGATCTCTTATTAGAACATCTTGTGCACTCCACTATTTTTTTTTCTTTTATTGTGCATATGCACTCATATCCCCAGCTTCCTCCTGCTCCAAATACTTATTTAATGTAAACACATTTGAGGTAAGGATTATTTGGGGTTTCATGATTGTACAGCATTTATACCCAGAAGTGTCTGAGTCCATGAAGGGGAATCCTAAGTATTACCACAATGCAAAGAGGGGAAAAAAACACACTACACAGATGGATTAAAGATTGAGATGGTTCATATGACATGCAAGTCTGTTTATTTTCATATCCTCCAGAAGACATCATTTATTGAGCTCTAATGTTTTTCAGGTTTGCATGACCCAAATATGAATTGTTTGACTTTTTTTTGTAATAGGCATTTTGGCAAGTACTGAATCCATTTTATGGTATTAAGTCAGCTGTAGAGAAAAATAAATAAATTGTTGAAGTATCAGAGCCAATTATGGGCACTGGTTCATGTGTTGGATTCTGCATTTCTCCTTTAGATATTTAAATGATTTCAGTGCACAGACCCAGTCATTCCAAGTCTTTGACTATTTAAAGCAGTTGAAAATCCCTTTTCAGTGCAAAAGTCAAATATTGTTGCAGTCCCTTTAACAAATACTAATAGTTACCTTAACACTGTAGTAGGATATAAACTCTAGTATGAAATTCCACTTGCTGATAAGGTAGTGTTCAAGCTTCATATGAAAAGTGCCACAAACTAAAAGTATTAATAATATTTACTTTTTTAATTTTAAAAAGCTGGTTCAAAGACTGCACCATGCTCACTGACCGATATAAATCACTTCAATTTCTTCAGGTGTAGAGTGCAATTGAACTAAGAGCAATTTGCAGCATGTGAATGTAAGACATAATTGTATATCATTTCCCTAAAGGGAAGAATTTGCTATCAGATCTGACATACAAACTGTCCTTAGAAAGGAAATCAACAATTCAAACACACCAGTTCCTAGCTTGTATCTAACTTGTAAGTTTGAATCCTCCAAATCATTTGTTTTGGGTGGGAAAAACAGGAATGTAGTTATTGTCTGATTCTGTCTGTAGAGTAAGAAAAAGGAGACACATGGTGCTCTCTAATTCATTGGGATTTATGTGTGTTAGAAAAACTGTATCTTTGTTACAAAGATACCAGCTATCACAAGTAAAAAGCTGCTTCTGCCCTAGTGGAAGAAAACTCCAGCACATTGCAACAGATGTGCATTTGTGTATTATCATATATAGTTTAACCTATTATTTCACTAACTGGCTGGTTTTCTGCTTTTCTCCCAGATAAAAAGTTCCTAGGTTAGGATGTAAAGGAAGGCAAAGCTTGTAAGAAAGAGCTGGCCAGCTGGTGATGGAGGTTATTAACTAAGGACAAAGCAGACATTTACAACAGTGGGGCAGAAAAGGGAAAATGAAACAGAGATCTTTGGTTATATTTTTCTCCTTCAGAAATATCACTTTGTCTATGGCAGTTCAAACACTTGGGAAAAAAAAAAAAAAAAAAAAGTAATAACATGAATGTTTAGGCCTCCCCTAGGCATTTTCCATGCTCTAGATATCCCCAGAATGCAATGGAGCATCCGAGCTCACCACTGAATAATGTCTCAAATACACCATTCCCCTCTCTGGCTGGAGGGACTAATTTATGAAGAGAGATTAAAAGAATTAAATATAGATAGCTTAGCTAAGTGAAGACTACAGTGGGACAAAAGAATGGCCTACAAATAATTGGAGGGGTAAATTCCTGAGGGAGGTGAATTATTTAGGACAATGGGAGTGGGTTTAACTAAGAGCAATGAGATGAAATTAAGAATAGGAAAAATTAGGCTGAATAGATAAAAGAAATCTTCTTGACAGTGAGATCTATTTGGTTGTGGACGACTGTCCCTTGGGAAGTGACGGAAGACCCATCGTTCAGTTCATTTAGAGGCAGGCTTGACAAAACCTCAGTTAATGCACTGGGGGAAAAACAACTTCCAGGAAAATACGTGAAAGGAGTTGATAGGTATTTCCAGTCTGCTTCATCTTTCTGCAATACATCTCATCAAATCAGCCCACCAGCTCAGTGCACTACCTTTGCTACCACCACACTTGTACCACATGGATCCAGCAGTTGCTGTGCAAGAACCACACAATTACCATCCCCTTGTGCTGGTGGAGGCTGGTGAACCTGGAGGTGACTTCTCTTGGCTAGCTTGGGAGGTCAGGATGCAAAAGATGGCTACTTCTAGCACATGGCTCCTTCCTTACCCTCATATGCTGAATTATCCTTTCCCTCCCACTTATTTTACACAACTCTATGGAGATACTGCCACGATTTCTTATTTAAAATCCTTTAACACAGTTTTACATTGCAAGCTCCGTGAACTTGCAAATGCTTGAAATGCCTCCCTCTCTTTCAGATGTGTGTTGGCAAGAGAGTTCCTGCTACTACCAACGACAGCAGTATGCACTGCAGCTTAAGAATCACACTGTATTTGTCATTTGTTATAACAAGGTGGTGATGGCTTCATCTTCATTTAAGCAACAGCAGAGGTTTGGTTTATGTAGCCAGCCACAGGATTCTCTGCCCTTTCCTATGCCTGTGCACAAGAAAAAGCTGCAGTACAATATTTGCACACACATATATATATATTTTTCTGATTAAAACTGCATTAAATAAAGAGATATGAACTCCATTGCTTTTAAATAGGAGATAGACAGAACTACACTCAACATGGCTCTACCAGTTATTCAGACCCTTAAAACAGGAATAACATATTGTGACAAAAAGGTGTGACTTTCTAGACACATCTGATTTCTATTACATGAAGAGCTCTATTTTGACACCTTTAAATCACTAATGCTTCCTGGATGAGACTTAGGATGTTTCTGCACATTTCTTACCCAAAGACAGTGTGACCCAGTCCATTTTGAGGACTGCACCACCACCAAGGGACAAACACCCCATGAAAAGGGGGCTGGAGAAGGAGCAGTATCACAGCAGATGAATTCAACAACTCCAGTTTGTCATTTTGCCCTTCTTTTGATAGCAAAAAAAAAAAAAAAAAAAAAAAAAAAAAAAAAAAAAAAACACACACCACCCCCCCCAAAAAAAAAAAAAAAAAAAGGAAAAGAAAAAAAAAAACAACTCAACACGCTAGTGATTTCTTTTGACTTAAACTGGGCATTCAAAAAGCTGTTTTTATTAATGAATCATATTAAGCCATCAGTGAAAGGCTCCCTGACTCTGTTTAAATAACAGGCTATGATTCCTCCCTCCCGCACCCCCCTTCCCTTTGGCTCCACTGCTATTAATTGAGGAGTTTCTTTGTTTCTTTTCTAATGAAGCTAACAGAACACATCTGTCAGGTGCTTGTATTCTTCACCCGTCTATAGTATGTAATAGCCCAGCTGGAGGCTATAATGCTACACAATACCCCTGGCCGTTACAGCAACTATTTATTCCTGGGCTTTTCCTCAGATAGGGATTTGAAAAAAGTCTGAAATTTGGGCCTAATTGCTATTTACACAGCGATAGACACCTGTTCTAGCTGAGACACTGGCTCATGAATCCCACACCTGAGACCTTAGGGAAAGAGAAGGGGAAAATTTCAGCAGCTGCCAGTCCAGTTCAGAAACGAAGAGCTTTTCTGTGCGATATGTACGTACAGTACATAAATTCATGCCTGCGTATTGCCATAGCTACTGTTCCCGTGGCCAAATGTTCATTTAAAGGCTTAACGTATGCCGGTTGTGTGGACACACGCACGCGAGCGCGAGGAGGGAGCTTTCTGCATTTACGTCTGCATTTTTATCGGGCTCTTCTAAATCCCTCGTGCCAGGATTTCTTTCTCCAAAGGCCGGTGGCTGCGGGTTGCTGCCAGCTGCTGAACTTCCCCCTCGCCTCACGCCGTGCGGCACAATCGCTCCATTTTCCCCGTGTTTATGCACAGGATCCTGCTCTTCCTCTTTGTTTTTGTTCTGCCAAGGTCTCCTTGCCCGCCCGCTCCTCAGGAGCAATAGCCCTCGTTGATGGTAGCAGCGGAAGATTTGTTATAATAAAGCTGCTGTTGGTGAGGATTCGGTGTAAAACCGGGCATGAATCTAATATAAGTTAGCAGCCTCTCCAATGCAGTTAAGAGCTCAAATTGATTAAAATGCAATTAGCTCATAAAACTCCCTGTTTATTACCTCAGATGTTTGTCAAAGACAGAGCTGAAGAAAAGGTTTCCTTCCCTTTCTCTCCTCCCTCAGTCCCCCTGCGCAGCCCTGTTTATTTCTGTTCAGTGCCAAACAGCCCCATTAGTTAGGTACGGGACAGAAATAAAATGTTATTGCCCTGCCGTGCTGTCAGATGACAACACCCTCCACCACTGCCAGGGGAGGGAGGTGGGCTGTCTGCTTTTTAAAAAACTTTTCCTGCAGCTGGTGGGGCCTCCGCACTTTTTGGTGGAACCCTTTCTTTTGTGGGAAAAGCTTTAACACACTCTGTTTCTTTAATCTGGCAATGCTCTGCCATCCCAAGCACACCTTTGGAACACTCTTGTTTTGTGAGAGGGGGAACATGTGAAGAACTTGAATGATTAACTGGAAAAATTGGTTCTTGTGTCGTGCAAAAGACATATGAGCACTACCAAATGTCAAATGAAGGAAGGGAAGGTGGGGAAAAGGAAGATTACTGGATGGAATTAAAAAATAAAAATAAAAAAAGAGAAAAGCTCATACAAGGGATGAACCAACACTACTGAGCCAAGTTGAATATTCTAGGGGTTTTTGAAAACACATATAGCAGAAACAGAAAGATGAATCAAGAAACCAGCAGAGCTTTTAAGACAGAGTGGGGCACCCAGACTGGTGAGAGATGAAGGGAACACTGCTGATATTAATTATTTGCCGCTGGGCTCAGAAAAGCAGTTCAGTAGCTGAGGACAGAAACAGAAATTCATTTCCCAGAGGAGAAAGAAAGAAGTAGTGAGTGATCTGAGGGTCACTCCAGGACAGGTGATAATGAAATTAGAGTTAATGAAGATTAGGAAGACACCAGCCCCAGATGAGCCTCCATCCCAAGATTATGAAGATGATGCTGGTAATAAATGTTCCCTGCACATGAAGAGGGGCCTTAAAGGTGAAGGAAAACCATGACTGCATCTAATTTAACAGAAGCTCTGGGATAATCATAGACCTTACCCTTATTCTTCTTAAGATTGCAGTTTTAATAGCCTCTGAGTACCTAGGATCACAGGCTCACCCTGTTTGCTGGTAATGCACCTTCTCTATCTCTAGAATAGCCTCCAGATTAAAGGGAGCTGATAACAAGCACGATAGATTAGATGTCATTTCCTTGCTAGTTGGCCCTGTATGGCATCAGGACAACTTTCTTTCTGGTGAAACCAATTCTTGATTTCCAGCAGAAAACAAACAACTCTATCTTGTCTTCACTGCAGGACCTGTACTTTACATGCTTTTGTATATTAAACACAGGAAACAAAGTGAAAGCAAACACAGCTAGAAGTGGAGCCCCCCTTGCAGAGTCAAGAAGGTGACTAGGTGGCTGCTTTGCCCTACCACTGGCTCATGCCAGGGTGATTTAGAAGGGCACTGTCTCAAGCTATATCTTAGCCAATGGGCAAGGGTCCAGTGGCTGGTTATCTGCTACAGCGATGCTGACTTCCATTGCCTGTCATATAATTTAATATTCAACAAAGGGTAGCTCTGGTGACGTACTGTCTATTCTCTCACTTGTGTAGTCCCCCTGGCAATGGGTGTGCGGGTATTTAAAGTCCAGGAAGAGGACCCTATGGAACTGTGGTCCTTGCTAAGCACAACTGATTTACATCCCATGTCTTGCAGGATACAGAGTTTTTCAATTTTTAAGCTTTGTGATGGGAAGATACTGTTCTACCCACCTTGCCTGTGACCAGCATTGTGCTTTGAAGGGTCTGTTTTAGACATGTCGTTTTGCTCTCAGTATCATGCTCATTCACTGCACCTCTCCATTAAAATCTATATATTCCTTATTTGACCTGTTTTCATATATATGAACTGTTTCTTAAAATTTGGTTCTTAAACACTCCTTCTGCATGTTGAGGATCCAATCACCGTCCTCCCCAGTTATTGCAGATATCTTCACCTGAGCTACACTAAACTGGACTCAGCGGAAATCCCAATGGCACTCCTTGAAATGTCTTTCTACTCGGAACGTTTTGCAGGAGAAAACCTCTATGTCATTTTATAATCAATAAATTACTTCCCAATTAAGAATGAAAGCATCATGCTTTAGAGCAAATTGTAGTAATCCTCTCATATAAATCAGCCTTTTGTATGATGCTGTCTCAAAAACTTCCTTGTTGTCTAGGTAAATAAGATTCAGCTTACTCCTGTTGATTCTGGGTGTTACACCTGTGACGATTTCTTCCAGCTCTGTTGACCATAGTATTTCTTGGCAAAGATGCACCATCTACCCCTGACTGGACTAGGCCCCACCAAATACTGCGTCACTCCCGCTCTGTGTGGTTGATGTCTTCTCTGTTATGGAAATCAAACTTATACTGTGAAGGTTCTTTTTAATCATTAGCTCTGCATCTGAGTTTCTGCTGCTCACCTCGCTTTTTTTTTGTTCTCTCTCAAACCAAAACATCTATCTTAGAACAACTTACTTGTCAGGATTGACTTTCCCAGCTCTGTTTTCTTCATCATAAGTTAAGCCCTTCAGTGTCATGTATTCAAAGTGTAGGGTGAGTAACACTGGCCTCAGCAAATGTCAAGAATTTTTGAAAGGCATTAGATAAGTACTACAAGTTCATGGTGACAAGACAGTCTATGCCGTAGCATAAATAACTGTTTAACTGTTTTGTTTTGACTCTTTATGAATGGGTGAAGTTCTAGGAACAAGAAAAAGAAGTAGTTCATAGATTCTTAACAGCTAGCTTTATATGAAGGCTCTCAGTTTCGTCAGAAAAATCAGAAATACTGGTATATTTCTAGCTTCATCTGGTTTTCAGATTTCTGTCTACATGGTTAAACCTGAATCACAGGTTACTTCCAACATTTCCACAATATTCCTTTTATGAAAATGTGTATAAAAGGTCATTTTCTCATTTAGGAGATTTTAAGTTAAGTGAAACAGTTTGAGAGGCTTAATCACAGTTCAAAAACCAGCCCATTTGGGTCATTCTTGAAGTATTATCCTGCTACCTTTATTCACATTGACAAACACAGCCTTTGAGAAGTCCTGCTTATTTTCAGCAGCACTATACACAAGATAAAGCATGGTTAATTTTGAGGAGAGAGAATTTAATACTGTTTGCTCTGTTCTTCCTCTGGGAAGTAGTCTCCAGAGCAACATATTTATGTCTGTATATAATCTGAAATACAGGGTATACATGTGTACTCAAGCGTATGTATACATGTGCCTAAAAAAGCATATAAATCTAAAAAACAGGTTTAAATCTATAAATCTATAAACTAAAAGGAAAAAAAAAGGCATTGTTCAATACACAGATTTCACAGCTTTTAAACCCAGCTCTAGAAATCAACTGAAAGAATTAAATATAGATGGTAAGGCAGTGACACAGACTTCTTGGGCTTCAAACTCTTTGGAGCGATGGCCTCACACAAATGTATGCTAGTGCAGTGCCTTACACTGCAGGGTTTCATTTTTGGCTGACTCTTAGGCACAGTGGTAATGAAAATGATTAACAGTGACAACACACTTTAGCGAGGCTCGTGGGGTCGTTCCTTCCCATGTGCGAACGTCTGGCCACACAGACCAGTTCCTTCTTACCAGGAACTGCAAAACATCCTTGCGGCCAGCACAGTAATTGCTTACAGAGGAAATTAATGTTGGGAGAGCATTTAATGTCTTTTAAGCTGCCTTTTAATGCTATTTAGCAGGTGGAAACAAGGAAGAGATTTAGCAGCATGTGAGCAGCTCGTTCTCAGCGGACCACAAAAAGGCTGGAGCAGCTGAGATGGGCTATCAGGGACACGCACAGATGTTGGCCGATAGCATCCGTTTGACCGATTATGTCGAGTAATAGTGGAGTCCAGATGTGATTGAGCTACATCTGAGTTCTCAGGGAAGGAAACACACCCGTCCATGATACAGATATTATACCGTTGTTTGGCATAGTCTAGGAGTTTATTTTATATCCAGCGTTTAACCTCCTTTCCCCCCAAGGTACAAATGTCAATATTGGATTTTCTCTGGTTGAATGAATGCGTTGCAGTGGAGATTAACCACTGGCAGCAATAAAGGACTTCAACTTGCCAAAACTCAATTTCTCACAAATGGATCAAAACAGTCTGAGGTACAGAAAAGAAGCAAGGCAGGAAATCTTGCCAAATTTAGTCATGATGGTTCATTACACCTATCTTAAGACCTTGGCATAGGTACTTTGTCCAGGAACTTTCAGCTGGGGAAAAAGCAACAGGGAAATAGCTAACGAGAGAGACAAACCCAGTGCTTATTACAGCAGAGGTCTGAATCCCACCTACTCTTCTTGCAGTGATGTTACTGTCGCTGCACCTTTTATCTCTGTGTTTTGTTCATCTCGGAGTGGCTTTGGGAGGACCAGCTCTCTGTTGGCTGTGGTTCTCTGGGGTATGCAAGCTCCTGAAAATATAGAGCTCCTACTCCCACCCTGTAAACCTGAGCAGCATCTGTTATTTCTGTGTAAGGAACTTCTTGGTTCGTTTACATCATAACATAGGTTGTTTAAGTTAGCTCAGCTCACCTCTGATTTAGATCTTACTGGAAAGCTGACCTGCCCTTGTTATTTATTATTCTTTCAATTTTTGTGCTGTCTGCAAAGCTTAACAGCAATAACTTTATGTGTTCTTCTGGTTCACTGAATCTTTTTTTTTTTTTTCCTTGGTATCATTTCAGAGGCCTTTATCAGTTTTCCACTTCTGTGATTTTTAAGTTTTACGTGTTTATTGCCTTGTTAATTATCCTGAAAAGGGGAGGGGAGGAGAGGGGAGAGGAGGGGAGTGGAAAAGAGGAGAGAAAGAGGAGAAAAAATAGGATACACATGCATGTGTTATTAATATATAATGAGTACAGTAATGTCCCAATTGTTCACCACCAAATGTTAGCATTCAAAACAGTGACTTGCAAGGCAATGTGTTACTGAAGTGTGGTGAGTGAAAGATTCAAAGCACAGATCTGCTTTCTGTTTCCTTTGACTTTACTTGACTCTGCTCACTCAGAGATAATTGCAAACACAGACATTCAGTGAATGGAAAAGGATGTACCAAAGAGATGTGCATCTAATTTTTTGGGGCTGTTGGGTTACAAAAGTAAGGTCAGAAGTAGTGTTATTCAATGTTAAAAAGCACCAAAAAATGATTAAATATTTTAAAACTAGCAGTTTCACATAGCCTGAACTGAAGAGTTTTTAAGGGTTTGGCTGAGCCTCTCATGTCTAAACAACAGGGAGTCTGCAGTAAAGTGGGAGCAGTTCAGTATTAAAAGAGACTCCTCATCCCAAATGAGTAACTAAAATTACCTTTAGCTTGAAGAAGATTCCGCACTGATAATAACAGGATTGTTACTAACATCAATACAGATTAAAATGGCTATCTGTGAAACATGTAATGGCTGATTATTAGTTTCTGAAGAAACTTGGTATCTTTTAGAGGTGGGATTTCGAGAGTGATGAACAAAGGTACCCTCAGCACCATAGTAGGCATCTATAGAGTGTTTGATTTAATGCTTGATCCATTTTGATCAACTTGGAGGACTGCCACCCTGCAGATGCCCATGGCTATCCAGCTGGATGTGCAGCAGAGCAGGAGCCATGTACCTTGCACAGCTTCTTACTGTAACCAGAGCACGATTTGGAGGGTATCGTCCTGCCTTACCTGAAGAATATGCACTGACCTAAAATCAGCATGGTACAAGTAAAATGGATTCAGTTTTTCTGTTCTAAATAGCTTAAAAACAACCATATTATTAACGTGTTAGATAGTCGTTAGTATGAATTATTGGTATGAATAATACATTGTAATGATATTTTTATTACAATAATAAAAACTGTAGTAAAAGAATAGTAACATAAGAAAGTAAAATGGCCTGACAGATCCAAAAGTTTCATGGAGAATCAACATTGAATTGATCCTAAAAGGTCGCAGTGAGGACATCCCTGCCCTTGAAGGGACAGAAAGTAGTAAAAAATGCAGTCTGACCTTGGTGGGCTGGGGCTGGGTCAAAAGCTGCCTGCAGCCTTGCAAGCCTTGCATTGGGTATTGAGGAGCACAAGGTAAATGTTGGAGCACCACCACTTCCAGTTAGGTTCCTTTTTTGTTGTTGTTGATTTTTTTTTTTTTTTTAATCTGCTGTTTTTACAGATCACTTTCCCTCTCTGTGTCAGGCTGACAGCAAGCAGACAACTGTGATGCTGATACGTTGTTTGAGTTGCACCCATTCCTCAGGATCTGTGATTTACAAAGTTTTACCAAAGTCACAAGAACAGCATAAGCAGGAAATACCACCCTGAAAGGTAGGAGCAGCGTATTTATTAGTGAATGCAAATGAACATGTAAATTAAAAGGAGAAGGAGACAAAGCCAATAACCAGGAGCTCTGGGCTGCCCCAGGAGAGAGTGTGGGAGGATGGGTAGCCATCACACATGAGACAAGGGAGAACCTGGTATCACTTGACACAAGCTGTGTGGCTCTAGGCAGTGGTGATGTGCTCTCCAGTGGGCTGCCAAAACAGCGTGGGGGAGCCACTCCTTGCAGACATGAGGCAGCATCTCTTCAGCAATGCCTCTGTTTTTAGGGTTGAGATATGGCTTGGAGAATATCTTGGGCTTGCTGGCGCAGGCCAGGCTTATAGAAACAGTCAGGAGGGTTTGGCTTCGGTCAGCAGTGGCTGCCAGCGAGGCAGGTGTGATGGTCAAAAAGCTGCTGGACAAGAAGTTCTGGTCTGGCAGTGTGGTGAGCCAGCCCTGGAGAAGAGTTCAGTCACCCTCCTACAAGCAAAGAAGTGCCGAGCACCATTCCCCTGAGAGGAGCTCCCCGCTGGGGCACGTGGGGAGGTTTGCTCTGGTTGCTGAGCCGGGTCTTCAGGAAAGATTCTCCCTCTCTTCAGGACGTTGCCTGAGCAATTCCATCAGCACTGAGCTTGCATGCAAAAAATGTGTACTGATAACTTAAAAAGACAACATCAATGATTGGAGTCACAGCAATAAAAGTGAAGTGCATGGCTGCTGCCAGGCTTCTTTCTCGCTCCTTGGTGTTCTGGCTCCAGCATTCAAGCAATAGATTTAAATATAAAACAGATCATTAACGGCTGGCTCAACATCTGCTAATATTATTTTCCTTGCATTGTCTGCGTGTCTTTGTTTATCTCAGTGTGCTACTTTGTTTTTCCCCTTTTATAATAAGGATCATTCCTTTATTTTAAAGCGCCACATCAATTTTCAATTGCTTGGGCTCTTGGAGCCTCCCACGCTTTGCCCACATGCTTGCACCGCACGAAGAGGTGGAGAAACAAAGCAAATGCGAAGCGTGGGATGATTGTTGCTTCAAAAAACAGTAATTAAGAATCTGTTAGAAAAATAACAACTGAGTTTAATAAGAGCTTAACTTAGCTGCGTGAGCTGGACAGAGAGAGACTCCTGGGCTGTTTCATAGAAACTAAACAGCTCGACTCTTCAGGAGACTTTCAAGTGACATTGAAGTGGATTCATAAAACTCCAGTAAGAGGCATTGTTCTTATTTCTATTGCAGAGATGGTTTGCTTCTTTTTTTTTTTTTTTTTTTTTTTTTTTTTTTTTTTATTTTTTTAAAATGGTTTTTTAAAAAAAGAAAAAAAAGAAGAAATTATAATAATCAGCTTTGTAATGAAAATTCAAATGCAAAAAGTGAAAAATTCAGTATAAGATCCTCCCTTACACTAAGATAGCTGATTTATATCAACAAAATCCTGGGCAATTCTCACTTAAGCCCCAAAGCCTGTTGTTATTATACATATCCTTCTATCTCCATACCATTGTGCAGATGATACAATATGCAAAATCACCAGCTGTTCAGATATTCATGGAGTACTTAAGCTAAGTGAATTGAGGATGGAGTGTACATTTTTACCTTGAAATTCATCTATATTTCTTTTGTCCCTACTCTCCCAACTTCATACTTCTTAAAGTTCATCACATTTATCCTGATGAAAAACAACTAAAGCAAGAAATTAGATTTGTAAATACCTACTGAACATAACTTTCTGTGAAGCAGATGGACTTATAATATGGTATTGTATGACTACAACTGTCTTTTGCTTAAGGCTGCTCAAGAGGATTTCTTTGCTTTCCAGAGACAAGCAAAGAGTCTCTTTTAAGTAGTCTTTCCTTTTCTCTTCTCACAAACAGAACCAAAAATCCCATTTCCCCTTGCTAGACCTCAAGAAGTCTTAAACCACACAAGAGAGCTTCTGGTTGTTCGTTGTCCACAGGAGTCCTCACCTCTAAATGAGCAGAGACAGGTCTTGTGGTGCTAACATGCTTGCTCCCCCCATCTCGGAGAAAAATGCCAGAAGACAACTGTAAAACATGTCTAAATTCCCTCACTGTATCCTCTGTTTCTTCAAAAGTCTCCCTCTCCCATGCCTGTTTTCATCTCTGGTGCTTGTGGGGATTTCACTGGGACTGGTAGCAATTACTGCACATCTGCCCTAGGAGAAGGCTCCCACCAGTGCAATTTAGACATGGGCTGCTTAGTGTCACCCAGAGAGATCTGAGCAGTGTTTCTCTATGGTAACATCTCAGTTGCCACTGCTTTTAGGGACCTTATGTTTGCAATATAGGTGAGAGGTGACCATAATATGTTCACGGTGACTGTAAGTAAAAAACAAAACTGCTCTGCCCAGGCAGAGTTATTTCTTCTCTGTCAAATCTGTTGTGCTGAGGTTTTGCTTGGGAATATCAAATTTCCAGAAGGTTTGATCAATAAATGTTGCCCCATGTTTTATGACAGCTGGTAGCCAGTTTATACCAGAGAAAAATGTAAGTTATATCACCCAGTATCTCAGGATGTGGACTCAAGGAGAAATGGACCTCTTGCAAAATCCATCCCTGGAGTGACAAAATCTGGAACCATCTTGGGTGCTCACCCACACTTTGGCTTAAGGATGTATTGCAAGATTCTCCTTGGTGGTAACTTAAATATTACTTCATTAGCGTGAAATGTTAACACAGATTTAATGATAGTAGTTGCAGTAGTTCAGCAATGATAACTCAGTAGTCTGAAAATTTCCTTTGGGTATCTCACATGAAACACTGTAAAAGCTGAGGCACGTCATTCTCAGTATGAAGCAATAATTTGAAATACTGCAGATCCAGATGCTGACTTCCCACTGAATTTGTTGTAAATCACATGCATTTGTACTGTCTAAGTCTGGGCAAACAGCTCTCACCCGAGGAAATGAGTTATGCTTAAATCTGCATAAACAAACCCACACACCACGCTTATTTCACTACATAGGCGTCCACTCCTAAATGCAGGTGAGGAGATCAGATTGCCAGTTTCCCCACACAAAGACTAGAAAAAGACACCTTGCATCACTGCGGAAAGGCAGGACTTCTCCACTGTGGTCCTTCAGCTGTCACCCATCTGTTTGGTGTTTCATCATTTGCATTCACACAGAAAATTCTTTTGTGTCAGGAACACTGGCTTTCTGCAAGCAACTTACAAAGCACCTAGCATGCATTTGGACAATGAATAGAATTGTAGGATGAGATTCATTCTTCCATAAAGGGGGTGTTGGAGAAAGGTCTTTGGAGAGAAGGTAGATCTCAAGCTGTCAGAGCCCATTGCTCACATGAGCAGACCCCATGAAATAACATCAGAAGCTGAGGTCTACCACACTCTCCCCTCTGTTCCAGGTCTGGCAGATGCTTCAACACATGGCAAAACCAAGGACAAGAAACCATTTTGCTTCTGCACATCTTCAGCGCTTCTCTCATGTTTTAAATCAACTTTTGACTTCTGTCCAAATGCAGATAACTGGGAGAAAAAGCAAACCTTGAACTGCTTCACAAACACATGGATAAAGGTGATTAATAAACACAGTCTGTGTGATATTATATGGCAACTGAGCTTACATAATTCACAAATTTTCAATCTTTTTTTAAACTAATGGGATTGAGTTTTGAGATAAACATTATTATTGTTGTTGTTGTTAATATTATTATTATTATTATTATTTTAAGAAGGCTAATAATAGTTTAGCTACATCATCCACACCAAATTCATTCTGGCTTAGCACAGCCCAACTTCTCATGTCCCAGCTGTTGATAATTTTTCAGCAACCAACTTGGAATACTACCTGAACTTCAAAAAAGTAATCTGTTTCAAAAATGTGAAAGGCTTCAGCATGCAAATAATTGAGAGCTCCCAGAAGAAGAAATTCAAAGGTCCTTGTTCTTCCTGCTGCTTTGAACTGAGGTTGTGTGTTCCAGACTGTTGGATCTGTGGGCCTTCTTGAAGGAGCTCCCATGAAGCAGGTGCCTGTCAAGTTTTTCTGGCTTTACATAAATGTATCATTTGTCATTGTAGCAAAGAATTTTAGAAAAAAAAAAAAGTTGTATGAAAATAAACTTCATTACTTTTGCCACCAGCCAGGTAGATGGAGAAGGTTAAGTCTAAAACCCCACAGAGGTTTCCTGAAAACCTGAGTCTGTTATGTCTACAGGCCACTTTTGCAGGGAGGCACAGACTTGTTCTGATGTATCACTGTTCTCACATACATTTTTTTTTTTCTCATTTGGGTTGATTCTCTGGTGTTTGGCACACACTAGTGTGACCACATGGTTCCTGACTGGCTTGGAGTGCAGTCAGATCGAGCTCCAGTCTGCCTGCAAAATGCTGTGTAGACATAGCCTTTGATGTGTTCCTGAGCCAGATGTAGCACTTTCTAGCATAAGGAATGTGGAATAACAAGTTTTATGACATCTGGCAGTGCAAATGTTACCCCAGATTGAATATTGGTTCCTATCCAAAATGATAATCTCTCTCTTCGTGGGCTGCACATATTTAGGGTCTATATCTCAAATGCCCAAGTGTTTCCCTCACAGCTTGTGCTTGCCCATGAAAAATAGATGGTGCCTTGCATGTATGTGCATGCAAAAGTTTGATGTGCAGGTGGAAATGAACTATTCCTAATAGGTGTAAAAAGTTAGAAAAATGAAGAACCACAGAGAATCTGCTATTCTCATGTTAAAGGTCTTATAAATAAAACAAAGGAAAGAAGTGACAGCATATGCAATAGGGGTGTTTATTGTCCCCAAGTTAAGGAATGTTTTCTTGACTGAACAATGTCTCTGCCAAATGACTCATGAAGAGCTTTGTTGTGGCATAAGTTGAAGTCAAGGAAAATCTGTATTGTTACAGGCATTTTGATCTGTCATGGACTATTTCTGCAGTGACTGGACTTTGTGCTCTACAGTGAAGTACATATGTCAACGCTTGCTAGTTGATGCAGGCTAGGGAAGCAGAAAGATAATAGCAGAGCTGTGAAAGCTTTGGGGAAGGAAGTTGAGTGAGGAGAATCTGTACGTGATGTCTGTGGGACTTGTGGGCACACAACAGCTCCAAAAAAACAGACACTGATGGTGGTACTTCTATACTGAGTCAGCTGCTGAGCTGCAGGCACAAAAAACAGAGTTTTGGAGGGATCTGGCCGTCTGTTCTCATTTGTCCTCCACGAATGTGTGACAGGAGACATCTAAGCACATGCTTATCGTACTGTAATACTGGTCAGAAGGCAAAGCTGAGGCATGCAGAATTTGCTAGTATCTCCAGTGTAACTTTTCTGTTCTCAGACATTTGTGCAAAAGCCCACCAGCTTTCAGCAGGAAGTGGTGCAGGATGCTTGGGAGCTGACATAAAAGGGGTGATGCCAAAAATCAAGTCAGTCAGGAAACGCTACTCTTGCTGTCTTGGATTTTCCTGGAAAACTGCAATCATCCAGATGTAGAAATGACAATGTAGACACCACTGGGATAGGTACCCAGGAAAATCTGGGAATCGATCAGATGTGGCATCTTGTCCTGAAAGTGCTGTGTCATGTGAGCACTGATAACTCTCATCCTGCTGATTTAAGTGCACAGGCACAAAGGGTACCCCGCTGCCCCTCCCAAACTCAACAGCTGCTACTTGGAAGAGGCTTTTTTCCCCCCATAATTGGTATTAGATGATGATGGTGCCATGGGCTTTGAAATATTGGAAGCCAGCACTGATCAGGCTTACAGATAGCTGAACAATGCAGTGCAATGTAAACTAGGCAAACAAATCCATCTGGGTTGCCAGAGAAGGCAGAGAAAAGCTCTAATCTTCTAGAAGCAGCTGTTGGCCAAGCTGACATTGAAAGGCATTATTTTTAAAATGAAAGCTTCTGTGTGGGTGATGAAAGCTGCTGGATTTCTTGCTTTGGACTGGAAGCACTTGTCAGTAGCCCAGACAGAGATCAAAATCATTGAATGCTGCAGAGCAAGAGTGATAAGCAGGACCCTCCCCAGTGGGTAATGGATTCCTGTCCGTGCTGGGACATGGCAGGGTTTGCCAGGAATAGTTGCTTTCTGACAGCAGCAGAGTGCCCACCCAGGTGAGCAGCCGCTGACAGCTCTTTACTTCAGAAGTGCTTGGTGAGCCTCAGCCCTCCTTTTCTTGACATGCCCTTTGGTGTTGAGTGGGTGCAGGAGCCAGTGAACCCCAATGGGTCAGAGGTGATGGCTCAGTGGCACCGAGGGGACAGCCTGGAGCAGGGGGCAGCATCCCAGAGCTGGGGCAGGACAGACAACAGTCCTGTGCTCAGTGCTGGTGTAGGTCTTGTCAAGATGCTTAGGTGAGCAAAATCTTCCTGGGGGAGATACAGCCTGTGGCATCAAACAAGCGGTGCATGTTCTGCTCATGTAAACCAAGCTACGTCAGTGAAGGCAGCTTTATTCTAAGACAAGTGAGTCAAACCTAAGACTTTTGCCAGTATAATAAAAGTTCCAGGAAAAAGCCCACAACCTTAAATTACGAGATCATTCTGGCAAGTGTTTTTAGAGTCCTAATCTTAGTGTTTGAAAAGTTCAGGAGAGAGAGAGAGAGAATGATTTCATTTATGAGGATAACATTATAACACTATTAACATCAATAACCACATGGTTTTCATCCAGGATGAGGTGATACAGTTCAAAAATGAAAGCATAAAAACAAGATTTCCCATGTGTACGATGCTCTCGGGAGGTCAGTGGTAGATTACCGAACTGCAGTGGCAGCAGGTAAAGAGTTGTGATTTGTATTGGTTTTAACGGTCTGTGGTGCCTGAGGGAAGCTACAAGGATCCGTATTTTTCTTTCGTCCACTGTGACTGCCAGAAAAATAAAAGCCACCCCTACCAGGATAAGTAGCATTATTACCCATTCTTCAGACAGGGATGCTGAAGCACAGAGGGGTTTGCTCGTAGTCACGGCAGGGTCACCAAGTGCTAGCAGAGGCAGGGCCAGGAGCAGCAAGCAGACGTGATGCTGGAGGGTGTCGGGGCTGTCGTGAGCAGCTAGCAGTCATTCAGGCACATTGCAACTGATGGAACAGCAAATTTGGCTTAAGGCTTCCAGACTTGGAGGCTAGAAGAAGAAGAATATCCAGGGCTAGGGCTATGCCTACTCTCTGAAACCAAGCTGTCCGTTGGGCACTGGTGTTGGTGGGTTGCCTAGTAGAGCAAACAAGAGCAGAGGAGTGAGGAAAAAGTTTCATTATCTTTGCCAGAAAGTTGAAAGAATCTGACAGGAGACTTTTTTTTGCTGCAAAGCCGTATATACCATATTGCCTAAATATATTTTGTTTTCCTGTTAAACTCCATTTATAAGAGTGACAAGGAAACTAATAAAATCTACTGAGAACAACGATGAAGCACTCAGAGAACACAAGAGAGAGGAGCTATACCTGAGGATTTTGTGTACTGCTGTAACTTCTTCAAGGCTTGCCTGAAGTAGAGACACTTCTTCTGATGAGCTATAAGCCTGCACTGAAGGGTGTTTTTTCTACCACCTTTTTCTTCTGGACAACAGCTACTGCCTGTCTTCTAAGGCTTTCCATACAAAGCTGCTGCCAGCCAGCTTTAAGGAGAGAAGTTAAAAGGCTCAGCAGGTAACGTAATGTTCTGTGAGATAAAACGAACCACCCCAGACTCCGTCACAGGTTACTTTTAAATGAGGTCTTTCCTTGATTTGCACTGGGGTGTTGTGACTTCCATCACAACCTTGTCAATCAAATAAGATCTGTCAAGTTTTTTAGAACTGCGTCTCTCAACAGACATGTGTGGGTCTAACGTGTCAGTCAATGCACTACACTTCCAGATGAACCTGAACAGAGTGCCAAAGCATTAACATAACAAAACTTTCAACAGCTTTGTTCTTTCCTACTTGCTTTGGCCTCTTAAATTTTCCACAAATTTTTTGAAAAAGAGTGCATTTTTAATGAACATTTGTAGAACAAAACCAATATTCTAATAGGAACATAGTGTAAATGGTGAAAAACAGGAAGAAGAAAAAAAAAAAAAAAAGGAAAGAAATGAAAACCAAAAACCAATCTAGTGTTGTGGAATGACTGTGTCCAGAATTGAGATTTCTATAGTTATATTTTGTTTTTCAGTGATCACCCTTTATCCTAATAGTCCCTGCCCAATGCTGCTGTGAGGTCAGGTTATACATGGTTAAACAGCTGCTGTACTCCGACCAGAGGTGGAAGCATTTCCATGAAGGTCTGAAAAGAACTGGTGTACAGCATTTGTACAGCTCTTTGGGGATCTTCCTGGATGAAAGGCACTATTATGCGGGTAAGATCATTATCATTATCATGAAAAACCTTCTCAAGGAAGCAATTCCACCTTCTGCTTCTGACACCTCATTTCTCTGTTGTCTCAGGAGCCTCTTTTGTATCTCCTAGGAGTGTCAGTTCACATCTTAATCTCTTTGTATGTAATCTCATTACAGATAATCCCATTTGCTGGAGATGTCAGTACTTCTCCACTATGTGAGGAAGGATTTCCACTCGGCTCATTTTGTAACTGATCCTGGCTACATTCACTGTACAAAATAGAATATCTGTAGCTGGAATCTCCCTTATGTGAAGTTTGCTGTGGGCAGAGAAATTCAAGGGGGCAGAGAAAGAAAGAAAAGAAAAAAGAAAAGGAAGGAAGGAAGGAAGGAAGGAAGGAAGGAAGGAAGGAAGGAAGGAGGGAGAGAAAAAAAATAAAGAAAAGAAGAGAGCCCTTTCTGCCAATAAAGCCTAGTGCATTTTTCCCTCCATCTCATTGTTTACATGAGACAGGATTTTTCCCTTCAACAACAAAAAAAAGAGCAGAAAAGTTTATAAAAGATAATTATTAATATGATAAGTTTGGAAATGACTTTCACAGCCATTCGCTTTCAGTCATGTCTGCTTGGTAAAGGCAGATGCACTGTGATCTTTCCTCACTTAGGTTTCTTGCCTTTTAGTAACTCTTGTCAATTAGGGAGGATATAGTCTACTCTCAATTCATTAAGTGCACCACAATTGTCAGTTAGTGACAGGCTCGGGGGAGGCCAGGACTAAGCAAACATGGAAGATAAATTATACTAGAAGAGCACTGTTTGAAGAATAATGGGACCTTCTTTATATAACACATTTGCTCGTAAAATCTTGAGTAAGGTACTCTTGTTGATAAAAGTCCAAAACCTCATATTCTTAAAGAGAGGAGTGGAGGAAAAAAAAAAAAGCAGTCACTCTCCTTTGACGGTTTGAAAAAAGAAAAGATGTTTGTACCACTCACTGACTGGCTAATGAATAATCAGATTTCACAGCTTGAGTGCTGGGGTGGTAATTTGGTTGCACGCCATGCTCCAAATCCATGGAATAGTGCTTCATTAATGTGAAGACCTGTATAATCAAACAATTAGCAGTCTCTCTGCTGCTAAAGCAGCTTTTCATCAGCATATATACTTCGTTGTAAGATGAGTCTCAAATTACTGGATCTGACAGCAACTAGTCTTTTACTAAATCACAGCAGTAGTAAAGTAGGGTGGACAGACATTCATTTTTAATCCATTTCTACATTTGCAAGAGGTTCATTCTGTTCATGCCGCATGACATGTCTTACTGTTATGGACAAGGTGAGGGCATTATAGGTGAACTGAAATTTCATTTAAATAAGTAAATCACAGATTAGATTTTTATTAAAAAAAAAAAAAAAACAAAACAAAACAAACAAACAAAAAAAAAACGGAATGTGCAAGTGTTGTAAATCACCAGTGATATGTTGCTACTTCTCACTTCACTTATCTTTCAGAAAGTAGGAAGAGACTTCTATCTGTATTCTACTGCATGAATGTCACCCTCTTCCCTTCCATGTACAGGATTTAGCTGTACAGGCAGAAAGAAGTGCCACAGATTTCAACTCTTTTTCTACAAATTAATATTTGATGCTGCTGAGGTCCAAGGGCAGCTACTGTTTGCTCCCCCTTTCATTTGAAAACATCAGAGCTGGGGCAGTGGAGACAGAAAAAGATGAGTCCATACTGCAACAATCATCTTCATACACAGGTATGAGTCTCCCACTTGTGTCAAGCTCAGAAAGCCCTGGTGCGCAGTGTGCCTTATTGCACTCAGGACCACACCAGCTTGGACCTGGTTGGCACCTTCCAGGGGACAAGAGCATCAATATGGGCCTGAGATAAATTCTCCTGTGCCTGCTGTCACCAGACTGGTGGGCAATGGTGGCATTCACTGGGTGGATGGGGTAATGCATAGTATCATACTAATCTGGCAAAATATACAGAAGGATTAAATGTTTTGTCTGTTCTGTGGGAAAATACCCATTCCCATGCTTTAATTATAGACACTTTCCGTCATATTAGCAAATAAGGCTTAGCATTATTTATCTATTTACACGGTACAAGGCTTTTTTGTTTCTTTGCATTATTGCCTTCATTATTCTGGAAATCAGTGGAACATCAGTGGTATTTTTCCTTCTGTGGATCAGCAAATGATTGATGTTAAGTGTACTGGAAACATCTAGTGGGAGCTAAAGAGCTTGGTAACTCAAAGTTCTTGTTAGTCTATCCTTCCTGAATATGTGTTTTCTAAATATCAGAGGTAGAAGTGATGGGGAGTTGAGTTCAACCAAGAGAAGGTTTTCTCCAAGAGCAATCATAAAAGCTGACCATTTCAGACAAGGTGAAAGAAGAGGTTTCCTGGATTCAATAGCACTATCAGTCTAATAGTATCAACTCGAGAAGAATATGCTGCAGAAATCATCTTGTTTGCTATATCAGAAACAGAGAGATGAAAACTACCCAGTTTTCAACAAGAGCTATGACATACTAGCATGTCATCACCTTTAATACAGATGGTGCCCACCAGCATTTTCACTGAGGCTGTGTTCTCCTTTGGGTGCCCAAAGACTCTGCAGTCACTGAATGGTCCTGCACTGAAGGTCTGTAGTGTTTTAGTGGGTATTTTTTGACTGGGGACTTACCCTTACTGCCGAGTGCCCGAGCAAACAAAGGTCAGGATCCAGCAAATGGTCCGGTTCCTACCCTTTGCCTGTACGTGCTGTCACAGAGTCAGCCCTTGGGTCAAAATAGGCACAGTTTCTACAGAAATGAAAACTTAAACCAAACAGACAGTTGCTTATTTTTTGTTTGTTTGCTTTTAATAGTACAATGTATCTTAATGCCTCTCTCTTTTTCAGTGCCCACCAAAGAGCTCTCCAACACAGGCTGTGCCTCTGCCATTTTATGCACCCAAACATACGGCATCTATAAAGAAATGCACAAGTAAAGATACATTTCATGTCACTGGGTTGGCTGGTGTGAGAGACCTAAAATCCAGATTTCAAAATAAAATCAAATAAGCCTTCTCCAGCTGTATGGCACTGTGGAGCCCACATAGTCACCTCCCTTTCAGAGCTGCCATCCTCTCTATGCCTACTGCTCTCCAATGCTTTTCTAATCTTACTCTTAAGACATTTACTTGATCTCAAGGTTCCCCCTAACTCTCTGCAAATCCTCAGGGGAACAAAATATTAAAAAAAATTGAAACCCACAGAGAGAAATAGGTAGGAATTCACTAAGAGCAGCGAGGCAGTGACTTACCTTCTTTTAGCTTTTGGAAATAGCAGGTGGCCCACTGTAACAGGAGACACAACCCCTGTGTGATGCACACGCTGTCATCATTTCTACTTCAGGCTTTGCCTTTCCTTCAGATATCAACATACACTGCACGTGTGAGACCCTGTGTATATTCAAGTAATACATCTATGAATTTATAGTGTAATATTACACACACAGAGCTACCATTTTTAACTACACATTTCTACCATAATGGGTATTTTTCAGCTATGAATTCTTTAGCTGTAAAACTCCTTTACTTGCATGATAAACCTGCCTCTGTGATATCTCAGGACCCAGTCCCTCAGACTCTGTTGTGTGCATTCGAATACAAGCATCTGTGCTGGTGGGACTGTTGGAATGAGAAAAACAAAATTCAATAGCAGTATAGAGGCAAATAGGATTAAATAAAAAATGTAGGTTTTGCAGAAATAGGGCCAAAAGAGATGGAAATATTAGTACAGCAATACAAAAGATATGGTTATATGAAACTTGGATTGTAAATATGTAAATGTATATAAGTAAAGAAAAATCAGTCACAGTCTATTGTAGACTAATCACAATAAACACAACAGCTCTAAATAAATGTGGTCCGATACTCATATTAAATGAATTTCATTTGTTTTTGATTTATAAGCAATGTTGTTATTTTCAGGACTAATTATTTAAACTCTGCCAATTCAAACTAAAAAAAAAAATAATAAAATTCATATAAAGATATTTATTTTACTCTATTTTTTGAAAACAGTTTAGTTTTCCTTTTTTTTTTTTTTTTCTTTTTTTTTTTTCTGTAGCATAAAACTTGTGTTTTAACAAATCACTGCCATGAGCTAACCCAGATCTGAATCCAGAAAATGCTCTCAACA
This sequence comes from Aythya fuligula, assembly GCF_009819795.1. Taxonomy (NCBI): domain Eukaryota; kingdom Metazoa; phylum Chordata; class Aves; order Anseriformes; family Anatidae; genus Aythya; species Aythya fuligula. The sequence goes on from NC_045560.1 coordinate 51,241,070, forward strand.
TTATCCTTCTCTGTTCACATATATTTGAAGTAAATTACATCAAATTGTATTTGAAATACCAAACTGGCATTAATGGAAGCTTTTTTTGCTCCAGGCACCATTTTAAAATAGATGAGCATAAAAATGCAGTCTGCATCATTAAGTTTATATGAAACTAGTGAGAATAAAAATCACCATGTAAGTTCTAATAAGATGTGTTTTTCATTCCAGTTTAATAACCCAAGACTATATTCATCTTCCAGTATAATAAATACACTGAAAGGAATTCATTCTTTTGTGGTTTTTAACATGTTGAGGGTTTCAGAAGATGGAGTTTTCTGGGAAGCTGGGTGAAGAAAATTCTTTAATATGGCAGTGCAGAGTATTATTATCATAAATAATTAATGTGCACAGCAGAAGAAAGCCTAGCTTCATTAATAATTCTTATTTTTAGTTGGCATAAGCTAGAGGTGCTGTATCTTCTTTCATCCGATCTATGTCAATTTCCCTGATTTTAATTTACTAGATGTTAAAATTTTAAAGGTATGCTACATTTTGCAATGGATTTTTGTTTGTGACTTTGCATTAATATCCTACTGCTAATTCTTACCCATTGAGATATTTTTAGTAACAAGTGAAAAAGGAAGAAAAAAAAAATACTAGTAACCAGGCAAGGTAGAGTGGGCATCAGTGTCAGCTCCTTTCATCTTTCATTTCCCTTTGGGACCAGTTAAGATGCTTCTTTGATTAGGACCTCAGGAAATATTAAAAAGCTCTTCTGTGAATTTAAACTCATCAAACTTGTCTGTGTTTATTTTTTTGAATGCAGAGATAATTCACCTCCCACATTTCAAGAACACAGGTTCCCTCCAACCCCACCACACTCCTCTGATCAGCTAAGTCACTTGTCAACATCGCTGAATATCTCCTAACAAATGTTAGTGCTTCATTAATGCAGCATCTGAGCAGGAGCAGCTCCTAAACGCTCCTTATTAGCACAAATGAGGAAATAAAGATGACACTATAGATGGCACCCAGGCTGCATGCCGCAAGACAAGTACAGGTAGTGCTGGATTAAGACAAAGGAGAATGATGTGACACCTGAAGAGAAAACACAGAGCAGAGGAAACCATTTTGTCTTGTTGCAAAATGCACGAGGGAGAGAGACTGGGACTCTGATTTAAACTTTGGAAACATCAAAACCAGGGAGATGCAATGTTAAATGCCTTTTAAATACATTTGCAAATCTTGTTAATCAAATGTTAAAGCTGCTTGAGAAGTTGTGGTTGGTTTTTTTTTTTTTTTTTCCCGCTTTAAGCATTTTAAAGATAAAGGTGTGGGGTTTTTGTTTGTTTGTTTGTTTGTTTTGTTTTCTGAACTGTATTCTGCTTGTTAGGAAAAAGTAAGTAACAAGCACCTTTTTCCTGTTTTGTACTCTTTACCCCATTTTAACAGTTTATCTTATTTTATTTTTCTTGAGACCAAAAGAAGAAAAAAAAATAAATGGGGAGGTGAGGAAAACTAAGAAAATATACACTGCAGAAAACAGGGGAGAGCGCCCTGTGAAAGTAATAACCTTGAGCTGAGGGGAGAAGGAAGATGTCGAAATGCAAAATGCATCAACTTGCTCTTGAGGAATAGGTCGTTTTAACCTTGTTTATTTTTGGATGAAAGTTTTCAGCTAGTAGCAATACTTCTAGCATCTAAAGTAGCCCAGGTCATCATTTCAGCCCTGTATCATGGCATCTTCCATCAGGCACTGATATTGTTTAGACAATCAACATTTCTTTAAGAGTTCCACAGCTTTTTCCTATGTTGGTTCATCTTATTTATCTTCAAGTTGTGCTGTTGCTCACCCACCTGTGTCCCATTGTGTCTTGGAGAGCCAGTCTGGGTGAACCTGAGGTGTTATGTTCCCATCAGGGTATTGCTGGTGCCACTGTGCATATGTACGCATACATACATGTATACACACACAGACATCAAAAACTCATGATGTTATTTAACCTGTATATATGAATTTTGAAGATGGTAGAAAGATTAATTTAGGCATGGCCTGAAAAACTCTTCCCTCTATTGCTTGGGCATGACTTCCTAGGTGGCCTTCAGGAGATCCGTGCCAAGGTCTGCAGCAGCTGGCCACCAAGAGCTGGGGGCTGGGCACTCCTGGTGTGGCAGGAGGTGACACAGAGTCATTGAAAAGCCCCTGGGAAGACCAAGCTAGAAGAGGTCATTCATGTCTATTGTGAATAAGATCAAAGACCTACTACCCATAAGGGTGCTGCTTTTGCTAGACTTCAAATCTATCTTTAAATCACTCAGTTAAAAATTATTTGTTTATTTGTATTTATATTTGTATTTTATTTATTTATTATTGTTTATTATTTATTTATTTTTCCCCAGTCCTCTCTCCTTTCAGGCAAACAGTCTGGTTGTACCATTTCATAATGGCATTGTTTATGTGGCATCTTTCTTCCTTAGATTTCAGGGTACTTCAGAAACCTGATGGGCTGTGATTTTGCTGCAATTTTGTTTTTGTGGGAAGGACTGTTAAGAGGTGACATTCCTATATTTTCTTTGTGCATTTTCTATGAAAAGAGAGGAAAGTGGCAAGACTTTGTGTTCCAAGAACTGCATACTTAAAAATCAGCAAATGCAGACCAGCTGTACATTAGGTGAAAAACATGGGCTTGCATGCTAAAATCTGCACTAAAAGAGGTGTTTTCTAGATTTCCTTATTTCCTATTAATCCTCTGTGACAATAGTTTATTTTGCAGGAAAATATGCAAATACCTTAATCTGGTAAACCAGTATGACTAAGTGTGCTTCTCTTTGCTGTATGTTGACAAACACTTGTTTAGGAGGAACAGTACTAGCAAGATGATAAATTTCTGAGTGAAAAGTCAGAATATCTGCAGAAGATTCTGATGTGTAGCCCTTTGACATAAACAGAAGTATGGACAGTGAGCACCAGTCTCTCAGAATAATACATTTTCACCTCCCCTGAAATGTGGTTTATTAGTAGGTGAGTAGGTGAAGGAATTGGGGATCTTTTCATGCTTTTTTTCTGTACCCACATCATGAAAAAAAGACCTAATTTCAGAGGTCTGTTGTCACTTTGCTTTATTTTATACATTAATTATATAGCATCAGCTGTTGGAACAATACTTCTGAAATACTCCTGTAAATGTTGAAACTGTATCTGAAGAGACTCTTTTGATTTTTTTTTGTAACATCCTAATTTGAAGAGTGATTTAAGAACTGATTGGCAGTTGGCAAAAAATGAATGATAATGAACTCATTTTGATAGAGATGGACCAGATACGATGCCGGCTGTCGAAACTTTTCAAAGCTGGTTTCTCTCCAGCAAATGTGATCCTGCAGGCTCTGTCCATCTGCCTGCAAGAAACGAGACATTCACATTCTGTGGGAAATGTTTTTGAGAAAACAGCACTGAGAATTATTGATTTTGCCTTTGCTCATCACCCTCAGTGAGGAAACTGGACATTGTTAAACACAACTGCACAGCAACAGTGCTGAACAAGTTTGCTTCCTTTCCTTTCCTTTCCTTTCCTTTCCTTTCCTTTCCTTTCCTTTCCTTTCCTTTCCTTTCCTTTCCTTTCCTTTCCTTTCCTTTCCTTTCCTTTCCTTTCCTTTCCTTTCCTTTCCTTTCCTTTCCTTTCCTTTCCTTTCCTTTCCTTTCCTTTCCTTTCCTTCTGAATTTTTTCAGAGCAATGAGGAGTACATGTTTGTGAAGCAGAGCAGCTCCTTGGGCAGGGAGAAGATTTCCCTGTGGCAGAGCTTCTTGGGGTGACCTGGAGATACTGCTTACAAGGACAGTTTGATTCTGGCCTCACCCAAATTTTCAACAGTGCAAACTGAGCCACAGCCACTGCATGAAACAGCTGAAGTGAAAAACTACACCAGCTGTTCAGCCTCTCCAGTTGCTCTCCTGTTGTAGGAAATCAAAATTGTTCTGAGACTTGATGAAAACAATGTGAATTCACCCAAGACGCAACTTCTGGGGATAGGCTCTTCCTCACCCAAAGCACTCTGGCCACCCTCAGTAAAGTCCAACCTCAGTCTTGAAGGATATTCTCAGATGAATTGCCCACCTTTGCACAGCCTTGCTGATAAATTTTTAATCAGTGGCATTGAAACAAAGGCAATAAGGCAACCCTCTCCGTATTTACCAAACAATGTGTGGCTAACCCCCCTGCCTTATCCAGACTCATAGACATGATGAGAGTTGCAAATACCTACTGTAGAAGCATTTAACTCCCTGGGAGGTTTTACTCTGGTGTGTATTACTGCGGTCATGCCATCCTCATTAGTAATACATGGTGTTACGGTTGCACGTGTACAAAACAAAGCAGAGGGGAAGTACCTCTTCATATAATGCAGAATTCAGGGCTACTTCAGGCATTAATTAAAAAACATGGCTCACTTCTGTCTCTTTACATGATCAGAATGATGTAAATAAGAATCTTATAGAAAAGCTTTTAAAATTAACTTTTAAAAGAGGCTACATTTTCACAGTAGAACAAAGCAGGGAATACCTAAATCTTCAGCTTCACATTTCAATATGCAGCCACTGAGATCTTCCCATTGCAGTGAAGGACCACGCATGTTTCTCATGTGTTTGTAAAGCAGGATGCCAGCAGAAGACTCAGACCTGCCTTTATGCAGAGTGTTATCAGCCCTGCAAGAAGCAGCAGTCTGTGTGGAGGGTTGTGGGCTGATTCTTCTGAGCGTGTTCAGTGGGCCAAATTCTCTCAATTAGGCCCATGTAAGAAATAGAGAAAGGATATTTCTGTGAGTCGACTAACAGTCTACACCTCAGCATGCCTGGCTTGCAGTCCTGCTCCAGCCTGTGCGGCCTTGGGGCATGTCTTGAATAGGAGATGCTTAATGTGATTCAGTTCATAGCACTGAGGGCAGAGCTCTGCTCCTTGCTCATTCCCAAGACCATGAAAATGAGACCCTACCTCCTCAATCTCTATATTTTGTTCCAAACACTTTATTGCCTGTGAAACTCTCTGAGTCGTGCCACAGATAGAGATAAAGGAGTTTAAGTCAACCAGCAGCTTTTGAAGCAGAGGCTGTGAAGCTAAAACCACCCAATTACAACCAAAAAGCTAGGGTATGATATCATGATTTATTACTCATATTTGTAGTAGCTCCTCAAGGACTCAGCAAATGGTTGGGCCTCTTTGTGTTTTAGTCACATGTGGGTGTCCTAAAAGTTATTGGAAGACACATTGCTTGTCCCAAGGAATTAACTGGGCTGTTGCTAACACTTTCATTCCTGTGTTCCTACTGCTCACATGTGCATGGAAAAAGCACTCAGGCTTTATTTCACCATGCCTTTGAGGGGCAATACCTGCTCAGGAGTTTTCCAGAGTGTCAGTTTAATGTGAGCAAAAACATAGCATGGTCCCACAAAATATTCTTCATCACTGCAAAGTGCTAGCCCTCAGCACAGAAGGCACCATGCTGTGCAGGGGCAAGTGTGCTCCCATCTCAGGGGCTGCCTCTTCAAAGGTATTTCCACCACCCCATCACCTCCCGCTTCTTCAGTGCCTGTTTTAGCGCAGAATGTGCTCTAGTCACTAACTGGGCTACAGATCAGCACCCTGCTAATTTTTTTTATTATTATTATAGTTTATACAAGAGAGAATATAATATCAATGCTTTCCAGGGAAAATCTTTTTCCCCACCTCTTTTCCAACCACGTGTAAACTGGTGGCTTTTTATCATTGTCAGAGAGAGCCAGGGCCAGCACTGGAGACAGAGAGGGGAATCACTGTAGTGTGGATTCATTAAAGCCATCTCAGCCCATCTCTTTTTTATTTTTTGGTGTTAAAGGAATATGGAGTAAAGCAGGGCAGAACGAAGTGTTCTGGGAAACTGATAATCAAATGGCCTAAAGCTAATGTTTACTTTTTTGAATGTTTTACAGCAGCATTACTTGGAGATGTATTAAAACCAGGGAGTGAGAGGGAGGGAGGAAGAGAGCCTAATAATAGCCTTCCAGTTACAAAAATAGAGAAGCAGCATAGATATGATAATTGAATTTGGTTTGGATGGGTGATAATCCGCCTTTATGCTACAGCTGTAGTTCTCAGATTTGAGCCTCGCTGGTGGCAGGTGTTGGGCAGCCTCCACAGCCACAGGAAGGCTCCAGCACCTCATGCTGCTCACCGCCTCCGTCTCTTCCCGCTGCTTGTGCAGGCTGGAGGCTTTGGGGTTGGCTTTTTTACCTTTGTTTTCTTTCCCCACTCCTGTATTTGCAGGGGTTGTCCTGAAGGTGACCTGGAGCCTTCCTGGCCAGAAAAAGTCACCAGTGAAGGCAGAGGGGAGCTCTTCTCCTCCCCAGCAAGCTCTGTGCTCAGCCCCTCTCAATTCCTCCTCTGTCCTAAATTATTCAGCTCCACACTTGGGAAGCTGACACTGCTAGTAAACCAAGGAGTTATATATTTTTGGTTGCACTTGGAGATTAAGTAACACTTAAGTTACAGTGTCTAGATTCCCAAATATTTGTGTAATTTTAGATCATGAATTCTCATTCCTGACTATGTTTAGTATAAATATTTATTCAAAAAGCTCTCTCTGTTAGATACCAGGGCAGAAGCTGGGGGGTGGGGAGGTGTCTCTGTGCTGGCTCCATCATACGTATGATTCCTGTTTTTGTCTCATTTCCTGAGGCAAACACTGATCTACCTTCACTCACTCCCAGTCCCTCTGTCATACAAGATGTCCTGGAAAACATGGGGTGGGAAGCAGTAGGTGGGATAACTGGGCTGCAGTGGGTGGGCAACAGGGACACTCATTTTCACAAGGTAAACCTAAAATTTGGTGCAAGAGACCTGTGGCTGGCTACACACTGGTGTCCTGCTAGCAAGAGGAGTGAAAAGACTGCAGCAGAAGGAAATGTGTGTCCTTCCCGGGTAGTGGGAAGACTCCCTGTGACCCCTGCTGCCTTCTGGCCTCCTAGCAAAATCCTCCAAGTATCTTTATCCATCTCTTTTCTAGTCTTGGTTTATTTCAGAAAAGTACTTCTGAAGGAAAAGCATTAATTAATTTCCTCTTCCTAAAAAGATATAAGAAGACTCTGGTTTCTCCAGGCACTGAATTAAATCCTGACTGCACAGGAGCCTGCATTTTTAATGAAACTGTTTTGCAGGTCACCAAAATTGTTCCCCATTCAGCCACTCTCATCATCTGGGTCATTACCACCGATAGCCACAGCTGATGCCTGGATCAGACTCCCGCAGCACTCAGCTGGCACTCAAATGCCACCTCTAATGATAACGAAGAGCATGATGGCCAATATAGCACCTTTCCTCCAAATATCTCAGAAGAGCTTTATAGCTGTGGTTAAATTACCCTCGTAATGTCATTGTGAGGCAGACAGGTAATACGCAAGCTTTACAGGTGGATAAACAGAGGAAGGAAGCACTGCCTTGCTTAAGCCTTGTGGTCAGAGAACCTGGGTGATGAATAGGGGACATGGGCTCTGCCTATGGGGCTTGGCAACCAGCTCAACTGTAAGCTGGTCCTGTGGCTGGCACAGAAATTAGTCAAGCTTATCCCAGTTTCCAAGGATTTTTTAGATGACGCTGGCTTGCCACACAAGCATTTTTTTGACTGAGCTGTTCATGTGGCCTCCTCAGGGAGCATTCTCATCATGGTTAGTGTACCAGTGTTGGCCAAACCCTCTGTTTTTCTTTTCTTTTCTTTCTTTCTTTCTTTCTTTCTTTCTTTCTTTCTTTCTTTCTTTCTTTCTTTCTTTCTTTCTTTCTTTCTTTCTTTCTTTCTTTCTTTCTTTCTTTCTTTCTTTCCTTCCTTCCTTCCTTCCTTCCTTCCTTCCTTCCTTCCTTCCTTCCTTCCTTCCTTCCTTCCTTCTTTCTTTCCTTCTTTCTTTCCTTCTTTCTTTCCTTCTTTCCTTCCTTCTTTCTTTCTTTCTTTCTTTCTTTCTTTCTTTCTTTCTTTCTTTCTTTCTTTCTTTCTTTCTTTCTTTCTTTCTTTCTCTCTCTCTCTCTCTCTCTCTTTCTCTCTTTCTCTCTTTCTCTCTTTCTCTCTTTCTCTCTTTCTCTCTTTCTTTCTCTCTTTCTTTCTCTCTTTCTCTCTTTCTCTCTTTCTTTCTCTCTTTCTTTCTCTCTTTCTCTCTTTCTCTCTTTCTTTCTCTCTTTCTTTCTCTCTTTCTCTCTTTCTCTCTTTCTTTCTCTCTTTCTTTCTCTCTTTCTCTCTTTCTTTCTCTCTTTCTTTCTCTCTTTCTTTCTTTCTTTCTTTCTTTCTTTCTTTCTTTCTTTCTTTCTTTCTTTCTTTCTTTCCTTCCTTCCTTCCTTCCTTCCTTCCTTCCTTCCTTCCTTCTTTCTTTCCTTCTTTCTTTCTTTCTTTCTTTCTTTCTTTCTTTCTTTCTTTCTTTCTTTCTTTCTTTCTTTCTTTCTTTCTTTCTTTCTTTCTTTCTTTCTCTCTCTCTCTCTCTCTCTCTCTCTTTCTCTCTTTCTCTCTTTCTCTCTTTCTTTCTCTCTTTCTTTCTCTCTTTCTCTCTTTCTTTCTCTCTTTCTTTCTTTCTTTCTCTCTTTCTTTCTCTCTTTCTTTCTCTCTTTCTCTCTTTCTCTCTTTCTCTCTTTCTTTCTCTCTTTCTTTCTCTCTTTCTTTCTCTCTTTCTTTCTCTCTTTCTTTCTCTCTTTCTTTCTTTCTTTCTTTCTTTCTTTCTTTCTTTCTTTCTTTCTTTCTTTCTTTCTTTCTTTCTTTCCCTTCCTTCCTTCCTTCCTTCCTTCCTTCCTTCCTTCCTTCCTTCCTTCCTTCTTTCCTTCCTTCCTTATTTATTTTTTCCTTCCACACATAAAAATTACATATTGTCCAAAGTGCATAGTATGGACTTGAGAGGGCAAACTTCTGGAGACATAAATATCAGCTCATAGTGTCTGTTCTACACTGTTTGCTTGTACTGTTCGTTAATAGCTAGCCAGTTGGGAAATACCCACTATATCCTAACAGCAGATATCTGTGACTATGCCACTGTCAAAGATGGAATGGAAAATACAAAGCACATCTACAGACCCTTCTTCCAGTACTCAGAAAGTGTCAGACTCTTTTTTGTCCAAATTCCAACTTTGCTTTCCTAGGAGAGAAAAAAAACACAAATGTGTTTTCTCCAAAACAGTGCCTAGCAATATAAACTGCAAACCACCCATTTCAGTCTCTTGCTTTGATGGATGTCTTTGGATTCTGAAAAGGACCATAGTAGATGCCTTATTAGAATAATATTCCAGAGTCTTGACAAGCAGCTTCAGATTTATATGGCAGCTTTCATTTTTATGCCAACAGCTATGTAATACCAAAGGACTGCAAAAGGCACCATACACTGTTTGGATTTTTATTTTTATTTCTAATAGAAAGGCTGTTCCAATCCAAGAATCCTTGTTTTGTCTTTCCTGTTGTTTTCTGGCACCCTTGCCACTTTACGTTCTTCCATCTGCAGTTGTTCCCCACAGTGCACGCACTATCTTTTCCAAAAGCAGGGGAAAAATGACATAAGAACATTCTCCTTGTAGGCCTACAATTTGTGTGCCCCTCCTTAGCCATTGCCTTGGCCAAGTCCCCTATGTTCTCTGAAGAAATACTTTAAGAACTGTTAATAACCAGCTTTTATGGTAGCAGAAAACACATAAATACTTCAGGTAAAGTAAATTTTCTGGAGTTACTGCTAACCCTTCCATCTCTGTATGTGTAGCCTGGTATGTCTCAAATTATGTATCATTCTTGACTGTTGGTGGGAAAAAACACATAGCACTGCAGTTAGCATTTTCACTATTCATTCAAAAGAATGAGGAAGCATCCTAAATAAATACTGCCTTCAAATGATTTGGAGTGGAAGTTCTGTTTCAGCTAACCTGTCCCTTTCCTCTCTGCTTTCCTTGCTCCTCTGGACAAATCGCAAACCTCTTTCTACAGACTGTGAGAGACCAGAAGTGCCTGTGGATCTACAGTTTTGGCAGACAGAAGATAAAAATCCTGAGCTGTGCCTGGAAGGAAGTGCCATTTCACCAGAAATGAAGAGTAACTCTGAGAGAGACCACACTGAAACCTCTCCTGCTTGTGCAGAAGCCAAAGAGCAGAAGGTTCCTACTCCTGGTCCCAGAAGACCACCCAGACATCCTGTCTTAATGAGGGAGCTTTTCCATTGGTTTGAATGAGCTTTCAAACAGTCTCTTCTTTTTTTCTGGGTCCAGCCAGTCTCTGGCATGCTAAATGCCAGTCTCACTTAGCTGAAATGCCAGAATTATTGTTACCAGGGACTTAAATTAAAACTTTTATGCCATAGAAAATCCCAAGGTGTTGTTGGGTCCCTGCAAATGAACAAATAGTTACCAGAAGCTGCAAGAAAACATGACTTACCGACAGGGGAGAAAACACCAGGGGAATGAATAGGTCTCTTTCTCCACCTCTCTTGTCTCAGGACACCCCATACTGACCTACAAAGAGACTTTTTCCCCTCTAGTTTATTGGAGTAACCACCAAAAAAGTATTCCTAACACTCACCCTCAAAAGCCTGCTTTTGTTTATTGCCTAGAAAGAGACCGTGTTATTGGTTTTTAATCTTTATTGGAATAATTATTTTTTGAAAGGGAATCCACCGTTCAAGTACAGAAACAAATTAAGGTCAGAGAGAAGCACCTAGCTTTGTGTAAGTGTTTAGTCTCTTCTTGTGAAGTGGCTGGTTCTGCATGAATTACCATTAATAATAAAATGTATGTAAGATAGCGACATTCAGTCTTAGTTCCCCATTAAGCTGTGTTCCCTAAAAAGGTTTCCAGGTTTATTTAAACATGCAAAAAAGAATTTAATATTAAACAGAAATAAGATGTAATAGAATTATGTCAAAACACCTGAGGGAATTTTGGGTACCTTTAAGGAATGAGCTCTGAAGTGATTCATAGCTAGGGCAAGTGATAATTTAGCTACTATATTGAGAAAAGGGAAAAAAAAAAAAAAAGAAAAAAAAAAAAAGAGAAAAAAGAAAAATGAGTTAATTTTTCCACAACTATGAAATCTACTGCTATGAAATGTTGTAGTCCACAGACTCATCAAGAGTCTTGCCTCAGTACAGGTATTATTTTACTTTCTGATGTTGAAAATTAGTGTAGTGATCTCGCTAGCACTTTTGCAAGTGCTTGACATAAGTGGGTGACTATCTGCCTGGGGACTGGTGCAACTGCCCTTGTGAGTGGAGCTAACACTTAATAGAAGTGTTCAGAGGCTTGTATCCTATCCTACAGACTCTGGACTCAAATGTGAAATTCAGACGTAAACTAAATTAGAGATTTCATTGCATCATTCTTCAGTGTTTAAGACAACAGAATTGCATCAGATCCTTTAATGGGATAAAAACTTTAACCCATATCATTCTGGGGCTTTGGACACAAAACAGACCTTCTGGTTAGTACCAAAAAGAACCCAAAGTGTAGCTCACAGAAACTAGACTTTTTTTGTTTGTTTTTACCTTTTTTTTTTTTTTTTTTTTTTTCTGTCGTTGTAACACAGACTCAACCTAGGATATTTCTATTTAACTTAATATTTTCAGTGTCAGTTCAGCAATATCAGCACACTGCTAATGATCTCCATATCCATTAAGAACAGTTCAAATGCACCTCAGCGTAGCTTTCTCACTCTGTACTCCTGATGGTATTTTTTTAATCTGATATGTAGCTTATTATTTTTATTATTCACAAATGTCACAGGCCTTTTCTCTCCCTTTTGGGATTGTTCTTCTCCTATTTTAGGTCTTTTCCTTTCTTCTAATGTTGCTTTGGGAAAGCTCTGGGGATATATAAAACAAAATAGACAGATGCCTTCACCTACCAGATTGTTGTGAATAATAATAATCACCTCTTATATATCCCTTTTCATTTTCAAAGCACTTTGCAGCAATTAACTAATTTGTCTTTACAACAATCTCTGGTAGATAGGTAGAGGCATTTGCATAGTGGCTATATATTTATTTATTTATTTCATTCTGCATAAAATTGTGGGTTTCATTTTCTTTTCCTTTCTTTCTTTTTGTTCTTTTGCTGGATATTTTTGCCACCATTATTTTTCTGAAAGGTTATATTTCCATGGATTGTTATACCCACAAGCGCTCCTAATCACTGAAACTAATTAGATTCTTGTAGAAATTAAAGTGTATACTACCAAAAAATGAACAAAAAATTCCTTCAAGAACACAAGTCCTGTTTCTAAGGCAGTCAGGTATGGCTGGGGAACAGGTAGCCAACCTGCACCTGAGCCACCCTTAAGACAGCTACAAGAGAAATGATGGTGGTACAGCTACTCTTGTACAAACCACCAGCATGTCCAGCTGGTGGAATACATTAACCTACAAATATGGGAAGTTAGAAATGTAAAAAACATGCTTTTATGGATTAACAGCACAGAAATGTCAGAAAATCTCCTGTTCAAACTGCAAATCTACCATTGAATTGCACACCTCTTTGGATCAACAGAAAATGTATCCAAGAAAGGATCTTGGTCATTGGTACAGCCCAGTTCTCCAAAGACAAGACACTGAATAAGCAGGGTAGGCTGGAAAATGCTTCCTCTTGCCCTACATTTTCAACTTAGCACACACTAGTCTGTAGTTAACACTACCCTGGTCCTTTGCCAGAGTGAAGCAAAGGGTCTGATCATCCATATTTTAGTCTAAAATATGAACTACCACAACATAACCTAGCAGGCTACCATGATGTGATGCTGACTGCAGCCTCCTGTGGCCTCCACAGCCCAGGCAATAGGAAGCAGGGCTCTGCCAGCACATTGTGTCCCGTATGCTGCTGTGGGAAGGGAGCACTTGTCAGGATAACCTGGACAGCCACCTGCTAACATCTCACCAGGGTTACTCTGTGCACCAACTGCTGCTTCACTATTTGTACCACTGCCTGCCTTGGCTTGAAACCTTGGCGCTGCTTCCTGCCTGTTCCTCTGCCTCTTTCCCATCCCTAAATTACTTCAGGCTCTTTCTCCCCGTACCTTCTGTGCATAAGAACAGGCAATTAATGACTTTGTCCAGAAAAGGGCAGGGTATTGGTACAAACACTAACACCAGACACAGTCTCTGGGGACAATATCTTTAATGTGTGTTTTAAAACTAACAGTGCTAATGGCTTTTGTAGTAACAAAGCTGAAGGCTTTATGGAGAAATCCAGCTCACTTGCATGGAAAAGAGCAAGGCAGCCCCCCCGTACGGTCTTTGTGAAGTGTTAATGCAACAGGGATCCCCTGTACTTTGGAATAATTGAACCATAAAATAGTTCAGCTTTATCTATAAACTCTCAAGCACAATACTTCAAGTGTGTAACCATTTACATTATTCCCAGAAAATTAGGTCAGCTTTTCACAGAGAAAATGTCAAATAAAAAAAATAATAAAATATAATAAAATAAAATAAAAAAGGAAAATAAAAGAAAAAGAAAAGAAAAAGAAAAAGAAAGAAAAAAATGCTTCCTCCAGAAGAACTTTTCCACCCAAGATAGGAAAATGTCACCATATCCTCTGCACAGCAGCACACTGCACAGTCCCACTGCTGAGCCAAGGAGCAAAGAGGGATGGAGGAACACTGGGCAACATTTGCTCTCGCTCCTTTGAGCTGGAGCACAGCTGTGTTATGGCTGTGTCATCATTGCTAACGAATTAAAAGAAATGGAAACATTAACTCTGTGGAATCTTTTCAGAAGCTGCTGGTGACTAAACTGGGAGACTCTGACAAAGGAAAGCTTTCAGCAAGTGTTTGGCATTTAGAGTGCAGCACGCTCTTTCCATTAGGCTGTTGTGAGGGTTAAAATTAATCCGCATTGTACAGGGAGAAGGCCATACAATGGATGTTTATTGTGGAGTGAGGCACCTGGAGATGTGCTATGTTGTCAGAACATTTAAATAGTTTGATTCCAAAATTTCACAGCCTATTAAAAGAACTGCTAAAGTCTGGCAGGGAATATCCCTGAGATCTTGAACATCTTTACAAATCAGCAGAAAACACTTGGAAAGCAGCAGTGTCCCTGCCAGCAGACTTGCAGATTCAATCACTGGTCCAGTCCGGTTTGCGGAAATGAAGCCTCCTCAGCCCACAGTTTCTTTTGCAAGCAAATCGTGCCTGCAAACCACGAGGCGGGCACTGAGCCCATCAGGAAGCAGAGCAGCTATCTACTCTTTGCTGCACAAGAGCACTGCCCTGTTTGCCCTCAAATCTCTTGAGTACCTTCCCTTTGGAGGGGGAAAGCACAGTCCTGGAGGAAAGAGGTCAGGGGAGCAGGATACTGCAGCACCCAGCAAATGGCCACACCACCTGAGGTTTCCAACAGCAGCCACAGTGCATTTATAATTTCCAGAATTTTCAGGTTGCATGTGCTCTGGTGTGCAAGAGCTGAAGGATGCTGACAAAGGGGATGGACAAATTCCAGGTGGTGCACATTACACACTATCTATATAGGGGGTGGATGGTTCCCATGCATGTCAGGCTCTGGAGGACTATCCCAGCCACAAAACTGGGGCTACCCTACAAGCATTACTACCAAAGCAGCTCTTGCAGGAAGCATGCAGGTTGCTGCGGCTGAACCTAGGCTTGCCATCCAGCAGCTCCCCAGCTGCCCCGTCTTGCTATTTGGTGTTCTGGCAGAACTGGGTATGGTAACCACACACTCACCAATGGCTTTTTCTGTGCTGGATAGGAGCTGGTTGTGGCAGAGGCATCGCATTCAGGCGGCCACCACGGCACGTTGCTATGGGCACTGATGCAGAGGCAAAATACAGGCTAAGCCATCGCTTGATTTTCTATTCAGGCAACTCTTGAGTACTAAAGGAATGGCCATCTGCCAGTGTTTGTAATAGAAGGTCAGTATACACTGACATTCAGCAAATTGGTATTATATGCATTAGATCTGTGCTTTATGAGGTTTTGCTCCATTTCTGAAATATGAAAATTGAGTGAAATCACGACTAAAATTTTAGAGGTGCCAATCTGCATCTGCAGGCATGCTTACAGTGGCCCAAATACCCATACAAGCAGCAGGTCCAGTTATTGAAAAAGGTGCAGAAATATCCCAGAAGAAGGCTGTCTGCTGCAAAGTTGCCACCAGCAGCAAAGCAGGCAGGTGGAGGGGCTGACATGCATCCAGGCTCGGGCTTTGCGTAGGCCAGTGAGGTGGAGGAGGAGGCTGCAAGAGCTCAGCACCCTCACCTGTGGGACTCTGCAGGTGCCTGGTGCTCCAAATTGCTGCTGTCCCCAGGTGGGACCCCTAGGGTGGGGGCCACGCTCTGGGAATGGACATTGCCCCCGGCTCAGCTGGTTGCAACTGCTGCCTGGTGGCAGGGAAAGTAAGGCTGGGACAGCAAAGGCTGCTCCCTTGGGACCCTTGTGCACAACATAGAGGCAGTGCCAGCTATGGCATGAGTTGCATTTCCCCCAGTGTCCAGAAAAAACATTTTTCTGGGAGAAGGAGGCAAGCTAGGCTGGACTGAGTGCTATCCCAGTCCAGCAGTGCCCCAGCGTGCATTATCCCTCACCAGGTACAGCACACAGCTCATGGTCTGCACTGCCGTCAGTATGTGGGACAGTGGATTAGCTATTTTCCTCCTATATTATGCCCCATTAACTTAAAGTCAGGCCTGATTGCTGATTGTCTTTCCTTATTTTGTGTACGTTCATAAGAAGAGTTCTCCAAAGCTCCTGTTGGCTGTTGGAGCAGGGTTTGGGGATGCCATTCCTCCGTAGGATGAAAGCAAGCTGAGAAGTGGAACACTGAATGTGGTCCTTTTCTGAAAGCTGCTGTAAAGAAAAGGTTGAAAGGCACTGGCGTGACACGAGTCAAGAGTTATGTTTGTCTGCCGTTCTCTCTATATACCATGATGAATTGCATATTATTTCCTTCATTAGCTTTAGGCTTCAACCACTTTGCAGCGCAGACATGAATAAAAAAACAAGCAGTTTCAGTCTGGTGACGATTTTATTCATTGGTGCTACATGTTAGATAATAGTTGTATTCCACTGCTTTGCTCTGTGAGCTTTTCATGTGTTTTACAGGCTGAGTGTTTCATTAGGTATCCTCATACAAAGTCCTGAGCCTCGTCTTCTGAAAGGCAATTGTTTAACTAGATTAGTAGCTTTTCCTTCAGATGGGAAGGGAGTGTCATAAAAGAGCAATACAACTGCAACACTCTCATTTTGACCTTAGGAATATACCCAGAGGGTTGCTAAGATCATAGGCTGCTTCAATTATTGTCAAGGGAAATTAATATCGCATTTTATTCCAGCTAATACTCATTGGTCAGGCTGGGGAAAATGCTGTAGTACAAAATTTTCTTCTAAAACAGCCAAAAAAGAAAAAAAGAAAAAAGAAAAGAAAAAAAAAAAAACACACTACTGAAAATTTTACATCTTACGGTGTTTACTCCTGTTCTTTACAGAAATATTTTTCATGTGATGTTTCATATCATCATAACTCCAGGTTAATTAGCCTCACCTCACCCTAGGTCCCCAGAAGAATTGTGTAATAGGAGGATGTACGATCCCCATATCAAGGAGCTTGCAGCTTTAATGGGGCAAACCCATTGAATAGGTAAACTGAAAATTAAGATAGGGGTATCCACAGGCTAGAGAAGCTAGATATGGGGTTTGTCTCTCTTCATCTCCTGTCCATACTGCTTGTAGTGAAGGCAGTAACATTTTAAAACATCCTCTTTACTACTTCCTTCTGTTCCAAGACAAAAGATGGACTAAAGGCTGAGGCTGCTAGTAACTAAAGGGTGAAGAGCAGCTGTTACTCCTAAATCAGGTGTTTTACTCTGTGGTCATTCCGAAGATCAAATGATGTTTTTAAAACCACACTGAGTTTTTTAACCCTGCTTCCCCTCACCTCTAGTGAGATGTCGTCCAGGGAAGGGCAGTGCAGACCCAAGCACCTCTGCAGTGTTTGGTGTTTGGAGCTTGGGCTGGATGGCAATACCATTAGTGCAGGGCAAGCGGCTGCAGGGGAGAGGTGTGCCAGGGCTGAGCAGTAAAAATGTGAGCAGGGAGTCCAACAACTAAGCAAAGGTGTGCACAGGTTGGTGTGGTAGGTATGGCAATGAGTGCCCTTAATAAATATTTGCAAAGATTTCATCTGTCTCAAAAATGTTTGATATTGAGGATGGTTTTTAATTTAGGAATTTAATTTATGAGTTCATTAGTGTTTATCAAAAATTGATAGGGTGGCTATTTCTCCTGCTAAAGTTGAACATTTAACATCTAGTATTAAAGCAGTGACAAGGAAATGTCTTTCCATTTGAATTTTGAACATAAAGCATGTGTTCACTTCTATCTCTTTTGCTGCATTGATTTATTCCTGGTGTTGTGCAGCCCTCACCCCACGCAGATGCTCTTTAACCCACTGCCCATTTGTGCTTCACCAGGTCCTTCAGAGATCAGCATATTGTATTTCATTTTCTCATTTTTTCCCCTTATCCTGCTATTCTTCTGCTTCTGTTTGTCCCTGTTTGCTTTCCTGCTGTTCTCCCTGCTTAGTCCTCTTTGCTGTAGCTTAAAGATATGAGCACAGCAGTTCTGCCCGTGCCAGGTCCTAGGGCACAGGGTAACATTTGCAAGGAACCTAGTTCATACGGAGCGTCAATCTGCTTTTCGTCTCTTTGTGTAGACACAGTTTCAAAAAAAGCACATGTGTTCTCAGGCAGAAATATAATCTCTTTCTTCTGAGGTTTGAGGGGAAGAAAAAAATGCTTCATGGTCAACCTCAACAGATGCTCACGTCCTACAGATAAAACCACAACATTTCACAAACAGCAACAAGAGACGATCTGAGCATCTTCAGCTTCTTCAGGAAAAGATGCTTTGAGTCAAAGAGCTCATTTTCCCAGACTTATGACTGAGTTTTGCACCTGGGATGAAGCAGAGGTGCTCCCTCATCTGTGCACCCTTCTGGGCTAAGTGCACAGAAGTGCTGGTGGGGCTTCTCTTGTGCCAGTCTCCCCTTTGGGATGTTTGCTCTGCTAATGTTGTGGGGGAGAAGCAGGACTGTGAAAATAAGCAGAAATTGCTCTGCTTGCTGAAAGCAGTGATGCCTCCTTTGTTCTCCTGGTAACTTAGCCCAGTAGGCACTTCTGTGTGGTGTGACCCATGATATCCCTGGCGATCAATGGGCCATTTTGCCTTGGTTGTCACCTTGCAGGTGTGCTGAGGCTGCCCAGCTATCTGCTGAGCTCTTTCTGATGGTTTTGAATATGTCTCTTAAAGACTGTTGTGGTACTTTTGGAGTAGGGCAGGCTATGCTGGAGTTTCAGTCATACAAGAAAAGAGACACAGTTTCCCCACGTACCTCAGGATGGATTCAAGCACATGTTGATGTTTGGAGCTGGTGGTCTCTCTCTTATACTGTAATTTATTACATTTACAATGCCAGACTCTGAATCTCAGGGGATTAAAACGGCATTAATACTGTGGGGGTTTCATTGTGTCTTTGGTGCTTAAGCAGAACTCGCCATGTGTTGCAATAGGGACTTTCACGGGTGGCAGGCTCTGGCCCATGGAAATTAATCTTGTATTCTTTTAAGTTTCCTGGACTGCAAGGGGAGGACGAAGTGTCACCTTTCCCGATTGTTTGTGACACATTAATGTGTCCCTCTCATGGGCATTGGCAGGTTGTGTGGTACCAAAGGCAGGGAAACCTAGCAGCATCTGCATAGCTCACTGCTTATCAGGAGTACACACTGGCAGCCATACTGTAGGGCAGCAGAAAAAAAAAACAAAGCAACAATCAAGGGAGCCCTTTGTGATGGATTAAAAGGGTTTAGAAATGTCTGAGCCATGCAGTTTTCAAGCACTGATGCTGCCAATGGCTTCTTGACTGAAAACGAGAAAATGTGCTTACTGAGTGCACAGCCTGAGTTTTGCTTGTTTTCCCAAAGCCTGCCTTTTGTTAGTGGCCCTTTATCTGGATCAAGTTTAGACACAGTCTCTTCATAAAATGACCCTTCCCTTGAAATAAATCAGGTTAATAATATGAGAGTACCGCAGCCTGTGAACCGAGGGAAAGGCCTGTGTGTTTCTCTATTATCAGAGCATAATTCTCTTTTACAGCCCACTCTGCAGCTCTCTCATCCTCCACGCAGACCTCCTCTGCATGTCCCACACTGACTCTGTTCCCCAACACAGGAGCAGGGTGGGGGAGGCACAGGACCTGGAGTAGGGGCAGGCACCGAGGGGGAGCCCCCTCTTCCCACCACTTTTTCTCTTACCTGGTAAAAAAAAAAAAAAAAAAAAAAAAAGTGCTCTCACCCATTTCTGAAGGTTTAAAACCAACCTTGTCATCACCCTAAAATTTTATTGAGTCCAAGCTGATGTTGCTGAGGTATCTTTAACCACTCAGGAGGGGAAGATAATCTGAGCAGGATGATTCACCTGTGATATCATCCTCCCCTCTCCTGCCCTGAGGGGATGTCAGTAGAGATGCTCTTCACACAGTCTCTGGGAGTCCTAGCTGATGCAGAGGGGGGTCAGTGGGGCTGGGGGGGTGCATTCAGTGCTTGGACCCGGACAAAGCAGGTCTTGTAGTTGTGGGGCACTGCCCCAGTACCCAGTGCCCATTTTGATGGCTGTTGCTTGTAGGAATGCAGCTGGAGAGGGTATCCCCACAAACAGAGAGATTCCCTAGCCCCAGAAACCCTTAACAGGATGAGGGACCATACTCAGAAACCCTTGAAGGTGTCTCTCTGCATTCAGGCTTTCAGCCCCTGTGGTACTCAATTACAAAAGAGCTATGGGTGACCCACAATATCTGTTGTCCAGGATTTCCTGCACAATCAACAGACAGAAGTGGTTGCAGTGCTCATGATGAATGGTCTGAATATATGGTCTGTGCCCTTATACTTGACTCAGCATTTAGTCAGGAGCTGGAGGAATGAACACAGAAACTGTCGGCTTGTGCTTGCAGTCACCCGTGCTGCTGAGCTGGTCAGCTGCTGGGCTACAGGCATATTTTTGGATTTTCCAGGGAAGCTCTTTTGTTATCACATCAAACTCTTCACTCAGCTGGCAGAAGGCATTCAAGCAGCTGTGAGTCTGGAAGGATCCAGCATCCGAGAGATGACTGCAAAGTTTATTTTTTCTATATTTTCTTCCAGTTCCTGAAAGATTTGTACATAGTTTTGCTTTGCTTTTTTTTTGAAAGCATATGTTTAATGTGTGTTTCTAAAATAAGTAAATTAGATAGCATTAATAGGGATACTGGCTACAAACTGGCAAAATATATTAATTCTCTGAGCAGAGATTATAATTCATATAGCAGAAATTCTTCAAAGGGAGAGACATTTCATTGGGGCAGGAAAAAGCAAAGAGAATATCTGGGCTCCAGGTGACACACTGAAAAGCAGAAAAAGATTAAACAAATTTTCTCCTTTTACTGCAAGCCTCACAATATGGAGCTTGCATTCAGAACAAGCTGGTTAGGCAGCCTGTATTCTACTTGGCTGGACAGGCAAAATGCAGTTCATACAAACAGATTGCCTAGATTATTTTCAATTTCAATTTCTAACAGAATTGCTATGGTCTTCTTGGATAATGTGGACAGAATAATGGTCCATTTCCTTGGGGACCTAAAAAACCAAGAGTGAAGAAGACGTGACTTCAATTACCTCTGAGATGGGCAGAGCTGGCTTTCTCAACTTACTGCCTTGGGAGCAATAGCAAGATGGAATGGAAAGAAATGGGTCTGTCACTGGAAATTAATGTAGGGGTGATAAGTTCATATTAATCCCTATATGTTTTCTTCCAGGTTTTGACCCAGATCATTTTCAAAATAAAAAGGATCCTTTAATTATGCTTGTGTAAATCTTCCGTAACACCACTTAAAGCAGTGGGAGTTTCTGCAGCTATGCTTGTGCACTTGGAATCAGATGCCAGGCATCAGAGGAAGCCCCCTGGCATATCTTGAGGGCAAACAGGAGTAAGTTAGACTTAAGTAAACCTTTATCCCCTGTTCCCCAAATCCTAAAAACTTCTGAACTGGAACTTGAAAAACCACCAGAGAAAACTAGAGGCAGTGCCCTTGCTTTGAACGAATGAGTGCTTCCAAGGGCATACTATAAACTGAGAGCTCAATGCATGAACTAATGATTCTGAATGCCCTGCATCCGAATCCCACTGAACAGCATGGGGACATCGCTGCCCAAACAAAGGTATGGTCATGAAGCTGCAGGAATATGTGTGATGAGGCTGTTAGCTTATAGACTTGCCTCAGCTACCTTTGTCCACTATGTGAGCATATGTTTTATCTATGGTAGTGTTACCTATGGTTGCCTTAGTGTGCATTATCCAAAATTATCCTGTGGGAGGATGGATACAGTGGTATAAGTAGAAATAGGAATGTAAGGTAATGCTGTGTATTTAATACAAATGCCTTTTGCCATATTTTAGCTTGAAAGAGATCATCTATTGGAATTTCCATCTTGTTACTCTGACATCCACACTCATGTGTTTAGAACAAGGTTTTTTCCCTGCATCTGGAAAAGGGACATTTTTTTAGAAACCTTTCCCCACAACTTGTCCCTTGCTTAATTTCAAAACAGAAATGTGCAACAGATCCAACATTTGTAACTGGACATAAAAGCTCTTCAAAATTCCCAGTGAAAACGAAAGGATTTTTTTATCATTATTCTCTGTCTTTTTGTTATTCTCTGTCTTACAACCAATAAGCGATGAGGTATAGTATATTGTGAACCTGGAGATATTGTCTGTGCAGCGTATATTGTCAGTGTGTCCCTGAAGTATGAGCTCTAGGCTGGCCCTCTGGTATGCCCCAGCTGAGAAGTCGCCTGTACCCATCCCATGGAAACCATCTGGGCCATCTGACTTGTCCTGCCAAAGGGAGTGAAAGAAGGCACTTTGGCAGGGTAAAGTTGATGGAGGCTTTTAGGAGCAACACTGGGTTATTACCTGGGAGACATGGCTTGTGGTGATGGTACCAGGGGGTGGTGAAGGTCTGCTGGAGGGGCAGGCTGGGCAGCTGTAAGTGGTATAGGGGAGCCTGTGCTCCCCCTGCATGTAGGTTTCCTTTTCTCTGGAAGCAGACGTTGCCAGTAGCAGGGAATATCTCGCTCCCAGACCAGGAATCTAGGAAGTGTTCCCAGATCCCAGAGTATTATAGGATTTGACTCATTTATGGCTGAGGAGACTGAATTCAATGACACAGGTGATGCTTTCTGGTCCTGTGTCCCCCTGCATATACCTCACCTGTTTTGACATTTTTTTTTTCTGGTCAAAGAGGATTATTGTTGTCTTATTTGGGTTGAGCCTTACCCAGTTTTCTTGCAACCAAATATTTCTTTCAGTTGGGTACCTCTAAGTGAACAAGTGTTTTGTAAGACTCACACTGTAGACCTTTGTTGCAAAAGGTATAGGGAACTGCAAGCTGTCCGTACAGCAATGAAGATGTCGGCATCACTACCTTTCTGCTGTCCCTGTTTTCACTCTCAGTTAACACGTCTTCCTGTAATTTTCTTTAGTTTAAAAAAGGTCTCCCCTCACCACTACCGCCACCCGAATGCCTGGAAAAAGAGCAATACAGAAAAATAGATTTAGATAATCCCCTATCTAAATAGAAGAGAGGTGCATTCATGAACAAGTATTTATGTAAACATGCTATCCTCTTCCTCCTGTGTATGTGAATTTGCAGCACCTACATGGGAGTTAGGTACTTATCTTTGCCCAGAAGTGGTTTTGCAAAGAAACCAGGCTTATAGTTTAAGATCACCATCATCATCAAGTCAAAGGATATAACGACACACATTCAGACATGGACAATTTCCTCATGTAGTTCCCTTGGATTTACCATTCAGTACCTCCCTCTGCTGCTACTGAACCCAATGACTTCTAGTTATCCGGGATATTACCATATATGTGTTTATGCAAAAATCATTGCACAGTCAGGTATAACCTATTTATAGGCCTATCTCTTCCATGCACTGTTGAATAATTAGAGGGAAGATATCCATAGCTGTTGGGCAAAGGATGAGCTTCAAGCCCCTCCACCACTTCCTCAGTTCTTCTAACACATGCTAGAAGAGTTTTTCTATTCTGTGTCCTGCTGGGATTAGGTTTTTCTAAAAGTGAGGTTTTAGAATTGGGTTTAAAAGTTCGAGCATCATGAGCATCTGAAAGTTTGCTTTTAATGTTTAGATAATCCCAATCTTTCTGATCACTGTTTCAACCCCCACCCTGGCCCCAAACTCTTAAGACTTTTGCCCTTGTACAAGGACATCTGGGGAGTGTCAGCCCAGAGGATGAACGCAGGAGTGATGTGGAAACAACCAAAAGTACACTGCCTATTGTAGCGAGTGCTTTTACAAGAACCTGGGAAGAAAAAAAAAAAAAAGCTATGTGGGATTGTTTCCTTAAGCCAGATCAAATCTTAAGTATACCAGAGTAATGTCTGTAATTGCTATAAACTTTTAGGAAACAGTCCAAGAAATCAATTTGGATAAAAATTCTGGAAAGATTTTCCTGAATTATTTTTTCCAGTTCATTCCAGTTAGAAAAATCTTAACTATATTTATTTGAATGTCATTAGGTGGGACATTGAAGGAAGTTTCCCTTTTTACTGACTGTGGGCTTCCAGAAAAGTGTGTAGCCCCTGGGATCCATAACATTTCCAAGAGGTGGGGATATACTGAAAATGCTAAGACCATATGAGTGCATATTTTTATTTTATTTTATTTATTATTTTTAATAGCCCTTCAAACTGCAATTCCTTTGGCAGCATTTCTCACAGGGCCTTCAAAACAAGGTTTCCACCTGCTTTTCATGCTGTCATTGGTCTGTTTGTGCTTCTAGATAATGTAGATTCTGCATTTTTGTTATATGGTCCAGAAAACTCCGCATTACTGAATGCCATGATAAAGGGACAACATACATACTTTCTGATGGATTCGTTTTCTGTCCCATAGCTCAGCAGGGATCCTGGAGCACTTGAGTAACCCCTACAAAACCTAGAGGAGAAACAGTGGAGTTGGGAAGATTCAGATCCTGTATGATGAGTAAAATGGCTTTACTCACCCTGAATGAGGGAGTGAGGCTGTAAAAATGAGTCCACCTTCTGTTTCTGCCTCCTTTTTTATCACTCACCCATGCACATAAAGAGAGGGAGAACCTATACGCACACAACTACCCAAGCACCCTTTTGGCAGAGAGGTTGATTCAATGTCTCTCACAACATACACATCTGCAGACCTGTCCTGCTTCCACTGACATCCCCTATAGTGTCCTTTCAATGCACAAGCTCACCTGATGTAACTAAAAAGAAATGGGAAATGTTTTGAATCTCCAAATTTCTTTCAGGTGATCCCACATGTGAAATCTGACAAGTTAATAAAGTAGAAGCCTGTATCCATTTTTCTTCACTGACACACACTGATTGGCTTCAGCATAAGTGAGAGCTGTTTAAACGTGTTGTTTCAGTGATCCCCTGGGCCACCAGAAGATATATGCCCCGCTCAGGTCCTTCACAAGCTTCAGGGAGGACTGTGCATTTTGCTGGACCTCCCCACACAAATGAATTTTCCTTCTTCGGAGGGAGAAAACAAACCAGCCCCTTTAAAAGAGTGGAGCTGTGCTGCACTACTGCGGGACCCGTTCTGCTAATGTGTTCTCATCCGAATGCAGCACTCCCTGTCTGATGCTCTCCTTTAGCACTGGCATATGCACACAGTCAGCAAAGGCACTGGTGCTGCTCTCCTTTCCTTCACACAGGGGCTGAGGACAACCTAAGTACTGATTGTGTATATGACGAGCTAATTTTGCTCCTGTCTCAGCACCTTTCCCTGGTTTGTCTCACCAAGTGGCAGCTGCAGCAGTCAGGACGGGTATCTAAAGTGCGGTGGTGCTTAGTGTAAGTTCTCACTCTGATCTGGATTCACAATCAGCACAGAGAGCCCTGCTCAGTAATCTGCCTGTAAAGGCTGCCTCTCCACCTTCTCATCCCCGGTCCAGGAGCCTATTAAATTAATGAGACAGAAGTCAGTGCAACAGCAGTCAACACGTTATTGGTGCACAGCACTGGTGCTGTTAC
The DNA here is from genome assembly GCF_009819795.1 of Aythya fuligula. Classification (NCBI taxonomy): domain Eukaryota; kingdom Metazoa; phylum Chordata; class Aves; order Anseriformes; family Anatidae; genus Aythya; species Aythya fuligula. The sequence continues at coordinate 51,266,164 of NC_045560.1, forward strand.
AATGTGCCTGTTTTTTCTCCTGGGACATTTAATTTCCGCTTCTCAAATGAGCTGCAAAGCTGTGAAGCCTGGCAGTGTTCTTTCTAGACACTCTGTGATGCAGATAATGAGGGTACTGATAGGTGCCTAGGAGACTGTGATGGCTCTAAGCACAGCTATGGTCTGATAATGCTTTATGCCAGTAGTGTCACAGCGGAACCACTATCATCCCTCAAGGAATGGTTCATCTTTATGTGTAATACAGCAGCTGTCACCTAAACGGCTAATGGGGAAGCAAAGTAGAACCTTAGTGCCAGTAATCTTTGTCACTTAATAATTTTAAAGGTATCAGACTTCAGTAGCTCCCGCAAGTTCCAATAAAAAGTGTGCTTGCCATTTTTTTATTTTGTTTGCCATGGATTAAATGTAAATTGAGAAATCCGTGATGCAGCTCCGTGCAGATCTAATTTAGTATAATTTGAATAGCCAAGTAATTAAAATGTATTATAGGTATAAGATGCCGGGATGGTGGAGTGTCTGCATTTAAGAGGAAGATTTATTGGGCTCACTACATCCACAGTGAACCTTCTACAACCACATTAGCTAACATCTGTCGGAAAATGTCGAGATGCAGGGCATAAGACGTATCCTCTCGGAGTGTATGCTTGCATGTATTTGAACAACAGGCTAAGAATACAGAGCAACATTTGCAAAATAAGCTCCTCGGGAAGACAGCGTGTCCCTCTGTGTGTGCTGTATTTGACTAATTTAGGAGGTTGGACAGAATGTGTGTGTGTACATATAAGATATACGTGTGTCTACATACATGCATGCAAGGCGGCATAGGTGAATGGGTACCTTTTGTGCTGTGTGTGTACACAGGGAGAGAGGGGAGACACGCAAATACACAAACGTGCTTCTGTAGTCTTTTTCCCAATTAACGCTGGTTTCCCACAGTGCTAGAACTGCAGTTTCATTCAATTCCTGAAGGCAGGTAATGATAATAATTAATAGGACAGTTGACACACATGACGTGAGTATTGACATTGCACTATTAGTGTTTCCTGGAAGATTATTTTGTTTGTTTTTGTGTAAGTGCTTGAGATTATAGCTGGTGATTTAGTAGGATAGGGGAACAGCTCCTCGAGAGGAGCTGAGCTCCTTTCAGTCACACCTCCAGACAGACTGATAATCTTTGGGGAGTTAGCACACTTATGCTGGGGAAGGTTAAGAGGAGAGCAGTGTGGAGACGTGGCTGTCCAGTAATTGTCTGGGGGATGAGTTGCAGATCCTGACAGCCCCCAGTTCAAACTGCCCTGGTGCTACACACTCTGTGTGGATAAATCAGAGGATGTTTTTCTGGAATTTGAGAATCACATTTGATGGGAAGAACACTGTGATTGGAGTTACAGAGCTGCTTTCTCAGTGACTGAGAAGCAGCAGGATTGCTAAAGCAACATCAGGCAAAAACGAGTGGTAGGAGAGACCATAATGGCACAGATTACCATGACCCATGCCGAATATTTAAAGGAATGCACAGACTGGAAAATATCTGCCATTTGGAGCACTTTGGCAAGCGTTGAGCTGAATTTCCTGCCTGCCATGCTGCTTGCCTGTATTTGTTATTATCCTTTTGTCTGCTGTGGAGGGCCCACAGTCAGCTCCGAGCAGGCGTGCGTTCGCTCTGTGCTGACCCACAGGAACAGCACCAGTGGAGGTGCTGAGCCTTTTGCCTGGGAGTTAAATATGGCTGAGGAAGGTAAGCATGTAGGGCTGGTGTCTCCTTCCTCTGTCTTTATGCAGCACTTGCAGCAAGGAGGACCTGGACCACAACAGATCCCTTAGGCATGATACAGGACATGCAGAAAGACAGAGTAGTGGTGATGGAGAAAGTAGCAAAATACTGGCTACCACCTAGACTAAGGGAAATGTTGAATGACTTCAGAGGGGACACAGCAAGCAGGCAGATCCATGGCACACCAAATCCAGTTTTAAAGAGTGCAGAGAAATACACTTTAAAAGAACTACTGTTTGAACTACTTGTGTGCATTGCTGGGTTGTAAATTAGCCTTGATAACCTAGGAAAGAGATTTTGTTTTGGGAGAGTCTGAGGAATGGGTGCACAGCATGTCTTCACTCACAGTGTAAAGTGTCAGGGAGGGAAAGAGACAATAATGAAGACCCTGGACTACCTCGGACACTGTCACCTTTCCTCCGGACTAGGAGGTGGGTTACAATACAATTTTATTTTAAAAATTATTGAAAGTATTCAACTAACATATTTCCTCTAAAATACAGGACTACACATGGAGTTCTCCATAGGAAGGTGATTGCCGTTGTTAGGATGTTTACCTTATGGAGAAACTGATGAGGCTATGTTCACAGAAAAACAAACGATCTTAAAAAGGTGCGGTTACCAACACTTCTCCATAAATTACAAACATGACTATACTTGGTTTTGTAAGAAGACTGTATGATTACAAATGATAGAGGTAAATCTATTTCCTTCTCATTTCCTTCTCAGTGCATAACTAGTACTTGGAGCTCCCTGCCCCAGGATGTCTCTGAAGGAAGGATCTAAGAGACCTGACAGAGGTCTGGTCCTGTGAGTGGAAATCAAGAGCATCTACAGGGCTCCTACCTGAGGTGGGAGGGTAACACTCTTGGTATGGCTCTCCACATGCCCATGTCATGGGCATTGGGATGCCTGTTCACACCTGCTCCTTTCTGGTGAATTTCTTGTTCTTATGAGGTGTGTATGGATATAACAACATATAACTACAAAGTTCAGGGTTAGGAAACAACAGAGATGAGAAGAAGTGTGGATTGCAACAGGTTCTTGACAGTGATAGGCAAGCTGGCAAACAAAGAAACTTGGAGGACAACTGTGTGCCTAGGACAGGGGATGTCCAGGGCTTGATAAAATGGGAGAACACCTTGGCACCAGTGCCATTTACAGGTCACATCCTGCTGCAGAGGGAAAATATCCCACCTAGTTTCTAAATCTAGCTGAAGACCACTTTATGTCACCCCCCCTTAGCTGTCCCATCTGATCCCTATGCTGCAAAGAGACACCAGTCACACTCTACCTCTCTATGCACCCAGGCTGGGCAGTTCGGAGATTTCTGTGCCGCGTCCCTTCTTTATGCCTTCTTTCTTGAAAAGAGTGAGTTTGCAGCCTCTGGGGAGTTGCCAGCTCTATTATCCATGCTTGGCAGATAGAAGAACGCAAATACAATACAGCAGCAGGTGCTTGGTTTTCCTACTAAATTGGAGGTATGAACTTGTGTTTTCAAAACCACTGGGTAACTATGTGCCTGGGGCATATCTTCAGAAATGTGAATCACTGCAGTCCATTCTCTTGGATCTTTCTGTCTTCACCAGCAGGCAGCAGAGCAAGCAGGGGAAGGAAGCTGGGCTGCTGTTACCTGGGCAGCCAGCACATCTGGATTTTAGCCCAGTCTGTCTCCGCTTCTCCCTTCCAGCATCTTGAAGCAGAGATGATAATACTTTCCACCCTTCTAAAATATGAAGGGAGAGGTAGTGGTTTTTATTAGTTTGACTGATTTAACTGGAAAAATTTTCAGGCACAGGGTTTTTCTTCAGGCCTGACATGGACTTTTTCATCCTTTGCCTCAAACCTGAGAAAACGATTGTGCACCCAGAACCTTGTCTGCATTTTCCAGCTGCATTGATTGCTCTCATAAAAGATACTGCCCCTCCCTACAGACCTTGCCTCACTTGTGTCCTTACTTACTCCATCATAACTATGCCAGCACTTCTGCAACTAGAATTGGTGGATTTCCATCAGACTGAAATGCTATCATTAAGATAGTGAAGAAATGCAGGTGTAAGCCTTACACTTAAGAATAGGAAGAAAAAAATATAAGGAATGCATTTCCCCTTCCCCCTGTTCTTCCACATGTAAATCCAGGCTATTCACTGGAACATCATTAATCATGCTGAATTGTTGTGGTATGCATACATATGTAAAACATAAACTCCTGATGAGTACTCCTGCAATTTAGCATTTATTAATGTCCACTTAGTATAAAATGTGACATCATATTTTAGGTTAGCACTTCATTGTTCATGTAAACTATAAACATTGTGCACTGAAAAAAACAGAGGATATGATTTTCCTGCAGTATCTCTTTGACATGTTTACATAAAATATAAAGCTAATATATCACTGGGCATTGGTGGAGGTTTGATTTTTTTTTTTTTTTTGAACTGTGTGTATTGTGCAACACATATAGCTCTGCGATAATATTTTTAGGGCATCTATTTCTACAGTGGAGTAAACTTTGTGAGTAATTGCTACCTGCAATTCAACAAAGTATATTTCAAATGTTTTCACTGTGCCAAATATCAGCTGATGCACCTCTTATTAGTATAAATGGCATAGATTAGTGTCAGGCATTTTCAACAGTGAAGAAATTACAGAAGCCTGCATGGCTCATTAGGCTCTTGTTGCATGTTAAAGAGGGCCAGACCTTATTAATAAGAGGAAAAGGGAAAAAAGACAGTATAATGGGAAAAGTATAAAACAGCTTTTAAGAAAAGAAAGCTTTCTGGTTTGGAGAAAAATAAAAGCATCAATTAACCTTTTCCAGTCTCTGAACACTTTCTAAAGTCATCTTAGCTTTGTTTCCACTGCATATATAGATTATATATAAAGATTTCAAGCTGAGAAATACTGCTCACAATCACACTGCACCAGCGAGAACTATTTTTGATGACTGAATGCGTTACACTGTTTATGTGGGTCACAGTTTACATCCTGCTTCAGGAAAGTATCACTGTTTAAGTTAGGACATGCACCCACGTTTGACTTGAAGCTCTTGCTTATATCCCACTGAAGTGAATATGATTTAAGCACTTATTCCCAGTTAAGCACCTGGTGCAAGCAAAAGCTATGGAGGAGAAGGATGGATTTACAATAAATTTCAGAGCTCACCATAATTAAGGCCTCAGCCACATGGGTCCTGAACCCGCAAGCGACACATCAGCACTGTGCACATAGTCATATCAGTGTCTTGTAGGCTACATGTAAGGAAAAGACAGGTGTGGGCAGAAACACATCTTCATGAGATGAAGGCCTTCATAGCACCACTCAGCCCAGCTGGCAGTAGGCATGGGGCAGCTCTTGCTCACAGTTTTGCTTTCTTTGCCTGTGATTTCCTTGGGCACTGAAAGTGTTATTGCTTAGGAAAGGAGAAAGAGGGTGTGGAAGGATAACCACAAACACGGTTGCCAAAAACCTACTCTCATTGGGGCAGTGAAGGAGAGCTTGTCCTCTCTTTGATGCAACAAAATTGAGTCTTGCTGTTGATGCCAAGAAACCTTGAGCCTTGACCCCTTCATATGCACTCAGGGGTTGGCACTGCAGAAGAACATGGCTAAACCCAGTCACCCACTGGTGTTGCACAAGCAGAGAGGGGTTTCCAGTTTCTTTAGGCTTGTATCTCTGGGTTTAATCTGTTTTTCCAAGCCAGCCTGCTATTTAGTGTCACAGCTGTTAGATCATACACATGTATGACAGGGACTTCCTAAGGAGGAAACATGTAGTGGACACCATTTTGGCAGAAAATAGATACATATAAAAGAGTTTGAAAATCACAGTTCTAAGCAAATTAAGCTAAACATAAAAAAAATCTAGCCTTTCTCACTTGGGATTTGCATACCCCATGATGTGACCACAAATGGGAACACGTTGTGCATTTTGGCCAAAGAGGTCCAGGTTTTCAGGCACCACATGAGTGGAGTGGAGCTGCTCCCGATTTGAAATATAAATCGGGGGTGAGTTAGTGAGCTACTTCCCATGCCAGGCACCACAGATCAGCGTATTGAATTTCTTACATTTTTTTCCCTGTGTGATTAGCATTTTACTTGAGTCTGAGACATTAATCAATAAAAGCAATACCCTGTAAACAGAGTAAAATGAAAAAGCAAGTGCTGCATTTTAATAATATAAATAGAAGACAGGGTGGCATGAGGGGCCAAGGCAAAGCCTGCAATCTGAATACCATCAAAGGTAAAAGAATTGAAGGCAAAGGAAATTTTCAAGGCTGATTGCACACAGATGAAGAAAAAAAAAAAAAAAAAAGGAAAGAAAGATAAAATATTGAACACTGGTTAGTGTGGGGGATGTGCCTGAAATATTTTATTTCACTGTGTTTTAAAAAATTTGTCCTTGCTACAGCCTATTTTCAGGGCAGAGAAGAACAGAGAGGGGAGGGGGAACCCAACCCCTGGACTCAATAAATTAAGTAGAACAACATAGAAAAATATTTCAAACATCGCCATTAAAGCAGAGCCAAGTTCTTAATAATAAGTCCACTTCACAGTTTTTGTTCTTCAAAGAACACTGTCACAGCAGTTACTTAACAAAAAATAATTTAAAATTTATCTCATTGTATGTGGTACAAAATATCATGCTGGAAGCCTGAAAATAATAGCCAGCTGCTGTTTAGTGCTCTCCATCCAGGGAGCTCAAGTGCTCAGGGAAGCTGGCAAGTATTGCCTTGTGGGCAGGACACACTGAGGACTTGCCCCACCACCACCACCCAGGCAGAGAGGAAGCCCATGGAAGAGCTGACATTGCCTGCCTGCTTGTTCTGCTTGGTACCCAGCAGGTACTTCCTCGGTTTTGCCCTTTTGACTTTGCTTCCTCCCCCTCTCCATCCCAGTATTCTCAGTGTAAACAGGTTTCATTCGTGGGTTGCTTTATTAAGTTTCTATGGAGCCACAGCAATTAGCAAGGTGAGCTCCCCAGGTTTATCTTCTGAAGGCTCCTCACAAAGACTCACCAGATAGTTACGCTTTTTCATTACAGCAAAAGACAGGATTTAGATTTCAGAAGATATTTAGAATAAAAAAGTCAGGGAGAGAAATATCTGAGGTTCAGAAACTCCACAGAAGTCTCCTCTTAACAGGAAAGAGTCAGAGTGCCCAAATTTGTTTCAGGAGGTTTCTGTCCCAACTGTTGAAGGTTGCTGCTACCTACTTTTCACCTCTTCTCCTGGCATGGAGTCCTGGATCAAAATCCTTCCCATCACAGGCTGAGAGGTGTTTATTCCCATATGAGATAGCCTAGGTAGTTTTTAACAGTTTTTAACCTCTAGATTCCTATAAAAATAATCTAGTGGAGATCTGGTCTATCCTGTAGTAAACAGGTTCCCAAACAGCAGGCTTTGTCTTCTTTTGGTGGACCCTTTGGTAGCAACATGTGGACCCCAAGAGGTCTGCAGAAGACGATACTAAATACTGTCAAGTTAGGGAGGTAGCAATGAAAAAGACTGATATCTGAGAACCCCCTGAGTAACTGGCTTACTACATGGCAAAGTGTGGGTGCTTGTTGATCCCTCTCTCAGAAACACAAGGATGCAACCATGGGACTTGGGCTCACTGCCTGATGGACTGCCTTCCTGCTTCTCTGCTTGCTCAAAGCTTTACCTCAAGGTTGCATGTCCCTTAGAAAATGTTTCTGCTGCTTGTTACTTAAGCAGGATCAAAATGTTTGCTGGTGTACCAAAATGTTAGGGATGGTAGACAATGGCTTGCCTACACAAAGTGGCAAGCTACTAGTCTGATCTTACAACATGGGGGTAAGGATGCAGCTGCAGCTCAGACTGTAGGACTGAGGTGAAAAACAATAGCAGAGCAGATGTTTCCCTGCACAGCGTGGAATAAAAAGAAACATCTGGCCCTTGGCCCCTAAAGGATATTTCTCACAGCGAAGAGTAAATTAAGGGTGCATTGAGGATGCAGGGACTCGGCTAAAAGGAACTGCTGCCTCAGTAACCATCTCTAGCCCAGCTTCTATCTTCTGAAGCATAATGCCACTTAAAATATAGGTCAGAAATAACTCCTGTAAGACACAGGCAATGAAGTACAGACATCAAAGTATCCACAAAATATATTCTACTATTTTGTCCAAACAAATAAGTAAACAAACAAAGGAAATATTTTTAAACATACATCAGTTATACGCTGCAGGATAAAACATGCTTTTTTTTTTTTTTTTTTTTTTTTTTTTAATCTATTGAGTCATAAATCTCTGTATTTCCCTTTGTGTTTGATCTCATATATTACTTTGAGTTTCTAAAATGATAACAAGGCATGCATTAAAAATATTTCTCTTATTGTTACATTTCAAGCACGTTTACTGTTAGCTGCTTAGCTTCATTATGTATCATAGTCTGAATCTACAAATCAAGTATAATTAGACTTAGAGAACTGATTGGATTTCTAATTAAGCTACATTGGAAACAACAATGCACAATCAGTAAATATTCTGACTAGGTACATTTTAAAGAGCAACTCTTGGGCTTTTTGCTGATGACTAGACACCAGTGTCATTAAATTTGTTGGTGGCAAGCAAATTTTAAAGCTAAAATAGAGGCAATTAGTAAAGATCTTGAAATATTTAATCACGTTTGTCCAATTAGTGTGCAATTAGGCAATGGTGTGGCGTGGGACAAACATTCTGCTTCAGTGTTTGGTAGAGAAGGATCCCTTTGAAATTTTGCTATTTAGTTTATTGATATATAAAAAGGAAGTTATGGTTGTAATTTCCAATTTAAAAAAATACTGTGCAGATGGTCTGACTATATATTTAACAATGTTAAACAAAACTAAACAAGGGAAGCATGTTACCTGAAATTACACAGCTGTGATCAGTGAATAAGCTCCAGATCACATTAGATTACAGCTGTGGGCGTCTTGATCACAGAAGGTGCCAGGTAGTTACGCTGGTAAAACCCAAGCTATGTAAGCTGGCCTGTCACATCTCGAGATGACATGATAATTTTGTCCTTGACTGAAGACACGCTTTCTCTTTGGGCTTTGCCTTGTTGTTTTGCATTCCTTTCAAGAAGCCTTATGTTGGCAAGTTCATTGTGCAAGGTAAAGTGGTAGCTTCCCGTGAACAAGCCAGTTAATCATTATCCTGACTTGCCTTCATCCTGGGGATCTGACTTCCTTTTGGCAAATTTTAGGCTCTCTTTTAAAAACAATCCCTATATGCATTGGTTGTTTTACAAAACTTCAATGAACCGTTTTGGCCAGCGCATTTAAAGTGCCTGTTGTAATGCATTTTAACATATAACCCTGCATTGAAAATGTCATTATATCGGTATTTTATCAAATCCGTTTCCTCTGTGTGGCTACGTGCAGATAATAAAGGGAACGGTGCCAGGGAATGTCCCCAGGTGCTGGAGCTCAATTACGTGGATTGTTAAATTGTTGGAGAGGTCCTTGGCATGGTTTTGGCTTGGGTCAAGCACAGCTCTCCCAAGCCATCCCTGGACACAGCTCAGGTGTTAACTCTGGCCAGAGACTGTTCCCAACAGGCGTTTTTGGAGGGGAGGAGGATTAGGAGAATGGAGTGGGTCATTTTGTGCCAGCTGGCCTCCACGTCAAAGTACATTTAACCTTCTAATATTGATAGTCCCCGTGGGTTCACAAGGAATTCATTTGAGGAAAGATATCTAACACAACTAACTCAGAATGACGTGGATACCAGCCCAGATCCCTGACTTGTTCTCCTCTGAAATGCTCATCTTATTTCCACCTCCTATTCAGCATAGACTAAAAAGCATGGGAATACTCTTTTTTTTTTTTTTTCCCCTCAGTGATCAAAAAAGAAAGAGATTTGGTTTAGCTGTTGTTTGGATTTGTTTTTCAGATTTTTTTTATTATTATTTTTTATTTATTTTCTGAGAAGAGAATAATAGGTGATCAAATTTTAAAATATCTTTCTATATATTTCTGGTAAATACTCTCACTTTCACAGTGCTGTTTAGTTATTGTGCATTTAAGCATTGTCAACTTTATTTTCACATATGAAAAAAATGTGTTTGATTTCAGTGTTAAAAAAAATACTGAAATAAAGCAAAGAATGCTTCCTAGAAATGCTGTGCTTTGTTTTCTTTGATAGGTACAGACCCAGAAATTTGAAGTAGAGAGTTTTGCCTTGCAATCAGGTTGGTGTGGGAGGAAATTTTATGAGCACAGTTGTATTAATTTCTTGAGCAACGTTAACTCAAAACAAAATATAGTTGAACCAAAAACAAAAATGATGCCAAGAGGAGCACTACGTGGGAGAGGTATGAGACAAGGTAACACAGTGGAAAATAAAGAATTAGACATTAATCTATTCCTCAACCACACTCAAAAGCCACCTGGATCAAAGGCTAAATTTTGACCCTTGGCTATTCAAAGGTTAAAAGCAAAACCTCTCAGATTTGCTGTTTCCTACATCTTAGGAAGGGTTTACATCATGTTTTCCTGGGTGTCTTCTCTGGGAAGAAGAAAGGCCAGCACTCTCCTAGAGGGCTGGAACTCCATCAGCTTTCCATGCCTCACTTTGAATCTCCTGAATGGTGATTTGGAGCCCTGCTGGGAGGTGAACCTTGTGGTACATGAACCACTCAATCTTTTAATTATGATTATGTCACAAATAAAAATAACTGATAATAACATTTGCTGATATTGTTTTAATAGAAACATGCATGATGTCCTTAATTATGTTTTCTCAAGTTTCTAATGTAAAAAATACGAGCAGCAGGTCTTCAATATGTTGGCAAATTGACCGCCAAATCCTATATGAAAACAAGACATGAAAGTGGTATTTCACGGCCTCTGCATCACCATGCCTTTGTTCAAGTAAGAGATCAGGAAACCTAATCAATAGGCTACATGCCAGAAGATTGAATAGCCAGCTGGAGAGGCAGCGCTACGGAGGATGTAAGTCTTACAGTTAATGCCTTGTACAAATCACACAGGGCCTGGGAGGGGTTAATCAAACATGTATTGCTCTGAGTTACAATGGTCTTTCTTCTGCCTGAAGAAAACGCTACCTTTCACAGCTTTTTAACATCTAGAAAAAGAAAGGGACTGCTTCTCCAGTTACAGAAAGTTAGTAAACCATGCAGCTTTGAGCTGCACTTCGATCTAAGTACTTGTGTGTTTGTATCCAGGATTATGTACTGAACCTTCATGAACTGGAACCTTAACCCTCAGACATGCATATAAGTTGTAAATATATATATGTGTGTGTGTGTATGTATGTACATGAGCATTACTATATGTGTAAGACACTGTGCGTGTAAATGAATTGTGAACTTTGAAGAGAAAAAGAATGTTTCAGAAATTCAGAAAAGGAAAAACTTGTTTATTTGATAATGGAAACAAACCCAGCACTTGTAGGACTTGCTACTCATACACCACTGTCAAAACAGCTCTGGGTGGATGCACAGACCAGCAGATCCTCTGTAGCTGCTGAATTCCTTGCAGTGTTGTCTTTATCAAAGAGGTAAACGTAGATTTGAAAAATGGCTTTGATGTGCAAGACATCATAGAGCAGCAGCTCCATTCATTGCAGAGAGAGTCCATTATTTAAGTCTCTCAGGCAACTGTACAGACTCCCCATAAAAGGAAAAATATCGGGACTGTGGAAAAGAACCCCCCAACAGCATGTGTGATGCTGGCTTTGTGGAGGCTTTCCCTCCAGTTTTGGTACCTTGGTCCCGTGACACAGCATGGTGTGTGATGGAGGGATGGGGCACTGGGGTGCTATGGGCTGAGCAGGGGGCAGCATCCCCCATGGGCTGTTTGTATATGGGAAGGGGACAGGCAGGCAGGAGCAGGGGCAGAAGGGGAGCCCACCACCCATCTAGTGGCACAGCTGTCCCCAGAGCTACCAGGTGACGTGACATCCAGGCTCTGCTGTATGGCACTGGGGGAAAAGGTCTTCCCGCCTCCCCTCTTTATTGTCATAAACTGTGTGAATGCGCAAGAAAGGGTCTGTGAAATTAATTATACTGTGAGTGCTTGGTAACCAAATGAATTGTAAATTGTACATTATTAAAACAGCATCAGAGCACTGACTGATCTATTATTCTTTAGGGAAATGTACGAAGATAAGAGCTTTATGTGCTTTAGGGGTCTTTCCAGCTACCACTGCACAGCCAGCTTTGTAAGAAAAAATGTGGCAATATTTTGCTAGTCTGAGTTGCAACTGACACAATACTGTACTATTTATTTTTATTACATTGTCTAATATTTAATATATTCAAAATAGTGTACACTACCAGTGATATAAGCATGCCCAGTCCCTTTCTGTTTATCCTATTTCAGATGATATTTGGGACTAATCACCCTCACTATTGTGTCAAAATATCTGTAGGTTCAGAAAAAAAAAAAAAAAGAAAGAAAAAAAAGAGAGACATTTTAAGAAGCATGCCCTTTTGCACAGATCATGTAACTAACAGGATGTACAGCTATTGTTAGTCTGATCATTTTGCCTGCATATTGCTCCTTGCTGCCTACCTTTGTCTTTCAGCTTTAGCGAAGCTAGGCAGAGAGATACATGTTCTTACAGCACCCAGAAAAATCCTGTTAAAAAATACAAGGGAAGGAAAAGACAGCGGGTTTATATGTGTATGCGTGTTTTCCTTTCTTTCTTCCCTCTTCGCACTCCTCTCATGCAGTGTCTGATGTCCAGGAGACCTGGTTCCCACGTGTGCCATGGCATTGTTGGGAGCGCTACGGACCAAAAGCCATGCTACCTCCTGCTGCGGGTGCTGGGTTTCCGTACGGCTCCATCTAGGCACAGCCCCTGACACATGACCAGATGGCCCCTTTCACCCGATGCCTCCAGAAGACAGACATGTTCAACAGGGGTGTGTATGGGAGGAAGAGAGGAGCTTTTGTCAATGCCACTATTGAAGAAAAGGAAAAAAAGGAAAAGCGGTGGCTACTCTGGGATAGTTTTTCCCACAAGATCTCCTTTATATTCCCTCCTTGAAGAAAGATGCACAACAGTGTGTCCTTACAGCTGCTTGACACTGGAGAGGAGAAACAGCTGGAGAAACAATCTCTCTCCAGCTGGAGACACATCTCCCAAACAAGCTGTTCAAGGCAGACATGCAGTGGTTTCTACAGCCACCATGACAGTGGCCTCAAACCAATGGGTGAACATTTTGGGTTATTATACACTAGAGTAACCCTAAGTAAAAAAAAAAAAAAAAAGTTTCCCTCCAGCTGCAAGACCTAGATAGGCATTCAGCAAAACTCATCACTCAAATGGTCAAAGAAATGATTGCAACTTGAGTGAAGACCCATGTAAATTAAAGCACAGAATCTCAGGACTTGATTTCCCCCCCCCCCCCCCCCCCCCCCCCCCCCATTCAGGCACTGAAGACAATGAAATTTCCCTAGGTAAGCTATTTCCAAAACAGAGTAGGGCATCTTCGCCTGTTTTCCAATTTATCAACATAAAGAGGAGAATTGATAGTTTTGAGAATATGCATTCTTTCTAGCAACTCTCCTAACTCTATTTAAGAGTATAAAATACGGTGCTGCCTTTCTCCTCGTTCATCAGCCCCGAAGGAGTCAGTAGCATCTTTCGGGCGGCCTGTGCCAGGAGGTGCACTGCGTCCTTACACTCAAAAGAGGGCAGCATTTTACTGAGGCTGCCTGAAAGGACGGGGACGGCTCCAAGGATGTAGAAGAATGTCAGCGAAGGAAAATCACCGGTTACAAAACGTACACTTCGTCGTGTTCTGAGAGATTAAACTTAATGGACGAAATGCAGTGTTCCTACGACTTCGTAGTGATGAAAAAAAAAAAAAAAAAAAAAAAAGAAGTTATATTAATTGATCGATGTTATTAATGAGCACACCCTATGTATATTCAAGGAATTATTTGTATGGTCTGTCGTGCACCTATAAGGTTCCATTTCTGCAGCACATTGCAGTGACTTTGCCTCCAACTTTTGCACTGCAATAGCCAACTAATAATAGATGGATGCATCATGGATAAATACCTTACATGAACAAAGGGATAAACTGTGCCTGAGGCAATTAAAGAATTCACTTCTCCCTCATCAAAGTCCTGATTCAATGAATTTCTTCAAAATGTGCCTAAAATGTTACTAGGCCATTCTTTTCAATTACTTAAGTACCTGCGTAATGACTGGCAAATCCCATCCAAAATGAAGAGTAAGAGCTTTATGATTTGACCCTAAAGGACGTGTCTTCTAGTGTGAAATAATCAAGCCTGCAAAGAAAGATCAAAATGCCACTACTCACTTTAAACTATAAATTTGGACCTTTCTGATCACGTGTCCTCCCTCCAGCTGCCCACAGCTTGCCTCCTCTTTGCGAAGAGCCTGTCCCGTGTTTGTTCTGCCTACACATCAGCATATTATTAACTTGCACAAGGAAATTCTAAGGAACAACATATATTTAAAGTATATCCTGGATCCTTGGAATATTAGAGAGTACCCAAATGTAAGACAACGCTTTTTGGTTCCCCCTCCCTATTCCACATTTAGTGAAATGTTGCTCTTCTGAAAAAAAAATATACTGTTCGTGTTATTTGATGTGCTCCGCCAGGCTGTGTGAATCGTGGAAGATCCCCAGCCAGAGCAAATGCCCACCTTCCTTTCCTGTTTGCATACAGCAAACAACAGCTGTTGCAGTACTGAAGAAGCACACCTGATGTGCCTAACAAGAGATTTCTAAAATATTTGTCCCAAGATGACAGCCACCCTGCTACTAAGCATTTATTTCATGGAATCTGTAAATGGGGAGGTGCTGAAGTTGTGGCAGTTCAGTTTATCAGAGGCAGCAAGGTACTTGAAACTTTATTCTGTGACTTCAGGCTAAACCTGCATTACCAGAAGGATACAGACCCATGCCTGGGGATAGCTGTTTCCCACACACCTTAAATACTCACTGAAGAATCCCTGATGGAGCCTGCTGAGCCCAGGTTTGCGTGCTGCTGTCCCACAGCCACTTGCCCTGCTTTCCCCGCGGGGCTGTCCCTCCGGTCCCCGAAACATGCCAGCTGAATGCCTTTGCATCAGCCCTGGGGAATCTGGCACAGCATCTCCAAGCAAACCTGCCAGGAAGCAGGGTCAGCCCTTTGCAAATAAGCCCTGCCTGATCTGAGTAATACAAACGGACGCCTGGAAGATTAATTCATCCCTATAATAATACAACCACTGTTTGCACAAACCAGTGGCATGCAAGAGTTTCTTATTAAAATACTCAGGATATGCATTAAGATCTCACTCAACATAATAGGTCTTAAGGAGAGAGGAGGGAGAGAGAACGAGTGCAGAATTTTCTTGCTTACAGTTTCCCACTCTTTCATCAGATTTGATATAAAACTACAAGCGGCGTTGTAAATGGACTGACGAGTTGTCTAATTGTCTAGAACAGCCTCACGTAATTTATAGTGTCTCCTGATTTCTCTTTTGTAACCTCCAGAGCCGTCTGCAGTGAATCATAGCATCTCTTCCTACTCTGAGAGCATACCAGGGTATGATTTTCCCTTTGTTTCCCACTTCCCCCAGTATGGAAGCATGCACATTTCCACCAGGTTTGTTCCTACTGTATCAATCCTTTCACAAGTGATTCCAGTCAGCCCTTTAGAAGTGGAATCCAAAAGATTATTTTTACTATTTCCATTCTCCACTGTGGTGGTTTTCTTGCAGAAAGGGTATCTAACCCTATATGCACATATATGAATATACATTTGCATCAGGGATGCATATCGACACAACACTTGTCACAGAATGCAAATATGCTATTAAAACTAACCGTAGGAGAGAGAACACATATATAGATCAAATCTCCAAGACACTTGAATCGCCCTTCAAGATGCCCTACCACTAGCCACAGACCTGACATCTCTTTGTAATGCAGTCCTGAGACACTTAATCTGCTTGCTCTCTTACCCAATGTAAATCAGCAGTGAAGTTGTCCACGGAGGAGCAGGGGCTGGGGAATGACTCTGGCCTGATGGGCTGTCTCTTTCTAGCTGCATGCACAGTGGGGCTGCTCACTGAGTTTTCAGTGTGCCTATTTTCTCGGGCTCTTTTCCAGCAGGGAGTAGGAAAGCAAGAAAAAACAGAACTGGTGTAATGCACAGGGTAAATCAGACCAGCTCATTGTGAAATCTATCGCTGTGCATGATTGTTATGATAATAAACGCGGGTGAGCTCTGGTTATTACATGCACAGCCCTGTACTAACTGCTCCCTACCGTTCGCCCGTTCTCTCACTTTAGCAACACCCCACACACCTGTTCAAATAATATTACTATTACCTTGTGTTGACACCACATCCACCCTTTCCTTTCATATAATAAGAGCTCCTGGTGAACTGTAAATGGAAAGCTTGTGGTAGCAGAAGCCGATTGTTTACCTGTCTCCAGTTTGTTGCCACAGATACTTGGTAGGCAGAAGTGAACAAAGATCAGTTTGACATCCTTGTTAAGCAGGATTTGCCCCCCACCTCACCCACAAAAGGTTACTAGTTGCTATTCAAGCCTGAGCTCCGCAGGTGTGCCATCACACCTGTCTGAAAGAAAACAAAATACAGTTTGTTTCATTACGGCTATTGCCCTAGCAAAAGAAAGAAGACCTTGCCCTGCAACACAGGCACAAGCATTTGTTTTAATATTTCAGTGAATCCGAACAAACACGGGCGGATATCTCTGTTTATATTTAGCGTTCAAGCCGAACGCAATGAAAGCGCTCCCAGCAATCGATGGCAGCGAGCATCAGCTCCACTGTTCCTGTGAAGCTCGAGGCCAAGTGCAAAGCTCAGCTCCAAACCCATCTTGCAGTGTCAAAGGGGGTTTTGTAACTTCCCAAGCTTTTCTGCCAGCCACGTGTTGCAGTGGGAGCTGTGGACAGCAAGTGCTGGGGCAGGAGCAGGGGTGGGCTTGCCATTTGCCATTTTCTGTTGGCATTGAGACACTGCTGAAGGTGATGGAAAGACTTCAGTAGGTATATGATCAAGAGCTGAGTCACTGGAGTTCCCAATGTTTTCGGTAGAAGCACCCCCACCCCCCAAAAAAAGAATTCTAACAGCAACAATTTGCCCATTTTCCACTTAGAGTAATGCTCTGCGTTGCTTTACATCCTTATTAAACTGCTCCTGTTCTGGTTTAAAGGGTGATGTTTGCACTCAGCTGTAAGGTGTTTCTGCCTTTAGAATAGGAAGTATAGTGGATGCATAGAACCAGCTGGTTTGGAAAGGGTTTATATACTGGGCTGCAACCTGTGTAGAGAAATGTCCTTGAGGCAGGAAGCATATTTTATTTATTGCTTTATTTATTGCATACGTCAAGTAAATGGAATCCCAAATTATGAAGATGCAAAACACAGTGTGGGTATTTATCAGCACTGAATGTTTTTATGTGCTCCAAGACAACTTGGGGTTTCCCTGCTGACTGTGAGCAGCTTGCTGGTTTTGAAGATCTAGCACCTTTGGAACTGAAGGGATATGCTGAATTTTAAGTACTTGGAAAGAGAATTAATTGCATGGACAGCAACATTTTCCTTTTTGTTGTTGTTGTTGTTGTATGCTCATCAATAGCAAATGATGAAGCCTCTGGGGGATATTAACATGAGTAAACTAAACACAGGAGTGGGACTGTTTAAACAAGGTGAGACAAAAGCCTTCGTACTACAAGCAAATGACTTTGATAGCTTTTTTTTTTTTTTTTTTTTTTTTTTTAATATTTCCACCTCTATTGTTGCAGATGTCTGCATTTAAATAGGAACTTTAACTTTCTCCTCCCAGGTTCTCTTCCTTCATTAGCCTGCATAATTTCACAGGCCCTCTTATCTCTTGGGCTATTTCTACTAGGGCCTGGGAGCTCTGCTGGGTTCCCCGTGTAGCTGTCTATTGAGGTGGAACCTCCTGCCAGGAGCCTCCTGCCTTCTTCCCCACTGTCCATGAACAGGAAAGGATTTGCCCCAGCTAATAGTTTCAGAGGCATAAAGTCATCTGTGTGCATGCCTCCATGCCCATTTGCCCTGCACCTTCACACCTACCCCTGGCTATGCTCACTGCCTGGCAAGGAGCCCCCTGAGTTGCACCCCCAAAAAAGCCCAACCCCAACAAAACATCTTGCTGGCACTTGAAGTCCCGGGGCATCTCACAAACGAGGGAGGCAAAGCGAGTGCTGGTACATCAGCTCCTGCTTACATGGTGAGCCTGTCCTACACATGGAGCAACGCACCGCTTCCTCACTCATGCTAGAGAAGGCAATGCCTTTCTGCACCATTATTTTCCCAGCACAGCACAGCTCCTGTAGGGGTTCCCCAATTTCTGGGCAGTCAAAAGGAGCTTCTTTCCATGTGGCACCCTCTCCTCCTGTCCCTCTAGGACCAGGTACTGCTGCCCTCCCAAGTCTTCCTGCCTGTTCCCAGGCTGTTAGAAAAGACAAGGAAGCAGTGGAAGGAGGTTTAAATATCCGGTCCTAAATGTGTGTAAGCTAGTCCCATTTGTCTGAACAATTCTTTTTCTGTTTCCACATTTTCATGGGGACCTTTCCAACCTGCTGAAAAGGCTGAGCAATATTAATTTTGAACTGTTCTGAACTGCATGCATAAATGCTAGACTGCTACAAATAGAGACGCCAGCGTCTCTAAATGAAGAGATGAATAAATAATAATACATATTAAAAAATGTCTGAATAGGAACTTACAGGATAAACAGTAACAGCTTCAAAGGAGCCATTGATCTATGGAGTACATAATGTGTGTGTTAAAATGGTTGTAATATTTATTTACATGACACAGCTCAGAAGAAGCCATTAGGGTCCTTAAGTAAATTATACATGTTGTGAAAATTGTCAAAGTGTTTCTTTTACCAGAGACAAGTGTATCCTGTCAGTTGATAAACATTATCTTTGGGGGAAAAAAAAAAAAAAAAAAAAAAAAAAAGGCAAGCAAACCCAAGGCTAAAAGAAGGTTAAAGCAGGGAAAAAAAAAAAAAAAAGAAAAAAAAAAAAAAAGAGGAGGGAGGGGGGAATAAAAATCAACCCTCATACCATGTCAAAGTGTGCTCCATGTCCATCAAAGGAAGAAAAGTTAGAGCTGCTCTACCCCGCGGCTCTTGCAGAGGGACTGCGAGTGTCTGTGTGCGAGTCCTGGGCACCAGCTCTTTTCCCTACAGGCCAAGCAGTGACAAATGGGGACTAACTCATTCCAGCCACCACCGCATCCTCTGTGGGGAAACGAGCTGCCCGCAGAAGGCTCCACTCTCCCCATGGCACGGGACAGGCAGGGTACCGCTGGCTGCAGGGGAGATGCTGCCTGCAGTGCTTGCGAGACCTCGAGGGGCAAAACAGGGGAAACGCTGCTGTGTGACACCCCATGAGGTTGGCACTCAGGCCCAGCACTCACCCAACACTTTTCTGATGGAGAAGGGCACTTGAGGAGGCATGGCCAGCACAAGGTGCCCGCCCTGCCCCACAGGCTGCATCCCCAGGGCGCCTGGTGCCCAGCTCTGCAGACTGCTCCTCTGAGGGCTGGTCCCTGCACGCCTGCTTGCCGCATTTGGGAAAGCAGCCTCCCCTGGTAGGCACAGCGTGCGAGTTTTCTCTGACATGGGAGCAAGAGTAAAGGATGGATGGATTTTCTAATGCAAGCGGTTGCAAAGGGGGGGAATATATTTAGCCTGTGTTTTCAGATCACATGTTCTGGGACTAGAGAGCACAACGCTTTCAATAGTGTTTGGGAAGCACGCTATTTAGCACTGCAAGCCTCACTATTAGAGAAGCCAGCAAATTGCATTGCATCTAAGACAATTACTTGAATTGCTCGTACTGTGGTTTCTTCTTTCTGACTGCAAAGGTTTTAAAGGAATGTGACTTGTACAGCTAGAAAGTGTTAAAAATACAAATAATAAAGTGCTGCTCTGCATCTGCATAAACCTGTTTATCCTATACATGGCTTATTTATTAACTCAGAACAACCTGCAGGACAGCTATGGCATTCCTCATGACCATTTCTCATGGAGCTGAAAACGCGGCAACTGCTTAAAAGCAATACGACATGGTTGAGAAAGTGAAAATAAATACCATCCCCATGTGAAACAGCAGGGAAAACGCATCTCCCACTGTAAGAGCTCAAATTTGGCTTTCATATGGAATCAACACCTCCAATCATTTGGAAATTTAAGAGGGGTCTCAGCATCAGTAAGGACTGGAAGCTCAGCACTGCAGCTCACTGAAATGCAGTATTAATCGCTGCTCTCTGTTGAAAGCATACAAGTTTGGGATAGAAAAGACCTCAGTCCCTCCCTCTTCTACTCCTTTTTGAGAACATTTTCTAGTCCTTTACAATTCCAGCGTCCCAAGCAACAGAGTTCTCACTGCCGCTGCTAGGAATGTGCTCCTGAATAAGTTTCCCTTACGAAGGTTTCCTAATAACCTCAGCTCTTCTTACACTATCTTTATTATCCAAAACATAATCCCCCTAGCAAAAATGAAGTAAAAAACATGACTACATTTTGTCTGTTTCATCTCTGCTTCTATAAACCAGAGCACATGTCATCATTGCGAATGGAAAGCGGGATGTTAGTTTGACAGCTGGTGACTTGCTCAAGGTCACAACAGAGTCTCAGTAGCAGAGCTGGGAACAGAATTTGGTATCCTAATTCCTAATCTGGCAGCCTCACCACAACTCTCATCACGCAATCAAATAGCTCCTTTTAAGGAATGCTTTTGTGACTAAGAGAAAATCCAAGGCGCTAGAAGAAAGAGTCCTTTTAATTCGCCTTTGTTCAAACATTTACGTCTTCTGCTGTATGGAAAACATGATTTAAACAAAATATGGGATTAAAGTATTTTGAAGGATTCTAGAACCTTTGAAAAACAAAAATAAATATGGCTGTATTTAGGGCTGTACTTACTGCAGCCATTAGTGAGCGATTAGACACTCCTTGCTTACGGTTTCACACATAGCATAAGGAATAAATCAAGACCAGCCTCTCCTATGCTTTAATAGAGCTTTTTCTTTTTGCATGCTTGTCAGGAATCCTATATGTGAAAATTTTCACAGCTCTTTTAGTAAGATTTCGGTTTTCTAAAGGCTGTAACTTGTTGCACCACAGTTGCTTTTTTAAGCAAACAAACAAAACAACAACGAAATCCTCAAACCGCTAAACTCTATGGGAAATTGCCCCGATTTGAAACAATCCACAAATTGGTCTGTTCTCCGTGGAAGGGCAGTCCAGCGATTTATCAGGTCTCCCAGGATACACCAGCTTTGATATCTGGAATCTCGACAAGGTAAGTTCATATTTTAGGACAGCACATTTTACTTGCTTCCTCTTCTGTGTAACAGAATACTGTAATTTGGCAACAGCGGAGAGAAACAAATGAGGGCATTGAGAACTAATGTTACTGAAAAACCTGTATACAAAATAAGCTGAGCTATAGAGCTCAGCTAAGCTGAGGACGACAAATATTAACAGGATAAACAAGGAAAATGAGTGGAAATGTAAGCCATTCCTGAGGAAAAAAAAAGTTGTTTAAATAAACAATGCAAAAATTCCCAGACTGCAGTAGAGAAAAAAATCCCATTAATAGCATTCTTACTGTCATTGAATTAGCTGGAGACACAGAACAATAGGTTCATGACTTAATTCTACAAGAACGTGTATTTCACTCATTAAACTACTATAACATGTGAGTTGGGGGGAGAAAAATTGGGGACCCACTCCCTGTCCCTTGAGCCAGGGACAAGCCTGTGAAATGCCACTGCCTTCAAAGCATTTGAAGTGACAGGAGGCCTCATGTTTGCAGACATGCAAGCCAGTTTTTGATTTGATCTTTATGCAATTATTTTGATTAAGAAAATGTTCATCTTGTTGACATTATCACTGTAGTCAATAGCTAATGACCCCAGCAGTTCATTACCTTATAAATATTTAACTTAATAGAAGAAGTCCCTTGGGTTATGGTACTTTTGACATTCGTATAATCTGAAACAAATCCTCTCTTTTTTAGTCAAACAGACCATGTTACACACAGTTGGCTAGCTATTTACAAAGCACCCAATTAAATCCTACTTAATTCTCCCACTCTGAAAATCCCATCTCACAAGCGCGCAGGCTACTGATCACACAAAATGAGCATCTTGCACCAAGCCCGGGCATTAGTTTACAGGCTGTAGAACTCGGAGCTTACAAAAGCCTGCCATAAAATGTACTTGCCCATCAAATAGTAAGAACAAAAAAAAAAAGAGGCAAGGAGAACGAACATGCAAATTAGGAGAATTGAAGAAATAAGCTGAAGAATCACAGTTAAAGACAGGTAAATCTAGTTTAATGTTCACATGTAGTAGTTACACATCACAGAGATTAAACAGGATTTTAACTGTAACATAGCTGCAGTGAAATGAAAGTCATCTTGTACTAGAAAAATAATCTTGACGCAGTTATCTGATTTTTGGTCTACTTAAGTTCATTTTAAGATGAGTTTACACCACTGATCATAATGACTTTGCCCATATGCCTTTCCGCAGTCCCCTATTAATACTCTTTGGACGAAGGAAACAGTAACTGTTTTTGTTAATGGTTTGCCCTTTGGTTGCAAGCAGAGAACTGTTTTCGCTTTTTAAGCAATTAATAAGACCGTAGGAATGCAGGTTTGCAGTTAAACCTTTTGGTACTAAATGAAGTTCCAGAACAAATTTCTTGATCTGATGCAACAGCAGATTTTTAAAAAGCTGATTAAAGATCTAAAGCATCACCCCATAATGCAAAAAGTAGATAGAGTTTGTCTATTTTCAGTAAAAAAAGCACTACATCTTACCGCTACTTTTATAGAACGCACTAAAAACCCCTGTGCCTAAATGACAAAAGTGTAGTCTCAAAATGTATAATACACTTACAAACATTTTTAGTCTAGATTGAGGAAAAACACGTTTGTATGGACTCCAAACAAGTTCATTTGCAATTAGACATCTCATGCAATCATGCAGGACCACTAGGTATAGCTGTAGGTTCCGAGTCTAAAGGATATTTGGGGACAATTGGGGACAAAAAAGCCCTACACATTCAAGGTATTTCCATATAAGCAGCTCCGTACTTGAGCTGCAGTTGCCTAAAGAGATTCCCACAGATTTAAAAAAAACATACACACCTTTATAATATTTACAAAAAATATTTAATTAAAAATATTTTATAATTACAGTAGTCTATTAAAGCATATACTTTTCTCACACTCATAGAACATCTCTATATATACACAGTATGAAATGCCACGCGTTTTTTATCTATACAATATGTAACACTCCTGCAGGGAGAAGAAAGTTCCCTGGGCCCCAATAAAACCATCTATTTGAAACAATAGATGTCAAATATATCTACAAATGCTCTGGTAGATTAGTAAAGCTTCAAGGATCGGCTGCTGGCTCCCTCAGTTACGCTCCTAGGGGCTCGGCTGGAGCTCGCTCCTCTGTCCCGGGGCAGGGGCGCAACTTTTGCCGCTGGGGGGGTCCGGCACCCCGCTGCCCCCGCCGCTCGCATCCTGCTGCCAGGCGGAGAGAAGAGGCGGCGGGTGGGGGGCTAGGGGGGGGGAAAAAAACCGCTCCGGGGGGCGGCTGGCTCTGCCGGGCGGAGCACGGGGGGGTCGGCTCGCTCTTTTTCTTTTTTTCCGCCCGGCCCCCCCCTTCTCCGCCGCCCGCCCCCCGCGGTGCCTCTGCGCGGCGCCGCCGCACACCTGTGGGAGAGGAATGAATAGAGGGGGTGTGTGAACCGCTCCGCTCCAGACCGACTGGCGCCACCGACAAAACACAAGACATGCTTGATCAACAACCCAAAACAAACCAGGTCAAACAACAAGCGCGGCTCCCAGGCTGGGCCAGGCGGAGGGATGCGCAGCTGCACGCCGCAGCCAGAAGCGCTCCGGGCAGGGAGGTAGGGGGGGGGTGAAAAAGGGAGGGGGGAGATGAGGGGGTGTTGGAAAAACGGTAATTAAAAGGAATAAAATAACCGCCCGGTAATTAAAGCTAACCCCCCGGAGCCTGCTGCGAATGCTTGCGGCCGCGCTCAACCCCCCCCCCTTCGCGACCACCGGGCTGGGGGGGCTCCCGGCGACCCGGCACTCACCTGGGGAGCGGCGGTCAGCGGCAGAGGATGCTGTCCCCCGGCTTGTTAACAGAGCCAGCCTGCACAGCAACGAGACGGCGCCGAGTTACGGGGGGAGGAACAGGAAGGGGAGACCCCCACACGCACCGCCACCCAGTCCCCGAGACACGCCGCTCCCCGTGCCACCGGCAGGAGATGCTCCCCGTCCCCCGCTGCCCCCCAAAAAACGCCGCACCGGGGCGGTTCGGGTGCCGGAGCCCCCAAATCCGCCGTGCTCGGCGGAGGGCCGGGAAGCGCTAGGAGCAGCGCCGGGAGCCGTGTGTGCAAACACGCTGATTGAGGCGGCTCCCTCGAGAGGCTGCAATTACACCGGGAGCACCGGGCGGCTGCCGGGGGGATGGAGGCGCCCACCGCGCCCCTACGGGGGGCTCCGCGCCCACCCCGGGGGCTGCAGCCGGGCTCGGAGGGGTGCCCAGACGGCGGCGACCACCGCGGCCCGGCGTGGCACGCACCTCTTACCGGGTCGGTGTTGAGGGCCGTCAGCGGGGTCCGGGGGGTGGCCGCGGGGCAGCCGGCCGGGTGCTGCTGCTGCTGCTGCCGGAGCAGCGCCGGGTGCGTCTCCAGAGCCAGCTGCAGGTCGAGGATGTAGTCGATGACATGCTGCAGGATCTCCACTTTGCTGACCCGCTTGTTGGGCGGGATGGTGGGCACCAGCTTCCTGAGGCGGCTGTAGCAGTCGTTCATATCGCACTGCAGGCACAGCGCCGCCGGCTCCTCGCCCCCCTTGCAGCCGCTGTGCTCGGCCAGACACCGCAGGGCCGGGGGGCCGCCGCCGCCCGCCCCCCCGGGCTGCGCCTTGCGGCTGCTGGGGGGCCGGCCGGGACTCACGGCTTTCATGCTGCCGCGGGGACGGAACGACGGAGGGGGGGACAGCGGGACGCCCCCCTCCTGCTGCGACCACCGCCCGCCCCTCTCCGCGCACCGGGCTCCTCCCGTCCCGCTGCTGCCCTGCCCGGCCGCTCTCAGCACGGCCCCCGCCGCCTGTGCCGCCGCTGCCGGCCGCGCCGCCCGCTATATGGGACCGGCGGGCGGGGGGGGCTCCGCGGCGGCGCGTCGCAGCCAATCAGAGCGCCCAGGCCCCCCGTGGAACGCGGCGCTGGCCAATGGCGGCGGGCCCGGGGGGGCGGGGGCGCTGCTGGAGGGGGCCGGGCCCCGAGGAGGAGGAGGAGAGGAGGAGGAGGAGGAGGAGGACGAAGGGGGGGGGGGCGGTCCGGGGGAGGAAGGTCCGGGGAATGCGGGCGGCCCCCGCCTCGCAGCGGCCCCCGGAGCCGTGCCCCGCCGTGGGGAGCAGGGGGCAGCGCTGCCCTGCCTCCCCGGGGGGCGTTTTTTGTGGCCCCCCCCCGCGCTGCCCCGCATCGTCCTACCACGGGTTTTGGGGGATGCCAGCAGGGAAAATCCCAAGGAAAACTTGAGGGGGGGTTAGGGAGCCGAGCAAAGCAGCGCCTGGGAACGTTAAATTAGAGCGCATAACGATTAAAAATGCATGGGGATGGGGTATTTAAAATTCCTCCATGGCATATAATATTAATCCGTTTTATGTAAAATTCATACCTGTAACTTAATTTGCTCCATTAACGCGCGGGATCACGTATTAGTCGATGTACCATGTTTTAAATATGATGCTGCGAATGTCCGGCGTTCTGCACTCTGAGGCAGCATTAAAATTAACAGGCGCGTCCTCCAGAGCCCGGCTTAAGCCATCCCGTGGCAGATCCCAACCTTTTAATTCAATATCGCGGTGCGCAAACTTTCTGTTAATTCCTGAGCAACCAGTGCATATTTCTACGGGACGGCGGTACGAGACACACCGCGCCCGGCCCTACAGCTGCTGCGATGCTCCCAGCTCGTGGTGAGTGAAGTAGGTCTGCCCGCTGGGGAAAGGGCTGCAGGAAGGAGTAAAGGCTGCAGGATCTGCCCCTGGGCTTTTAACTCAAGCCCGGCAGAAGGGGAGAAATTCATAATGGTGATTAATGATCCCCTCAATGCTTAGTCACAACGGGTGATATAGGAAGGGTACGGTGGGAAGCTGTCAAACCCAGAACGTGAATGAGCAGTGAGGCTGGATCGTCTGAAGAGTATAATGAAGCACACTTTCATTCTCTCTCACCCCTCAAAAACATATGTTTTGAGGCTGTGCTTACAAATATTCAGACTCTTGTTTTGCTTATTTTGTCCCACATTACCAGTGCCACTGATGGCAGTTGGGATCCTCCAGGCGCGAAAACTAGGTGCATGGTGTAAATCTTTGTCTGACTGAGGCGTAAATTTGCATGCTACATGATGACAATATGATGGGAAGACTTATTTCCATTAGCTACAGGCTGGATGATCCCAATTATGCTGCCGTCATTGCTTTTATTCTGTGAAACTACACTCTCTGCCATCGCTGGCTCTCATGAGGTGGAAATATAAATGGGCCCTAAAGCATTCGGTATGGTTACACTTTATCTCTTTCCCAGAGTCCTTATAATATGGACAGACTCAACGTGCTGTCTAAAAAAACTCCCACCATCTTTAAGTCATGGTGAACACGCAGATTCAAACCTTGCTGATCCTATTTAATTAAAATCTTTGTGAAAGTAGGCACACTGTAACGTTGCACTGTGCTGTTTGCACAGAAACCCTCCTAGAAGCTTGTGCGATCTCACTGGAAATCTCTGGGAAACCCCAGTCTGTAACTGGTTCCCCTTTAGCACTCGCAAAGCCAGTTTGGACAGATGATACACGCAGGCTGGAGTGTCACAGTGAGAATCCCCTGACACTACACTGGCTCTTGAAAATGAGTCGGTATTTCTGGAAACGCATGAAGAACCGTGATACGCCGCCAAGCTCTTTTTCCATCGGGCTACTTCCACAGAAGAGGCTCTGCAGGGAAACCCGGGGCCCTGTATGCATTGCTCCAGTTGCGAGAAGATCGTGTGTGTTCCCATAGCTAGCGTATCTCGGTAGAGATACGTGGGAAAGGGAAAAACAGCCCTCCCCTCTGACTATCGCATAAATATTCAGGGGATTTCCTCTAGTAACTCCCTTTGATGCTCGTGGAGTTGATACATGCTAGCCCGACATGCTCCGGTGAACAATAGGCACCAATTCCCTGTTAACAACCCGTCTGCTTGTGCTCTCCTTGAAGTCAATGGGAGTTTTGTCATTGACTTAAGTGGGAGCAGGTTGGGTCGGCTGCTTTTTCAAAATTTAGATTGGATGTGCACCAGATGCTAAGGAAATTGCTCTAGAAATGGGTTGGAAAGCCCAGTATGCTAGCAGTGGAGGTAGGCATAGTGAAACTCTTCATCCCTGAAGATGTATACAAAAGAGAGGGGCAGTGGCTGCTGCTTGTGCTTTTGTCCTGTTAATGGCAATATTTTTCATGACGTGAGCATATAGGGATTAATGCTCCTGTTTTTCACCAGGCCAAGTCTGGATTTTCTAAATAAATTCTGTGCATCTTTAGGCATGTGGTCCCTTGCTGGCTGGCTGGAGGAGCTCATCTGTCTTGGCTCGGTATTTCTGTGCTGTCTTTCCACATCCAGAGTAGAAATTCATTTCCTTTGTAACCGATTATTGCAATATCATCAACAGTATTCAACAATATTATCAACAAGATCCTCAATAGTGGACTAGTTTAGCTGAGACTTGATGGGCTGCGACAGCATCACAGATGCTCTCTGGAACTTTAAAAAGTTGCTTTTCATACAAAATCAAAGTAAAACAAGTGAAAATGAAAACAATTACTGGCCTTACATCTCCTTCATCATGGGGTTAATCCCACTTAACTTGATGAGAGTACTCTCATGAGTAAAGGAGGCTGGATTTGTCAGTGCAGGTCTGAGTAGATGAATATGTCATTGACTCCAACTGGAAAAATAAACCTGAGACATTCACATTGCCCCTGGGTCACAGCACCTTAGGACCGGATAGAGAGTCAGGGAGGGGGAACAGACCTCCCCAGTACTCAGCACAGGGGACATCTCCTCTGGCAGCACTCCAGATCCACGGGTGTTTGTGCATGATACAATGCCACCGAACCAACTGGTGCATTGGATAGCACCGCATTAGTTAAAATGGTCTCAGGACAGATGAAATACAAAGGCAACGCATTTAGATATGCAGAAGGAAATAAGCAGTCGACATGGTTTCTTCCACAAGGTTACTTGCCATACCTACCTTAAGAGGGCATGAAATGCACACAAATGCACAATGCATTTTTATTCTTAAACAGGTTATGAAACAGTGGTTGAGTCAAGCATCCCCATTTTGGGGTTTGGGGCACACCGGTAGAGCAGCATGGTAAAATCCCAAGCTTTCCTTTGCTTGCAGCTGATAACTGGTGTTTTATCCTCGGGCACAAAAATGTGACACCGAGACACCCCCCATTCCTATTGACTTCAGCAGGCATCCAGAAGACTCAGGAGCTGCTCAACACCTAGAAGGGCTGGTCATTAAAAAAGCATTATAAATCTCTGAATGGTTTATGGTTTATGAGGGAAATAGCAATTGATTCCTCAGTAGTGCCATTACTCTCCACTATTGCTATCATTCAAATGGCAATAATGTTGGTTATTTACCTTCAATTAAAATATCTAGTTAGTTGTGATGTCATTTAAAATAGCACTATAATGTGTTTAGTACTCCCTTACCAAACACCATAGATAAACTCCTCTTGGCAACAGGGGACAGCAATATGAAATGAAAAATGGGGTGGGGGAGGGAGGTAGAGGAAAGAATATGTAAATCCTTTATTGGTTTATTATTCCTACATGCCTGTATCTGCCTGGTTGTGGCCGTGCTGGAGGTGAGACTGTGGGCTCCTTTGCAGTCTACTCAGAATGGATCAGGGAAGATCCAGAGCATGGAGAAGTCATCTCACTCTATAGACTACCAATGGACCAAAATCCATCCGTCTTCTGCTACCTCTCCTCACCAGGGATGGTTCATTGGCAGTACTCCCTAAAACTCTTTTTATCACAAGACTTTTCCCCAAAGAGTGTGAACTATTCTATTTTCTGAAATCCAAAATCTAAATACAACCCACAACCTTAATTTTTTTTCCCCTATTTTTTTTTCTGAGAATTTTCAGGTGAATGAGAAAGATGGAAATTCTCGAGAACTTCACCTGTGTTCTTTGCAGCTGCCTCCCCATTGCTCCTGTGCATGAAGTTTATTAGAAAATAAAGAGAAAAATGTTTGTTGACAGGCCACAAGAGCTCTTCACAGACAAAGGAGTTTTTGTTTCTTTCTTTCTTTGTTTGTTTTTCATGTTCATGTAGTTGTCCAGTTTAGAGCATTAGAGCTCATGACAGGAGCATACTTCTACTTAACTCTATGCTTTCCTTCAGCTTGAAAAAATCATGAGAACAAAAAATTTGGAGAATGAGAAACGGATTAACAAAAAAACAAACAAGCAAGCAAAACAACTTATGCTGATGTAGACTCTTTTTTATGCAAACATGGAAATCAATACCTAAAGAAATATATTTTATCTTCATTAGTTGAGAGGACAACTGAAAAAGTCTGTAACAGGGGTTTGTAACGAAGAGCTATTCTTGCTGTGCAGCCTCCAGCATGGAAATAGATATTTAAAGTTATAGAAATTTGTGCAAACCCATCTACTGCTTTCAAGAGGCTGCGGCAGCAGACAACACTGGTATGTCACTGACAGATGCCCTGGCATTTTGCTGCTGGTTGTTAAGTTGGCTGAAGGCTAATGTCATTTAAGAAGGTTGCTTTGTTCAGGTGACCAAAAACACTGGGTTTGTTGGGTAATGTCAGATTTCTGTGTTGACTGAAGCAAGCTTGTGGCAAGAAAGATAACTCACGTTGACAGCCTTCTGCAGTGTGGTCCAAATATAAGCAGTCAGGATGCTTATTCTGGGGAAGGGGAAAATAAGTTAGGAGTATTTGGAGCAGCTTCCTGAAGAGCACTATATTAAACTGAGTTACATAGTAACAGATTGAATTTGGAGTCTTAACTTTAACTTTAATTTTATTTTGTGTAGATTTAGATCAGATTTATGTGCAGTGTCATGCCCTTTGTTTACAGACAGAAATCCTCAGCTAATCTGCCTGAAACTGATGGTATGATATGGCCTCATATTATTTTCATGTTTGTTATGAGTTTGCATTAAGAGCTCTATAATCACACAAATAATACAGCCTACAGGGACAACGAGCAAATCGACCTAAATTAAATAAGTATCTGGATGTGTACATGCTCATCTGCATATGTTATCATTACACCAATGATACTGGTATTTATTTGCAGGGGACCTGAACAGCTTCATCAGCAAAAACAGTCTAAGTTCAGGCCACAAAAAAACCCTGCAGAAACAACAGTAATACTTTGCACTGATACAACATTTTACATTTTGAAAGCTAACACTAACGTGTTTGTTACTTGATCTCTGTGAGTGTTTTAAGGAATTCTTCAAAATCTTTGTGGCTTTTCCTTGGTTTGGTTTTGTTGTAGGATTAAAATGAGAATCACTTTCTTTGAGTGAGAAGAGACCAACTTTCTCACAGCAGAGGGACATTCAAGGTAGGCGGAGAGACCTTTGATTTCTTTGCTCTGATGCAAATGTTCTGATGTTTCTTGTGAGTGGTCAGTTGGTTGTCAAAGTACTTTATGGGTCAGCATCACTTTCAGATATCACCTGCTTGCCAAATATTAATTTACAATTCTGCATTGTGCTGTTGTGACAGCCTGACCAATATTTAAAGCACTTCAGAAAACATTTGCTGCTTGGATTCAAGTTGCATTGGTGGCATTATTGGGAACAGAAGCTAAAAAGAACTAAGAGTTCAGGTATGGTGGTGGTGGTGGGGGGGAAGCTTTTCAAGTTGTCTTCAAATCCCCTTACCACAGTTGTTTATGGGCCACCCCCATGCACTTCAGAGAAAAGCAGAACTCTGTGTAACCTTATTTTCTATTTACCTGCTGCGGTGCTCCTGTTGCCATAACATGTGAGGATCTAACAAGTGCATAGTAACAGAAGAGAAAAGCTCTTCCTCATTCTTCTCTTCTATCCATCAGAAGAAATTGTAGAATAGTAGGAGATTATTTCAAAGGTTGTAGCTGAGTTTTTCTTTGCTTATGTACTAGTGTTTGAAAAAGTGCTCTGCTAAAAAATGAGGTTTGTATTAATTTCTGATAGGATGCTTTGTGATCATTCTTTATAGCCTACACTGCTTCTGAAAAAAAATGTCACTTCGGTTGACAGAATACAGCTCTTGCTGGATGTCACATTTAGAGTGGAAGAAAGAAAGTGAGAGTGACCTTGTCTCCTTTTGGTAGTTAGGGTCACACACTTAGGTCTTAATTCCAATAATACTTTGTACTAAAATGACCTCAGGTGTTAATTAGGACCACAGGACTGTGTAATGAAAACCACTGTGTACCACAGTGAATTAAAATCAAGATACACATTGCAGAGTGCAAATGGCTGGAGATGCAGATAAAATGAAAGATGGATGTAAGGAGAATATCGGACAATGATCCATGAACTGCAATTCTTCACAGTTAAGTATATTCTGTGACTTACTAATTTTCTCTTATAAGAAATGGGAATGAATGTTATTTTCCATTCGAGAGTAATTGTATAGCAATTCTTCATGTTTTTCCTACTTGTGCGGAGGGCAAACTGTGTGAAAGTCAAGACAGGTTCAAAATTGCTTTTAAAAATGCTTCAACGTGCACATTTTCTTACAGTTTTTACTTTGTTTTCTTAAAGTTAAACGAGTTAAATTAAATGTAAGAATATTTTTGGTAATCACACAGCTTATGCTAAGTAACTATTTCAAGTTGTCTTCAATACCAGTATGTTTCCACATACTTACCTTGAAGTGTTAATGACATTTATTTTGGTAATTTTAACTCCACTAGCATGCTCTTTCAACACTTTAAAGAACTGATATATGTTATTCAAGCAAATCTCTTAACTTACCTCAGTGGGGAAATTGACTTGAAAAGCAGCACAAATCCTTGCTCATATAGGAAGTTTGTCTTGAAGTTAATGAGCTTATTTGCCTGAGTAAGGATGTCGTATAAGGCCTGCTCAAGTGAGCAGAAGTTTCACAACTGGATGCAAAGTCATTAGCTTATTTCAGATTGACCTCTTGAAATAGCTACTCTGATTCAATCTCTGGAAAAGTGTTTCTCAAAACTCTATTTTTTTAAAACGTGAAAATGCAAATGCAAAATAATTTAATATATATACATATATTAAATACAGAACTCTAATTAAAAGAGATTGTGTTTAGTGGCAAAGATTATTCAAAGCAAATTCTGTAAAGAAACAGGTAAAACCAAATGTTTGGTCCCCACTGGATTGCATCCAGTGTCCATTGCAGTCTTTTTCCACTGGGAATACGAGACTCAGCATAGACAGAAAGAGCTTTCTTTTGCCTCCAGAAACTCCTTTCCACACACAATGCATCAATCTTCTTTGCAGTATGACATAGATTATGATCAGCAATACATTAATAGAATATTACATACTTATAACCTTAACACAAGGTATAATTTACAACCTTGCATCTCAGCTACTCCTTTTTTTTCCTCCTGACTTCCCTGTATCTTCTTTCTTCTGAATGGTCTTACACTTGCTGCACTGGGATTGTCTGTGGTGTTTAATGTTTTAGTGAGGTGCACAGTCTCTCCTTTCACTCCTTAGGGTATTGTTTCATCCTGCTGTGCTGAGAGATGCACATCTTCCTCCAACGCTGGAAGACCTTGTTGCTCCAGACAGGAACTAAGATGGTTACAGCCTGTTAAAAACTATGCCAGATGAAACTTAAGCTGGCATTGCATAAACAGGACACACAATGGGCAGGCACTGGACACATTTATTTTCAGTTGTTATTGATGACCTTTCATAAGTTGCTCGTGGCTCTACTTTGGCCTGTCACTTGGGAGCTAAAGGGTCATCAATAACTTATGGAAATGACTGTCATTGATAGTCTGGCCACTGCATATCCAGTATTTTGTCTCATGTATAGACACACTGACACACAAAATACAAACCACAGGAAAAAAAAGCACTTTTGATGTTAGCCCTTGTCCTTTTATCTTTTTTTTTTTTTTTTTTTTAAGTGAATCTGGATTTTTTCCTTTTTTCTTTTCCTTCTTTCCTTCTCTTTTTCTCTCTTCTTTCCTTTCTTACATCCTTTCTCCCTTTCTTTTTCTTCCTTCCTTTCATTCTCTCTCTCTCTTACTTTCTTTTCTTTCTCTCTCTCTACTGGTATTTCATAAAGATATGCCCCTAATTTATTTATAAGGGTAAGCCTCCAGGACAAGGTAGTATTACCGAGCTGGCTTACCAGTTCCTCTATACACATGAGTACATTTATAATTGATGAAATGGTCTATAGTGTTGTGGCTAGAATAAACTTAAGGTCAAATCTCTGGGAGAGCAAATCTTGCCATTATTCCTGATGAGAAATAAATACGTGCAGGAACTAAAAAGTGCGGAGCTGAAAGGGAATAAAACTCAATGTATAAGGGCATTTTGAACAATTCATTCCAAAGTGAAAGTGCTTTTTCTTAGTTTTTCTTCATTGCCTTGATCTTCCTAAAACTGTTGTCGGGGCAGGTTAATGACTGACCTTTGAGGGAACCACATACCAGCCTTTGTTCCCTAGCAGTCAGGATCTTGCAGAGGCTTGAAACCTTTGAGGGAGAGAATAGGATTAAACTGCTGTGTGAAGTCCAGCGCAGGTGATGATCAATGGGAGCGGAGGAGCGAGTTTCTCAGGACGCTCGCTCCCTTCCCCCACCAGAAGGCATTTATTTCGTTTCCTTCGAAGCTACCTGATGGAGGCGGCTGCTGTCAAGGATTGTTCTCCGGTTCACTTCGCTTAAGCAGTCAGCAAAAGCACGCGCTGTTAAAATCCCACTAAGATCTTAGAGGTTACAGGTCACTTAAACACCATGCTGTGCAGGTAGTAAATAAATAAATAAATAAACAAATAAATAAATCAGACAACCTGAGCCTCGCACTGCAATCATATTTACATACACTTAGCTTACTTGCCGTCCTCCCAAACGAGAGGAAGACGGGTGTTTGAGCCTGCAGCTCTCTGGCCAAAGCAGTGCTTGCCAGGTGAGCCCTCCACACGCTCTGTCCACCTGCGAGGGGTCCCGCTGTGTGTCCCCCAGCACAAGGTGCTCTAGGGCACAGACTTTAGTAGGATCCAGCCTTCACCTTGCCCACAGACCGCATCAGCGCTGCCTGAAGCCATCTGAAAGACAGAAAACGGAAAAAATCTCTGCCTCAGCAACGCTTCCTGCTGCCTTTGAGGGCGAGTGGTGGTCAATACTCCTTCTCTTCCCGAGAACTTGTGCCCCGAACCCCTTTATTAGCAGAAGAGTTACAATAATGGGACACCAGGGCGAGAATTTGGCTGCCTTTCGGCGATATAAGCTGGCTTTGCTGCTTCACCCGCACCTCCTGCCGGGTCACAAAACACCCAGCCAGCTCGTGCCGGGCGGACTTTGCCCTAAACCCGCCGAAAACACCCCAAAATGCGGATTTGGGCGCGCAGCTTGAACGTGAGGGGACCGCCTCCCGCTCCCCCCCCCCACCTCCCCTCCCCGCACCCCCGCCCCGCGCCTCAGCCGCGGGCG
Organism: Aythya fuligula; assembly: GCF_009819795.1. Taxonomy (NCBI): domain Eukaryota; kingdom Metazoa; phylum Chordata; class Aves; order Anseriformes; family Anatidae; genus Aythya; species Aythya fuligula. The sequence continues at coordinate 51,300,735 of NC_045560.1, forward strand.
GCCCAGACCGGCCGGCGCCGGGCGCGTGACATCACCCGCTCGCGCTGCGGCCCGGCTGGCGCCGCCGGGGCGGTCGCCGTGGCAACGCGGACGCCAATCGGCGGGCAACGACTTCCAGCTGCCCGCGCGCCGCCAACCGCCCCAACCAACGGCCCCAACGGCCCCAACCGCCCCAACCAACGGCCCCAACGGCCCGCCGCGTGAGGGGGCCGTGTGTATGTGTATGTGTATGTGTATGTGTATGTGTGTGTGCGTGTGCGGGGCGCTTCTTGTGTCCCCCCCAACCCCACCCAGCACCTGGAAACCTGCAGCAGAACTTTCTGGAAGCGTAAAGGCCCCGCACACTGAACGTGCTGGGCACGCAGGTGCGGTGCCATCTTTGGGCGCTGAGGTGGAAAAGTTGGCTGAGACTTGAAGTAGAAACACCAGGACACACAAAAAAAAAAAAAAACAACCTACAGCCTAACGTTAAAAAACCTGATGGCTTTCCAAGCACAGCCTGCGATTCTTTATTTTCCCATTTCCCCCCACAACTAACTGTGATTCAGAAACCTCTCCTGTTCGATCCTGCTGCAGCCTGGTCCTACAAAACACCCCAAAGTCCCAACCCAAATGAAGGGTTAGAAGTGAGGGGACCTCCCGGCCTGTGCTGCGGTCCTCGGGCAGGGAGCTCACGCTGCTTCCTTTGGGAATGAGCGCTTCCTACCTGTTGTCTTGCAGTTTGCTGATTCACACTTCAGATGCGAAACCATCTGTAAATATTAGCCTATATAATTTGTAGTGATATTAAACAAAGTGGTGAGAATCCTGCTTAAGGAAAAAAAAAATAAAATAATGGCTTTCCATATGGTTCAGAAAAGCTTAACACATACTAGTTAGCATAGTGTAGGAACAACACAGTTCTGACTCAATTTAGCTGTAAAAATGAAGACTTAGTGAAACATTAATTTTCCAAAATTACGGAGTGTTTTAATGTGATTGTAATTGCCCCTTTGTGCTTTTAATTTATTAACATTGTTATAATAAATTATAACTCATTGTAACCAAATGCTTTAGACGTTAAAGAACAAGGCTGGTATGCTGGCATCTCGATATAAAGGCGGTCTCTGTATAATGCAATCACAGAGTATCTGTTCTGATTTACTTGGAGTAACTTACACTAATTCTAATATTCCTTCTGCATAGGTATTGTTACACTTCTGTGTCTCAGGCTGTATTTTGTGCGTTCACGTACTAGCTTTGTGTGATGTGTTTCCTAGGGGAGCTGCACCTAGGCTCAGGACAGCCAGAAGATCTGGATCGGGTACAAAGCAGGCACAGCAAACTAGTGTAAGTGATGCTGGGGAGGGGAGCCCTGTGGAAACTCTGACGATGAGAGCTAAAGAGTGTGTTGCAACGATGTCTGATTAGTTCGTCAGGAGCCAGCATGAGTCTGGAACATCTAGCACTGAGTATGAGCCTGGATGCAGTCCAGCTGCTTCCTTGCCCTATAGAGCTGAAGCACTAAGTCTTGCTGAACCAGACCTGTGCCTGCTTGGGTGTGCCTATTGCATGTTCCTGTTATCAGGACTGCTGAGGAGCCCAGCACAGCCAGTGACCACACAGGAACATAACTCTGAATCAGCGTGAATTGTGCTCAGCTGGAGGTACTGAGCTAGCCTGAGTTCTGCAGCGCCATTTGGAGCCTGTGTGCCGTGCCCCAGAGTGAAGTAAACTCAGTTGCTGTCCTAGGTCCAGGCTGGTTTTGTGCTGTGCCCAACCAAGGGCTTAGACTGAGTTCAGCTTAGGGTTAGTGGCATTAACTCGGTCCCAGAGCCATTCAGCCTGGACTTTGCTGTCCTGGGAGCACAGCATCAGGATAACTGGGCGAGCTCTACAAGATGTATTCATAGCCCATGCTACACCAAAGTACTTGCATGGATGTGAATTTGCAGTGCCATGGGATGCAGCCTGACCTAATGAACTCAATCAGACCCAAACTGGCTCTGCATGGAGCTTCCCCTGGTGCCTCTGTCCCGTCAGCTTTCTTGATTTGCTGCTCATCACCTATGGTGTAACTGCAGGTTGACTTTATCTAGTGTTGTCCTTGTAGACACATAAGCTAAAATGTGGTGATTGGGCAGAAAATCGCTAAAAGCACTAGGAGCAAAGTTTACAGAGGGAGTCGGTAGCACAAGGAGATGTTGTTTAAGACTAGGGCTGTACCCTGACACTTTGCCATTAATTTTTCTTAAGGGTAAGAAAAATTACCGGGGCAGATCCATGGGAACGTGGAATTGACTATTGTAAAAAATGAGTATTGTGCTAAACTTCAACTGTGCTTATGTGTTCCCTTTTTCAGTATTTGTACTAGTCAGATATTTGTGTTCTTTCATAGCACATTACAGTTTTGATGTAGCAAAGTGTTTAAATTATGTTCTTTAGAGCTTTACTGGATCAGGGCCACTGTCAGTACTTCCAAAGACTAAAGCCTAAAACATTCTCTGAAATCTTTGGCTAGAGATTGTCTAGCTTTATTCTTCACCCAGAAGGATCTTATCTGGACCCTCCCATAGGAACTGAAATAGCAAATGTCATGTATGCAGCCTTGGCAGTCAGTTTTGAACTTGGAGGACTTCTCTTTGTGAAATAGCATGGGCCAACATGCCTATGAGACATGTTCAAAGCTTTTTATAATTTTCTTATCCATTTGAAACACAAACAATTCCCATTTTCCAAATCAGGCCTAGCTGTATATTACGGTGGTGGTGGCAACTTGATAAGGAAATATGGGAAGCATAGTCTTCAGTTGCCTATGGGATGTGCTTTGTCCAAGAAGGAAAGAACCTCTCATTCTAAAATTAAAGTAAATCATTATATTAAAAGCTTATAACGTGCAAGAAACTATTTACTGATTTGTAAACAGTCTTCAATATGCTTTCATTGTCAGTAGTGCAAAACACATACCTGGATACACCAATGACAGCTGTCTAAGTTAGACAGCTCAGAGATTTCAGCTAAGTTAGACTCAGAGATTTCTTTTCATCTTTGAAGTTTGTTTGCATTATTGGGGCTTTGTAGCTTATGCTTCTGATAAACTGAATAAATTCAAACATATGGCCTTATTCTGAACTTTTTTCATTTTTGCTTAGGTGCCAAGGGATGCTGGGTTCCAGTAAGTCAAAATTTTCTATCTTTTTATGTGGAATTATATTATCACGAGCCCACTATGCCCATTCAAGAAGGCAGAGGGCTAAAGGATACATTTTCAGGCAGCCTATGCTATGAGCTAGAATGTGGGGGAAGAAGATCTAGTGGAGCATTCACGGAGAAAATGCAACTCTACCGGGTGTGTGTGTTGAGGACTTCACTGTACTTCCCAGAGAGAGAAGGGGGTGCTGGAGAGAATCAGTGAAACAGGTAGGATTTGGGATATCTCTCTATTGTTGACTGGGAATAAGGAGATGAAAGGAGGCCTATGACTGGTGATTATTTTCCAGGCTTTAGACTGGAATAAAAAGTGGCAAATAGCACATTTTTGTTATGACATTGCATCCCTAGAACTGTCCAATGAGCAGACTTGGTCCTGAGAGGGTTCATACTAAATTTATGAACTATGGTAACTGTATGAAAACTTGTTTTGTGTTTGGTGTGTGCATGCATGTATGCATAACATTTTTTAATTGGTTTCTAATGGTGTAATTAAAGCAAACTAATTTATGGAAAAATCCTGCTATAATAAAGTACATTTTCTTGGAATGAACAGAAAAAAAGAAAATTAAGCATGAAAGCCTTGAAATTCCAGTCTACCATAACAGTGTTAACAGTAGTTGGACTGCACTGTTCTATTTATGTAAACCTATTTCCATGTGAATTAAAAAAGAAGGGGAGGGGGGGGAGAAGCTTTGTTGGTTTAGGGCAAAAGAACAAGTAGGTTGTTGACCAAATTTGACCTGACAGTTGCCCTTTATATTTTCATAATTAATAAAGTAAAAGAAGTATTTGCATGGATTGTAACATGTTTTGTTAATTACCGCTATTCATCTTATTCATATTGTCAAATGGAAGGTTCATGTTTTTGATCAGCCAGGCTCTTAGCTGTGGTAAATTCAACTGTACTTCTGGCTGCCTCATGGCATCTGCTCTGTGCTTGTGCTGCAAAGTCTGTTCATTTATGCTGCCAGTGCTCTATGTTTTTCTTGTGGAAGAGTAAGGGTGGCTTTTATGCCTAGGTTAAAGAGGCTATTTGTACTGCAATTAAAATGTAGTGCCTTTGAGTTAGATTCATCCACTCAAAATGCAGTATTTCAGTGTTCAGTAATGCAGCCCGACATGCTAGACAGTTGAAATCTGCAGAGGTTATATCTAGAATTATGCGGCTCTGAATCCGGGCCATGAGGTAAGAGTGTGTCTTAACTCTCTGATGTAATTTGGGTTTATTATTCCCACCAGGGTATACTTACAAAAAGGATCATGGTATTGTGAAGGAGACCTACTGCTCTTGACTGAAGCTCTTATATGCAGGCAACTCCTCATGGCTCTTCCTTGTGTGAGCTTTAAATGTGATTCTACCAGATACCTGAAATGTTATTTTAAACCTAATCAGATTTTAATCTGTAATTCTACAGTGCTTCTGAAACCTAAGCAGATGTGGAGATCTGAGTACAGAATGTGCTGAGGTGGGACTTCACTGTGGCACATTTACTCATCTTGTATTTGCTTTGTATGGATTTATGGGGTGGAGCTCCTGACTGCCCTACTAAGAGCTGTGTGGTGCCCTGAGTGCTCCTTTGTGATGTGCCAGATTTGTGGCTATTTGTCCCCTGTGTGGAGGTGCGAGGTGTATTTGTTCCAGGTACTGGGAAGATAAGTCATTGGTAATCTTGTTCAGAGAATAATGATGTGTCGTCCTGTTTGTATCTGTTTGTATTGGGATATATTGTGTTTCTGAGAAGTTTTATTGTAGCAGTTCTTAAAGATTTTAATTATCCACAGAAAATGGACAGCCTGGGCAGCAACATCACTCACTTTCCCACACCAGAGCACCCATTTTGGACACAGAATGAAGGGAGCATATTCAGCCTTTATGACGCTGAGACCACTAACAGTGTTGCTATTTGAGGGAGGAAGGACAACAGGTAAATGTTTCAGAATAAAGCTATCGCACTATATTTTATTCAATAGGATTTTGTTTGTTTTTGTAAACATTTTTGTTCTCCCTTCAGGAGAGAAAATGTGTACTTTTCTTTAGTCCCACAGGGATCTAGCATGTATTTGGAATATTTTTGTTGTTTCTCCTTTCCTGTTGGTAACTCCTTCATAAGGGTGGTTAGGGTAGATAGTTTGAGATTAGTAACAGTTGAGAAAGTAGATATACCCGTAGTGCTTAATTTTAAATTAATTTGTCCTTAAATGTGGGCACAAGTCAATTTACAGGACTGCATCCCTCATGTGGAACTTGCTTTTGATTTTCAGAAAGTTTCCAACAATCTGAAGTCAAGCTGATTTTATTTTTCTAGCTGTTAGGCTAAAAACTGTATTTAACATTTTAAAGTAGCTTGTTTGACTTGCCCAAACTTTCTGTAGAAAATCAGCAGTGCTGTCTTTCTCTGTCTTCCTTTCACATGTGGCAGCTGTGATTTCAGAGTCTGACACAAGTCTAGACAATATAGCGGGTCACTTGATCCTAGCTATAAACTCTCAGAAAAAGACAAGACTTTAGCTAATCATGGGGTGTTCCAGGAGGCATTTCAGACTTTACTCTGGCTCTTGTGCAGACTTCTCCAAGCTAGTTTGCTCCCAAGACTGCAGCAAGAGCAGAGGATTCATCCCTTTACTAGAAGCTGTAATGAGGCACAGTTTGTTAAAGACTTTCCATCTGGCCAGGCTGCTGTCTTCAAATACTTATTTGATAAAGGAGAAGTTGTTCTCTGCTGCAATGACTTTTTATTTCCTAAGGAGTTGACAACATTCTTACTTAGGTTGATGGTAAAATTTTTGTGCTGCAATTAATTTTTTATTTCCTAAGGAGTTGACAACATTTTTACTTAGGTTGATGGTAAAATTTTGGTAAGGTCACTGGGATAGGGCAATAGCCTAGAACTATGTTTTTGTTTAGAAACTCTTCCTCCTATAGCCGAGCCTTCTTAATAGCTAATTAACTGCAATCTGAAGTTGCAAAGAAGATAAAACTCAGAATTAGTGTGTCTATACATACATAAATATCTTTCTGAATGCCAATTTACGATCTTTCTCACTAATTTCCTGAAAAGACTTTTAACCTGTTTGTTTATACTGTATTGGTCTCTGTTCCAAAGAGCGTATTTTGACATGCTCATCCTTGTATTCTAGATCAGCTAACCTTTTCTTGTAATTATAAATGGTTTGAATACCAGTTCCTACTCTGTTTGATTATGATTTATTAGATCTTAATCTAAGATAGAAATTGGTAATCTTTAATGACTTCTTTCTAAAGCTTGTGGGAAAATAGCTTCACTTAAGTACTAGCAGAAAGTAATTCAGAAGTTAGATTTACTCAGAAGATGGTATTTACAGATTAATCGTCTATGTGCTTTTGGCACAAGTTCAGTGGAAAACTCCTGAGAATCTGCAAGTTGGGGTCACCTGGGGGTTGTTTTAAAAGTAGAGTATGCAGTTGTGATCTGTGGTCACTGTTCTATTCAGTGCTATCAAGTCTGTCCTAATAACAGAATATCAATGACTGGTGAAGATATCAGAGATAGTCTGCATTTAGTACTCTATTTGCACTCTTTCAGACTTCAGAATTTAAACATAAATAGTGTGTTTGTATGAGTTATACACATGAATGTGCACTGTACATGTGTGCATATATGCATGTATATGCATATATACATGTATATATACACATGTATATAGTAAAGGTACAGTAGCATACTGAAAGTATTTATTTTCATGTGATTGACCCTTTTATCATCATATAGCTTTTGTGCACAGGTCCAACAAGCCCAAATCACTTGATCTAAATTCTTAATAATTTTAAGCAGATGGATGTCTGCTAAGTGCTATTTGGATAACTATAATGAAAGAACTCCTTTGTTTATTTGTTAATCACATGCAAATATCTCCCAGAAGCTTTTCCAGTGTCCTCAGGAATCACAGCTTTTTACTAGAGTAACCATTCATAAAGTATTCATTTGAACAGTAAAACATTTTCCCCTCTCCCACCTCCAGTTTAACCATAGCCACATTATATTTCTAATTATTCCTTTTTACTGTGTTCCTTTCCCACAATTTCTGTTTGTACTAATTTGGTCTGTAAGTGCCCCTGGTCTAAGATCTGTGATGGACAGCCTGACAATTTGCAGTTTTAATTGTTGTTCTCTTTGACCTCTAAGAAGATGGACTATGAAATGCTATAAATATTGGAAGGGGAAATGGTAAATCAGCTCTAATCCTGCTGCTGAGCTGCAAGCAACTATAACAGTAACTATAACAGCAACTACATCAGTAAATGTGAAATGCGTGACTTCATTACGTGAGATACACTGCTTCATGTCAGGATTTACTGACTATGTGATGGGTTCCATTTCTTTTATTCTGAGAACTGGAAACTTTAACTACTAGTAACTACAGCATCTAGCTTCGCAAGTGGTGAGGTATGAGAAGCACTCTGAATGCAGAGCTGAAAAGCTCTGGAAGTTTTATATCTGTTTTGCCCCTATAATGTTTATAATACAGGAGTAGTACCTGATGATATGCTGTTTGTACTTGCTTGGACTAAAACTGAATGGCTTGTTCACATTTGTTTTCTTCTTTGTATAAAATACCTGTTTCACATTTAACCTATTTCCCCAGCCATTTCACACCACACTATTACAAATTGAGATGCATACCTAGATGTCTACAAATATGGTTAACCTGTATTCCTACATAAGTAGTCACATGTGAAAAGTGGGTGAGTGTTAATCAAGAAGATGGGTGTCATTCAGTGCCATTGTGTATGAATGGTCAATCTCTAAGGACTGTATTGATGACCTTTAAATAAAAGGAGAATTCATTATGGTTAGCAACCATGATTTTCAGGAAAAACGAAATGTGGTGTTGCCGTTGAGTTTATTAACCCCTTTAGAGGCTTGACAGAGTGCATAAACCAGAAAAAACCTCTTGTTGTTTGGCATACTAGTAAATCTCAGTGACTGTACTTTCTTAAAGCAAGCTCAAGAAGATATCCCCAAATCTTATGATTCCCTTGCATACCTCTTTATTCTGTTCTGTGTTGATAGAGAGTTTTCTTTAAATCCTTGCATGTAAAACTGTAAATTCAGACAAAGGATTTGTATACTAAATATAAGATATAAATATTTATAATTGCATGTAATGCTTTCGATAGTGCATGGATCAAACTACTGACAGGCTCCAGAACTCTTGATTGCTTTACCCAGTGCAGATATTAATTGTCTCAGGGCATTAATCAATAACAGCAATATGGGAAATACCTACCAGCCTGAACTCAGGAATGATTTTTCATTGGGAGAATTAGTTCAGCATGCTGTAGTGGTTATAAATTGACTGTGTGGGTGTGGTGCAGTGCTATAGCTTCTGATTTTTATACAGATGTGTTACTGATTTTAGACTCTGGCTTGTTTTTGCATCACTCACTTTAGGGAATTGATGCTTATATATATGCACAAATTGAAGGGAAGTTGTCCTAGGTGCTCAACAGTTATGAGGATAGAGCATAAAATGAATCACACTGGAGTTTGACTGTTATTTATATTAACTTGTCAAAACATTGGATTGTAATACAAAGCTTGGAAGAATATTTTCTACGCATGTAGAATGTACTTTTCTTTTTGTTAATTTTCAAAGAAGTGGAAGAAAAAAGATGGACACAGTCATTTTAATTTTTTCTTTAGATCAGACAATGTAATATTTTGTTTAAGCATTTTAATAGAACTATTATTCTTTTGTTTTTAAATATAATTTTCAAGTGAATTAACTGCTTGTGACAGTTGCTGTTTTGACAGTTGTGGAGAATTAAGTCCTCTTTTCCAATCATAAATGTGTCAGTCAAAGATTTCTTTATCTGTTGTCCTTAGACATTCCAGCTTTCTCTTGGAGTGACCATTCCCAAAAGCAAGAGGACAGAAGTGATTCCAGACCACTTTTTCTGCTGACGTCAGTTACTGTCTGCTAGGATGATTGATGTTTCTTTGCTTTGAACTAAGCTGAGATTTCTGGGTCATTTATTGTCTCCGAAGAGCATGAAGGTAAGAACTTTCAACCTGGATGAGGTCTTGAAGTGATGATCTTTAAATGGAGGACCAATATCAAGATGCCATTCCCCCGTTCTTTTATTGCAACTGGAACCTAAAATATTAAATAAACATTATTCTCTAATTCTTTTCCTCCTGTGTCTGTCATTACTGTGTACAACAGTTTAGTGCAATCTTGTTTAATAACAGGAGTAGAAAAAGGAAGGAATAGCTACACACTCATTAGAAACAAAATCAATTATTACTTTTAAAAACTACCTGCTTTCAATTAAGCAGGAAATTATCTAACCGGTTACTTAATTTGCTCTGGCTGGCAGTCTCTCAACTGCTTTATGCTGAGTGGAGCATGAAATTAAATATGTAACAACTATCCTAATGGTTATGTTTTTAGAAAACCAGCATTTAGAAATGGAGGTATTTTGCATAGTATCAAAAGAAATAATGACATAAAAATAAATGACTGCTGCTTCAATGCATTTGGTATTTAAAAGAAAGAACTCTACTTCATTTTATATTCTTTTACTCTATGATTAATAATGAAACAATCTTTGGTTTGACTGATATAGATCTGTACATGGGAATTGGGTTATTTGTTTAGGTGGTTGTTTCCCCTCCCCCTTGCCTCAGATGATGTATAACGTGTGAAAGTATTGGTGCTAATCTCTTGCTGCTTCAAGTGTTATGCTCCACTCCATGAGCATGTATTTTATACACACTGTGCATTTTGGTGAAATTACTGTAGGAATCTTTAAAGGATTTTATTATTATTATTTATTTTTATTTTTTATTGCATGCTGTTTGCTGGATGTATATCTTCTTCTTTCTCAGAGTACATTTTCTGTATCCGAGCTGGTCCCTTTGCTTTTCTTATTGCTTAAGAGAGACTATCAGAGTCACATGGCAGGTCATTGTCTGATTTTCAGAGGTATCCCACTGGAATTCAGTACTGGCTTAGAAACATATAAATAATAATAATAAAAATGATACAGAGTACTTCTGATTGTGCATTTGGAGAGAGGTCAAGACTTTGTTCAAGCTTAGGTTTGTAAATGTGCTTGAATCATCCTGTTCCCTTTACGTATTACCATCACACCTCTCCCAGCCTTCTCCCTGCTCTAAAAATCTACAAGCATTTACAACGGCAGAATGATCCACAAAATTGCACCGTGTGAACTTGGCTATGCTGCCATTCAGAAGAATATATTTTGACTTAAACGTAACACATTGGATTTAATTAACTTGGTGACACAAATCCATACACTTCATTGTATTTATCTCTTTCAGTTTTATTTATATTTATTTAACAACGGAGAAATAATTTACATTGAGATGCAAAGTTAGTGAGTCTCTGAAATACGCAAACATATCAAGCAGCTGTATGGATCACTACAGTTTTTGTTATTTTAATAATCATTTCCATTATCATAATTATAATTTGAGATGCAGTAACTCATCACAGTCCCTAATACCCAGATATAGGCTATTTTGTTCTTCAGTTGAATTTTAAATGCTACCTGGCATACAAAGATAAGTGTCATTTTGTAGATTCTTTAATGAATACACTTCTGTTCTCTATGAACTTGTGAATTTGTGCAACTGAAGCAGTAAATGCATCCATCTTTGCCTTGGGTCTTGACTCAGACATTCGTCTTCTGCCACAACTTTTGAAAATGCTTTGAAATGACGGAGCCAGTGTCTTTTCAGTTGTGCCCAGTGACAGGATGAGAGGCAACAGGCACAAACTGAAGCACAGGAGGTTCTGGCTGAATTTGAGGTGCTGCTTCTTTCCTGTGAGGGTGACAGAGCACTGGAACAGGTTGCCCAGAGAGGCTGTGGAGTCTCTTCTCTGTAGATTTTCAAAACTCGCCTGGATGCCATCCTGCGCAATGTGCGCTGGGTGATCCTGCTTGGCAGAGGGGTTGGACTAGATGGTCTTCAGAGATTCCTGCCAACCTCGACCATTCTGTAATTATGTGAAATTTGGTAGAAAGTGTCAGTTCTTCCACAAAGGTAGTCCCATCCTTACACTACAGAAGTAATGTTTGTGGTAGCAGCTATCTGCATCTTAAGAAAAAGATTTGGTATTGTCACCTGGCCATTAGTCTTTGCAAGGCTATTCTATTTTGCTTCTTGAATGGGACCAATGATCCAAATAATAAAAAATAATAAAGGCAAGCTCCACTTAACTTTGATCAGAACTGAAAATGAATGTCTGACTTTTCTTTCATGAAAATGAAAAGGGGGGCCCCCCTCTCTGATATGTAATTTAGAAGCAGGCTCCAAATCTTCAAGAATGTAAACTGACTTCTATGTTTCAGTGACAGTTTTAATGAAGAAAGTGGTAGTAAGGAAAACCACTTGGGGACATCAGCTCAGATATTCAGAGTATGTAGAAGAACATCCCTGTGTGAGACACCCCAATTTCCTCAAACTTCTCTGGTCACAGTCCTGAAGAAAGTCACCTTTCCTTATTCCAGCCATTGGCATCATTTTTTTTTTTTCCTCCATAGCCTGCAATCAGAGCCACTGAGCTGAAAAAATGCTGTCTCTCTCTCAGCGATGCCTTCCATCGAAGCTGATGGTGTCCTGTCAGCAGCTTATCCAGACAGAACCACCGGCGCCATCTTCATTAGGGTAGAAGCTAATATAAACAAATAAAGGCGTTAGTGTAGATAGCAGAGTGAGAGTATTACTGAAAAATGTTTTGCAGAGTCAGTGCTACGCCTTTAGTTTTAAAAATATATAAATGTTATATGAATCTCAAATCCGCTTTTATTTACATAAAATATTTATACATCAAGCAAGACAATTTCACAACTTTAAAACGTATTTTCCTGTTAGATTAATCTTTTCATATGCTAACCACATTACAAGTAAACATTTTCATAGTCTCCACTACATGAATGTGGCTAAAAGCTTCCTTGTTATTTTATAGTTACAGCATTTCAAATGTATCCCTTTTTGACATGGTTAGGCAGCCTGCCAGTTTTACCACTAAATTATAGCAGAGAAAACACTCAGTAGAATTTGATTAGATTTCTTCCTTCTCCCCATGAGTAAGGCAAAGCAAATTTATGTTCAAAATGCAAGCTGGGTTCTAAAGAATTGAGTAGAGATCCATATTTGTAGTCTTAAAAATGTATGCAAGTTTTGTGGTTGGAAATTCATCTTGTTTATAGTGCTGCTTTGTATTATTGTTGTATTTTGTTCTGTTTTGTCACTATCATCTCTAGAAAGGTTGAAAAGAGACTATATTGAAGTTAGCGTGTGTATTTCAGAGAATTAGTGATGAGGATGTCTCAATCTCTTCTATTAATAAGCAAATGTATTAATAAATACCTAGCAAGACTGGATTCACCCAACCAATTGCAAGCATTTGCCTATGAGATCTAATTTAGAAATGTGTTATCTATAGGCTGTGCTTTTAAGGAGAATGGCTGCATCTGTCTGACCTCTGAATATATGGTGAATATTAAGTCATAAGATTGATTTAGCCAAATTAGGGATCTAGCTGGAGCATAGTGTGGTGCTTCTCTGGCCAAGAAAGATGGGTTTCCTTTTGGTAGTGATCTGGGCAGAGGGGGAAGAAAATATTGTGCATACCTGATTTTGAGCTGATACAGAGTTGAAACATGGGATAAGACATCATCTGAAACTTGGACTTAGGAAGCACTCCCAAATATACAGACTCTTGTCCAAAGATCTTCCGTGGCTGAGTTATCCACATGTTCATCTTTTTCCATGAACTAGAAAGAGTCTTGATCACCTAAAACTTGTTCTCTCTCAGGTGCTAACTCAAACTCCTAGGTTGGCTGGTTTGTCAGGAGTGCTAGTGACCAACCCACCTTGAGAGGCTTCTGAAAGACCATACACAATATCATCGTGATCGACATCTATTACATATTTGATAGATATCTGCATGAACAAACACCTGTGTATGATCATTATAATGACAAGAAAAAAAACTTGTTTATCTTATAGCTGTTACTAAGTAGCACTCCTTTGATAATGTATTTATGTCCTTTAAGGACAGAAGGAGAGATCGTTGTGAGCAGCTATTAAATAACATAAACCAAGAACTTATGGTCACTGATTTCTGAAGAAGCCCATTCTGATGATCTGTTGAGTAGAAACATATGTTACAGAAAACATAGTAAAACTGCTAAGGTACATATAAATGCTTATTTAGTTTCCATCCAAAGAGGCAAATATGATAGCTGGGTAGGAGTCTTTTATATTCTGTAAGTCTACTATGTAGGAACAGAAGGATTCAGAATCTGGCATTACACACCCAGAACATTTCACAAGTGATCCTTATAAATGTACACTTGTTGCTGCTTGCAATATATGCTTTTAGTATTAAAGTGAACTGAAACATGTATTCATAGCTCTCTCCTACAGCCAGACAAAGGAATTAAATGAATAACTTTAATGAATATAAATATGGTCTAATGGTGGACTTGACAGTGCCAGGTTAAAGGTTAGACTGGATGATCTTAGAGGTCTTTTCCAACCTAAATGATTCTATGATTGTATGTAATTATCTACAATATATAGATATGACATTAAACAAATCTTTAAAATCTTATGTGCCAGAACGTACCTAATAGTTAACAAAATTTAATAAATATGATTGATGTATATGATTAAATTAATTAGGGAAAAAACTTCTGTAAAATATGAGTAGTTGATGTAAAGATGTTTCATCAGGTTAAGCTTGGCTCATAGGTTAACAGAAACTAGTGTAGGAGGAAGGAGGTCCCACTTTTATTTATTATTTTTTTTTTGAAATAAGACCCATGAAATCCAAAGATTTTCAAGTTTAAAAAGATTTTAGCTTTGTTTAAAAAAAAGAAAAAAAAAAAAAAAACAAAGAAAAAGAAAAATCACCTTGACACCTAGTGGCTGTGCAAATGGTAAAAACAGTGAGTCAATAATCCACACTAGCCGCATTATTCTGAGTACAGAGGTAGTGTATATAGCACACTGCGGATTACTTATTCTTGTAAAGAGCTTTCATAATAATGGGCCAATTTAAAGCCTACTGGCATCAGTCAGTATACTCCTATTATTATCATCAACTTCCATTCCAACTCCGATCCTGATCCAAAACCTATTGAAGTTAATGAAAATGTTGCAGCTGAGGTGGTTTAAGGACTTAAACAAGCTGTTCTGAAATCAAATATACTACCTCTTTTTACAGCCCTTTTCTTGATTCTTCTAATTTTGATGGCACCCAGCTCTTGCTGGTTTTACATCTAAATAGGGGTTATTCTACTGAATGTTCAAAACCCAGCCTGTAACTAAGAAAAAATATGACATTGTCAGAGGAAGGAGCACAAAAGGTGTTGTGTGTGTTCATAGATAATTACATTTAAGTAGGGCAGCAGAACATCCATTTAACTTGTAATTTGTGTACAAATAAAAGATGTAATTGATTTAATTTATATCACCATGGATCATTGGGAAATGTGACCTGAAAGGATCTATATTTTGATCTGAAGTTCAATGTGATTTTATTCCTTTTGAAGGGAATAATAGTAATTAACCTCTGGTAGCCTTTGGAGAGTGAGGAACTGTCCCCTCAAGACTACATTTTTTCAAGCATATATTCATACTGATATTCCAATTGAAATAAATTGGGTTGTTCTGGGGCTGGAAGTTAATATTTCTCTTACCTGTAAGAGTTTTTTTGCAAAGACATGTAGACATTATTTATTGATCCATTAAAAATATCAATGCCCCACAAATATGACATGGGCAGTCCAAATACACTGGAAAGGGAAAGAATGAAATAGAAAAGTAATCCCTTTTTGCTGCTTCTGTGAGACTGATATAAAATGACACTGCAAGAGGACAGAGTTATTCACTGAAGATGCAGTTGAGATAGATGATCTTCAGATTGTTTATTAGTATATTTGTATGTCATCTTGCAGAGTGGGTGAGCACAGTAGATATGAGTTAGTGTTAGCTGTAGTTAGGTATATCCTGATTGATGGTCATGTTCTTAGAAATTCTGGTTCTAGGGTGGAGATACTCAAGAAAGATTAATTTATTTTTGTCCATAAGATGCTATATCATACAAATGTCACTTCCTATCTTCAGCAAAACAGGTTTCCAAACTATCTTTTTGCTGTAACAAAATTAAACATAAAAGTTGTGTTTTTATTCTTTTGTGAACTCCGTGCACAAACTTTGATCATCCTCTGCTAATATGGGCTTGAGGTTGGGACTGCACCAGCTGTTTCACTGGGTGGGGGAAAATACAAGACTAGGGGTTGACACTCTCCCTTGATCTCTGCTCCTACTAATGGCAAGCATGTTGTTCTAGCCACATGATCCTATGATTCTTGTATGCCTCTGAAACTTGGTTGCAGTGTACTAGGTTGACCCTGGTGCTTTTCCTTCTCGGGCTACGTGTTGTAACATCTCCTTGGTACTTTCCCACTTTAAAAGCAGCAGTAATAAGAATATAAGCCCCATTGTATGCTCTAGAACTGCAAAGAAAAGAGTCCCCATGAGTTTAACAGCAGTGGAATTGCAAACAGATTTGTATAATTTCATAAAGTATACAAGCTATAAATATTATGTGTGTATTGTAAGAAGAAATATGAAATGCAGTCACCAGACAAAACATTTATGATTTCTGTTTACATGCATTTCTCATCCTTTTGTGACCTCAGTATATAATTTCTGAATAGTTTGTTCTAAGCCATAAGACATGCTGTGTGAAGAGGCAGGACCAGGAGTATTCACACCATGCCAGGATCTTGACTGGTTGATCATCTCTTGCTACTTATGATTAAGCAATAAAGAGAGAGGTGCAGGGTATTTCCTGGGGATTAATAACTGGTAGGGAGGAGTTAATGACCTGAGGTGCAGCCGAGGGCCATTAACCCCAGCTGGTCATTAATCCTCATTAAAAACCTCTGCAACTCAGTTCACCAAACACAGTGAAGGGCAAACCAATGTTTTAAGCACCTTTGTGATTCCCCTCTCTGTTTGTCTCTTTAAATGAGTTCTATTTTAATTTATATTACTTCCTGGGATGGATTTTGCTTTTCTCACCCCAGCTGAAGTTTTATTCCGTCAAAGGTTTATCGGAGCAGTAGTTGTGCAAAAACTGTAGTTTTGACCTTTATGGTCAGATGGGAGTCCTCAGTACTATAATAGCAGAATAATGGGCATTTTAAAGAGAAAGATACAGCATTTTAGATATTCCAGCATTTAATTAAATAAAAGGGAGATAAGGAATAAACTTAATAAAATACTGTTCTGCAAAACATATTTTTCTTAATACTGTAGCACAGCTTAATCTGTTGCTACATGGAAAATTTTTTAACTGAAGGGCCCCTGGCTCTTTCAGCATTAAAGCTGTTAGATTTTGTTTTACAGTGTTTCTAAAAATTGTTCCTTTAATTTTGGCAGTATTTGGTGTATGAAACGCTGCCTCATTCTGTAATCCATATACTTAAAAAGCCATATATAGAAGATCTTTGTTTCATTTTAGCTGATAAACATTAGGAATACATGTCTCTTGTAACTGATTTGAGGCTTACTTAAGTTTTGAAATGTGTATCGTTCTGTGTTATACTAGATATTTCGAGAAAGTTAGCTAGGGAGACATTGTAGTTGTCAGCATAATATTTAGCATATAGTAACTTTGTAGATATTCTTTTATTCCAGTTTATTCCAAATTTAGATTATGGAAGTCAAATATGAAGCTATAAGAATATTTCTGAAGGTGTTTTTGCAAAACTCATAAATTTGGTAGAATGCAAAAATCTCTTTCCCAGGCCCTAGCCCTGCTCCTGGTGGTAACAATACAATACCTCAGCAATATCGGAGAGTTCAATTGGCTGAATCCAAGAATAACAGATTGTCTGTGTACATTGCGAAGGTCTATCTGAAAATCAGCAAGAAAGTCTCTGCATCCTTACAACTTTGTAGAGATGCTATCAATTGTGATTGGCAGAGTTCCGGGTATTGGAGGCAGACAGCTGACTGAAAGGGTGTAATCTGGCATCAACGCAGTGAAATCAATGATGATTTTTATTCTTGATTCAAGTGAGAGGATAATTAGTGTTTAGGACTTTATTTATTTTTTTAAATGTGATTTTGCCTTATGCCCACTGATTAACTCTGGGTCCAGAGCATGGGCTCATAAAATTAGACACCCTCTCATTCTGGAGATAGACACATACCTGAGAGATGAGTGATCTGAATGTTTGAACCAAGAAGCGAATGGGACACTCCATCTTAAGAAATGCTGCTTATGTTAAACCCTTTCCTGCTACTGTAGGAAACAAGAGCAAGACCTGGTTTGGTTTCTTTGCAGAGGAGAGCGAGTGGGGAAGAATGCTACTGTGATCTGCTACCTTGACAAGTTCATCTGAGACTGACGTGTTAAGGGACTGCCCTGTTTCTGTGCATCACAAGAACAGATGAGGAACTTGGATATGCAAGAAACAGTGAAGAAGAATATGGGAGAGGCTTGGATTACAGCAGCAGTTCTTTGAATGTAGTTGTAAAAGCTATGTTTGAGCACAGCTTTGCCATTTTTTCAAAAGACTTGAGGCAAGTAAATATGGTGATTGTAGGAAGTGTACTTACTGTGTATGGTTCAAAAAAGAAATAAAAACATATGTTCCTGTGTTACAGGTCTTCACTGAGACTATTTATTTGAGTGAAGGTAGGCAATTCACAGGCTCATTTGCAGAATCGTCCCACTGAAATAGGTAGACTGACAGTTACTCATATTCCATGGAAAGCTCAAAAATGTTACCCAGGCAACATTACCATGTTGCATTATAGTGGTTGAAAAGAAAGCATCTGGGACTTTCTTAAGGATTCTTAACCAGCCCAAGAGTCCAAAGAAATTTCAGATGAAAAATATTTATACTGCTTTTAAAGAAAAAAACAAGAAGCTCACTTACACAATCAAAAATAGTTCACTGTCTACAGTTTTGATTAAGGGAGGCTTCTGAATGCTGATTTGCTATATGGCATTACTTGGGCTCCACTACTAATATTTCAGGTTGCATATTAGATACTTTTATTCTGCTAGAACACTAGCCCCCTCTTCTACACTATGTTCTTATGTCTGTAAGTCTCACAGTGGCTTGTATCTTAAATTCCAGGTACCAGCAGTAGAATACCATTTATAGGGTCTGCCAGTTACTGAAACCAGCAAACTTGCTTTAGACATACATTTTGAGACTAATTTTGTCCTGTAGTTCTTTTTGTGCAAACATACATACTGTGTAAGGCAAAATATCTGCCTTTCTGTGACTTCCACATAAATTAGAAAATCTGCTTTTTTTTTTTTTTTTTTTTTTTTTTTTTTTTTCCCTTGTGTCTGTGTGTGCTTCAGGTGCTTACCTTGCTTACCTTTAATTAAGCTTCAGAAATACAGGTTTTAGGGTATGCCTTGATGATCCAGCCATCTTTATAGATATTTCATATTAAAAGCATTTTAATTCGTTCTCTAGATTCTAGAGAGAAGTCACTATCTGTTGAAAGGAGTGGAGTGTGGCACTTTATTCCACTGGGAGTCTGGATTGTTCACTTGTGGCTCTGCTTCCTGGAAATATGTTTTGAAGTATCAAATACAGGGCAGTAAGAGTGACATATGAATGTTGTATGTGAAGAGCTATGCTTGTGCGTAGGGAATACCTGATGAACATGGAAAACTGTAGCATCCTGAAAACTGAGCATGACTACCAAGTGAGGTTATACTGGTTAGCTTAAATTGCTCTGACAACCCGGCTGACAGATGTCAGCGTGGGTTAAGGTAAGGACACAAATTGGAGATGGGAGGTTTCAAGGAGAACGCAAAAGAGACATCAAAGTTGTCAAAGCATATTGGTCTGCAAAGAATTCAATCCTTCTTCATTCTTATATATCCTTTGGCATCTCTCTCCAAGTTTGCAAGTCATGTGAAAGGTTCCAGTTTATGCCTCCATGGCCTTTGCTTCACTAATCATTCATTGGTCTGTATTCTAGGAATTTTTATTTTTTTTTTTAATCCCTATTTTGTTGTACCTAGACTATAGCCTTCAGCCTTATCCTTCAAAAGGCCTTCACCTTAGCTGATGTCTCGGCAATTTATTTATGACCGTACAGTGTCAAATGTTTTTTTTCCTTCTGCTGAATGCCAATGATTGTGTTTATAAAGTCTTCTTTTTAAGGACAAGGCATCTTGATGTTCTGTATTGCCATTCACTTTTAAAATGGCTAGCTACCAAGTTAGATTTTTTCCCTTTTCCCACTAAATCTTTTACTTAAAGAAGAGGGTATTTCACTTGGCTTATGGCTTAACAGCTTCTGTATTTTTCTGATTGAGTGACCTTCTATGTTTATTTTAATAATTTTTTTCAGCATTTTTATATTCATCCTGTTGCAGACTGGCCAGGGCTTTGCTGAAAAGTCTTCTTTAAAAGCAGAAATATTTACTTGTTCTTCAACTTGTCCCCTGAGTGTGAAATGGATTTTCTGGGTTGCCTTATGGCTTATCATCCTCTACTTCTATCTTGTTGATCTCTTCCTTGACAGTAATTGTAACTATGTTTTTTCTGCTATTGTGTCCCCACACTGAGTCATTCTTACTCTTCATGTTCTCATGTTCTGACCATAAAACCTTGACATCATCAAGGATTTCAATCTTGTTTTTTTTTTTTTTTTTTTTTTTTTTTTTTTCAACTGTAGTTTTCAACTCAGAAAAAAAGTAAAGAATTTTCATAAGATCATGATAATCTTTCCCTGTGCTCTCTTGGCACTGCTATGCAGAAGATCTGATTCTATAAATGTAGAGTATTTTCACTGCTTATAGTAACAAGAGAAACAGAGCCAATATGACTTTCTCTTGCTAAATATTTCAATATGATATTTCAGTAGCCTAGACAATATCACCACTAGTAGTAGAATAAACATATTTCGAGTTTGGAATATATGGTTCTGCTATACTTTTCATACTTGTGAATCTCTTTATTATTCCATTGAGTCAAAGGACTCTTCTGTGGAGGTTAGAATGCTTCCCTCCACTGCTGGTTTCCATAATAGTGTGTTGCATTGGCAGTCTTAACAAGAATCTGATTCACTGTCAATTAGTTTAATGGGTGACATACATTGGCTTTATTATAATCCTCAAATAACTTTGAATGGTGGTGTTCCTTTTCTCCCAGCTGTATGTAATAATCAGTTTTATACTTGACAGCTTTGTTCAGAACTGAGTTAAACAGGGTGTATGTAGCTCAGCTTACTGAGTGTATTTTGTATGAAGACTTCTTTCTTGTTTGCAAAGATTTATTTCCTTCTCTCATCTGTTCAGGATGGAGGATCAGTGTACAGAAAAACACACACTGAGACTAGATGCTGCTGAGTGTGGCCTAATATTTAGGGAGACAGAACTGGATGTGATAAGAATGTCACCTCATTAAGCCTGGAATAATTTCAGTTCAGCAAGATTTCAGTTCTGCTGGACCTGAGATAGGGTCAACATGAACTCCTCTGGTGTTAGGGTCAAAATTGTCCATGTCCTAGTTCTACTTTTGAGCTAGAGCCTTGTATCTTCAGTCCTGTTGCACTCTGCTTGCTAGGACTCCAGATCTTGTTGCAGTGTAGTAAACAGGCTGCCTTAGGAAAGGTAAACCTTTGCAGAGCTGTGGAATTAGATAGCTACAGTAGCAATTCTATGCTTTATGCTTCCATGCCAGAAACCAAATGAGATTGTCTATCACATAGGCTTGACCTTGTCTCTTTTAAAATATTCTTGGATGTCCAGGGCTCTCAGCGTCAGGATTTGAGGAATGGCAAACCTGAGAAGTGTTCCCAAGTTCAGTGATACTGGGACACTATGCCCAGTGGGGCTGATTTAAAACAGCAGGCCTTGGGAGTGTAAGTAGCTGATCATGAAAGCTGACAAGAATATTTAAGATATTAATATAATAGAAGATATTTAAGTAGGAGAAGGTAAAAATAACAAAGCTTAATTTCACTGAGACTGCAGAGTGCAGTCCATCTTCATTGGGCAGTGTGACTGCCTTTTTTTGTTTGTTTGTTTCTGGTTTGTGAAAAGGTTAATACTTCCAGATTTTAATCTCCCTCTTGATGAAATCTGGCATTTCCTGTGAATGTGCTGCATGTGAGACAATTTGTTTCCCCCTAAATTTCTGTAGGGATACAGATTTTGTAGAAGTTATTTCTCATTACATTTACAGAATTCTAGATATAATATTCCTGCATCTTGAGATGTAAACAGAGAATGCACCTGATCTATATGGCAGAAAATTTCCATAGGTACCTGTGCATTAAGGTAGCTTTGATGTGCTGTATATAGTTAGGAATGTTGGTAGTAACAGTAGTGAGTACAAAAAGTTACTTTTCTGGTTTTGAGGTGTGCCTTATAGAATGCAAATAGATATTAGTTTGTGCCTTAAAAACATGTTTGAGACCTGTAATGTTTCATATAAAATCACACGCTGTTCTAACCTATCCCAGAATCAGTCATGAACTTGTGGAAGATGAGCAGTTACTGTTGTATGAAACTAGGATGAGATCAAAACAGGGTCCAAAATATTGGAAATATTTGAAGACACTAATAAATATTGTTGGTTATAATTCTGGTCACTGGTTATAAACCTCATGGTATAAACACCCTAATTTATAATGCGTACCATGGGAAAACATCTAATTTGGTGACAAGCATAGAGTCTAGCAAAGATTCCAAAAAAAAAAAGGCAGTCACACTTAAACGACTACTTTTTCATCTAATTGAACATGTTTTCTAAACATTTATTATTTAATATGCCTTTTATTAAATTGAATTTCATACCTTCAAAATATTCTGGTAAATAAATGCCCTTTTCTCTGTGAGATGCAAGGTTCGTGTTTATTTTAAGTTAAGACTGTTTTTCTGAGAAAGATAAGAAAATCAACATATGCTGTTATCACTCCTCACTTTTGAAGAAACAAAGTGAGGACTATCCTTGGAAAGTAATTGATATTCCTGTACAGGTTGAAACTGATATACAACAGATAAGCAGAATGCTTCTAGTCTATGTTCTAGCTGAAAAAACAAACATGACAACGATTATTTTATATGGCCTCTTTATATGGCCAGATCTTTGACCTCTTGGACCATTTTACTGATTTACCCAGGCCATTTTAAACACCTTAGACATATGTAACTTCCAGTCACATAAGTAGAATATAAAACTATTGAAGTAATGCTAAGTTAATGTTGTCTACTAAATGATCATAAGGATAAATGTGTAACTAAGGGTTCAATTGCATGTAATCGTTTTGCACTAAAAGTGTCATCTATATCTTGG
The DNA here is from genome assembly GCF_009819795.1 of Aythya fuligula. Lineage (NCBI taxonomy): Eukaryota > Metazoa > Chordata > Aves > Anseriformes > Anatidae > Aythya > Aythya fuligula. Next base: position 51,323,302 of record NC_045560.1, read on the forward strand.
ACAACATGCAGCAAAGAAGTGCACTAAAATTGCATTGCTTATCTAGGTAAGCTTGTTAACAGTTCCACAGTCTGATGGAGGAACTTGTAATGAAATCTGGTCTTCACAGATCACTATTGCTATGACTATCATAGATCACTATGACTAGTCAGAAAGAATATAAAGAACATTTTAATATCATTGGGAGGTAATATAGTGAATATTGTCTGAAGTAAAGGCAGTAAAAATATAGTTCTGTTAAGTTTCATACTGAGGTTTTCAGAAATTAGTTCTGGTCATGACCAGATTTGATATAAAATCTGTGACCAGATTTGGTATAAAATTACAAGATCCATCTTCTGGTATAAAATGACAATTTTAAACTCAACTCATCATGGTTAGTGGTGGCAGCGGCAATGTGAGGTATCCATTAATGTTCTGGCTATAGCTTCAGTGCTAAATGTGACCATGGTGGAGTTAACTATGGGATTCACTCCCTGTTTCCATCAGCAGAGTGTTTATTCTGTTCCAGTCTGTTTTACACGTGGAAATGCATTAGACAAAATGATTATATTGGTTTTATCTCAAAAATATTTTGAAAATAATGGGGCTGTTGAGGTGTGACAAACATGATTTTGTCTATTTTTTATTTTATTTTTTTCCAAGATAGATGTACAAGGCTTGGGACTTGAACACCAAATGCTAAAAACTTATTCATATCAGGGAGTCTAATATTACCGATCTTACAGTGTCACTCATCAGGTGACATTTGTGCATGCCTTTGGAAGCTGTAAATATTTTGTCTTACTTTGTCTCACTAAGTGAGTAAATCGTTTCATCCTTTGAGCTCCTCATGCACATATCAAGTCCTTTTTTTAAAAAAAAATACACAACAACAACAACAACAAAAACTTGCATTAAGGGTTTTTTTTTGCATTAATTGTTTGCTTATTTTGTCATTTTCAGTGTTCTGGAATCCTCTCCCAAAGCTCTGCAATTCAGTACCCACATAGCCTAATGCTGTAGTTACAGAGCAGGTACAGTGCCCTTGGAAATAGGGGAGGGATGTCACCTTCCTTCAGGGGAGGTGTCAGAGATGTTTGAGCCTCAAACATGTTTCTGCACAAAGGGAATAAGAAAGGTGACAATTGTTGGAGAACATCTCCTGTGTGGGGCACTGGCATCCATCTAACAAACTGACCTGAAGTTCCATGGGTTTCGCCGCTAACTAGGTGCTCAGTCTCAGGATGTTGTGGGAAGACTGTTGAGGGTTGTCTGGACTTTGGACCATCACCTCCTGTTGCTCTTCCTTGTGGGCACCTATGATACTGCCAGGAAGATGCTGAGCCTACCAGGAGTGACCACAGGGCTCTGGGGCTCAGGTGGAGTTTGTGGAGCACCAGATGGTGTAGTCTGTGAAGATCAAAGGCTTGAGAAAGAGTAAATGGATCCTGTAAGTCAACACCTGCCTGGTTGTGAAGTTGGTGTTTTTGAGAGGGATTTAGCTTTTGCATTCATGGAAACCTCTGAGGATTGGTGACTGCTGGGAAAATATGTGATCCACTCAACTATGCAGAAAAAGCACCTCTGCCAATAGGCTGGGCAACCTACTGAAGAGAACTGTAAACTAGGAATGATAGGGGAAGGAGACTACAACCCTCAGTTAATGGAAGAAACAGTGAACAGGGCTGAGAAGCAAATGGTGTAAGGTAATGGGTACAGTAGAGATCTCAGGAATAAGGAGCTCAGGATACAGGGTAAACGGAGGACATGTGGTGTGGCAGCTACAATGCTTGGAATAACTTAGACATGGTGGGAGAGCTTGTGTTACTGGGGTGCAGGAGTCAACAGGTGTAGGCTCTTCAGGACAGATAGGAAAGGAAAGTAAGGACTGAGGGAGTTCTTCAAGTGAAGGAGCATTTTAAATATATGGAGCTCTTCTGAAGGACAGATGACGGGAAAGCTAAGAGTTTGTGTGTCATGATAAGGGGAGAGGCCAGTAAGGGAATGCAGACATCATGGTGGGATTTTGTTATAGATCATCTGATGATGATGAAAAAACAAAGCCTGTAGACAACCTGAGGAAATGTCTGACTCATAGGCTGCAGTTCTTATGGGTGAATTGAACCTATCTGAAATCTGCTTGAAAAAATATTATCAGGATTAATTTCTTGATACAAGCATTGGAGGGGTCAGTTACATGTGACACAGAATTGTATCTGCTGTTCACAAAGAAGGCAAGAGTGGTTGAAAGTGTAATAATTAACAGCTGCCTTGGCTGTAGTGACCTTCAGAGTGACTATGAAATAGGGGAATTCAAGGTCTTTAGGGAGTGAGAGAGGCAACTAACAGCCTAACAGGCCCTGGACTTTAAGCAAGCAGACTTTGACTTATTCAGGCAACTGGTATGTAGGATCACACTGCAGCTCTAATGGGTAAGAACTTGTGAAAGCTGGCAGGTTTTGAAAGGATAATTCCTCCCAAATGCAGAAGCAGTCCATAATCAGGAAAGCAAGCAACAGCATCAGGAGACCAGGCTGGCTAAGCAGGAAGCACGTGGTGGAGCTCCAATGCAAAAACAGTGTAAAGCAGGGACAGACTACAAAGGAGGAATTTAAAAAAGTTGTCCAAGTATGCAGGACTGAGGCTATGAAAGCCAAAGCTCAAACAGAATTGATATGTGCAAGAGATGTTAAGGATAAGAGGGAATGCTTCTACCACTGCACTGGCAGGAGGAGGCTGAACAAGGAAATTGTGGGCTTGTTGATGAGTGAGGTGTGTGATTTAGTGGCAGTGGGCACAGATAAGGCTGAGGTGATCATGCCTTCTGTGCCTTGGTCTTCACCAGTAAGGCCTCACAGGCCTCTGTACTTAGTGAAAGTGCTCAAGGAAGAGAAGTCCCAGCAGGGGACAAGGACTGGGTCAGGGATTACTTGAGAGGACATGACCCATGGAAGGTGGTGGGACAAAGTGGGCTGCATCTGAGGCTGTTGGAAGAGTTGACTTATGTTTATACAAGAACGCTACCTACCTTCTTTTGTCATGGAGACTGGGGAAGAGCTCAGAAGCTGGAGAAAGGCAAGTGTTGCACCAGTCTTCAGGAAAGGGCAATACAGGGAATTGCAGACTCATCAGACTCACTTTGCTCTATGGGAGAAGCATGGAGGGAGTCCTCTTGAAACACTTCTCAGCACAAATGGAGAAGACCATTAGGAACAGTCAACATGGACTGGCTATAAAGAAAATAATTTCCTGGATAGAACAACCAGGAAGTGGGACAGGTTGTCTGAAAGAATGTGCAGTCTCTATCCTTGAAAGTTTTCAAGACTCAACTGGAAAAAGCCTTGAGTAAACTGGTCTGATCCTAGCTGACCCTTCTTTGAACAGGTAGTTGGACTAGAGGCTTCCTGAGGTCCCTTCCCATCTGAAGGATTATACAATTCCATGATACTATAATTTACAAGGTGTCATAGATGGGCAGATTAATCCCATTTCTATGTTATTTATATATATGGGTTGGCAGACTAAATAAGCATAGTGGAGGCATTACCTTTATTGCATAAAGAAGTAAGCCTGATGGTCTGCATTCAACTGCTCTTTGAGTTGGGCAGTTATTCAAGTGCTGCTAGGAAAAGTAAACTGCAGGTGATGCTGAGGAACACAAGTCTTGTTGCAGGGTGTCTCATCTAAGACTTTTATCTGTGTGATATGTAATTTTTCTGGTACTTGGAATTTTTTATTTAAAGAATATACCATGGGTCATAGTAGAAATATAAATGCAGGCAGAAAGACAACAGATAAATCTATGTGGGATTTTTAAATGGAGAAAGTGACATTAATGAACATATGACATGTCCATTTGTTAGAGTTGGGAAGGAGGAAGACAAATCACAGATTTGTAACTTATAAATTAATGCAGTCATACAAAACTTCTCTTATGTGGACTCTAAGGATCTATCTACATTTGAATTTTTATACTGTGATTGGCATTACACAGATGGGAAAAGGGGATAATATGATGAGAGAAGTGTCAGGGTATGAAAGCATTAAAAAGTGTGCTAGTGGGTTTTCTCTTTTTTGTGCTTTTCACAAATGGTGCTATTCATGGGTCATCTGCATGGAGGATTGCAGACTGCAGAAAATGTTTTCTGCATTCAGTGTAAGAATGTTGTCTAACTGCTAGGTGATAGCAGTTTTGTCCATAATGCAATGTTGATAATTTAATTGTTTACCTAGTATGAGTCTTATACGTGAAACTCAAGTGAAGACAGCTTGAACGGAAAATAGTGTCGCTAGTTTCTTAGATGAGAGAGTTGCTTTTTGAGAAGTATAGATGGGACTACAAAGCAGCTTTCAGTTTGCACTCCTCAGTGAAGATTCTGAAAAGGCTATTCATATTAGCCCAGTGCTGAGCAAAAAAGGATTCCTTTTAAATTAGGATTTATAAATAATCTGGAGTTCAGTCCTTGCAGTGACTCTGTGGAATGAAGTTGTTTGCCAAGTTACTTGGGGAAAGAGTGCCTTTTTTTTTTTTTTTTTTTTTTTTCCCTCTCCTGGAAAGATGTGTGTGCTGCAGTTAGGCTCTGCACGTAGGAACTTAAATACCCTATGCAGTGGGTAACAATGTAAACTTGGAATATATCACACTCGTTACATTTGTCTGTTTACTCCCTGTTCTCAGAGTAGTTATTTTAAAAAGAACTACCTCTTACCCAGAAGCCTGTCACTCCAGTAATCCTTTCAGATAGTTAATCACTTCCCTCTACTTGAGAGAAGAAGTATGCTTGGACTATTTCATTGATCTATCTTCTGAACCACAATAAAAGTATAGTAGGCTTACAAAATTGTGCCACAGGACAGAGGGAAGGGGCTTGCATATTGTGTAATTTGGTGGCTGCAGCTCTGAGGAAACTGACTGATCATCTCTCCAAGTGCAAACACCTTTTGTGGAGTGGTGTTGGTGGGATAGCTGGAAGAGGTCCTACTGTTGCTAAAAAATGGAATATTTGATAGAAGGCATGTGTTTGCAGGCAGAGGGAAATTTCTGGGGGAAAAAAAAAAGGGGTGGGGATCCAGATTTCTTCAAGGTGTAGTTAAAGAAAATTAATGCAAGATCTGATTTTGGTTCTGTATTGACACACAATGTTGAGTTTCTTGGAAGCTCCAATTACTGCTGTTTCTGAGGATCCTTAAGCTCTGTCACATGAAGACACCACACTAAGATAACCTGCATTATGCCTTTTAGAGAGCTAGAGCAAGGGCTGTAGAAATGACTAGCTTGTGGTAGTGTGAGGTCTATTGTGGAAAAGGAAAACAGTCTCTTAGTTACTACCCTAACTGCCTATTTATTTATTTATTTATTTTCCCATGGAAAAAATCTTTAATCTCATCTTATTAATACTCTGTTGGCAGAAATAAATGCTCTTTTGTAGCCACATGGATATTTTTCTGATGTTAAATTAAATCTAGTGGCATTGTGTGTTTGGATTTGTTCAGTATAGCCCTTCTTCAGGTGTGAGCTCTACTGAAATGTTTTCCATACTGGAAGGTGAACAAGAACAGGAGATTAGTTGAGATAGTAGTAACATAGTTGCTGCTGTGGTCCGTGACTGTACAATCAGCTCGTGCAGTGCCTTATGGCAGTGGTATCAGAGTGGCCTCATAAATGCAGGACCAACAGGGTATGTCTTTAAGCTGCCTTTAAGTCATACTATCAACTACTTTTATTGTTGCACATGATTTCTTAATTGCATAGGTATTAAATCAATGGTGGGGGTGTATACACAGATAGCATCTGGGTAACTAACACCTAAATTTCTGTTTTCTGCTTGTAGTGTTTGAAAAAATGTTCTTTTTAGCCCTGGGGATCGTTCCTTTCTCTCTCTCTGGATCTTCATCTACAGTTTTAGAGGGAGGGAGGGAGGGATTAAAAAAAAATAAAAAAAAAGGTAATTATCTCCGTTAATAGTCTGTCTGCTTGTGCTTGATTGAAATGCAGGCAGGCTCTTCTGTATCACTGATTTATTCCCAAAGAGAAGTTCCAGTTGTCTACAAAGCCAACACCTTTGGACAGGCACCATCTGGCCAGCTGCTTATTAACTCCCATGGTCCCGTCTGATTCTACCAGTACAGAGCCCAGTTTCAGAGAAAGCAAACGAGAGGGATGCTGCCAGAGCCCCAAGATCTCTCTTCCCTGAAGAAAGATGAATTCCAATGCAGCCTCCCTAGTGGGTGCCATGTAAAAATAATTAAAAGGGTATGGAAGAAAAACAGGTAATTAAAAAGACTAACCATGGAGCCCTCTGATTCCTTAGGCTGGGCAGGTTTTTCCTGTAGGGAGGCCAGAAGTCAGTTGTGTCTTTATTCTGTCATTTCAGTTTCTGTTTTGAACCTTCAAAGCTCCTTTGAATCCAAGTACAAGTCAGAGCACCTTGGGGCTGCCATGGCTCTCTATGTACCTGCATGGGATTTGTTGCCTGGCCAGGTTGGCTTTACGCTCTCTAGTGGCTTTACTCTCCTGTAAAGCAACAGAGATGGACTCCAGTGAACGGTTTCTCATAGGTTAAGTTTTTACTATGAGATGCTATGAGGACAGAACAGATTATGCAAAGTGTAGTACAGGTCTGAAATCTCTTGTTCCATTGATGCCATGTGTTTGAAAGGAAGCATACAAAACAAACAAAAGCAAGAAAACAGTCAAACAACAACAACAAAAACCCACAAAACTTACAGGTAATACACTATAAGGTTTTATATTAAAATTATATACTTAGGTATATAAAATTGTTGCGAGCTGGAAGATGTCCATTCATAGTGATCTATAAACATGTACATGGAGCTTTAGTTTCTATTAGAAGTTCTTTTGCATGAAATAACAGAAAAGTCAGCTCAGTATGCTATGCCTGTCACTGTAGGGATCCTACTGCATTTTTAAATCGAAGGAAAGTGATTGATTGGCTTTAGGAAGGCAGTAGAGGGCACTTGCAAGCTCACAAATGGCAATATACATGTATTCTCTGATTTTTTTCCTTTCACAGAAACTTCTGAAAATGTGGACTCTAACAAAATACAAGAAATAAAATATATATATATATATATTTTAAAGTAAGCTCTTTAAAACTTATGTGAAAAGTAAAATAGATAAATTACATGATTACTGCTTTACTTTGATTAAAAATATATATTTTTTCATTGTTGGTTGCTAGGTAGTTTCATTACTAGACAATATGGTCCAAATATGTTTTATTTTATTGAAATTTTGAGCAAAATTAAAAAAAAAATAAATCCAAAACTTTGTCTGATATAAAAGCATGTTTTGTTTGTTTTCTAATCTAATGTTCAAGTATTTTAAAGACTGAGAAAAACAACAACAAGAACAACAAAAAACACCAGAAATGTTGTCTGTCAGCTTGTTTTAGTTATGCCAAAGCGCAGTGTATGGCCAAAGTTAAACCTTCCTTTTCTGTTTTAAAATTAGGACTATACAGGACTTGTTTTCACCTGCTTGCTCTTGGAAATTTTTCTGGACAAGGACAAATAATGTCACACGATCAAATACCTACTTTTCTTTCCACTTTCTTTCCCTTTTGTTTTTCCAAGGGGATTTCTATTTTCTGTCAAGCAAAGCATACAGCAGAATTTCTGGCACTGTTTTTCCTGCTGGGGAATGAATGGTACAACTCGTAAACACTAACATTGTGCACAGATGCTTGGAGAGATGATAGAAATGGAAAACTGACCACAAAGCAGCTGCATTTTGGTGTGATTCCCCTAGTGCAGGGTACTCAGAAGTTTTCTATTTTCAGTAATTAAACCAGGGAATAAATCAAGGAGAAGGTGATGGCTAAAATAACTATCAGTAAGTTTTCTTCAAAAAGGTGTATGTATATGAAATTTTATTCTGCAGGTGTGATAATTCTCTCTCTTATCAGTGGAACCACTTTTATCTTTTGAGAAACAAAAAATGTTAACAGATAAAGGTGGATAGAATTTTCTTCCTTTTTAGCTTATGCCCTTTGCAACTTCATTTTTACCATATTGCACCTTGTTGTGCTTTCAAGGACCTTAACATCCTTTTTATACTGTGGAGTCCAGAACTCCACACAGTATTCAAGGTGAGGCTGCACCAATGCTAAAATACAGTGGGAGAATCACCACTTTTAACCATCTGATTATGCTGTGTTTAATGCACCCCAAAATGCAATTTGCTTCTTGGCTGCCAGGGCATGCTGCTGGCTTGTGTTGAGCCAGCACCCCCAAGTCCCTCTCTGCAGAGCTGCTCTTTAGCCACCCATCTCCCAGTCTGTAGTTGTGTCCAGAATTACTCTACCCCAGGCACAGAACCCAGCATTTTCCTTTGTTGAATTTCATGTTGCTGCTGATTGTCCAGTACTTCAATCTATCTAGATCCCTCTGGAAGACTTCTCATTCCTCCAGGGAGTCAACAACAACTCCCCGTTTAGTGTCATTGGCAAACTTGCTGAGGATGCATTCCAGTCATGCATCCAGATCATTGATAAAAATGTTGAACAGGACTGGCCCTAGAATTGAGCCCTGGGGAACACTGCTAGTGACTGGCTGCCAGCCAGACATAGCCATATTCACTGTGACTCTCTGAGCCAATATTAAGGGCTGATCTTGAAAAAAGAGTCTTCAGTCATACAGCTGGGATTTCAATCTCCTTGCTCCGTGTTCATTCCTCCATTTATACTAAAGATCAGAATATCTTTTGATGGGTAAACCTTAAGAGATTTGACTCAGTTAGAGTCTATATATTGTAAAGCTTGAAACTTCTTAGTTAATTCATTTAATTGCTGTATTGCTAATAGACATTGGGACCTTAGTGGCTACGTGTGGCCATTCCCCAATCCTGTGTTTTGCTAGATGCTCAAACCCACCTAAAAAAAACCATCCTGCTCTTTTCCAATTTGACCAGCGAATCAGGAACATCACGTAATCACCTCTTGAAGCTCATTCCTAATGTTCTCAGGAACGTAATGAGTCTTGGTTAGTTCTGCTCCAGGCTTAAGCTGCAAGACAAGGCACAAATGTTTGAGACCTAAAATGCAACTTTTATCTAGTTTCTTACACAAAGAAAACATTCTCTTAATTCCAACCAAATCAAAGACAAACACTGTTAACTGTCCAGTTTTCGTAATCTCCATGTTAGTGTCAGGACCAGGCTTCCAGTGGCTGATCCAAAACGTAATTGAAACATCCCTGAGATGTGTTAGGCCAACAGGTGTTGCAGTTGCTTTTATAATTCAAAGCTGAAAAAAACAATTGTATATGAAACAATTGTTCTGACATGAAATTCTGCTTCCCATCTTCAAATACCCTGTTTTGGAAAACATCACAAAACATTGCAGAATATCTTTGGGTGACAATTATTTAGAGAAGTTACTGCCCTCATAATGCAATTTCCCAGTGCCAGTATATAATTAGGCAGGATGAATAAAGAAGAGTCCCCATTGTGAAATACTGAGAAGCTGCTGTGTCCCTCCCAGCCCTATGCTGCTGAATAAATCAAATTTAACTTCCAGTTGTGCAACTTCTGGCTTTCTGATCTTTGAAGCCTGTACTGAGTGTGCTGTACAACTGGTCCAGCTGACTTCTGCCTTTAATCTTCAAGGATGCCTAAGAAACATTATCTACATGTTTTAAAATCCTTCTTCTCTCTCTCTCCCTCTTTTTTTTTTTTTTTTTTTTTTTTTTTTTTTTTTTTCCCCTACATCTTTTTCTGCGTTTTGTTTAATCTGACTGTTGTGCTCATAAAATGTCACCTTCATAGTTCTGGAAGACAAATTTTCCAACAATATCACCTGCACAAGCTGATCACTTCTGACGTGTCTCAGACTCAATGTTCTCCTCATTGAGGAATGTCAGAGTCTTTGTTACATCAAGTTTTCTTAGATGATGGAAATTCTTGGTGTTTATGTTGTTTTTAAGAGGCAGACTATCAAGCAGCTATAATATTTGTCAAAGAGTAATTCAGGACTGTATAATCAGTATGCTTCTATGGGTGAAATTAAAAGCTTCAATTTGGCAACACCAATTGCTATTGAGCTCTGCCAGTTTTGAACCATGACCTGTAGTGAAAAGCTTCATATTCTATTGCTCTTCTTCTGAGAGGTCAAATTTACATGATGCGGATGGATTTATTTAAACGTCCTTAAGAACACTCTCTTTGTTTGCTATCTGTTTTTGTGAGTTTGTGTAACGAGTCCCTCAGCAGATTACAGGGATTTGCTAATCACAGACCTTGGTAGAAGTTTTAGTAATAGAGTTCCTGGATGGGAAGAAAGATTATTTGGAGATAATCTCTTTTTTGCTAAATGGGTAGGTATATCAAATACTTCTTTGTATGAGACAAAAATGTTCTACAACTACTGTCTATGATATAAAGAACAAGAATTGTATTTTCTATGAGATCAGTTCAATGGAGGAAAAACCATCAGCTCAGGCTCCATGCTATTGAATGTGGTGTGGAAAAATGAACAAACAAGAAGAGTGCACCTTAAACAGGAGGGCCCTTTGCAACTGGATGGTCAGAAGATACCTGAGGACTCCTATGGTTGGTACAGATTCTCAATGCCTCTGAAGACTAGCCTGCAGATGAGAGGCTTGTTTATCAAACAGAAGCGGTCCATTGTATTCATGTTCTTCTGCAAAGGGAAGGCCAAACGACTGAACAACCACAGAACTCGGCTGCTTTACAAAGCTCTGTGAACAAGGTTTGTAATTTTAGTCTGTGGTAAGCCTGTTAGATGTGGCAGTGACAATGGTGGCCAAGATGACAATCCTAAACTATATCAAAAAAAAAAAAAAAAAGGCAGTCTTGATATTGCCAGAGCATAATGTGGACCACTGATATGAGCTCTTAAGGCTGGTTTTATAGTGCCAGTATGTGGTGTTCTGTTACAGCAGGACTGTTGTTGGCAGCCCCTCAGCTACTTAATGTTAAGCTCGCTTAGATGGAAGTGTCTTGAGCTGTGATGTAGAGCACTGTAGATGTGGCAGTTCTTCTGTCTTCAGTTGTTTAAAAGTCTGTAAATACTCAACAGGATGGCCCCCTTCCTGGTCAGCAGAAAGTGATCATACTCTCCAGGTACCTGTGCAGGTCCCCCTCCCCCTATTTAAAATATGAATTTTAGGGTGAGATGAATCACTGTCTGGAGATGCTTCTCTCTCTTTTGAGGCAGCCTAGATGTCTAGTTTAGATTAGATGCCTGACTTTTAGACAGCAAAAGATATCAAGATGAATGAAATTCTCTGGGCTATTTCCTCATTGTCTTTAGAGAGAGTATGCCCACATGCCACAGGGGATCTTGTTCCTACAGGATTGTGATAAATAAGAGGTGAGGGAAGATCTTTCCCTTTTGGGTAAGATCCTGAATCAAGGTGGAAAAGATCCTGTATATAACACTTTCTTCTAGAACATGCTTCCATTTTTAATTCCAAACCTTTGCCTTCATGTTGAGAGAGGATCATACGCTTGCAGCTAGATTGTTATAGAGGTGCTGCAAAAAAATTGAATGATGTCTTCTGTGTAACATGCTTGATTGAATTAGTCTTTTGTGGCAAAGTCTCAACATTTTTTCTAATGTTCTGAGAGTTGTGGTTTTTTTTTTGTTTGTTTCTGTTTTTTTTTTTCTACATATTTTTTTAAAATTGTGCAAGGTATTACGATTTTCAAGAAGGCTCTATACACTTGGAACCAGCAGAGACACACCTCTGAGACCTGCCTTGTATAAGCAGAGCTGCACTGTAATCTACAAATAGGTACAATGTACGTAATTTCTAATTCTAAAATCAACTTTACTGAGTTTAAGTAGCTTGCATTGGGAGGATACATGCCCTGTCTGAAGTGCAAGAGTTCTTGTTATCTATCAGCCCTGTTGGCCAAGATACTCTTGGAAAGAACAAGCACTTGTTACAGAACTTAAAAGTATGTTTGAGTTCTGCTTAAACTTTTATAAATGGTAGGATTTACCTTATGAGAAATCTCATGTGATAAAAGACCAGATGTAAAGATGTAAAGGACTGCATTGATTCCTTCAGTGGGGGGGAGGGAGGGGAGACCCTTAATTAGAGCAGAATTTAACCCAGCTCAGTGGTTTGAGAACAAATTATCCATATTATCCAAGCTATCACAATATCAGAGCTTAAAAATTAAATGCTCAAGAATCAAACACCAACAACTACGAGCAGCCCTGCAAACACAGTCACAGTTGCTTTTGCCAAGCACAGCTTTTGAAGCTCCTTGTTCTCTACAAAAATTCCAGTCTACCATCTTCTCTTTGTATACATAATAGTGTGCAAGCACTCCAAGACTTGAGTATGTTTTGGTATGTTTGCTGTTTGTGTATCTCCACTCAGTCATTCTGAATCAAAGCAATGTGTTGCATTCAGTGTTTTGTAGTAATACACAACTGTGACATATTGAGGGTACTATATATAGGGAGACCTGTTAATCCATTTTACACTTTAATAACTGGAGTCAACTTTTACCGCTAGAACTAAACATGTAATGAACAGACTTACATATCAAAATACATGCATATGTGTGCTTATGTATGAAATATTTGCATACCTTGCTTTTTTTCCCCCCACCAGCCTCAGATGAGGAAATCTGAGAAATGAGAATGTAATGTTTTATTTTGTAGGCTGCTAATTCATGAGTGGCAATAAGAATGAAGCCTATATACTCCAAAATGCAGTTATGGCAAGAGCTTTGCTTTAGAAAAACTTATTTTTCCAATTTTCCATACCTGTTGGAATTTCTCTAGGGCTTGTTTCTCCATTTTAAGGGATTTTTTTTTTTAATTATTATTTTTTTTGATATTGCTTGCTTGATATTGCAGTGTGAGAAAACATGATTTGGAAAACAAGAGGATGTTTAAGACAAGAAAAATGGCATAGTAGATTGGCTTGTGTTATAATTTTCATTACAGAAAACAGCTGGGATGTGTTCACTGACATCCTGGTTTGCCATCATAGGGAGAGGGCTGGTGGAACTCTGAGGTTGTGGAAGGTAGGAGTCCCACTTATCAGAAACATCGAAATGCTCTGAGTTATTTTATCTTACAGAATCCCAGACAGAAGTACCAGGCCTTCTCTGCTCTTGCTGACTTTTTCAGAAACTCACAGTTTGAACTTCTGTTCCTTGGATCATATTGAAGGTGTTTGTATGCACAAAAGAGAAAATAGTTGACTGGAGGACTGAGTGCTGGTGTTAAGTTGAACAGTGGAGAAGAATCTCTGTGTTGTTTTTACAGGTTTGCTCATGTCTCATGGGACCACCCCACATTTCTTAGAATGCTTAATATAGCAACAGATATCTTCTCCCTGTCAGATTCCTTGGGGGTTCTTAGAGGTGTCTTGAAAGTCAAAGTAATGGTTGCAGGGTCTAAATCTAAGAGAGGCGAGTAACTTAAAAGCAGCCTCCAAATGGCACTGGTGTCATGAATGTCTAAACTGGAAGTGCAATCCTGAATGTGTTTTATGGGGAACTATAAGAGATTCCTGCTGAACTCCTTATGATTTATGCACAGGTGGCAAAGCCAATCAACATTTTTTTTTTTTAAATTGTTATTTTATTTAATGTTATTGTATTGATTTTTATTTTAATTTTCATATAGACTCTGTGGTTTGAAGAAAACTTTCTGCTCTGCCCACAACCTAACAAGATGTTTTGGGGGAGTCAACTGACATTTGGGGTTTGCCAGAGGGGATGGTTCTGAGCAGAATTTAACATGTAAGAACTTTGCAAAGAAAGAATGAGGACCAACATTATGGTGACCTGTGCAAAACACTAGCTGTGAATTCTTTGGAATTAAGGAGTCTGAACCTTCTTGTGCAGCAACAGTGCCCACAGGCCACACACTGAAATGAGTGTGTGTGTATGTGTGTGTGTGTGTGTGTGTGTATGACAGAGTTGTGTATAAGAGATAACTGAAAATCTGTTTTGCCTGTATTTTTGTTATGTGTCACACCAGGATAATGCAGTGTTGTGCAGAGAGGTCTGGTCTAACTTCAGAAAAGAGAGCTTGAGCATTGCAAGCAATAGAGTGGCATTACTGACGTGTTCTGCTCAGGCTAATTAGCCCATCTAGGAACTGGCTTTTCATAATATCACCGTTGTTCCAGTTCCTTAGTCAGTGACACTTCAAGTCACCTGTTGAGTGAAGGACCATGGCTGCAAAGGGATGCCAAGCTGGAAGGCTGTACCAGATCAGAATTCACAGAAGCTCTTGAAGCCTGAAACACTACTGGATAATGGGTGTTGAGCTGTGGAGTGGCTCTGCTGCCTTTATCTTGTTATCAAACCTGGTGTGCCAAAAAAAGCTAGATCAAAGATCAGTTTTATCATCCAGCTGTATGTCTGGGAGGTGAGATCAACAGCAACGCAAGTTGTTGCATATTTCTTGCTTCTGAGAGAATGAGCTGGAAGCCCACAGTATGACTTGTTCTGTATGGGTTTATCTGTGAGAATCTCTCTTGGTGACAAACTGAGCAAAACAATGGCAGATCCCCTGACACCATATGCCTGCAAAAACATTAACTTCGAGGCCAGCAGGAGGCAGTGAAAACCTGTAGATCTATTCATTGTTCTAGGTTATTTTTCTACCTTTTCAAGGGCAAGATGTCAATAAATCTTGTCTTTTTAATCATCTCTTCATAATAGCATGCTATGGAATTTTAGTCAGACTCGGTATGGGAAGAATGGTGAAGTTCACTACAAAAACCCTTACATTTCCAACGACCCTTTTCAGCATGTTTTTTTGACGGAAAATATTCTATGGTTCTGGAATAAAGTAGCCCACACACCCATTTTCACCATCAGACTGGGTGCACAAGTATGCAAGGCCTATCAATGTTTCTGTAGACCCCATACATTGTGTATTGAGGGAGTCGTTTGATTTTGTTAAATGTTCATCATGTTCTGAGGTGGAAAAGCCTGGTCTGGTGTCTTCAGTTAGGATATGGTATGCCCAAGAAACAGTAAGAATGACGTTATGATTGTAGATACTCTTTTTTTTATTTTTATTTTTTCTTTTCGATCTGTGAAAGGAAGAGGCTGATGGCCTGTCAGTAAATGCAAAGAACTAACTGGAGCTAACTGTCCTTAAGGTATTCATGGCAGGGGTTAGAACAATGGATGAAAGGTGCAAATTCTTTCCTAAGAAATGTAAATCATTTGTTAGGGGGTTGATAAATTTCTAATATGCTAGTGTATTGAAAGAAGGGGAAGGTTGTTATCACACAACTTGTATATAATTTAAAGCCAGAAGAGACCAATAGAATCCTATTGCTGCTGTATAAAGGAAACTATAGAGTTTCACTCCAATATTTCCTCAGTGAGTCAGTATCTTTGAGAGAAGCTAGGCATATGGTTTTGGAGACTTAGTCTTCTGTTAACAGAGAATTGTCTATATCCCTGAGTGAGGTGTTGCACTGATTAATTTAGCAGATTAGTGCCATAGCTCCTTGATCTGTATTATATGGCATAATTTAATGTGGCTGCTGAAAAGGACATTCCCCCTGTCATCTAGTTGCTTTGCTTATTCTTGCCTCTCCCATGTGCTAGCTCTATTATTTGTGCTTTCTGTGTGAAACTGAGGTAGCTTGTTGCCAAATGAATTTCCTAACCTGCAGAAACCAGAATAATTTGGTTTTCAGCTTACTCAGGTTTCTGGTTTGATTCTTCACACAAATTATAGTACTGATGCAAGGGAGGCAGTGGGAATAAATGGACACAATATGGAGAAGGAAGATGGGACTGGCCCTTTAATAAGCAGCACTGAGCAATGACAGATTAAATGGATTATGGAAGTATGATGTGAAACATAAGCAAGTAGCTAACAGCTGACACTAGATGAATTCAGATGCGCAAAAGGTACTCATATGGCCAATGAAGATAAAAGAATCCTTTTCTATCTGACACTTTCAGTTGGAAAAATTTATTGCAGAGGTAGAGGATTTTGTGTACCTGACGAAGCATGTGGCATGTCTTTTCTGCAGGCTGCACAGAATTTAGAAATCAGAAGGACTCCTAATATTCCTACACAGAGAGTAGGTGCTTAAAAATTCAAGGGTACCCCACAGAGAAAACAAAAGACTGCAGGTTCTTGAATCATCATCTGTGCTGTGAAAATTTTACCCTAGAGAGAACCAGACTGTTGCTTCAGCAGTTCAGTTTCATGTACCTCCTAATTCTGCTGAGAAGTGTTTTGCTGGGTTTTACACCTAAATTTCTTGCTTCTTTACTTTGAACCTTGTTCACATGAAAAGCTTCTGATGGGGTTCTTGGCAAGCAGGTGCAACACAGACTGGGTTGAAGATCTGACGGTGTGAAACAGGCATTTGCAAGGAGATGCCTTCCTGCAGGTTTTGTTGCTGTTGTTGTTGTTGTTGTTATTATTATTATTATTATTCTGTCCTTGTTAAAATAGAAAACAAGGTGCACAAGTGCTGACAATTGGAAGAAGTCAGCCAAGTTCTTCCTTCTTTATTTTAACTGTTCATACCTTTGAAGTAGAATTGGATGAGACTTGCTTCCTTCTGAAGTATTGTTGGCAGATGACCAACACTTTACCGAAGAGCTCTGATGAATTCTATTTTCATCAAACCCATTGTTTTCCAGCAGGGTCAACCTCCTATTAATATCAAAGCTATTAGGTTAATCCTCACATAATAATATGGTTTATACCTTTTGTACTGCACCTGTATTGGGCTTGAGGCATAAAATTAGTGTGACAATGGGCAGATTCTGTTCCAAGGACTTGTTAGTTATACATCTGCAACTCTAATTTAAATGCCCTTCAGTCTTAGGGAACTGGATTTTGCAGCTTTCTTTAAAAATCTAGCTATAACTTCAGCATGAAATTTTGGACTCTGAAGTTACTCTTAAACCATTTGTTGATTTAAATGAGGCTATGATTTCTCCAAGACTTAGCAGACAAAAGTTGCAAGAGGCTCATGCAATGAGAGCCTTGGTTTAAACTTTATGACTCTATATAAACATTCTCTATGAATCTGTAAGAGTATACCTTCTGTCATAAGTAGTTGTTTGGCACCATTTCATGCAAGTCAATGGAAGACATTACTAACTAAATCTAAACTTGTATTGTCTTGGAGGGGATGAAAGATAATGCCTTAAAGAAACTTAGGCACTGAGCTCACAGGGCACTTTGCCAGTGTAGCACAGCTATTTTTGCAGCTCTCTGTGTTTCTAACATGTTTCAGTACCAGCAATGGCAATTCTAGAGTAGAAAGGTTTGCACGTGTATGCTTTCTGTGGTATATTTTCTTTTTTTCCCTAGTTCCTGAAGTCAGCTTAGACTTCAACTACATTTTGATCACTTATACTCTGAGTCAAGTCATTGGCTCTAACAGGGCTCTTACACCTACCTAGCAGTTGCTTTGAGAAAGATGCTTATATATTTTAAATTTTACTAAAGAGGGCAGGTTTCAACCTTATTTATTTTTTAAAGAATTGGTAATTTCAAAAATAAATGCACAGAGAGACAATATCAAAGATACTGGAAAGTAAGAGCCCCATGGTGTATATGCACAGTGACACAAGATAAAAACAAAATTTACATCTTTAGTTCCCTTGAAAGAAAGTAGCTTAGCAGATAGCACATTCAGATGTGCTGCTTGTGGGATGCTGCTTCTTTGGGGAAGGTAAGACAAAATTTGTTGTTTTCTATCTGGTAAGGACAGACTTGGAGAGATGGAAACAATACCTTGGAGTTCTTACTGCTGCTCTACTGAAGTGGTGGCAGGTTGCAGCATGCTCTGATTTGGCTTTTGGTTTCCTTTTCTCTCTGTCTACCTGGGAGTGGAGTTATTTCTTTGCTGAAGGACTTGTTCAAGTGGTGTGCAAAAACCCCAGCTGCTTTGCAGGGATGCTCTCTGAGAGCTGTGACACAGTATATGACACTGGTAACAGGAGTTAATTTTAAAGTATCAGGTTTTTCAGTAGCCTGAGCAAGCATACTTTTAGAATTAAAACAAAACAAAACAAAAACTCCAAGCCTTCCTTTCTCCCAAAAGTCCTATCCCTTATTCTCATGTTGATATGCATGGTTTGGCATTTGCTGGTGAGTTTTGGAGAACCTCATTATTTGTAGTTTTTTACACTTTGCATGTATTCCTGTTCTATACTTTTTACGCCTCTTGAACAGTAAGCCAGTGCTTAAGTTTTCAGAGCTTGCCTGTAGGCCCTTTTAGTATTGGTCATGCTTTTTAGTCAACAGGTAAACAGGGACAATTTACTAAGGTTTTCCTAACTGAATCTTAGCAGTGTAGCCTGATATGAAGAACTGTTTTTCCAGTTTCACATCCATATTTGTGAGAGAGAAAATTATGCAAGAATTCTGGGTCAGCAGTTCAGTCCTTAACTCTGAAATGGATATATCTAGAATACCTGTGAAAATATTCCTGAACACCGGATGTCCAAGGTTTTAGTTCCATCTTTCCTACAGTTTATGATCTGTGTCTTTCAGCTGATTCTGGAGAAAAGGTTAAACTGCAATCACCTACATTATGTTTAGAGGTTTAGGAATTTGATTTTTGCTGTTACTTAGTATTTCTCTCCCTCCTCCTCTTCTACAGACTGGTTTCAATTGAAAAGAACTGCTGAGAGCTGGATATCGCTAGTGTTTCTAGACGAGACATTTACATGCTGTTAAAAATGCACCAAAACTTAGAGAGCTTACAAGTACTTAATGTGAGTGGTATGCAGGCAACAGATCATTCTGTTGCCAAGGATTTTGGTGCTGAATGCTTTTATGGCTTGATTTATATGTTCAAGCCGAACAGTGTATTTTGATATGTTCTGGTTAGACTATCTGATCTTGCAAGCTATATTAGAAAAAAATAAACAACCACCACCACCAACAAAAAACACAACCTAACCCCAGGTAATGTGAACTTGAAGCATAATATCATTCTCCCATTTATTTTCTATTTAAAGTTAATGTTGGAAGCAATAATGAAGTGTTCTTTTGGAAGGACCTGTGTGTAATCTGAGGTCAGTTACTTGAATCAAAGAGTAGATTGGGGCTGGTGTGTTTGCAGCAAAACTTATTTTGCATTTTGACTGTTGTGTCAGGTAGTGTCCAGAACTTCTAAAAGAAGCTGAACTGTGAGCAGTTATATTGTGAAGTGGCTGTGTGCCATTTCTTGGTCCTGTGGCATAGTGTTGTGCCCTAATCAGAGTTTAGCTCTTGGCAATGGAATGGTGGTTTGTCTCCTGAATCAAGTGCTCAGACACCCTGGAGCTTGCTGAAGTGTCTCCTCATTTACACAAAGAGGTTCTCTGCTTTCAGATTCAAACTGATTCACTTTCCTTGGCTGAAAGTAATCCATATTTCTGATTGTGTGTTAGGTATGTTCCCATGTAATGGAAAAGTGCTATTACAGATGTGCTAATTAAAAAGAACCTGCACATAAATAAAGAACAGGAACTCTCCATAAAGGAAAGTCATTTAAACTTTTTGGAGATTATTAATATATATATCAAATATTTATTTTTTAAGAGATCCAAGATGTACTTTTTTGAACTCCTAAAATCAAAGAAAAAAGACTCATAAATGGTCAAATTTGAGTTAGTATGAGAACTTCCTGCCTTAACAGTGGCCTGAAATTCAGTATGTGTTGTTGTGACTTTAAGGAGAGCTCCTACATATGTGATAATTTTGGAAAGCTGTCCATGTAGGTGCATACTGAACTGGAAAAAATTCCAAAACCTACAAATCTATCCTTGAATGCTGAGGAATGCAGGCTCCATGGACACATGCCCAATGGGTTTCCCCTACTAAACCTCTGCTCCAGTGTTATACAGTATAGTTATACTTGTACTGCTAGATCAGCACCATGGGTGTGTACAATTGTAAGGGATATTTTCAATTCATAGGTCTCTAAAATATGCTTTATCTATACTGAATAAATTTGGCTGTGACACGACAGGCAGAATTACTTCAATTTACTATGGGGGAGCTAATGATTTCAGCTGTCTTTGTTGCAAACTGTGATTATAATCTTTGTTGGGAGCAAAATGAGTAGATTTTATTACCTGCATTTTGGGAGGGTTGTGGCAAGGGGGAGGATCAGTGGATTCTCTTGTAGAGTGAGTAATTGTTGAATTACTGACCACGTTTCTTTATCCATTACAAACATTATGGAATTTGGGGTGTCTTGATGGAGAGGAGATGAGCCAAGGTGTCCTGGGCCTCTGCCCCTCCATTTAATCACTTTCTTGAACTGTGGGAGGATGCTTGGTGGAGCAAGCATGTGTGTAAGCAATAGAGCACTATGACCAGCAAAGAGTCAGTCACATAGTAAGTTCACAGGTAGCAGGTGACATGAAATTTCACATGTCCTCTGATCTATGTGGGTTGGAGGTTGTACCCAAAGGGAAAAAAGACTTCTTCCCATACATCTTGCAAAGTCCTCAGTAGAACAGATCAGAAAAGATTTACATAATTCATAATTTGATGATGTGCTTTCTGAATTGAACCCAATGACAGGATGAGGTTTTCTGATCTGCTTTCGTTTTAGATGTGCATCAAATCAAGCCATGCAACCAGCAATTGATGAGCAATTGAATTGATTCCTTGTGGAATCCTTTCCAACTCAGGATATGCTGTTCTGTTCAGCTTAGAACCTGGTGGATGTACACTTTTGGTAGTGTGCTCCCTTTCCCTCAGATCATCAAACCAAGAAACAACAACCCTGTATGGGAAAGTGTGAATGTTTTCTCTAAAGACAAAAAACAAATGATCCTCCTGGACTCATATTCTAATATGACTAATAATTAAAAAAGATACAGCCAAAATTTTATCCAAAACATCAAAGTGTGTGCTACTGAGGAAGAAACTGACATGTATACCTATGAGGTGATCAACTAGTGATACAAATTCCTTCTTACTCCCAGAGCTACTGTGTGCCACTCTTCCTCTATACAAAGACAATTTGCTTTTCATGTAGTGATGAAGAACAATGTTTTAACAGACAAAGGCACTTCTAGTGTATTATTGTGCTGTCTTTTGACTAGCACAAGATGCTGGGAAAAATGGTAATTCACAGTGTGAATGCTTCTTGCCAGCAATGTGGGTTAGAACTGAGCATGTACAATCTATGTTGCACAAGGTACAATGGTGAACATTGTGAGAGGGAGAAAAGCCCAAATTATAGCGGTTGCTGATGGCCAAGAAACTAGTCTTTTGTATTTTTTTTTAAAGACAAAGGCAGCCCAAACAAAATCCAAAATATTGTCCTCCAAACTGTGTGTGTGTGGCTGAATTTAGTAACAATATGTTCACTTTTAGTGTTTGTAAATTCATGTAAAAATACATAGCTATATTGCTGAAACACCTGTGCTCCTGTTTTTCTTGTAAACTGATAAAAGGCACAGGTGGCTTTGCATTAACTTATTTCATGCAAATATAAATTTGCTGCAGAGTTTCTCTTGCTGTAACTATATAATCCAAGAAACATGATTGCTACTGATTTAATGTAATCAGTGTTGTGAGGGGAACATTCTGAGCCCTTTGTGAATGTCTCTATTCTGAGGGGATTTACACCCCATGTAAATCTGATTTAAATGAGAGAGTGGTGGAATGTGGCTTTCCTATTTAACCTATGCAAAAATCTATATTCTCCCACCTACATTTCTCACTATGTGATGGGATACTCAGCTGGTACATAGGGGGAGGGGAGGAGCAGAAGTCCAATAAGGACAGAGAAAGTAGGTAAGGGACTATCTCAAACAGGCAAGTTACACATTTTGATTCAATATTCTGATATTCTTATCAAGGCTTTCCAGAATGTGACACTGACTCAAACTGCAAACAATAAGGAGAAAACAGAAAACATGTATCAATGTCTTGGGTGTTCTGCAATGGTTTCTTTTTTTTTTTTTTTTTAGGACCAATGTTACAGCAGAAATAAAAAACAAGAAGGGAAAATAGTGAGCCATCTTAACAAGCAAAAGCAAATGTGTTTTTAAAAATGATTTTAGTAGTTTAAAGATATCTTTCTGTTTAAATTTATTGAACTATAGCCAGATTTATTCAATTAAGATAATACACTTCAAGGTTAACTACCATTTGCTGTTCACTTAGGCAAGCTATTGTACAGTTATGTAAATTTCATGAACAGAGACACGACTTGAGTGTCTTAATTACAAGCAAAAAGTGTCATTTAAATATGAATAAGTGAATAGTTGCCTGTATTTCCTGTTCACTTTCTGCTGTCATTTTTAAGACCAAGAGCTAACTAGGCACCTATATTGTGCTCTCGGTTTTTCCATCTCTAAAATAGGAGGAAAAAAAAAAAAAGAAAGAAATCTGTCATATAAATGCATGTAAAGCAGATGATGCGGGAATGTCCCAGTCTTACAGTTGTTATTAGCACACTGAATTTTAATTCACTCAGATCACAATGAACAGCAGTAAATATGCAGTATTTCTGTGGATTTCTCTGCATTTCAATTTGATATCTATATTTAAATTGTACCATCTATTATTTGTGTGTAAAATCCTTTGGTAGTAACTTTCTAACAAGTCTGCTAAGGGCTTATTCTGCATGCTTCTATTTTCAGTGCTAAGAGCTATTATGAATCCCTCTCATTTATTTATATACACATAGCTGTGTTCAAAACAGTCTGTTTCCTTATTAATTTATAGTCAGTTTAAATTAAATTTTATGTAACAAAAAGTTTTATAGCAGTATTCCCTCATCATCTTTAGGAGCGGATTCCCTGTGTTCCTATCCTGTTGATAGTTCAGGATTTTTTTTTCCCATTGTTGTGAATTGTTTGTCTCTCCAAAAATGACCTAGAAAGAAATCTGTTGTTAATCACATATCAACGAGGGAGGGATGATTAGTTAATAAAAACCATGTCTTGTTTCTGTGGACCAAATGGCTAACTCTGGTTCTCAGTATGTGCAGAGACTCTTGAAAGACTGTTCCCATCCTTCAGTGATGTAGCTGCAGCTCTCCCTGAGGAATGAGAAGTTCACTATTCACTCTGTGCTTGCATCACCCTTTCCAACATGTTCCCACTGATACATTAAAGGAATTAATTGCTCATAATGATCTCACCATCTGTTAACAGAGGTTCATACCTACAGGCTGGTGGCATGTGGTGGTCCTATTCAGAAATCAATAGGCAATGCTGGGGGAACGCTTTCCCACATTGCCTTCCATTGCGCTCTGAAAAGGGGAGGAGAGCTCAGTGTTGGCCATCTGCTCCTTGTCTTTCTGTGCGAGAGACCTTGATGCAGTCCAGCCCGGCTCTGATCTGACTCCAGTCTGATTGGAATGTGGCTGATCTGAGAGCCTCTCAAAGCTGTGAAAGTGAGTCAAAAGGAGATCCCCATTGTCCGGCAGGGCTGAAAGAAAATGATCACTTTAAAATTCATAACTCCCAGGTGCCCGCCATCTATTCATGGGAAAAACTCTCTGAACTTCTCTTCATTAAAAAGAGAGGGAGTCCAGCTAAAAAGAGAGAAAAGGAAGTAGTTTGTGGGAAATGTGCAAGGGATTTCAGGCTAAACAAATGAGGAATTTGGAATTTTTACTTGTATTAAAGGAACCATGTAAGGAAAGGGAAGCATTTGTAAAAGCAGGGCCTCTGCATCAGGGGCCCTTCCCTGGGGTCCTTTAGCAAAATAAAAAGGCTTTTTTTTTTTTTTTTCTTCTTCTTTTTTTTTTTTTTTCCCTCTCAGGAGTTTTTCCTCCCTTTTCCTCTTTCTTACCTGTGTGAATGAGGATAGGAATAGTACAAGAATGAGTCTGTCCCTGATTTATGTGATAAATCAGAATGCATTCAGTCTGCCCTCCTCCCCCTCTCCTGCATGTATTTTATTGT
Source organism: Aythya fuligula (assembly GCF_009819795.1). Lineage (NCBI taxonomy): Eukaryota > Metazoa > Chordata > Aves > Anseriformes > Anatidae > Aythya > Aythya fuligula. The sequence goes on from NC_045560.1 coordinate 51,347,165, forward strand.
TTAGGCTGCATATAAAGCTGACCTGATAACAAATGTAAACTGAAGCTGAGTATCCTCATGGAGAATTAGAGTTTTGAGGGGGTGGAAGGGCTGTTCTGTCAGCTTAGTGCCTAAACTATTCCCTGCCCCCATGTCTATAAATGTGAGGATTTGCCATATCACAGGAGTGATTTTGGTTTTCTTCCCCACCCCCACTTTCTCCATCTTTTGCCTCCTCTGAATGTGAGGTAGTGCCAAGTCCTTCCTTGTTCCTCAAGCACATTATGTGTGCTCCTCAGTTCTGTGCTTTTTCACAGGGCTTCACAACACTGAGTGGATTTATGCTTCCTCCTGCAGTGTGAACAGTATATTTCCCCAGATACTGTTTATGTGGCCAGAGGTGAGGTCCATCACAGAGAATAACATGTAGTAGACTTTAAGGCAAGAACAGACTATTTTTACCAGTTAGTCCAACTAATTTTGCAGCAGAGGCTGTTGAATCCAGTGCCTGCTCCTCGTAATTCCTGTTCAAAGTCTTTAACTGTAGGCTAACTACCGAGTGGTTTCAGAAATTCATTTTCAATGTAATGATTTCCAGGGAATTTATCCATTGGTAAACTGTATAGATAAATATCTGTGACCTCTTTCTAATCTAGGGGGTATCCATTGTCCGTTGTGACTACTGGAGTTAGACACATCTGATGCCTGATAGCACAAAGTAAACCACACAGTGTGTCTGATTACATGTGTATTCACCATCATGTTGTAGTCACTTGTCTCCCAACGCACCCATCTCCTTCATCGTCCCCCTAAATCATTCGGTAAGAAAAGTAGTGGGGTACAGCATCTCTTTTCCTGAGGTATTTTAATTGGAAGTGGTTGTGGGCCTTCCCAATTATATGTTGTTCTCTCTACCCCAACTTGCCTTTTAGATACCTTTGAGATAGAACCAGCTGCCTTTGGTCAGCATTTCTTTTTTGTTTATTCAACAGTGTGGGAGGCTGGTAAGCATTATTTAGTCCCCCCCCATTCGCCTAAAATTGCTGAGGATGTAGGCAACCATCACCAAATTACTGAGAAGCAGTGTCCCAGCAGACAACAATGTTTGTTTTGTAATTTCAGGATAACATGTTGCATCTCTATTCTCCACTATTAATCAGTACTCTAGCTCTTATTATAATTGTCAGTTTCAAAAATATTGTTTATGTCTTTTCTCTCTACATCTTCTGTCTCACTGCATGTACCTCCATTAGGTCAAGTGTTCCTCTTACCATAACCAGAGTCAGCATTTGCATAGTAACTTTTGGAACCAACTGAGGAGCATCTGACTCTGGCTTACCTTGTGATGTTGGGAGGTTATGTTGCAATTTGCACTTAATAGTCCATTCATTTCAAAAATAAAAAATAAATAAAATAAATAAAAGCATTAAGAGAAAAATACAAATTGCAAAGTTACATGCTCCACATTCAGACCTTGTTTGTTAAAATGGAATACTTACTCTGAATTATGCATGCTGTTGTGTGTCTAGGACTACATTCCTTAATTTTTGTGATCTATTTCTGTTCTTGAATAGACTGTCTTGTTTCTGGAAACTTTAGATGTATTTGTGTAATATCTTGTAATATTTCATTAATAAAAAGTATTTCATAGTTGGTAATGAAATATACAATAATTACTATAGTTATCTGAATGATAACCATCTTTTTTTCAGAGATGTGTTTATTGGTCTGTTTGTCTGCAGTGAACATTTTGGTTCCAACTAGTCTCTCTTACCTGAAATTCATGACTAGTATCAGAGCTAACTGAGAAGTAAACTTTAGTGACCTAAACAAACCAGCAGATTTTCATTTCAAGTAAGTGGAAATCCGAAACCGAACATATTATTGAATCTTCTTATTACTTCTTTACCTTGAGGATCGGTGAAAAGTGGGAGCCTCCAGTGCTCTACATACTGTATGAACACTGTGTGTAAATGGTGCCCGACCAACTGAGTTTATAGTCCAGATCAACAAGGCAGATAATCAACATTTGGGAAGAGCTATGATGGCACTTAGGCAGATCATCTAAACTGAGCTCAGAGAACATATGCCAAAACTACCAAAAAAAAAAAAAATTAAATTAAATTAATTACTTCTTTAGTTCTCAGATGTTGGGTAGTCTCATTGAGTTACAGTAAAGCTGCACGTGAATAATGTTTGAAAAGTGCAGTGTTAAAGAACTGTATGAGAATTTGCATGTTCAAACACAATTTAAAGCTAGAAGAAGGGACCAAGGAGGATTTGGGCAGGAAGAATTCATGATGATCACAGATGGAGAGGAAAAAGCAAAAGGTTATAATATCATGGTTATGGTTTTATGCTAATGGTTTGTTCAGTACCAGATACAGTATAGAGATTACACAATGTACTATTGTTCAGTTTTGCTCTGTTCCAGCAGTTGCTTTCTTTCTGTTGCTCAATTCAAGTGTTTACACTGTGATACTTCAAGGAAGATCTGTAATGATCTGTTTAATAAATAAATAAATAAATTATTTTTTCTTTTTATTTTTAAATTTTATTTTTATAACATTAACAGGATCCTAACAAATACACTTCTACGTAAACATTTGAGTCAGCACAACACAAGGAAAGTAGCCCTCAGTAGGAGTACAAACCTCAAAAGTAAAGGATATACAAACTTAAACCAGATCTGTCATTGATGGAATAGTAATGTGCAGTCACACCTAAAGATTGTTTGGCTGTTAAGGAAGGTAGGAAAACATACAGCTAGCTCTGGTAACTTAAGATTGAGTGCATAAGATTTATTTATTTATTTATTTATTTATTTATTTATTTATTTATTTTTATTTTTAGCTAATGCATCGGTAAGGAATATGAGGAGGTTTTTGAACGAGATAGCTTCGAGTGTGTGGGGAGGAGGGGCATAATATACCATCTTGCTCTTAAACTTTCATCCTAAATACTTTATTTAAGAAGCAGAATAATCATTTGTGATGTAAAATTTTAGAATTGAATGTACCATAGAAGTGTTTCAGCATAAAATCATATGAAAGGAGTTTTCTAACACTGTTTAAAGTGAATGACTTGTGGAGAGGAGAGGGAGAGAACTCCCAGGAATGCTATTACCAGAATTTGAGGCACCTACCACTTTGCGGAAATGCCATGCTGTAATGCTATATAGTCAGTGAGCACTCTACAGGTGGATTTGGAGAATCTGCTTGCTGTTTTCTCCGCTCTGCCAGAGACATACTTTTCTGTTTCTCTAGTTTATAGACCTATACAAGGCACTCATATTAGGTTGTCAAGAGTGGAAAGACACATCAGGATAGGCACTCATGGGGATTTTTCAAGGGCACTGAAGTGGTTTAAGTGTTGTTGAATTCTCTTTGACTTCAGACTCAGCTTGTAAAGCCAGTACGACTGCTATCTACAACTTTAGGTCTCCATCTAACTGATCTGAATATGCTGACCTTTTGTATCGATTTCTTTCAGCTAGGTTGGATGAAGGGAGCACAATATTGTAGAAGAGTCCTTGGTCAAGAAGCTGATTTAAGACATGGGATTTGTCATGTTTAGTGCCTCCCATAGTCATAGAAAGTGGCCAAACCTACTGCTTTTTTCCCCCCTTTTTGCAGTATGTTGCCTGTTATTAGTATAAGGTGGAACAGCTCCAATGAGTACTTGAAAGGGAAGATACCTTGGTGGTTAGTTCTTGTCATTCCTGTGAAGCAGCTAGCGTGGGGACTTGAATTTGGAAATCTACCCCAGGTAAATTTCCTAATCTTTTGGCTCTTGTTAAACTGGGGAAGGAGAGAATATCACTGACTAGGAATTGCACTGGGGTACATAATACCTTCCAGACTACTTTCTTTTTTTTTTTTTTTTTTTTTTTCTGAAAGAAAAATATGACTTTAGTAAGAAGAAAATTTCACACAAGCTCTGTCCCAAGTCAGTTCATGATAAAACTGTACATACTATACAACTTAAAAGTATGAACAGCAGTCAGGCTTCAGTTCCATTCTCATTCTTCCTTAGCTATGCACTTTGAATAGCACAGAGGGGGAAAATGATGAAAATGTGCTTCTCAGTATTTGGTATTTCAAAGGTTGTTAATTTGCTCAACTCAAAGCAAATTTCTGTAGGAATATACAGAGGCCATTCCTGTATTACTTTTCAGTTTTAAATCTCTGCAATTTTCAGTGCTGCTGTTTCTCATTTTATTTTATTATTTATTTTATGATGTATTTGAGAACAACCTTTCCTCCTTGTTTCACCTGCTCTTATAGTGTCCGCACTCACATGATGGAGCCCAAGGGTTTTTTGCTCTAAAATAAAAAGGATTTATTTATTATTTATTTTTTTAAGAAAAAACAAACAAACAAAAAAACTTAAAATAGTAATGTTAAAGTTTTAAGTGTGGGAACACTTGCAGTAATTCATATGTATTATTATTTTTAAAATCTTAGGACACTTTACACTAATTTCCCTTGGATTTTGATGTCTGAAGGTGGTTTTAATCTTTATTTTTTTTTGTGTGTGTGCTACATTCTGGATGTTTATAGCAATTGACCACTATTGCTTTAATCTGCAATACAACACTTCATTGACAGTTGCCAGTAACTTTGTGAAAAAATTGAGGTGTTTATGATGACTTGATGGATGATCATAGAAGTGTGATAGGTTAGTTCAAAGTCAGAATTATTGCTTAGAGAAAGAGAGGCTATAGGCTGAGTTGTTCTAAAAGAGAATTCTTGGAGTGAGTAAACAAACGAGGTTGCAAAATATTTGGGATTTTTTTGCTCAAACCAAATCTGCGGCAGGGAATGACTTTATACACTTGTGTATTATATTGTTGTGGAAGTACAATCTAGAACATGTACATATATAAATAAAATGTGTGAATATTTACATGATTTTTATCTAGGTATATTTATTTCAAGAACATTTTTATTGAGGAAATAATTTATTATTTTGAACTTTTTGTTTCATATATAAATATAGCTACCTTCTTTTGTTTGTAGTTGATAGGAAACTTTTTTCTCTGTCTACCATCTGTATTGAACCCAGCTAAATTCACCTGGTAGTGTCAACATTTTATTAAAGATATTTGCATTTCCTCAACTTATGTGAGCATAGAAAGTTTGGATGCTGCCATGCTAGGAGCTCCATAAGCATTTGGAATTGATGTTTTCTCCATTGCAGAATTCTGCCATAAGAGTGGCTGAAGGTTTGTCTTTCATATGGCTTGGTCTTCAGCAGTGACAAGCTGCAGATGCCCGAGGATCAGTATAACAGGGCAGATGTGCAGTGATACTTTCCCAGAACACTCTCTTAGCTCTCAGTGATTTCATGCTCTGGATAGTTCCTGTGCTGGGGGTGATATCTTTCTGTTTAGTAGGCCTCACTGAAGTTTTCTTCCAGAGGCAACCTAAGTCATGCACTGTTGTTGTTCCTCTTATTTTGGGGAAAAGTGCAATGAAGTGAGCCATTCCAGATGGTAAATACATGAATGGAAGATTATTAGGCCTCACTGGGTATTTGTGTGTGGAGTTAATATGTGGGCTAATTCTGCTTGTAATCCAAGTTCATTTTCATTTAATGCCCATGTTTATTTGTAGCCTGTATTGTGCTAGTTTTTATATTATTTAAACATATAGCCATATTTATGGCCTGTTTATACCACAGGAGGACTCAGTCCCATAGAGAGTGATCCTTTTCAGCTTGTGCTCCAGTCTGAGTAACAGAGCATGTACAACAGCAATCTTTTCTGGACTGCTGCTGCTCCGCTTCTGCAGACAGGCAAGAAATACTGAATGATGATGATGATGATAATGATGATTATTATTATTAATAACAATATCCACAGTTCACTGTTACTGTTTGTCTTAGCACAGCACAGAAAGCAATTCATGCCAAGTGTGAATAATTTTTCTTCTTTTTCTACTTCTCTTAAAATTCTAAAGTACAGATAAGGTATCTGAATCCCAGGTTTCCAGTCTTGCAATTTTGTCAGGCCATGGACAGCTTGTGTAAATGTGGAGGAAGTTGCAACCAGGTGCTCAAAGCTTCTGGAGTCTTTGGGACAGAGTCATTTCCAAATAGATGTTCACCAGTGTCTGTCTTTGACTTCCAAAATGAAGGGGATGAGAGTTCTGCTAACTTACCATCAGCAAACGTTGTTTATGGGCAGAGCAGAAACCATCTGTTTCTGAGAAGACTTTGCATCAGTACAGAATATGGCTGTCCATGCATTTCACCCTGCATGGCGTACCAATAGATCCCGTTTCTTTTTTTCAGAAGTGGGTACTACTTTTTAGAGGTAACCAGTGCAAAGCAGGAATGTATGAAGATGCTCATAAAGTGTTTAAAAAGGAATGAACTGGACTTTATGCAGCTTACTTGGTTGAATATGTTAAAGAAAAGGAAATGTTTTGTCCAGGCACAACTCTGCATGCTGAAGAAAGGGGTAGTTTGGGAGGAAGTGAGAAAAAAATTCTGGATGCAATGGACAAGAAGGATGTGGCTGGCAGGACAAGACCAAAATGTGGCAATTAGTGAGTTTCAGGTACATTAAATGCCAAATTTATGCATTACAGTGAAGAATTAAGGCTGAATTGTCAAGGTGTTTTTTTTTTTTTTTTTTTTTTTTTTTTTTTTCTGTTTAGAATAAGGATTAAATGCTTGGCAGGTCCTTAGGTCCTTTCTCCTGACAGGTCCTTTCTCCTGTTTGCCTGCAGATCTTTCCTCTATCAGGGTGATTTTTATATCAACCTTGCTGATATAAACTTTCAGATGTGCTTCCTTGCAAAGGCCTTTTTTTAATTATTTTTTATTTTATTTTAATTTTTATTGTTAAATTAGTGTGATTGTATTCAGTGATTTTGGGGGTATAAGCCCTGATAGAAATCAATACATGGAAATTATAAAAGCCCTATAGTAAATCTTGGCAGAAAGGTTGTTAAGGTGGAATAGACTGCAAATCAGGAAGGTATGTATGCTGTGTTCTCTAAGCAAAATGATCAGAACTTCATTTGTAATAATTCTTTGCTAAAAGTTACTTCATTAAGATTTGTAATACTAAAATAAAATAAAATAATGATAATCATTGGGCTTGATGTTTCTTGGGGAGAGATATAAGAGGGAAAACCCGTGCTTTAGCCTGTCATAATAAATGCTTTACTAATTTCTAGTAAAATATTTTAGCATAACAAGCATAAAAAATGAGAAGTGCAATATCTGTCTTGAGTGAACACTATGTTTTCTTGCAAATGAAAGATTAAATTTATAGTTGGATTCCTTCTTTTTGCATACAGACTTCCTAAATGTTATAAATGTACTCAAAAACCTCCATACTCTATTCTACTTATTTATACTATATATTTGTGCAATATTGTGTAGGGAAAACAAACAAACAAACAAACCACACTGATGAATTCGAGTTATTTTCATTTTTAAATTTCTGAAGGTTTTTCAGGTTTGCTTTTTAAAAATAAAAGTGAGGAACCAAAGTGCAAAGCAGAGAAGCATTTTGACTCCAAGCAATTATAGGCGTATTGCAAAATCAATGTTACGTTTAAGATGCTGGAGATACTATTTAGTCAGACATTTCTTTAAGATCTCATTCCATCTCTGATTATAAAGTCTTAATGGTTATAGCAATAGCCAGCTAGGCCTGAAGTAATAAAGCTGAAGAATTGTCCTATCCATTGACCATATATTCACCACAGAGAAGGGGGTTTGTGGCAGGTTCTGGGGTTAAACAAGTTTGCTTTATTTTGACCTGGTAGGAGGAATAAAATCCTAAATGGAGGGATGTCCAGCTTCTAGTTACCTTTCTAATGATCTCTGTTGCTGTGTGTGTGTGAATGTGTGCTAATTAGCTGGTAATGGTGAAAGCAAAATGCATTGGAATACCTGTCTGCTCTATAAAATGTAATTTTAAATGGGCTCACTTTGGAGCAATATCTGAGAGGGTACCCATGGCAAAACATAATACTTGCTGATTGCTAAATGTATTTCAGATTTTGCATCTAACTTGTGTTAGACTTGTTGATTGTTCTTTAGCCATTTGGAATTTCCTTAAATCATATGTATCGCCTGAAATGAACAAGCAACGCCCCCCTCTCCACAAATATTCAGAGACAGAACTTGATCTTCCAGGTTTATTATTTTCTTTGCTTGAGAAACCATAGTTTAAAATGTTTCTCCATGAAATATTAATTTCCTTTGTAAAAGTTAATACATAATTTTTAGTTCTAATTTACCAGCCTGTGCTTATTGATATCTTTCTCTACAGAGCAGTGACTGCATTTTAGTACCCAAAACTTTTAGAATAAAGGCTTGTTTTCAATAGTTTTGTTGGCGTCATGCTTCCTCCTTTATAGCATACATAGAAGGTGAGGAATTATCAAAGAACCCATTTCAAATGTGTATTTTTAATTTAAATGCAGTCTGGCATTGCTTGTATTTTCAAAGAAGACAAGGTAATAATCATCAATGCCTTAGCTGGGATGTGAGTTAACATTTGCACCAGCCATAGATTTTTCAATTAGCACTGCCATAGAAAACCCGTTCCCCCAGCTTTTGTCAATGTGCTGTAGGAGAAGAAGAGCAAATAGATTGGAAATGTTCTGCAGCTCAGGCTCCTGGGAAAATGTAACAGGTGTTACAGCTCAGCTGGGTATGAGCTTTATGAAAAAGACCCTCTCAGACTTTGCCCATAGAATTCCCTTTCCTAGCTAGAGCTTCAAGTAGGAAGAAACTAATGACTTCATTACCATCTCAATTCTGGGAAATGCTTGGTCCAGACCTGAATCATTAAAGGAAAGGTATAGCACTCTGTGTGACCTTACAAGATCAAAATGTTATTTAGAGCAATTCCATTAGTCAAGGCTATAAACCTGAAAGAACACACCCTTTTACGTTGGCTTTAAGGCCATAAAATGTATGTCTGTATGTCATGGGAAGGAGGATGGGAGGTGGAGGGGGGGAGGAGAGAAACATATTCTGCACTCATTGTGCAGCACAATTTCCTCTGCTTTCTTTGAAAAGCCTCCACTTCCAGCACTTCTTCCCTTCACCCTGTGTTGTGACACGTTTAATGGCTCTTGTCATTCTCACTCTTCTGGGGGTTTCTAATTGGGGATGATACTGCAGCCAAGAATGATGTCAAAATTTTAAGCCATACAAAATGAAATATATTTTTTTCAAAGCTGCATTAATTAAAAGCAACATTTTTTTTTTTTTTTTAAATTTGTTGCATCTTTTGTCAGTTTAAAAAAATAAAGAAAGAAAAAAGGAAAGAGAACTGTGTGACATGTAGAAGACTGTGGTGTTATTTTGCTTTTCTCTATTACTGCTTATTCAATTGTAAGGGAAAGAAACCTTGCTTGGTGGAAGTATATTCTTGGCAGCCATCTAGAATTTCTTCACCCTAGATAACCCTAGATTTGAAACTCTGACTCAACAATCTTTCAGCAATAAAATGAAATATGTACTTTTTGGATGAACTTGATCAATAAAGAAAACCTAGATACATTTTTTCACACAAGTTGCCATGAAATCTTCTGTCTTCCTGCACAAACATACCTCTACTAATGCCTGCCTGAGGCAAAGATTTGCTGACAGGGAATAGAAGCAAGGTGAAGTGTTTTGTAGAAAGTTCAAAGCCTCTGTGATAAATAGGCATTTGCAATGCCTGTTGCTGCTGCCCAGATGGAAACTGTATGTCTTGTACTCTGTGCCAGTTATATGAGTCAGTCGATCTGCTACTAATGGGCATATGAAGAATGCTTCTTTTAGTGGACCTGCATCTGTGTTGGTATTTCTTGATAGTGAAGAGTCTTTAAAAGGCAAGACTCGACCATGCATGCAGTACAGGGCAGTTCATTGGTGCTGGTTGTGTCATAGATTAACCTCACCCTGATGTGTCCCTTTGAGGTTGTTGCAATGGTTTCCAATGCATTCTGACCGCTTTCTCAACATGTTCTAGCTTTATAGAACTCTATTTCTATAGTGAAATTTCTACATCTTGTTGCCATGTTTAATTTATTTTAACTCTCTTTTCTCAAACAGATAAAATCGGAGATTGGACTTTAGAGTTTGAGATGAGGTTTCACCAATTTTACATTAAAATCAGAAGACCCTGGGATTTCATTTCCTCATATCTGCTCTGTGATACTGGTCACTTATTTCTGTCTAGTGATTATCAAGTTTTCATAGGTTGTCCTCACTGTCCTTTTCTAGTGATAAACCTGTATTCTCAAGAATGGCATTAGTCCTTACAGGTACAACATGTCATTTCATACTGTTGAGTTTTGCTTCTTGTCGACCCCTTTAATCCTCAGAGGATCCCATTTAGTCCACCTGAAGAATCATGAACAAATGCAACAGAAACCTTTTACTTCCCAGTGAGAGCAGCGTGTCACATTTCTGCAGCCTCTGGTGTGTGTGCTTTTTAGGCTAAAGTTCTTAGGCAGCTAAATTGGAAAATAACGGATATTTATTAATGACAATGACGATTTTGATAAAATGAAATAAGTCTATGAGCCTGACACTTCCATAGGAGTATCATGTAACATGTTAGTTTAGCCTGCGTATAGGAAAGGAGTAATTGCATTAACAGGACATTTTCTCTGTTATCTACTATGGCACCGCATTTTGATATTCTGCTCTAACCTTAGTGTGTGTGTCTGTGTGACTTTGCTTACAGTCCCTTGTCGTTCTGTAAGTACGATTCTTTGCTTTATCTCTTGGGTTGCTGTAATGGGTGGCAGGCAGTTTTGTTGAGTTCTGAGAGAAGGATGAGAGGGCATACAAACTTACATCTATCATCGCCTTGAAATATGCTGATGTGATTGCTTCTTGGACTGAAAATGCACACTTCTGTTAGACTGTGTACTCCTAGAAATCTTCTGACAGTCAGGAAAAGAAAGCAATTTAAACAACACAAAATGTGACTTTGTGAATGTTGATCTGAATGATTTATTTAAGAAAAAAAAAAAAAAAGTGGATAGGTTATTTTGCACAAATGCTATGGGGTCTGCATGCTGCTGTTTGCAACCCAGAACACAAAATCTATTTATAGTTTAGCATTTAAAACCCAGAAGTACCCTTAAAAATCCACACTTGCGAAGATTTGTTGTTTAAAGCTCTTCTGAAATGAAATATTCAAGGTGCAAGAGAATGAGAAAATTGCAATATACCCATTAAGAAGAAAATATTGGTAGAGCCTCAATTATAGAACGTCTATTGACACCTCTGTGCTAGTTTGTACTTCACAGTACCCTTTATCCAAGCACCTGGGAGGACTATTCTAACATGAATTGCTTAACCCTCCTAGTGCCTCTCCTTTGCAGGTTGTGTTTAGAGCAGTTCTTTTGGTAGTTCAAACCCAGACACTCATTCAGGCATTTTCCAGTAAATCAGTTTTGTACAGCTAAACAAAAGTAATTTACTCCCCTTTATCTTCATCATAGTTGTATGTTTTGAATATATCCACTTTGTGCAGCCTAGATGTGTTTAGTCAGTTTTGCAGATGATGTGCCTTAAAGGTGAAGGTGAAATTTTAGTTTTTGTGTTATTCATGTGAGTTATGTTGTAATGACTGAAGGCCTAGTATGAGAGACATAAAAATAATAATAATAAGAAGAAATAAACTGGCATTGACAGTTTTGTCTGGATGTGTGACAGCTGAGAGAGATTTAAAACAAAACAAAACAAACAAACAAAAAAAACAACAAACAAAAAAACATTCAGTAATTCTTACCTGTATTTTAGAAAGCGGATTATTTTCTGAGAACCTTATAAAAATTACATCTTATAATTGAGCAACATGATGTAATATTTCAGACATGATTGGGGTTTTCACCACTCTGTCTGTATATTTATTAATTCTTTCTGTAACTCTTCTGATGGACTTCTTATGGATTCCACTCTGTGCCCCTTGTACGGTATCTTGCAAGGACAGGTAAGTAAGTGTCCTTGCAAGGCATGGGCCAACTGGAACTGTTCAGAAAGCATTCAGCAGCCTTCTGTACTTTGTACAGAAGTAATGAACAGAATAGACTGCTCATTCAATACCACCCTGGATTTTGGTATTCCTATTGTTGCATGTTAAAATATTGGTGTATCATATCTCAGACCATATCACTGAAAGGCCCAAAACACCTGCAAAAAAGGCTAGTGTTAGAGTGCTTTGAAGGATTTGTTTCACATTCTAGTTTTGGGATGAAGTCAGGATTTGCTTAATAGCTTCTTTTTTCCACTTGTGTAAAGACGGCAACAGCCTTGTCTATATCAATATATTGTGATATATATAAAAATATCTGGTAAAAACTAACAACTCAGGTTAGGAGAGTCTAAGTATTGACAGATTTTTTTCTAATCAGGAGAAATTTATGTAGCAGAGTGTTTAGGATCGTTAAAGTAGCCATTTTCCCTTCACCTGATGGTGCTTGCAGTTTGTATTTCCTGACACCAGAAGTTCATTGTATTTAATAAGCAACTTCCTATTGCATTAGCAAATTTCCATCTGGTTGGAAAGCTACCTGATTCTATTACTATATTTGTCTTCACGGTTATGATGCAAAACATAATTTGCTTATAGCTTCGTAAATACAGCTAATGTAATGATATGTACATCATATTACCCACAAAAAGGTTTTGTGTTGTGCAGGGTACTTTGGAATTTATGAATGAACAGGGAACATGGACGAAGAGGGGAGACAGCTGCTTCTATTATAAGTCTGGTGATGTCCTAGTACTTTACAAAGGCTTTCGAAGGAAAGTTTGAGAAAAAAGTAAGGAAGAAAAAAGCCCAGTATTATTGCCCCAAAATGTGAATGCTTTTTGTATGTGCATGTGAGAGAGGGAGAGAGAAGTATAAAATTTTGTATATGAGCAAAATTTTGGAGAGGTATCTGCCCTCTGGAAAATCAGAGAATGCATGGTATGGTAGGATGTCTAAAATCTAACTCCACTGGAACTTTATAATGTAGTTGAAGAAGCAGAAACCTATAAATTTGTAACATCATAAAAATCTGATATGAAACTTTGGAAAGGCCTGTGGAGGACCTATTGAATAAAACATTAATACAAATGGGGTTTAATGACCTGAATTTTACCAGCTTCCAAGGAATCTCAGCAAACAAGTCATCTTTGTGAATTCTGTTAGCAACGGGCAAATATGCACAGCATTACTTTGTGTCCATTTTAGGGTTGTACGAAGGAGGTGTGGATGGCTTTGCTGGCTTATCTGCTGTCACAAAGAAGTCTGCAGCAGGCAAGGAAATGAAGCCAGGAGTTCAGAGCTGGCATCCTGACAAGCACTTACAGCCAAATCTCTTGTCAGAAGTGCTGTATAGAAACATTCCTGCTCCAAAGAATGTACAGACTAGATGTGAGGGGAAGAGAGAAGCATGGGTGAAACGCCTTGCCCAAGGAAAGTCAGTAGCGGAGTTTATTTAAAAACAAGAGAAACTAAACTGAACAAAAGGATACTTGCACTCACATCAGTATGTACTTCATTTTCTGGTGGTAAACAGCACAGGTATTGCAAGATAGTATTCTGGCAGGAGGAGGCTGCTAAGGAGTAGGTGGTCTTCCTTGGCATCCATCGCCTTTTGCTTCTTTCAGCGTTTCCCATAGCTGATGTTGCTCTTGCTGCAGAGCTACAGGCTACCTAATACTATCTGCATTGGGACCACTCTGGGACTCTGGCATATTGATTTCCAAGTGGCATTTCCCCATTTAACACAGCCAGGAGAGGAGTCTCTTTTGGTACATTACCTCTAGTTTTGAATGGAACTCAGTGCCATGTTGAAGGGTCTAGAGAACAAGTCTTACGAGGAGTGGCTGAGGGAGCTGGGGTTGTTTAGCCTGGAGAAAGGAAGGCTCACAGGAGACTTTATTGTATTTTACAATTACCTTAAAGGAGGTTGTAGTGAGGTGGGGTTCTGGCTCTTTTCCCAAGCACCAAGTGGCAAGACGAGGGAAAATGGCCTCAAGTTGTGCCAGGGGATATTTATGTTAGATATTAGGAGGAAATTATTTATGGAAAGGGTTGGAACAGGCATTGGAAGGCTGCCCAGGGAAATGGTTGAGTCACCAGCTCTTGAGGTCTTCAACAAATGTGTAGATGTAGAACTTAGTAGCATGGTTTAGTGGTGGAATTGTTGCTACTAGGTTAAAGATTGAATTAGGTGATTTTGGAGGTTTTCTTCCAACTGAATGATTTAATGGTTCTATGATTTTATGTTGCAAACTAGTTGCCCTGTCACTTACGCTGATACCATGTATTTCTGTTCCAAGGGGTACATGGCTGCTTTTAACCATGATGTGCAGAAGACAAAGCAGATTAAGCTATATGATAACATGCCACATTGGCCCTTGCTATCAACAGGTAATGTAGGTATAACTCTAGGCTTTACCCAGTATATGGAAAGATCACAGAAATTCTGATACTATGTGTTTTGCTACCATGCTCATTAGTGTATTGAAAATGTGATTTGGTAAAACAGTGTTTGTCTTTGTGAAGATGTGCAAGTATGTTTACCAGTGAGTACTAGTGAAGTGTGCTTTTGAGGAAAATAAAGCTTTGAGTGTGTGTAATTTTGTACCTTTCCTTCTGTGTTAGCTGCCAAAATCTTGATGACAAGAGTCGGTCACCTATAGCAGTAATAGGGATTTTGTCCATTATCTGCCGTTTGTTCTGTATAATAAGAACCCCTTAGGAAGCCTCTCTGTAAGAGATGGTGGAAGTCAGGCTTAGATTTAGAAGTGCTTCCATGTTGTTTTCAGAAACTGATGTGTAAGTTTAAAGAGCCTAAGTCTTCTTGGGTGCATCTGGTATCAACAGTCTCATCTGAAAGCTCCTAAATACTTTCAAAAGACTGTTGCTAATTCCTTTCTTAATTAGCATCTATGTGAGATTGACTATTATACTCCGACTGCTTAAAACTGGTATTATAAAAGAACTATGTGACAGAATCATTTATCTTCTCTGGAAAGTGCATGTCCATTTCAGATGTCAAAATAAAGAGCTTGTAACCTAACTTGAGCTATAAATATTTGACAGATTTAGCTAGAGTTTCCCCATTTCGTGGACTGTTTTGTGGAATAGCCTAACTCTATACACTGATGAAATTCTGTAAGGAGTTAAGTTGCAACTTTACAACATAATGAGGTAAAAATAAAAGAGTTATGTGGGAAAGCAAATGATGCTAGATTTTATAATTTGTACAAATAACTTCATGTGTTGGCTGAACTTTGATGCTCTGAAAGGAAATAAGGTCTAAAAATGGAGTAATGTTCTTTGACTCTTTGTTAGCAAGTACATACTACATCAAGGATATAGCCATGCAGTAAAAATCAATGATCTATATGAAATAACTAAACAGATAGCCTTCCTTTCCTGATGAGGCTTTTTTTTTTTTTTTTTTTTTTTTTTCTCTCTGAGGGAAATGATACTTCTGTTGTTCTTGGGAGGAAAAGGACAAGGTAGTTTTGAAAATGAGAAAACTTTAAGCCCCTTGCAAATTCAGGTTTCAACTATACATAATCCTGTGGGCTCAACTTCAGTGTTTATTTAAGTTTGGGAGTGCAGTTGTGTTCAAGTTGTGTTTTTGTTAAATCACCACTAATTATATCTTTTGGGTTAAAACTAGTCAAATTGAGCATCTGTTATGTTTGTGAGCAGCTGGCTATTGCATAAGGGAAAAACTATCCCTGGGTATGCAGGGAGGTGGGGAACGGAATAGTTAACTGCCTGAGGAAGAGCTCGCTGCCACTGGAGAAAATGGTCTCTGTCCAAACCTGTACTGTGGTGGGTCTGGTAAGAAGGATGATGGGCACAAAAAGGACAGTATAAAGTTACTATGATGCTCATTGCCAGAGATGCTGCAGAAGCATCTGGTTTTGGAGCCAATGGCCTTGCATTTGAGCCAGTGACCATAGCTTATGTATATACATATACATGTATAGTGTTGAATTCCTTACAGAACCTCCAATGAAATAGTACTTTTCCATAATGGGTACAGAAGATGAAGAATTTCCATTTTGTCTAGAGTTAGACACCAACAAGTACCAGAAAGGCTTTATTAATAACCAAATGGGCAGTGAACTGCCAGCCCCTCAATCTGGAACTAGCAAGAACCATCAGAAACAGGGTCAGGTGAAATGGGAATTGAGAACAACTGACAGAAAGTGAATTATTAACCTTCTTCCTCTTGGGCTTGTGGCGTTTTAATAGTTTGAGAGCCAAAACTTCATGCATTCCACTAACAAATCTTTGAATTAATTATATCTGGTTTATAAGCTATTGTCAAAAGTGGATAATATTTGTTAGCTTCTTTGGAACGTTTACATTTTTGGAGATGTTGCTAGGGTTTGTGTCAGTCTGAAAGAAAGGGATCTTCTGTGAAGGAAAAGAACAAAAAGCTCATGTCATCCCCATAAATCTTCAAGCTCAGGTGTATCAGAGTTAGGAATTGGTGTATGGTGGATCCAAACTGTTATGATATGCATATATTGTCTTGCTCCATCCCCTACTTCACCTGGTAATAGGTTTGTGAAACATGAATGAGATAGAGCTGATTTTGCATTCCTGCCCTACCTAAGAAAATAGAGGCTCTGCAGAGTACATACAGTATGGTTAGAAAAAAGGTAGTTTGGGTGCATTTGTACTGCTCAGTATAAACACTGCTTAATCTATTTAAGTGCAAAGAATATTTCTACATTCTGCTATTACTGTGAGTAAAATGTATATAGAAAATCAGGGATTAAATATAGTTTCTGATAAATTGTAAAAATTGCTGCTAGAATATAATGCTTGCAGTAAAAATATTAAAGGTGTTATAATCAATCCCATGGTGAAGAAAAGTTGGGAGTTCATTATCACCTTCTTCAATATGCCAGTAGAGAAAACATAGATGACAATTTAATCTAATGTCTTCTTTTCTATTTTGTTCTTTTTACTGGGAGGGAGTCAAACATATTCTTTTTTTTTTTTTTTTTTTTCTCTTTCCCTTTCCCAAAAGAGGAATTACCCCAAAGCCTAGCAAATATGTCTTTTTAAATTTATTTTATTTATTTATTTATTTATTTTTGTTCTTGTTTGTGTTATTTTCATTTAGGAAACATGATTCTTAGTTTTCCTTATATCTGTCCACCTTTCTTCTGCCTGAAGTTTTGTGGGGGACTTTAGGTAGGTAGCCAATAACTGTCCAGATGATAGCAAGGCCTGGTCTTACCTGCTTTTTGTATCCTAACTGATCGCTCTAATTGGAAGTGAATTGAGTTTAAAGCCATTTCGCTTTGTGTACTAAAGTGTGAAGATGATGCTTATGAATGCAGTGCTACTGTTTTGGTGGCTCTTTATTTCCTCTTGGGCTGCACGGGAATTTACAAGGATTCCTGGTATTTTCAGGAAATTTCTGTGGGGTCCTCCTGGTAATTAGATTCCTTGCTTGGTACTGTGGGCCTCAGGAATGAAATATGATAGAATTACTTTTACTGACAGTAAAGTGGGCAAACAATATTCCATAATTATGCTCTCTAGAAACTGAAATCTTTACTCAAATGCAATCCTAAATGTTCATGTTAAATGGAAGATATCGAGGAAATTGAGTCTGTTTCTCACCGAGACATGGTGAATCTGACTTGCTGGTTCAAACATCAATTTATTTATGATATTAACAGAAAATGCAATGAGAATGTTGATCCATTGCTCTGCAGAGAAGTGGATGAAGAATAGGCAGAAACCAGTAGCACAGCTAACGCAACTGGCTTTTGTTAGCTGATCTGCCAGTTGTGTTAGTTGTTCTGGCTGATGATAATCTGGTAATTCTTGTTCAATTTGCTTCCACTACAATCAATTATTTATGTTTGTTTTGGTTATGAGGAAACGTGTTGTGATAACTTCCTTTAGCTGCTCAAAATGTAATACCAAACTCCCTGCTGGCATGACTTCAAAAGCAGAGTTGTGCCAGCAGATAATTTGGCCTAGATTATTTTTAAGAAGGTTGTCAGTCTTGTTTTTCTCTATTACATGCTTACTGTGGTTATATTCAACACTTATTCTCCTGATTGCAGCTCTAACTCTGAATGAATACCGTGGAGAAATCATTTGACCTGTGCTGAGACAGAGGCAGCCCCCCTCACAGAGCTGGTTGAAAACAAGAATGATTCATTTATCTAGACTGTACTAACAGACATCTCAAAATGGTGTGCTTTCCATGCAAGTTTTGTCCTTTTTGGCCTTGCAGAAATACTTGATGAAACTCCCTCATCACAAACCTTGGACTGAAATCCATGGCTCTTCTCTCTTTTCTGGATTTAATTGTGCTTACTCGCCCATATGGGTACACACAAGTATGCATGTGCATGCACATACTGTCAAATACTCCCTGTAATCTTCAGAAGAGTGAAAGAGGAAACATTAACATCCTATTAGCTGCAGGGTTCGTGTACAGGGTCTATAAAGAAATCTGGTTTTGGGTTCCAGAACATGTTGAGAGCAAAACATGATAAAACAGGTGCTTCTGACATCACTCACTAGCTCAGTGATGTATTTGTGTCTGTGTTCCCTCCCCACTGCCTTCAACCTCTTACATCTCCTTGGATTACAGACTCCCCTTCCCTATAGGAAGTCTCATTCAGGTTTTGAAGGAATTTCTTAATTCTCTTTCAGCAAGATTACCGCCATCCGTGCCCCTTTTCCTTCTCTCTGCCTTTACCAGAGAGAGAGAGAGAGGAGCAGGGCCTGCCCAGATGGTTGAGGACCAAAAAGAAGGAACATTTTCTCATGCTTTTAAAAAGACCACTTTCTTTCCTGCCTAATATTTAGCTCCTTCAAATGCAAATGGAGAGGTTTCACTCCAAGGTTAGCATAACAATTATGGGAAAGCTTTAAATCTGAAGCATTTGTTTACACGATGAATGGAGTCCACAGTCCAAAAGCTCTGAGGCCAGGGCTTTTCAGTAGCTATTTTCTGACTAAGTAGTGAACTGCAAGTCAATTTTAGACCACAAAGAAAACCAATTTATATCAGTGTGTAAGCTAATTTTGGAGGGAGTTCTACGTTATAAGCGATTTTTTTTTTTTTTTAAAGTGACTGTTACTGAAATAAACTCCTGATTTCCCCCCTCCTCCACTCTTTTGCATCTTGCTGTTTAATGAGCCCCCAGATGTGTTGGATGCTAATGACCATTCCCTAGTGCTCTGAGAAGGGACAGGCAGGATCTGGGGAATCAGTTTCCTTAATATACAGGTGGGTTGTTGTCCAAAAACTGTTGCTGATGCTCAGGAGTGAATTCCAGGTGGGCAAAACTCATATCAAATACATATATACCTACCTTCTTTCCTGTTTAACCTGCTTCCCTGGTTTCTCACTTTGAGCTCAAATTATTTTTGGTGGAATCTTCTTTGTGATGAACTTGGTAACATGCTCTGGAGTGACAACTCTTGTGTTACAATCAACCACTGGAAGCTGTAAAATACTTCTATCATGAACAGATTCATATTTCTCCAGTGCTATTCTTCTAGAGTGCTATGGTCCTGAAATAATACTATTACTGTGCAGTATTTCTTGACAACTAGATGTTTCCATTACTGTTGATTAGAATTTTCCCTAAAAAAACCTCTTTTGTCACAGTTCACAATGACTTTCAGTAGTATGAATGTACCTGTAAGTCTCTCAGGCATTTTCTAAATTTCTCTTTTATAAGATATGTATAGCAGCAATGTGACATTGTTGTTTCTCATACCACACAAAATTGCAGTTAAATAATATGCAGAAGAACTGGTAAGTCTAGAGGTAGTTTTGGCCTGTGATGATAAGGGAAGAGTGTATTCTACCCTAAATGCCAGGGCAATATCAGCTAAAAACAAAGCCTCATTTTTCAAGGTATATTACCAACTGTAACCTCTGTCTGAAGTTCATTCATATGAAGAAGAAGAAGGGGAAGAGGCTTCCAAATATTTGGGGGATTTAGCCTGTTCATGCTGGGAGAATTTTTCCAATTCCACACTGGGAGAATTTTTCCAGTTTCACACTGGGAGAAGTTTTGCCACACGAAGATTTTTCACAATGTGGCTGTGTCCTGAGTAAGGTGACTGCTTTCTTTCACAAGAAACTTTGTATAAATGTCACAAAATTCTGCATTGCTGTTCTTAATGCCATAAGCTATGTACCAAGAAGGAAGTACTTGTTGGTTTATCCTCCCTGAGCTTTTAGAAAGATAGAAAATAAAGAACCCTAGAAAACATAGCTGGAGGGGCCCTCAAGAGTCTATGTTGTCGATCTCCCTACCCTCAGGCAAGATCACCTATAGTGATTTCTTGCCTGACAGATGGTTGTCTAACCTGTCCTCTGAACCCATGAAATATTTGGTAACTGTAGACTCTGATTCCTAAAGGATTGCTGACTTGTCCACTGTCGTGGAAACAGACCTCACAAAAATAAGAATTTCACTTGATTTGACTAGAATTAATGTAACAGTATGCATCTTGTATTTGTTGAGTTCATGAATTGCTTTGAAAACATTGTTTGAAACTGCAGCAAATACAGCAAGATTGATTGGTAGAAACAAAGTGAAAGAAGTAAGTGCAAAGCAGCAAACTGGGCTAAGTGAACCTCAGTGGAATCTCCCACTGAAAACCTGCAAAATATGGAATTATCACTGGGGCATGAAAACCCTTGTTTTTTGTGAGGCCATGTCTGCATGGTTCCGTGTCTGTACTTAGTCTAATAAATCTTTTAACACATTATACATATATGTTGTTTAACAGTAGAGTATGTATTTGTCTTCCAATACCACTTATCTTCTGTTGGAAAAAAAAAAAGTGTTGGTATTGTATTGTAATGTTGGTGACAGCTGAAGCTTACTATTAGAATGATTGGTACTGGTTAAATAACCACAAGACTGTTGTGCATCAAATTATCTAATTATGTTTCTTGGGTAGCTGAAATGGGTATGGTTTGTTGTTTGTTAATAGCTAGTTAATTTCTGTGCGAGGGAACTTTTTCTTCTGATTCCCATTAACATAAGATCACTTCAGTATGTGTCAAGGAATACCTTGACTTAGAGCTTGTAAAAGCAGGGAATGGGACCAGGTTGGCAGATGGCAGAGGCTGGCCCATCTACCCCAAAGTCTGTAATGCTAACAGGTATTTATTTCTGCACATAAAAGAAACAATTGATGTATACTCTAAACACCATGTCAGTTGGTTGTATGTGAGTGAACTAGGATTTGGAAACAATAAATCTTCATTAATGCAGTACCATGCTGAAGCTTTTGTAATGGATTCTCCAAAATACTGGGAAGCAGTAAAGAGAAAGGGAACAGAGAAAGCCAATGTTTTATGGATATGTGTTTAATCTATTTTAAGGTCTTTGCCCCTGAATCCACAAGACTGCTTAAAAGATGTGCCCTTAACTTCAGCAAATATGTTGGTTAACCTACCGAGCAGCTCAATTGTTAAGCATATGCTCAAAGTGGTTTGCTTGGCAGGAATGTTTAATGGTTGATGATATTACAACCAGTAGCACTGTCGTCTTTTCGGTACTGTAGACTTTAAAACAAGTTGTAATACTGCTACATATCATTTTTTTTCCTTGAACATAACTTTGCAGGGAGTCATAGTCCCATCATGTGGGTCTCCCTGCATCTTGGTAGCAGTTATGGAAGAAAGAAAAATGATATGTGACAATAAGCCCCAATCTCAGGGACGGAAGGTTTTCCAGAGTTCTTAAAGGTTGGAAATGTTTAATTCCATGGGCTCAAAAGCCTTACTGCTTCACATGAATGACTTTGGAAGGAGAATTGCAAGGTATTCAT
This sequence comes from Aythya fuligula, assembly GCF_009819795.1. Taxonomy (NCBI): domain Eukaryota; kingdom Metazoa; phylum Chordata; class Aves; order Anseriformes; family Anatidae; genus Aythya; species Aythya fuligula. The sequence goes on from NC_045560.1 coordinate 51,368,982, forward strand.
AGCTTTCCAACTGGCATTAGAAAGGGTAGTCTAACCTGCTGTTCTTGATATATGGTCTTAGTTTTTGTATCCCTTGTACACCACAGGTCTTAGTCAGCAAGGCAGATAACACCTTCTCCTGGTTTTCTGTAATTACACTCTCCAATTTAGTTCATGAATACAATTTTGTTTTTTCATGCAGAAAATTATGGTCCACAGCCCTGATAAGGAAAAAACAAACAAACAAACAAACAAAAAAACCTACTCATTCAAAACAATTGTAAATCTGACTTCTTGAGAAAAATCATACATATTTTAAGATTTTCTTTGAAGTTATTTAAGTCCAATGGACAAAAAGTAGGTAAACTCAAAAAAAAAAAAAAAAAGAAAGAAAAAGAAAAAAAAACATCACTATGATGTATGAAATTCAAAGAAGCTATTTTATATTAACATAGTACAATACATTGCACAAAGCTTACTCTCTCAAAGAATGATTGGATTAACCAAACAATCTCTCATGCAGCTAATAACAACTAATAATGTACACTGTCTCATTTGTATTAACATTTCTGTCTTTTCCCTTGCTTTTCTTCCCTTAATTCATTTACTGGGCATCTACCTCCTAATACACGAGGTATGCTTTAACTCTGCTGTGGATAGAGTCACTACTTTGGCCCATGACTGGTGTGGTTGTGGTATATCTACAATGTAAATGGCAAAAATTCTGCAAGAACTAAGGTCATATGCTCCTAAACTCTTTAAGACTACTTTTTCCCACTTGTTGCAGTAGGTAAGATCCTCTTTCTTTTTAGTGCATTCGGTAGGTCCCTTCTGGATCTTCTCCAAGGTTTGCAGATTGTAATGACCCAGTAGGAGCCATTGTAACTTGTCATAATGGCAATTTCTCTTGTCAAGTGTTAGTATTTGTGCTAGTTTGTTATGGACCTGAAGGTCCTAAAGATTCTGTAAGTTTTATTGTGATATTTTTATTTTTGCCAAATGACAGCTTAAAAAACAAACAAACAGACAAAACAAGCAAACAAGAACAATGAAATAGCCCCACACTTCGAAGCCAAGAAGTGCTAGTCTACTGACCATGCTTTAAAGAAATACTTACAAAAGTAAAAAAGAGCTTTAGTGTCATTATAATGCACAAAGTCTGGTCCTCTAGATTTTTCTTTGTAGTAATGTGTAGGTTATACCGCTATTTTTTAGCCTTTTAACCTTTTGACCTTCTGGGTTAAAAAGTAAGACTAGTATGAAAGCTTTCACTATGAAAGTGGCTATAAGAGAGCCATTTGCTTTAATGCAGGTTCTGTATGTTAATTCTCTAGCAATGTAATCAAGAAAGTGCTGGCATTCAGAACCAGCAAGTACCTAGTACTCACTTCACCCCCTGACCATAATGAATGTAAAATGCTAGTAGTAATAGATTGAAATGAAAAAACTCCTTCATCTTGGCATGCAAGAGATTTGCAATCACATTTTGATTCTCAGAGTGCCGCTTGATTGGAGATTAGTGCGTGGGTAGATTGACCTCTTTTGCAGGAACGGTTGTTTTTGTACTAACTGTGTGAAAAACAAATTTCAAATAGGTGGCCTGTTGCACTTTTCTTGCAGTTCCGTATCATCACCCATTTGATTTCTTGATAGTAATACCCGCTCTAAACTCTTCAAGGCTTTTCCTTCTTTTTGTGTCTTGCACAGAAGAGGGTAAATTTTAGTGTCAACAGAAAGATCAGTTTCCTTTTGGTTGCTTTACTGTCATCAAATATGACCTCCCCTAATTGACTTGGCTAATTTTAAAAATGGTATTTTTTGTGCTTTTCAAAATAAAATGAAGCTGTTTCTGTATTTTCTAACTGTTCCTTCCTGAAACAAACAAACAAACAAACAAACAAAAAACTTATGATGTATACATTGTATACAAAAAATTGATTTTTTTCTGCAACATTTCCTTAATGATATTTTCTCATTAATTAGACTAGCCTTACCAGTTTTCTGATCTATAAGCACCAGTGCATAGGTGGTCATCTGAATTTATGACACTTCAGGAAAAGCTTTAAGCTATTTTAAGTGAAACTAAAACAGTCTAAAAGTCTAAAAACATTTCTGTTCAGATTAGGTTTATATTCATTCTCCTGTTTTTGAAACATTACCTACATTTAATTTCTGTTATGGGCTTTATCGCAAGAATATTGCTTGGGCTGTATTTTTCAGGGTTGTCTAGGCAATAGTAATGTGAGCTTGTATACTGCAGTATTTGCCTGAGAGATAAGAATACGAGCCAAATACTTAATCTCATCCTGGTTTATTAAATTAAAAAAAAAAAAAAGTGCTTGGTCTGCTCAGGTGATGCTTTTGTCTTCATGCTTAGTACTAGGTAACCAAAAAAAAACCAACAAAAACAACAACAACAACAACAACAAAAAATTACAAAAAATACCCCCCAAAAAACAACAACAACAATAAAACAAAACAACAACAACAAAAACAAAACAGCAACAAACCAAAATACCAACAAAAACAAACAAACAAGGAGTAACAAGCTCAGGCCTATGTTTTGGCTGCATTCATTTAGAAATTCCACAGCAGAATTTTGAATTTGCACTTCTGCAGTCTTAGGCAAAGTACAGACGTGTTTCAGAAGATAGTGATCCCAGCCCATTTTTCACTAGCTGAGGATTACAAATAAATCAGAAAACACGGTGTCCTTTCTCATTGCCTACATTTCTCTGTCAGTTTTGTGTATACGGATTAGCTTACACTAACACTTTTACTAACTGTTCTGTGTTTTATGTCCTTCCTTTCATTTGTTTTGATTGTATGGTTATTAATTTGGGAAAATTTTATCAATAAAGAGGTGAGTTTGGAATACTTTGAAAACCAGGTTATATACATTTAAAGTTATAATTGATGATAATGGCTTTACAGATACTTTGTGCAGTCCAAAATGATTTTAATGTGACTGAGACTCTTGGTCTTAAACTGTTAAACTGGAAGATTGGACAGGAGTATCCTGCTTGTTTTGAGATAGGTGGGTTTCATCTGACTGATCCTTAAGATACTTTTGTAATATAGTGTGGTGGTTTTACCGTGCTGGGCAGCTAAACCCCACAACCGCTCTCTCACTCCCCCTCCTTTAGATGAGGAGGGGGAGAAGTAAAGCAAAGAACAACTCACGGGTTGAGATAAGGATAATTTAATTAAAGGGAAATAATTATAATAATTAAATAAAGACTACCATGAACTAAACAATTTAACTAAGGGGAAATAAAAGGGAAAGGGGAAAAAGGGAGGAAAACAAACAAACAAAATAAATGAAAGCTATATGGAAGTGCAGAGGAAAGAAATTACTCTCTACTTCCCACAAATGAGCGATGATTGACCACGTCCTTGAAGCAAGGCCTCAACGCACGCAGCCGGTGTTCGAGAGGAGGACCGACGTCTTCTCAACGAGAGCCCACCCCTCCTCTCTTCTTCCTGTTTCCACCTTTTATTGCTGAGTGTGACACCACATGGTATGGAATATCCCTTTGATTGGTTTAGGTCAGCTGCCCTAGTGATGTTTCTCTCCTCACTTTTTGCCCACCCCCTAGGAGGGTTAGAGAAAGGCCCAGTGCTGTGCCACTGCTGCTCAGCAGTAGACACAACACTGGTGTGATAACACTGCTGTTCCAGCTACAAGTACAGAGTACGGCACTGTATGGGCTGCTGCTGGGAAAGTTAACATTCCAGCCAGACCCAGTACAACCTCCACTCCTTATTCCATAACATTTGTGTCACACTCAGATCCCCATACTTTAGCATACAAGCATTCTCATCATTATCCCTTGTCCTTTAACAGGACAAGGATTTAACAGGACAGGATTAATAGGCAGGTGTATCTTTTCATTCCATAGGTCTTTCTTGGAAAATGTTCATAAGAACTGTTGATGATTAGGTCTTCATCTGCCAAAGTGGCCACTCAAGGCAGGCGGAGTTGGATGTCTGGACACCAGCACCAGCTTAGCTCAAGTCCTTGTTGCACTGCCCGGCTCCTTGCAAAGTTGACCTGTCGTTGATCCTACAGCATCTTCCTACAACATATAACTTAGATTATAGATTATTTTTTTCTCAATGTCAAATCTCCTTGAGGCACACACTTGATATCCCCATTCTTTTGCATGACCCACCAGGTGTACCCTGGTCCTTGGGCGAAGACAATCCCACGAGTGGGTTTGCCTTTTCCTGAGGCAGGAGCAACCCACACTGCCTTCCCCATCCACCTTCCTATACGCACTACGGGAACCTTAGCTCCTTTCACAGTGTGTAGGGGTTTTGTTTTGGCAGGACCAGCACGGCTGTCAGACCCCCTATTGTTAACTAGCCAAGTGGCTTCTGGTAGATTTGTGTCCCATTGTTTCCAAGTCCCAGCACCTAATGCTTGTAACATAGTCTTTAACAGTCCATTGTACCTCTCAATCTTCCCAGAGGCTTGTGGGTGATAAGGGATGTGGTACACCCACTCAATACCATGCCTCTTTGCCCAGGAGGTAACAAGATTGTTTCGGAAATGACTCCCATTGTCAGACTCAATTCTCTCTGGTGTACCATGACGCCACAATACTTGTCTTTCCAGGCCCAAGATAGTGTTTCGGGCTGTGGCATGGTTTACAGGGTATGTTTCCAGCCACCCAGTAGTTGCTTCTACCATGGTGAGTATGTACCGTTTGCCTTGGCGAGTTTTTGGGAGTGGTCCGATATAGTCAATTTGCCAGGCCTCACCATATTGAAACCCTAGCCATCTCCCCTTGTTCCAGGGAGATTTTACCTTCATGGCTTTCTTGATTGCAGCACAGGTCTCACACTCATGGGTAACCTGTGTGATGGCCTCAATGGTCAAGTCCACCCCTCGATCACGAGCCCATCTGTAAGTGGCATCCCTCCCCAGATGTCCTGATGTTTCATGGGCCCATCGAGCTACAAACAGCTCACCCTTACGTTCCCAGTCTAGGTCCACCTGAGCCACTTCAATTTTTGAAGCTCGATCCACTTCTTTGTTGTTCTGATGTTCTTCAGTAGTGCGACTCTTGGGCATGTGGGCATCTACATGACGTACTTTAACATCCAGGTTTTCTATCCGGGCAGCAATATCTTGCCACAGGGTAGCAGCCCAGATAGGTTTACCTCTGTGCTGCCAGTTGCTCTCTTTCCATTGCTGCAGCCACCCCCACAGAGCATTTGCCACCATCCATGAGTCAGTATAAAGATACAATACTGGCCAATTTTCTCTTTCGGCGATATCTAGGGCTAGTTGTATGGCTTTTAATTCTGCATACTGACTCGACTCACCTTCCCCTTCCATGGCTTCCACAACTCGTCGTATGGGATTCCACACGGCAGCTTTCCATTTCCGATGGCTCCCTATCACACGGCAGGATCCGTCAGTAAACAACGCATACTGCTTTCTGTCTTCTGGTAACTCATTGTATGGTGGTGCCTCTTCAGCACGGGTTACCTCTTCTGTTGGCACTCCGAAATCTCTGCCTTCCGGCCAGTCCATAATCTCTTCCAGGATTCCTGGGCGATTGGCTTCCCAAGAACCTGCTATTATAGACAAATGCTATCTGGAGTCAAGAAAAAACTTGGGTTTACTTTGTGATAGTACAAACAGCAAGCATAAGCATCTGTTTCTTTTATATCTTTTGCTATGTTAGAATAGTGGGAAATAGCTCTGTGATCCCTAATGGCCACATTAAAATTGCGTAGACCTCTTTGGCGCAGTAAGGTGTTTGGATCATGTTTCCTCCTACCCCAGCAAAAACTGTTGTGATGACTTTAGCAAATGCCTATCTTATTGGCAGATTAAGTACTGTTCAGAAGTGTTTAGGAGTTATCTATATTGAAGGCTCTCCAAAACTCCATTTGTTCTGACTGTAGTTGTGGAGTTTTACGGTATGTGTAGTAGTGTTTGAATCTTTTCAGTCTTTAATGTATTCCTGTAATTATCTAGGTTTCCTTTAATTATCAGCACTTGAACTTTCTCTGCATTTAGTACTTTTAGTTCTTTTAACCCTGGCCTACCAGTCCTTCCTGTAGCAGTTATGGTGTAGTCATTAAAAAACATGTTCTGCAGTATGCCACATCTCTTGGCACAGGGGTACCAGAAAGCTACCAGGTCTGAGCCTGAGTTGCATAACGGGTTTGTTTTGGTAGGGATACTGTAAAATTCTGTGTCTGGAGCACTGTGGCTGTACCAGTTCTTCTGCCTATTCTACTGCTCCATGCCAGAGGCTGTTCCCAGGTTAGAAATTAAGGAATGATGCTTCTCACTTTTGAGACTTGTGTGGAGTCCAGCAAGATGTAAAATGAGGTCTCTAAAATGAATCCTAAGATGTGCTAGGGTCTGATCTGAAAACTCACTCCTATAAATTTGTTCTCTGTTTCCTATTACAGGAAGTACTGGCAGCAAATCGTCAATTTTTGACGTCTAACCTCCTTCTGGCAGCTGTAGGACAGGTAGTCTTGTTCCGTAGTTTAAAAAGCTTTAAGAGATATCTATTCAGATGTTTACCTACCAATGCTGTCCTATGGTAATGTTTTGGGCTATTTGTCTATGTATTTCAAAACTGAAATGCATTTTTAGAGAGACATGAAAAATGATTACACGTAACCCCTCTATATCTGGCCATTTAGTTAATGCTACAGAAAATGTTCTTACCTTATCAGCTCCCACCTTTTAAGATGCACAAAACACCCTTTAAGACGCACAATTCCCCCAAGTCCTACTTCTGTTTAGATGAAGGAAAAAAATAAAAGCTTAATCACATTATTCAAATTGCAAAATGATTTTCATAAAAAGTGAATTCCAGTTAGGGAAGATTTGGGTGACAAATTCTGTTAAACATTTTTCAATGATAAGGGAAATGTTGACACACAGAGGAAAAATGAAAAGAAAAAAGAATCATAGCATATACTGTACAACAGGTCAAAGGGGAAACATCTATCACTGAAGATGATTTCCCTTCACTTACAGTAGTCTTTAATTGCTGATCTGGCCAAATCTAAAAGTGAAGTGAAACTTGCAGAGGTTGGGATGCTCACTAACATTTTAAAATGACATGAGAAGCATTCATGTTGGTGCAGTAAGTATATCTGCTTGCTTCAGGAAGAGATCAGCTACTATGGTGTAACTTTGTACAGATTTAACTCCTTGCCTTGTACTTGGTCAATTTGACAAAATGTCTGTGGAGACTCAGGACAATGCACTGTCTTGATGAGAGAGGTGAGAGCCTAGTTTCCTTATTTGCATAAGGTGAGGCAGCATTCATTCTTTGTACTGAAGCCACTAATCTTCCATCAAAGATCTGAATGTTTATATTACAGTGTAGTCAACACAGCTAGTTCATGAATTTGTATTGTCTACCTGGAATGAAAGATTAATTTGCTCCCCTAACTATTTTTGATAACTCATGAAAATGGGCAATGACATAATCCTTTATAAAGCCCTCTGCCCACAAAATGCATGCAATAATATCATGGACCTGGACACTGCAACTGGCAGTTTGTCTCTGTGTTGGGCTCTGATCTGAGATAATTACTGCTTTTAGTCTTGAAGTCCAGGTTTATCTGTGAGTTTTGCAATGTCCTTCAAAAAATAAGAGAAGTTCTTGGCAAATTAATCATTGTGACAATTTTTAAATATTCTGTAACACATATTACCATCTACTGTGGCTTATTTGAAGTTAGTAGAGTATGATGCTGGTGTTAAACTGACCTCTAGTCAGAACGATCGTAAAATAAATAGATCAGGGACGCATGAGTGAAGTAGTACTATCTTACCTTTTGCATAAGTAAGCTATCCAGTATCATTTTCCTTGCATCAGTCCATTTCTTCCAATCATCTATTCAAACATCTCTGTCAAATACTGTATTATTAATCTTCTTGCCTGCCTGCTCTTATATTCAGTTGTTTAACAAAATATAATTGTTGCTACTTGTATTTATTTTTTTATCTTTTCAGCATCTTACAAACTGATTTTCCCTTTGTAGACTCTTATGTTCTGAGGAATTTCAATATTCTTGTCTCCTGTTTTATGCCTGTAGATGAAAGGTAACAGATTGAGGGACTCAGGGTGACAACGAATTGTCATCAGAGGAAGAATTAATCTTCAAGATTTCAAACAGGAGAGGGTGATGATTTTTTTTTCTGGTACTTTGAGTGTAATTTAGCAATATACTGAGGACTATCAGGTGGAAGAAGTAAATTTCAGTATCTTGGAGTACTCTGTTCTTATTTTTGTATTTTAACTTTTTTTTTTTAATTATTATTATTATTATTATTTTAAATTCCCATATATGTATGTACGAGAAAAAGAGCCTATCACCCTTTTTTGTTGAAGCTATGCATATTTAGGCTGTTCTAAATATTATCGGATATGGAAAGAAAGGAAAACAATCCCAGCATCTGTGCAACCTGGATTCCCACGGTGGTATTCAAAGTAGCATAAGGATCTTCCCCTGTTCTCATTTGGTACTGTTATTGTTTTTTAAAGGTGAATCTGGCAGGTTGTCTGCATTCCAAGTGAAAGAGAGCCCCTGGAGACAAGTGGCTTGTTTTGAGAAAGGAACTTCATGAAAGAGCTAGCTCCTTTCATAGCACTGCAACTTGTCTACAGCTTATTTATCTAAATAGGAACTTATGCATTAAAAAAGAAAAAAAACAAAACAAAAAAACAAACAAACAAACAAACAAAAAAAATCTGCTTACAGCAGGGTGCAAAGTTTGTTTTCTGGTTTCCTCCTGCAGAGATATTTTGATGTCTATGTCTTCTCTGCCCTGTTCTCTTCCCCCCACTATTTTTGAAAGCAACCTTTTACTTTCTGCTTGCATAGCAACATCTCTGATTCTTGGCCTTTCTCACTGAATTGGGACTTTGGTTTCATCCTGTCAGCAGGTAAATGGCCTTAAACCCTTCATGGTTTTGTCAGGGTAAAGTGGAGCTGAAAGGCATTACATATGTTCCAAGTTGAGAGGCAGCTCTTTTGCCATGTTCAAGTGGGTCTTTCCCTTTCTCTCTCCTCTCCCCCCTGTATTAAAGAGCTCAGTCACAATGAAGCTTTAATCAGCTTCATTGATTTAAAGCTAATTTGCACTTGGCGTCAAGGCTAAGGTCTGTAGCACAAGCTGAAGACCTTTAAATCAGAAGTTGGAATGAAAAGCCTTAGGTATATCATATTGTCTGCTGTGAAAAAGAATAGCAGCTTCTGAAGACTGCAAATTAACTGTAAGAAAAAAAGCACAAAGCAGTGTTTTCTTCTCTGTTAACGTAACCTCAGCTTGATGACTTACACAAGCTCTGCTATCAACATTTCTGCTTCATCATATAAATTAATAGAGTCGGTTGAATATGTTTTAGCTCTGTGATGTTTTCAGCACTTCGATTCTGGTTGGTTTCAGTTGGATTTAATGTAATTGCCAAACTGATTCCCATCAGTAATAACTTTTAACATTTATTTTTCCCAAAGGGAAAAAACTGTCTTGTCTGTATTCTGCAATTAAGAAGGTGATGAAATATTCAGTGTATGCCTCCACTCTGACTTAAATTCTTTTGTTAACTTTATCAGATAAACTATAAAATATTAACCAGCCTACTGTCTGAGCATGTGTGAGCTGTATACTGTTTATGAGACGTTTTAAGATACTTATAATTTTTAACATTGACTGTATTACAGGAGAGACTGCATTATCTTCCATTTTCAGTATTGATACTTTTGGTTGGGCTTGGCATACCAGAATATGTTTCCATTCTCTTTACAGTATGGTCAGAACACACAGGAAAGTATCATTTCTACAGGTCTTTATTAACATTTAAACTGGTGGGGCAGAAATAAGGTCTTTCCTTGATTTGTCCTTTCACATTTTCACATTTTCTGAGCACGTTGGACTCTATTATATTATGTTGCTTACTGGAATTTTGGGGCCAGTTGCAAGGCTAGGACAGTCTAAGTATAATATCATGTTGCATGCACTTAATATATTCAGATAGGTGCAAACTGGGCAACGAGACTAAAGCATGGTTACGTAGGTTCTTCTTTGGGAGCAATGGCAAAAAAATACCTTGTTTTCTGCATTTACATGTAAACTTTTTCAAGTCTGACCTAAATGCAAATAGATAAGCAGGATAAACTTGGATTTGTGTCTGCTTGCAGTTGCTGTTTTATTATATCTATTAAGAAACAGAACACAATTTTCTGAAAGGTCCTGGCCTCTCCTGTGTGCATGGTTTTGAAGCAATTCATGAGCTCATTGTAGTGATGGAAGAATTTCAATGCATTCATTTAAAAAGTGACTCTGCTTTCTTCTCAGGTCTGTGAAATGAGGGCAAGCCTAAGCTAGGACAATAAAGTCATAACAGTTTCTCAATAGAAAATAAATATGTTTGCTTTTTTATTATTATTATTTATTTATTTATTTATTTATTTATTTATTTATTTATTTAACTTATCTAATAAGTTTTGTTATCCAAATCTGTGTTTTGATATTGGAAGCATGGCAAATTAGCAGTATTTAAAAACTGCTGGGCATGGATATAGTAAGAAGAGGAAAAAATGGAATGTGTGGAACTCTGTGGGAGTGTTTCACACTGCCTGCTTAGGTATCTGTAGCAGGGAGGCGTAGCATTCCTCACCTACCCTGCACATTTACATGTGCCTGATGGAGCTGGATATAGGCCTCTCAGGACTTTTCTTACCTGACATGTGAAGCTCTGAGTGCTGACTCATGTAACTACAAGAGGTCTTTCTCTATCCTGTCCTTTTCTCCCTGTTCCTTCTGCACCAGATTATGTGACTTGCCAAGTGCTGTTAGGAGGCTTGTGTTCCCTGGTACACCCTGGTACAGCATCTTACTGGAAATGCTGTGCCAAACATAACTGCCCTGAGAGCCACCCAGCTGTGTCCAGCTGCCTGATTTCTGGAGTGAGACATTGTGCTGCCAGCCTAAGAGCTGTTGGAGGTAAAGCTGCGAGGTGTGTGATGGAGATAAGAGTCTCATATGTAAGGAGTGAAACTAGATATGTCTGTGTCTAGAATACATGATGTTGTGGGTGTTTAGAAAGCTTTTCATTGCCAGAAATTTGAGACCTCAGTTGCACAGGGAATAACAGGGGTCTGAGTGACAAGCATTTCTTTCTAGGCAAGTGGTAATAGACACTCTGTGTCAGACTAAATTTGTTTAAAATACGAATACCTGTAACACTTGGCAAGGCATTTTGAGGTTGTCTTCCTCTGTGAATGAAAGGCAGTACATATGCCCTTGTTTTTGACAGTCTAGCAAATATTATTTTTTTTGCCTCAAATTGTATGATAAACATTAGTTTTCTTAATAACAAATGTTTTTCACTATGAATTGTTTTGGGACCGGTCTTATTGGATAGGCTTTTCAAATTACAAAATATTTTGTGTATATGAGAGGAAGCTTTTGAACCGCCAGAACATCTCATATTGACATTTTCAAAACAGAAAGTTCCAGCTTTAAGTTTAGAAATATGCCCCTTGGCACTGGAAGGCCACAATGAGGTCTCCCTGGGGCCTTCTCTTCTTCAGGCTGAACAACTCCAACTCCCTCAGCCTGTGTTCCTAGGAGAGGTGCTCCAACCCCTTGATCATCCTCAGGGTCCTCCTCTGGACTTGCTCTGACGAGTACATGTCCTTCTTGTGCTGGGGGCCCCAGAGCTGAACACAGTACTCCAGGTGGGGACTCATGATCTCAGTAGAGGTATAAAAAGAGTTAGAATGGTCAAAATGAAAATAAAATGTGTTGCTTTGATGTCAGTCTGTATTTTTTTTTTTTTTTCATGATTCAAACTTCTAGTGACTTTTATCTTTACTGAATTTAGGAGTATGTATTTGTAATTCTCAAGTTTTCCTAGAGCAGATCCTCTTTTGTTACTTGCTATAGATATAACAAAGGTCAAAGTTTATCCTGAATGTGTATATAGAGTTTATTTTTATTTTTCTTTTTTTTTTTTTTTTTTTTTTTTTTTTTTTTTTTTTTTTTTTTTTTTTCCAAAGCAAATTGTGAAGTTATACAAGACAGCTTAAAATAATGGATATACAGAATGGATAAACAGATAATAATGGGTAAACAGAATTGACTGAGACAGAAATACAATTCTGGAATGTCAGAAGAGTAGAGTAGACCACCAAGAAGTCCAAAAATATTGAATGGGCTTTAAATAAGTATTGGAAGCCTTCCTGCCTGAAATTTATGCTGAAAATATCCTGGTTAAGATGCTTTCTTTTTCATTTCATTTTCTTCACTCTTCTAGTCATCTTTTCATTGGAATAACTGCTATGTAATAATATGTTATAAATTCTTTTCTTTTTCTTTCTTTCCTTCTTTCTTTCTTTCTGTCTGTCTGTCTGTCTTAATATGCTTCAGAGGCAGTTGTTCCATTTGTAAGATAAGTAATATAATATGGACTTACTAAAATCTATTGTTTACTACAAGACAACAAATGTGTTACTGGAAAGCCATTAGAAGAGCAGTTTAAAACTGTGAATTCACTTAGGACTTTAACATGGTCGAATGCCAATACATTACCAGATTTTTTTTCTTTTGGTCTTAGAGAAAATGGACCAAATGCTGCAAACAGATGCATACCCAATGAGCCTCAATGCCTCCTCTGTTATGCCTTCTGGGAGCAGCATAACTCATATAAGTTAAGTTTTCACCTATTGATCTTAAACGTTACAAATTTAACATGGGTTAAACTTCTTTGGCAATTTCCTGTAAAATTACATTTGGTTCAAATGATCTGTCTCCTTCACAAAATACCTAATAAACTTCATGGTATCATTAAAAAAAAAAAAAAAAAAAAAAAAAGAGAGGAGGAGGAATAATAGCTCCAAGAGTTTAGTTTTAGTTAGCTGATTAGTAGCCTGAGGTACTGTTTTGTTTTTTGATGCTCATGAATGTGCATCCTTTCCTGTGTGTGAATTTTGCCCCAGCTATAATAATATCACACACGAAAGCTGAGAAAGAGAAACAGAGACAGACTGGCAAACTGACTTCTAAGCTTGATGTTAAAGATCTTCAAGAAGGTAATGTTAACTTCTGGTTATGTATGGCTGCCACTGCTTGTGAAGTTGTAGGGAAAGCTTTATTTTTTTTTTTCTTTCTTTTTTATATCACTGAGAATGACTGCAAAATGTGGAAGAAGAAGATAATATACGCTTTGGAAAAGTTCTTTTTTATAACTTGTGAATGTCTGCAACTTGTTATGGCTCTTGACTCCAGCAAGCAGTACTCAGTTAGGACAGGAGTGTTTACGAACCCGTGTCATATAGCAGCTACAGCATATATTCCAGTAGGATGAAGGAGCTGCAACTGACAAAGAACAAATGTTAGGACACAGTTATCTCTTTTGGCCACATTGTTGGAGTAAATAATTATTTCCTTTATTTTAATACATATCAAATGCAAATTAGAAAATCATCTGCTTTAAGGCTATTTTCGGTAGTTAACTTTAGCCTAAGAGACAATTGTTTTGTTTCTGTAGTTGATGAACTGCTTTCAGGTTAAATCTGGACACCTGGGTTAAGCTTCTGCTCAGCATTTCACTCTAAAGCAAAGGATCACACCTCTCCTTCCACTGTCTGTAGATGGACTGCAGGGAAAATACTATCGAAGGGCTGGTGATAGCGTTTGTGAATATCCCAGTGTTTGCTCAGATATGATGGACATGGTCTTGCAGGCTGTGGAAGACCTGTTACTGAAAGAGCTAAGAGGCTGAATCCCTTGCTACAAGACTGAGTGCATGACCAGAAGTAAGTGAAAATTATGGCGCTGTATTTAGTTAAATAAAATTTTGAAACTGGTACTGGTCTAGATTTACCTCACTTTAAGCATATAGGATTTTGTGACAGAAGTACAACTAAATTGTCATTGTTATTGCTTCTTCATCACCAATTCTAAGTTATTCAAATCATATGAACATTGCAATTTACAGAGAAACATCTTGTGGTGGCCTTCTGGATCAGTAAAAGGATTGCTTCTTTTTGCTGGTATGAAATGAGTGGGTTAGCTACCACATTTCTAACACATTATTGCTCTTACAATTTAGCCAGGGCACAATGACTGAAATGATGTGTATTTTAACTGAAGATACAGTAAGTCTTCTCATCATTAATGACTTGAAACAAAACCATTGAAATTAATGAGAGAAATTCCAGCTTACAACAGTGTTTGTTGACAAAAGGGTGGAATCCTTAGCTCTGCTTTGCAAATTCCATTTTGCAAGGAGTGAATGCTTTTGGCACTGATGTAGAACTCAGAGTAAAAAAAAAAAAAAAAAAGAAAAAAAAAGGGCAACAGCATGGCATTCCTTGACCCTGAGTACAACAAAAGTTGTTTGTATTAGTTATACATAGGTAGGCCAATGTACTTCATGCATATTGATTCACCTTGTTGATAATTGCAGTGTGCTGCCGATAAATGAATTTGCTGAAAACTAATCCACCTATATTGTATCTGCATAGTTATGTTCATTGGTGTCTGTTAAGTTCAAATGGCACAGAAAATCAGTTTTATTTCTTGAATGTTTATGATCCTTAATATGTGCAGAGGGATGATAATCAAAAGACTTGACCTACTTTCTTACATTCATTCACCTTCTTCAGTATATATTACTCACTTCCTTGTTTTTTGCTTCATATGAGAAAATTATGTGGGAATAGGAGGGGCAGAAGAGTGAAAGACTTTCAATTTTATTAATTTCCCTTTTACTGGACTGTTTTGATTCAGCATACAGGTTGTTATTGATAACTGTTCCTTTTTATTGGTAATACCATGTTAATGCTTTCATGCTATTTGTTGCAATCATACTGTGAAAAGTTTTCTTTGGTTTCATGATTTGCTATTTCATTTGGAAAAAAAAAAGCTCTGTACAGTTTGTTTTTTTTTTTTTTATATTAAAGAATCAGGGGTTGGACTTTTTCAGATATGTTCAAAGTTTAAGTAACTGTAAGAGGGGTTTAAAACCTGAGGTGTTCCACCCACAGCTGCTCAGTCACACCCCCAAACCATATCCTCTTGCTTTGTTGTCAGTTGTGGTGATAAAACTATCTGCAGGGCCATGAACTCTTAATTTGCTCAGTGAACTGGTTTAAGTAGTCCTCTGAAAGTGAGTGTTTATTTTTAACCCTGATCTGCCTTGCAACACAAGTCTACAAGTAATTTGTCAGAACAACAGCTGGCCAGTAACTGCTACTTCAGTGGGCCTGTGACTTCCAGAGCTTGAAACACAAAGCAGTTGGGTCTCCAGATTTTGAAGATTTCGAAGTCATCTGTGCGGTGCTGGGAAATACAACACTGTATACATGAGATACATGTGCTATTTGGGAGAGGTAGGTGAAAGACAGGTAAAATATTTTACAGCATCTACAGTATCACTAGACACCTGTGTTCAGGCAGTTGAATGACACCCTGTGTGACTTGTGCTTAAGGTGTGAGAGACCTCTAAATCCCATTAGGTGATCTCAAGACAAAGTGATTTCCGTCACTTGTTCTTAGTTTCAAACTTTCAATTCGCCTCAGAAGAGGCAAGTCTTGGAACATGCTCATATGAGTCACTGCTCCTTGGTCTTTTTACCAGCAACTGAAAAAAAAAAAAAAGTGTGTAAAGGTGTAAAAAGATGTGTCTAGGGATAAGTGAATGGCTCAGTAACCTTAGTAAAATGAGGGTAATTCTTCTGACCCTCTTTATAAAGCATGTGCTCTTTCATTTCTAAAATGTTGAAAGACTGTTTCAGGCCTCATTTTTCCCTCTTTGTAAAATTATAACATATTTCTCACTCTTATTGCAATGGAGAAAGGCTTCGTTAGCCAGCACTTATGGAGAGGATTCGGGTTCTCAGAGAAAAGGAGTACAGTATTCATGAGGGTCTATCATGAAGTTCTGTGGTCCAAACTCAACTCTAGGGTGATTGTCTTGACTCCTGCCAGAACACTGCAAGTAGTCAATTATTACAGGGATGGCCCGTAGTTTATCCACCCTTTTCAGTGAACCTTTTTCACAGGGAGCAGATTACATTTACCAATAAGTGGCATAAAACATCTTAAAGCCATAAAAACAGCAACTGTTCTTCTGAGAGCAAAATATGCCTACATGTGAAAGTCTATATGCATATGCTGAGTAAATATACAAAAGCTAAAAAGGCAGTGTGTATATTGTAACATTTGTGTTTTACCTCATTCTGTATGAATACTTTTGGTGCCTGGATATAATGAGATGAGTTTTCTCAAACTCTGTTACCTGCTTATCAGGCCAGCTACTAAGTAGGTTTGATAACTCCTGTTGGGTGTTACCACTAGATTGTTCCTTGGTGTTTCCAACTCTTTCATTGTTTTCTTCTTGTACAACATGTCATGGCTCTAATAACAGGAGTTTCTTTGTGAAATCTCTGTCCCTTATACTGTGAAGATGGGGGAGAGAGGTTATTTGTGCGCAGCTATTCTTATTACTACTAACTAGTGAGATTAATGTTTCCTGCTGTGGCTGCTGTCTCATTCAGGCCTTGTAAAAGGGAAATGGGAGGAAAGCACGGAATTTGATGAGGAGTACTAGTTTCTGTACTTTCTGATGGATGCTGATCTGGCTGATTATTGGGAACTACACTGCTGATTACTTGCCCTCTCTCTCATTCAGTCTCTCAGCAGATACCACTGAATCATGTGTAATTTGTAGCAGTAAATTAGAGGTGATGAATGGAAACCCTTTGCATCCAGTGCTCTCAGAACTTGGGGAAATGAATTTAAATGTAATGGAACAGTGGTCACTTCCCCTAAATGTTGTCTTTGCATTTGTTTTGTTTGTTGTTGTTTGTTTTAAGTCTTTACCCCATGGTTAATTTTCTCAAAGGGTAAATTGAAAATTTGCTGATGATAAGACAGAACCTTTATGCTGTGCTACAAAAGGAATTTACTTATGTATCAGATGCAAATACTAATATAATGTCAACTATTATATAGATGACTTTCCTATCTAAATGAAGCAAATGAATCAACAATGGGCTGTCTACATGGTTATGGTCCAAAGAAGGAGGCAGGCAGCTCAAGAAAAACAGCTTTCCTATGAGAGAGCATTTGGCTATTCTTAGTTGAGGAATTCCTGCTGGTTTTGGTATGTCAGCATCTGTTTTGATAACAGACATCTTGTACAGCAGAAGCATTGCTGTTTTGTAGGAACCTAAGGCTTGCCAGACCCATAAAAGTAGCCTAATGGATATTGCAAACTGACGGAAACCTGAAGGGTTCAAATTCAGTGTGAGGAAAAGTTTCTGATGATAGTAAACTGTTCATCCTTAAATTACTTCAGTCATTTCAGCTTTAAAACTGGTGAGATAAGAAGACCACTCTGAAAAAAGAGCTTCTGTATGTAAGGTTGAGAGCTATCTTGCTTAAGCAATTTATATAAAGCTATTTACTGTTTTTATGTTTTAAGTTTTTTAGAAGCATTTCCCATGTGCAGCAGAAAAATGACAAAGTGTAGGTTTTGAACTAGGAAAATAATAAAAGAAGGAAAAAAAAAAAAAAAAAGGTTAGCTCCTGTTGGAAAAAACTTTTGGTAAAATAAGATTTGCCTTGACTTTGGAATGGCGAGGATAAAAGGGAAAGGACAAACTCATGTTGTGGCCTGTGTTTGTGTACTGTTTTCTGCTCACTTACTCTATGTTGTGCATAAGCAAGCTTAAGGAGACCAGTATGGTTCCATCAGCACTCTTAATGCTTGGGGCATCAGTTACTGCCAAGCAGAATGCCTCAAACTCTCTTGCAGGCTGTGTGTTACAATAACATTAAAAGCAAAGGTGCTATTTTTTTGGATCAAAGCATAGAGGCTCCATATGCCACCTTATAGTTTAGAACTTCCGTAAAGCCACCTGAATTTCTGGCATGGAAAAATCTCCAGAAAAGTGCTCTCTTTGTTTATGGCTTTGAAAAAGCCTTGGAGTTCATCAATGGTGGAGGCTGTGAGAGCTGGGAATTAACTGAGGCCATCTTCATCTGGACTTGTACTTGCGAAGGTGGAAAACCAGGGTACTCCATGGTTTTTGCACTGTTCATTTGAACTGCAGATTTAATCACTAATTCAAAAAGGTTAAATGAATTTTAGTATGAATGTTTGATAACTGGTTCAGTAAACTGTCTCAGATGCTTCAAAATATTAATTGGGGGAGAGGGACACAAAATAAAAAACAAAAAGGCTGTAGTATAAATCAAGCCTTTTCTAGACTCTGTGGGGTGCTTTGAAACTTTCTACTGTTTGTTTTGATAATATCTTTGACACCTAATTCTTAGCAGTAATTCACTAGGTGAATTGATTTTGTTTTGCTGAATGTGTTTGAGATATTGTGATTGACTTTGCGTGGTGGCAGGTTGAGATCACCCGCCCAACAGTGCTTTGGGCTAAAAATGATTGGAGAGATTATATTCCACTATTATATATAACCTATGTTTTTGTGCCTGCAACAAAAGTTTAACAAAGTCCATAACTGGTTCTTAGAATATTGGCCAATATGGTAGAAGAGTAGGATTGATTTCTCTGACTTGGTACATACAGTGGATGTAAAATATTCATAGTCTTCAGCCTGCTGTACAGTAACTTAATAACACACTATTTTGAAGAGAGATAGATGCTGCAAATCTTGTGGTACCGCTAATGGATTTGAAGAGTATGCTAATGCATTGTACCAGGAAGTGAATTGAGCTCTCGTGTGTAAAGGGGGATTAGAGAATATAATTATGAAAAGCAACAGTCACAGGCTTGAAGTTTCATTGATGTGTGGCTGCTACAAACAACGTTTTGTTGATGAGCAAGATGACTTTGATGGGTGTATGCTGCAATAATAATCTTCTTTATGAAGTAACATGGAATGAATTATAGAAATAGCCATTTTGTGAACTGTGAGGAGAAAATTAAATATAGAGTCTGATATTTACAAAAGTCCATGCAGCTTTTCATTTGAAATAAAAGCTGTGTACGGAAAGCTTAAGCTTTCACATCAAGAACAGCATGAAAGCTTTGAGAAAGAAAAATACAGCATGATATAACTGTCAAACCAAACGAAAACTAGTGCCCCCCCGCCACCTCCCAACACACAAAGGGAACCAAGAAATTAAATAATTCATGGTCTCCAACTGAGTATGGGAGGAGGATCTGAGCTTTTTTGAATATAATTCTCTAGTTCAGAAGAATGAATGGCATGTTGTTTTGAGTTATGAGTTGATTTGGATGTCACAAATCAGTAGTCTCATGCATAAATACTGCTGCTGAGTTCTGATGACCCTATATATTAGCCTTTTTCACACTTGCTGCTTCAGGTATTTATTTTGTTATTCATATCTGGTGCACTCATTCCTGTGTGTGTTAGTTGTGGTTCTGGCCTTCCACAAACAATTGTTAAAGCATCTTTGAACAAGTTCGTCTTGTGACTGGGGTGTCCTGGTATTGGGAAGTGTACAAATAACTGAACTTTCAGATTTACTGGGAGAGCCCAGAATGCCTGACTACTCTCAATTTTTAAAGTGAATTTGACTGCAATATGTTTGAAATCAGAAGCCATTAAGACATTGGCTGCATCCACACCCTTTTTCAGGGGCTTGAGGCAGAAACCGAGAAATCAGTTGATGGTAAGTCCCTTTTTCCTGTTGAGAGGAACTAATGTCCCTACCGGTGCATGGTCCTGTGCTTGGAATCTGAAGCATTTCTGACTCAGCACTGGCTGCATTTAGCAATGTAGACAGAAATGTTGTGGGTCTTGGGCCATGGCGTACTTCCAGTTTTGAAATCTCTTTTTAATGCTGAGAGTAGCTGTGCTACCACATAGTCCCTTTCCATGGCAAAGACGTTTTGATTTCTGAAACTGGTTACCTTAGGTGTATATGGCCTCAAATGCTTCCTTAAATACATAAATGTATTTAAACAAATAAAATTAGCTTACTGTCATTACTCTTTTTTTTTTCAACATGTAACAATAGATGTGAATTACGCTGAAAGTTGTTTATTCAGAGAAGTGCATTGACATACTAAACTATATATTTTTTTCTTTTTCCATTGATATAAAACAGTTTGTCTCTTGTAGCTTTGCCAATGCAAGTAGTGTATAAAAACAATATGATCCCACTGTTTATTTTAGAAACCATAGAGTATGCATTTATACTGGGGAAAGAGACAGCAGGAATACTGACTGTTGTTTCAGCCATGGTATTATACAATTTTCCATGTGATACAAGTATCTGGAGACAGTCAGATTCAGAAGCAAAGAAAAATATTGCAAATTGGACCCCTTCTAGGTTTGGGTGCACTGACCTTCAGTCAGAATGTTTTGGACTTACACAGAAATATGTGAATAACTGTGTTTCTTTCTGTTTCTTCACTGTTCCAGAATTTTTGGAAAGGGGAAATTATTTTAGGCTAATTCAAACAAGTTTTTTATTTAAGTTCAAAAAGACTCGTTTCGAATACATTTTTTCAACTAGTGACAGAATGTGGAGTAATGGTTTTAAACTAAAAGATGGCAGACTTAGGTTCAGTATTCAGAAGAATTTATTTAGTGAGGGTGATGAGGCACTGAAACAGGTTGTCCAGAGAAGCTGTAGATGCCCCATCCCTGGGAGCATTCAAGGCCAGGTTGGATGGGCTTTTGAGCAACCTGGTCTAATGGAAGGTGTCCCTGCATGTGTCAGGGGGTTGGAATTAGATGATCTTTAAGGTTCCTTCCAGCCCAAAGCATTTCATGAACTAACTGGAAATAAAACCTTCAATTTAGTTTTGAGGAAATTTAAAGTGTTTATAAAAGACTAAAACTGGTGAAAAATCATGTACTTTTAGGTCTTATGGTATTTTTAGTATAAAAACAAAAGCATCCATGTGAAATATGAGCAAGCCTTTAAAATTTCTTGTTGTGCAACTCGGACTGATTTTACTGAAAATATGTATACTTACTTGCAATACCACTGGTAAGGTAAAAAAGCATAAAGGCTATTCCAGCTTCCATCAAAATATGCAGGACAAGATTCCCCATCGCAGTTACCCATACTTTGTTCACAGCATTATACAGTCTACTTTTCCTCTACTTTTTTTTTTTTTCCCACACCTTCCTTTCTCAGAGACCAGAAATATGTGTTTACAGGTGGCAGTAGTGTCAGAGGTAATGGTGACCATTTCACATGGAAAAGCTTAATTATCTAAAATATAAAAAGCCTATTACCTGCTGCAGTTTCTCTTGTTTAGAAACTTGTATGCAACAGTAAAATACAGTTATTTGTGCTTTTTAATTTTAAATTACTCCAAAACATAATGTGAGGTTGGTTATGGGAAGTGAACTACAATTACTGCTCATTACAATATGACTCATTAGTTTCAGAAGGTTGAATTTTTAATATCAGAGTTCAGATACAGTTGCTTGACCAAGCTATTGACTGAAACTCTTAAAGTTCCATATATTGTACCTCTGAAGAGCATGAATGAAGGACCTCATTCATGAAAGAAATTGGAGCCACTTCTGCTCATTCCTCATGTTGCTTAAACAAAGGAAAAATGAGGCATGGACGGTAAAGATTTTGGGAGTGGGGAGGGGAAGGAAAGAATTTGAATGAAGAAGCATCTGTCTTCATTTACCCCCCATTTCTCTGTTAGAAATTGAGAATGTTAAGCATTGAAAAACACACATTTACAAAAATAAATTGTGGAATTTTTCATAATGGAGGGAACATAAATACATGCAGCCGTGTGCTTTCTTCTTCTAGAGTACTTTTAAAATTAAAACTCTGACTCAACAAGTAAAAGGTAACGGTAAATTTAACACATACATAATAAAACGTATTATGCAAGAAAACATAATCTGAAAAACAATCTACTTGAATTCACCCAAAATATTTAGATGAAAAACACTTTGCTACCCTGTAGTTTTGTCCAACTCATTCCTCTTTCCATATCTTTCTGCTGGCTCTCATTTTCCTATAGCTGTTTGTCTTCATTTCCAAGGCATTTTGGGTTTCTGCCAGTTTAACTACCTCTTACTCACTACTGAAATATGACTTTTGCTTTTCTATGGCTACAATGTCAGCTTCTGCATCTTTCATATTAAAGGTTCAATAAATAACCATGTTTCCTTCCACACTGAAATCTGGGGAGTTCTTCATAAACATATCCACTGTTTGTCACCATACTTTCCTCTTTCATAATGCTCATTGAAAACAAATAATCAAAACAAGCAAAGAAAAACAAAAAAAATAACATCAACAACGATAACAACAAACTAACGTTGAAAAAAACAACTTGTCAGCTGCTAGTCTGCTGGTGTCCTGACCTCTATTTCTCATTATTTACTGGAGTTATCTCTTGGTCCCTTCGTTTTCATCTCCTGGTTATTGTCTCTCTTGTTTGTTTAGGAAGAAAGTTCTTTAAGCTGAAGATCATCTTTTTTTCCCAGTATGTTTGTATATTGTTCCATTTCAGCAGAGCTGCTCTTAGAACTAAAATTCTGAAATCCATGCAGTAGCTTCTGTAAAATTATTACCTTTGCAGTTTGTTATCTAAAATAATCTCTTAACTTTTGTAGTCAGGGTGCTCATAGTAGTGTTTCTTCAGTTTTAAGAAATGACCACTGATGATTGTAGCCTTCACTACCTGATAGCTAAAGAGCTTGTGCATATGCCATTAGGGTTCATCATAAGTACATAGTGGCAAGTGACCTTGGGTTGCAAGGAAAACTAAAAGAGAAGGCAGGATCATCTAATGAGGTATATTCTAGTGCGATTGCTTCTATTCATGCATCTGTTTGTTACCAGAATTTTGTTCTTGCATCTGATTTAGCTGGGTGCTTGAGGATTCTGTGTCCTTTTTTATTTTATTTTATTTTATTTTTTTTTTTCCTCACTAAAAGTCCATTACTCTATCTCTGTTAATTCTCTGAGGATTGTTTCCATGAATTTCTTTGGGAGTTGTGTCTGTTAGGCCATTCTTCAAATTTGTCTGATGCTAGGGGTCAAAGGTATACCTCTCGATTCTTCATGGAACAGATCTATATATAGGGTACTCTGTTATGTTTCACAAAGTGAATACAGCATGTGGATGAAAAGGTACTTGTTCTTGCTTGGATGTAATGCTACTTGTACGTATGTAGTTTAATTTGTGTAAAAGAAGGTGCCATGCATGATTCTACAGGATTTTAATTCTTTCGTATGCATCCTATATTGCTCAGGGCTTTGGGGGTCATATGTTCTTTTGGCAGAATAAAGAGAATGGAAACAAACTTTTTCAGCTTGGTATCTTTTCTGCTGAGCTACCAAGGGTTGGTCAAGGGAATGTACAAAAGGAACATGTTTTTTTTATACTTCCCTCTGATTTCTCAAGGCTGCGGAAATAATTTGAAAAGCTGATTCCTAGTTTATTTTAGGGCTTAATCCAATTTTCCATTGGAATTAATGAGAGAACATGCCTTTGTTTTCACTGGGAATTGGATAGCATTCATAAGAAATAGGATACTTCAGAACTGCAAGATCTATCTCCCTTTGCTGAGTATTATTTGGTGTTCACCCCAAAGGCTACTTCACTAGCTTGAAAAACTTGTCAGCTTTTAATTCACAAAAAGAAAATAGGCTTATTGCTTCTCCCTCTCTTCTTTCTAAATCTTCTTCTTTCTAAACCTTTTCCCCCTTTTTTCTTCCTACCTTCCTCCCTGCCTTTTTTTTTTTTCTTTTTTTTCCTTCTTCACTGAACATTATAAACTAGTCTAGTGCATGGATGTAGTCGTTCAGGGCTTGTTCCAGTGATAGCAATGAAAGTATTATTCTGTCTATGCAGTGTTTTTCCTCTTGTCTTACATTACCAAGGATTTAGTTCAGTTTAGGTTTTGATGTTCCAGTGTTAATGAGCTCATTACAGTGATACCTGAGCAAAAATGTTGCAGGTAATGGGGTTCTGCTTCAGTTTCTTAGAAAGATTATTTCACCATGATTGGACCTCATTGTCAGGACATTTATTGTTTATTTGGCCTGATTGTACTCTGCTCCCTCTCTATTTCACACCTTTTCTCCTAGCTGTGCTTTTCAAAATGGTTCATTTCCCTACCCTCACTTATTTTCTTCCTCTTTTCTTTCACACCTTCCTAACTTCGTATGACTTTTTCTGTGTTACTGAGGAGTTAAATCTCTATATTTTGAATATTCTCTGGTCATTCCAATTTAAGTGGTTATTTGTCTCAGGATGGTTTGCCAAATTTTCTTGTCTTTAACACTAGGAGGAAGCCACAATTATTGTTTGTTCTTTTGTGATGACTATTTCTGGAATAAAACTTTTTATAATATACATAATGTGTCTACTACGTGTATTCACTCCTTTCTCTTCCAGGAGGAGATTGATACCTGTAAATGTTTAAGTAGAGTTCACAGAGAACTAAGTCTGGTTGGGACCCCTGTGGTAGAGAGGCATTTTAGAGGTATTCTTATGGCACTGATAGTGTGACAGACAGTATTTCGTTAGTTGAAGATTTGAATCAGTGCCTTTAGTGAACCATCAATACAGAGATTCTCATGAAGCACTCAACTGCAACCCTTCTTGAAAAAAGGGGAATCATCACCTTAAAGTTGTACTGGAGGGGAAAAAGTCTGAGGAATTAAGATCCTTGTCTTTTGAAAGCTGGCTGAATTATCTGTAGTTTACCTTGATTTGGGAGTCCTCATAGCTGAAGGGAATTATGTGGGAACATTCTTGAGCAGATGACAGGTTAAGGTACAATATTTTACTTCTCACTGTCTCCAGATTTTGTAATTGATTTCCATCATCTGCATCTCAGTGGAAGTGGTTGTTTCATTTTAGAGTTTGTTGCCTATTGAAAAGTGTTTTCAAGGTGTTGGAAAATGCCAGCTATTCCTTTCCTATTGTGGTGGGGATCTTGAAACTGTGGAATTGGTTTGTTTCCACGGTGTCCCCACCTGAAATGCCTATGAACAGGGCTCATGAACTCTGAGCTGAAAGACCCAATTTTGAATCTTACAAGGGAGAAACTAGGGAAAGGAGCCTGTGGGTGGATGAAGTCCTAGCCAGGGCATGAGTGTCAAGCAGGATGATAAGGGGAATATCTTTTAAATGTGGGAGTCCTCTCAGCCCACTCCTATCCGCTACGCATCAAATCTCTCCATTGGGGTGGACTTGGTAAGATTTCCTGAACATGACAAGGGAACCTCTTGGGGATTATCAGCTACAATTTTGCTAAATCTGGGAAGTCATCTGCTATGTGTGACTCCAGAAATCATTCCAAAAGCATCATTTGTCCAAAAAATTTGTTTGAGATTTTCCCTCTTTGGTCCCTTTTTCTTCTAATCCTGGGTTTCAACAAAAAGAAGGAGAGGAGTCCCCTGAATATTGGAACATCAAACTCTGCTACTGAGACTGCATGCCTTTCCATGGCTTTCTAGAAGAGAGGTCTTGTGCTGATGAGGACTCAGAGGAGATTACTCAGACCAGATGTGTTGCTTAATTACAGTGATGAGGCCAGCAGATTGTGAGGGAGACTAGGTGAGAGCTAGAAAAATTGCTTGTCTGTATTGGTTCTGCAAGAGAGCTTGTTAGATGCAAAGGCAGTGGGTTACTTCCAATGTATGGGTGGCCCGAGATATGAATTGGAGTTGTTCTGGATCATTAGTGTAGGCTTAACTGGGATACTTCTTGACTTTTGTGATTTGCATTTTAACATATCTGGTTGGCCTTTACTGAAGACTTATTTTCTTTCCTTAGTGTTGAAGAAGATGAAGGAAGGAGAGAGATAACAGGACTGAGATCAAGAACTGTAGTTATTTTCAATTTATTTGTTAATTAAAGATGGATTATAGCACAGTAGCATAACACAATTTATAAAGTGTTACAAAATGACACACTAGTACCCATAAAATGCTTTGCATCCCCAAATGTCACACATAACAATATGAATGGACAGCAAAACACATTGATGGGCATATAGAACAGGAATAGAAAAAGAAACCACATCACTCTATTCATATTTTACAATGAATTCTCCCAGTGACTGAAAACATAAGTCATGATTCTCCTTCATTTGTAGCTATGAGCTGTCTGCCTGTGCTTATGTGCTGAAAGGCATTGATGCACTATTGAAAAAGCGCTGCAGTGCTCATTTAATCAGAGTTGGCAGTGCATTTTACATAGAGCAGATCAAATCTGACTGATTTATCACAGACTTTGAGGTAAATTTTCCTGTCGGTGCAAGCAGATTGCCCATTAATGAGAATGGGACTTAGACCTGTCAGGGAAGAGCGTTCTGTTCTCTGCTTACTGTAATGCTTCTCCAGATGTGGTTCCACCTAAAAAGTCAGGCTGTAGGTAGGGATTTTGGTTTGGAAGATTAAACTGGTGTAGACCTCTACAGAAATAATCAGTGCAAATGAATCCCTGTGTATAACGTTAAGGGGAACTCTCATGCATGAATTTCAATGTGAGTTTATAAATAATTTATACAACTGTTTATTTCCCATGCCATTTCTTTTATAAAAACTTCCATATATTTTAAAATGTAGAGAAAGAACATCAAAGTTATTTTTCACCATTTAGCTTTCATAAAAATGCACAAGCTTCTCTGAACCACAAGAACACTAAGTACTCTGTCATTTGTCATCACTTTACCACTATGTGCAACATGGTCACTGCATTGCCTAAAATATACTTACGAATAAAACCTGAAAAATCCTGGATGCCAACATGTAGTTTCATTGAAACCTTCAAACTGAATGGTGGCAGTGTGCTTATGTATTCATGAATAATAGTCCATTTGGTCCTCTCATGATTTTTTTTTGTTCAGTTTAGTCTAAACTGTAAAGTCCTGTTAAGGATTTTTTTTGTGTGTGTGTGTGTATTCAATTGTATACATCACCCAAGCAATCTTTAGGATGTGTCTGAATACCCTAAGCCAAGGATGAAGAAGAGTATGTTTCTGGCTTCATTTGAGCATAAGTAGGGGTAAGGTTTCTGATTTCAAAATAAAATTTTTAAACATCCTCTGTCACAGATTTTTTAATCAGTGCTATCTGCATTGTATTGAAGTATTTAAAACACATCAGGGGAAGCTTTGGGTTCTCTTTGGGGCTTTGTTACTGGTCTGCCAACACCTTTAGATCAGTACATTGTGCCTCAGTTTATCTATCTATGAAACTAAAGTAATGTCTGTTACTAGCTTCATTAAAGGTGCTGTGATCAAATGTTTAAAAGAAAACAGTATATGAGAAAGAGTTGTGTGGTAAATGCGTTAATAATTTATTTTTCCAGTTTTATTTTAGTGTAGAGTATGTCTAAAGTTAGGATGGATTTCCTTTTGAAAGACATTTGCATGAATCCCTTATTGCTTCCAGAACTCCCCATAAACTGAGTATTAGTATCAGACTTCGCATGGGTGATTTGCAGAGAAAACATTGGAGCTGTAAGTATTGTGGAGTTAGTGAAATACTACTCTTAATCCAGGTTAGTACCGAATGCATGCTTTAAAAGGCTAATAGTTAGTCTTTAGCAGAAAAGACTAATGAAAGCCAAAGCATCATTAACAGTTATGTAAAAGCCAAGCTGTTACTCTTGGTGTTCTCTTGCGTTCTCTCCTGGGAGACTAAATTCACCACTGTATACTTTGTATATAAATTAATCAGCTAAAACATAGATCTTCACTTTCTGTTCAGAATGACAGTGAAATTAGATGTATACATAGTCTATAAAATATTTTAGAAATATTCTGGATGAAAGGTGTCAGAAAACTGCAAGATGATATGCTTTACATATACAGAATTTCATCACTTAATGTGTTTTAATTACTTAACCATAACTTAAACTGCTGTTGTTATGCAAATTCAGAGAGTCCCAGCAGCTGAGAATTATAAGAAATATCTACTATCACTAGGCAGCAAAGTGATCAGAATTAGGAGTCTGAGTTTGAAGGCTGTACTTTTAGCCAAAGTACACCTGTGCTTCTTGAAGAGTTGTATGCTTGTCTGGTAGAACATCCTGTCCTTAGACACAGTTGCTTTTAGTGTGTTGAGCAGGGGTGTACATAGGTATGTAATTGTGACATTTAGGTTTATAGCTTTGGGGAGAAACTTCCATTATCTGCCAAACTGTTTTGTAGACCTTTAGTGTGAAAAGCTAAGTAATGGTGCCTTAAAAAGTTCACCAGTGACATACCTCTGGCTGTAGGAAGCCTAGGTAAAAACACATGCAGTAAATGTTACTTTTTTATTATTTTTATTTCCCCAATTTATGAAAAGACAAGATGTAGTTTCTTCAGCAAAATCTGTGGATATTCTACAGTATGTTCACTATTTTTTTTCATAGAAAAAGTTCTTTTAAGTGCTTCTGGACTTGCTTGTCAGTAACATTCACCAAGCTGCACTAATTTTGAAAAATTCAGAATAGAGTTTTGCCACTTTAGAGATAATCCATGAAAGCTCTCTTCCTGCAGACTGCAATAAATCATCCCCTCCACTAAAAGCCTGGATGTCATTTGAAATTTATTGCATGGAGCTGGTAGTGGACTTAAAAGCCATTTCACATGTCTTATTACTCCAGTCATCTAATTTATGGGTTTCAGCCACAATTGTAGTTGGAAAAGTATTTTCCTTCAACTGATTAATATGATTTCTGCTTTTGCATTCATTTCCCTTTTTATATTTTTCTATAATCATTGCAAGAGACTTTGGCATCCAGGTTTTAGATACAAAACTGAAAGAAAGGTGCCAAAAGAGACAGATGCAGATTGACTGAGCTTTACTGGCTCTTAGCAGCACTTGTCAAAAAGTATCTTAGTTATTGTTAGTTGAGCAATCTTGCCCTAGGAGAGAAAAAGCTGTCAGGAGCTTCCTTGTTTAACACGAGAATCTGTAGCTCTGTGGAGGCAGTATGAAAGCAACCTATTAAACACACATGAGGTAAGTATAAGTAACGCACTTAACACCAAGAATGATAAGATATTGGAGCTTTTTTCTTTTCACTTGTTAGCGTGAATTTCACTTGTTAGTATGAATTTACTGCCATAGGTAAGGAGTGCCTTTTGATTCTCTTCTGGCTGATCACTGTAAGGAAAGACAGCATGAAAGATGCGTAAAACAAATAAAAAGAAGTACAGACCTTAACCCCAAGATGGACAAAGCTATTCTTTTCAGGAATTTAGTCTTATACTAAATTCCACTGATGTGCATTGTAGATGAATTAGTAGTTCTGCAACACAAATTACAGGAGAATGTGCCATGCATGTATGCTTGCATAAATAATTTATGACGCATGTTATGAAAGTATCAACAATTCTACTGGCTCCTTCCAGAAGAAGAAATACTGCATAATCCTTGCCCTGAATATCTTATGATAATCTTAAATGTGGCCCAGCCTAAATTTGTACTAGTATGTGTGTGATGGTGCATAGCTGGTAAGGAACAGCATCAGTAATACCATGCAGTTACTTGTGTAGTATTAGAACATGGTGCAAGGAGTTAATTTCTCCCTGTATTTACCTCATATGTAAGTCAGTGCAACAGTGACAGATCAGGCACGGACACATCCAGATCTGCTGAAGGATAGTCGTTGAGGCACTGGCTGAAGTTTGTTTGCAGCATGGATATGACTGTCTCTGTCTGACTACGGCTTGAATGCCCAGAGATAGGTAGCTGAGGCCAGAGCCAAGTCATGTGTGATGCTACATTGTCAGCTGGACAGAACTCTGATTACTGGCCAGAGTGGTGACTTTGCCCCTGGAGTGAATGCTGACATGCTACAAAAAGAGGTCTGAAAGCCATGTATAGTATACTACATGCCTGTATAAATACAGAGTCTAATAAGGAGGAGGCAGTCATATAGCTCTGCCTCCCAAATGCCTATTGACTGTGTTTCCTGAGAATTGGAAAAGATTAAAAACAAAAGCAGTGTAAAGAAAATCCTACTGTGGTTTCTACAATGCACATTTTCTGCTAATAACACCTGGGAGGCAGCACAAAATAACAGCTGAGGTGCTTAAGGGCAGCTCTAGTGCCATCTACCTCCTGCGCACATCTGTGGATGTGGGCATGCATCCAAAAAGAGGCTGAGGAGAAAATCAGGCAAGGATGAGACCATTGTGACCAAAGGAGCAGGCAGTCCTCCACTGATGAATCTGTGGATTTTTAGGTGTGATCTGGACACTCCAAGGGTTAGGGCAAATGCCAAGTGTTTGAGTAAGAAGCTGAAATTTCTGCTTGTGCTACCGGGAGGAAATACTGCACATGGGATGCCTCCTGTTCTCTATGAAACATGCAGCCACTGGTAGACAGACTCCAAAAGCCTCAGTACAGTAGAAATGCTGCTTTCCATATGCCCCCATCTCTGCTGGGTGATGATTTGTGTGGAGCCTCAGCATCCACGTTCAGTACAAATGGATCTGGCAAGTCTAAATGGCAGTTTTGTAGGGAATTTGCTCTCCAGTACCACTGCTGAATAGGAAGCTGGTGCTGTAATAGAGAATACAATGCTGGAAGTCCCAAGATGATGAAAGATTAATGAATAAGGGTTAGGCTTGCAACAGCTGTTTCTTTCTTTCTTTCCAGCACATAGACAGTAATGTTATGCAAAGATAAACATATTAGGCAAATATTAACTTTTTTTTTTTTTTTTTTTTTTTTTTTTTTTTTTTTTAACACAGCAAAAAGCAGCATGTGACAGGTTCCTACATCTAAAACAGAACAACACAGGTTGCCAGTTTCAAACAGCTCTCATCTGAGCTGATACTGAAATTTCAAGAGAAGATTGTTTTGTGTAGGGCCATCAGTTTGCATTAGGGTTTAATAATGAAACAAAGACTTGTTTTCCATGCAGAAAAGTTTATCTAGAAACCAAATCTGGAGCAATTAATGCAGTTACTACAGCCATAAGAACTAAGGTGATTTACCCAATTTGAGGCTTGCAAAGTAAGCACTGCATATTTTCTGTTAATTTTTCACAGTTTATACTTCAGCATAATGATCTGTCTGTAGTTGGACAGTATTTTCGGGAATGTTCAATCTGAAAATTAATTTGCTTCATCTGTAGTGACGTCTTCTTTGTGTTTGCTTCCTGCGAATGTTCCTGCTGTCAAGTTTTGCTGGCACAAATATGTAAAGACACCGATTTTTCAAACTGCATGCACAATTGTTTGTGCTGGAAGTGCATGTGTGCTCTTTCATTCGGGAAACAGAAAAAATGTGTAAATGCTCTCAATTAACCAACAGAGCTTGAAAAGAAAATATTGAACTGTCTGTGCTTGCAGAGAGTTGAAATAGAGATTTGCCCTCAACTCAATTGGATGTTTTCAAATGAATTTTAATCTGCTGGGGGGGGGGGGGGGGGGGGGGAGGAAGGGAAATAAAAATCTAATAAATTCCATATAGTGAATTATTTGTTTACCTGCTTAATAGTAATTTAACATGTTACTTGTTAGTTATTTGCTATTTCTGTTCAGCTTTTGCTTTTCAAAGCAACATGGTCTTTTTATGAAATCAACGGTTTTCGTTATCTGGTCCCTTTTTCATCTTTTACTGTTAGATGGCAGGTATCAAAGGCAAATCTATAATCACTGTGTTATTTCTTTACCTTGCGATACTGAAGGAGTCTTCTGTACATTACTTTCTATGAGACAGAGACAAAAAAGACCAATTGGGAAGTGAGGCCCCAGAGCAGTGCAGCTCAGCAGACAGCAGATTGCTAATGGCACCTGTATTTCAGTTTACAGTACCGAGTGCTAACAACAGCACACACACAGTGCTCTCTGCTTGATTTCCACCCCCCTTCCCGTTCTTTCCCCCACTCCCACATGCTTAATTAGAAAATCTGATGTAGCCAGAGACTTTATCTGCCATACCGTTTGTGTTAGCGAGGAATGCATTCTTTGATGTTGCTGATAAGGTTTTCTGTGTTGTGGGTAGTTAATTGGTAGTGGAAAGGAAATGTCTGGACTAGTGCAAAAGGAAGCTTCCTAACTGTCTCTCATGCAGCTGGTCTCACTAGTTGATGAGCCAAGGTGTGGTATTGATGTAGCAGTGGTGAGAAGGTCCTGCCAATATTGCCCACCCCCCAGCAGAACTGTGCAGAGCACCTGCACCTTTGGAACTAGTTCTGAATTCTTCTTGTCTTTCATCTTTGTAAGAGAACAAAAATAGGAATAAAACACAGTGCTTCCCAAAACCTGGAGGGCCAAATTTCTTGCTGGTATAAATCAACATGTGCATGTGCACTGTGATCTCTCCTCAGGTCATACTAGTCCATCAGCCTTCAGAGTGCAGGGAATGTGGATGGAGAAGCTTTGTAAGCTAGTGAAACTAGCTGGTAGGTTAGATTCTTGCAAAACTCAAAATAAGAATATCAGTTTTATTTATTTATTTATTTTTACTTCAGCTTTCAACCTTTGTATCCTATTTTGCTTTTACTGAATAGAATAGTTTTCTACTAAATTCTCACTCCCATTTACAGTCTTAAAAACCAGAGTCAAATCTGTATTCTTTTATTTAAACTAGACAGTAAAAGGATCATGATATTTCATTGGAGCACAGCACATATTTTGAGATTTTGTTTGTAGTTTGCTTAGGGGTATTAGATCATCTAGATTTTCCTTTTGTTTCTGTCTTTTTTACATTCTTGCTAACAAGACCACTGTCTCCAGCCAGTAATAGATTACTGTCACTGCGAAAGGTCCTTCAGTTCCTAATGTCCTTTAAAATATTAGTCCTGGTTCTTTGGACCTGTTGGCTATTGGTATGTTATGTCATTTGCTTCCCTTCTCCTTTTTCTGCAAGGTCTACTTTGTTTTATACTCATCACTTTCACCTTTCTCGTTCTTCCATTTGTTACATACATTTGAAAAATTACAGCCACTTTCGCTTCCATTTTAAGCTCTGATGCATTTCTGTAACCAGTGTGATTCTTTTTCTGAATCATTATGCTGCAGCTTTCTGGGTGCCTAATAGGATATTCTTAAACTCTTGGCAATCACTGTAATCTTTCCATCCTATATATTTTTTTTTTCTCCTGGCTGAATAGGTCTGCTACTTGTTTCCACCTTATATAAAATGGGCATTGAAAAGCATCAAGTAGAAAGGTAAATGGTTAGAACTTTATGTTGTGTGAAAGTAAACACCTAATGGAGCCACACCTACTTGTACCAAAGCAACACCAGTTTTTGTGAATCTATTCCTCCACGTCTGCCAAAATGTTAAGTAGTATAGGTTTAAGGTCCCTTGTGAGACCCAGACACCTCCCTTCCCCCCCTTATTCTATCTCAGTTATTATGATTATCATTGATCGTTTTCCTTCCCAACCACTCCAACATGAAATTGACAAAATCAACTAATATTTAATGCTTATCTCGCTGGGAGTTCTGCAGTCACTTTGGTTAGTTGAAGGCTACTGGCAGGCCGAGTACTGACCCTCCTTGCTGCTCACTGTGTGTCGGTAATACATATGGTACACAGAGTGCCTCTTTCTCAGCTACTTCAGTGCAGTAAATGGAGAGGAATCTCACAAGAGTCCAGGTATTTAAAAGAGATTCAGACCAGATTTCCTGTGTTAAACAATTAGCTGGGTACTGAGATATTAACCAGATGCACTACCCCTTGGGCCAATTTTTGTAGTCTGGTTCAAAAACGTGTGGTAAGAGAGGAGATTCAACACATATTCCTTCCTCATACAATAGCAAGTGAAAATCCTGGCAGTGAGAATGCCAATGGAGAGAGCCAGATGGTTAGCTATTCCTGGTCATGTGCCTTTCACAGTATTATGCTGCCCTTCTTGCTTTGTTCCCATCCGCATCTGCAGTGCTATGTACCATGTTGAAGAGATGCTGAAACACCTAGAAACCATGGGAGCACAACAGAGAAGAAACAAATGGTGTTGTCCAAAATACTAGATTTGGAATCAAGGTTGAAGAGGATTTAACTTCAGTGTTGTCTTGGAGGTTATAGCATCTGGGTGAAGCGCATGATTTTGCTTCCCACTGGCAGTAAGGCCGCTTGAGAGGTCCCCAAACTCCCAGGCTCTGCCAAAGGGTGATAGAACATGTTTAAAAAAAAAAAAAAAAAAAAAAAAGGTTCATCTCAATTTATCTGAGAAGAGAGTCTGAGTAAGAGCTTCACAGGAAAGGTCTTGTAAAGGGAAAAGTAGAAGATAACATACGAACTATCTTATCCTTTCCAAGTCATTTGGCTGCTCTCTAGCTCAGTAGGTGCTGGTGGAAGGGTGCTCCAGTGCTGATGAGTGTGAATGTCCAATGAACTGCGTCTGGATCTGTTTTCACTCCCGTTTGCTGTGACACAGGAGACTAGGCAGCTGTTTCTAAGCTGTGAGGGAAATGTGTTCCAGCCTAACTTGCAATCAAACCCAAACTTTCCTGTCATGAGAAAATTTGAGGTCAGTGCCTGCATCCATAGTATATCAGGCCACACAACTTGTAGGGGAGCTAGTTACTGTCAATCCTGGTTGCATTTGTGTGTGGGATGATGAATTTTAGTATTTTATGCGATGCACAATTTAGCAATTTGAAATACTATGCATATTGTAGTGGCGCGCATATACCACAGATTGTAGCTGCTGTTGCTATTTGAAAAATCCCAACTCTTACAGGTTTTACAGTCACTTGGGAGGACATTCAGAGGCCTGAGTGGCATTGCAAGCCCTGGCTGTGTATCAGGAGGATTTTTGTATTTTATATGTTTTCTTTCCTGCTGCTACTGACTCATCCATTCTTTTTGCTGTTTGTTTATGCTCATTTATATGCACTTACTCAGCTGACTGGTTAAGTTCCACCACCCACTTACAACTGCAATGAATAATGTTTTAGGCCCAGTGTCTTACAAGTGCAGGCCCCTCACATATCAATGTCATTACTGGAATTGCTTTTGCTGATAGCAGCCACGTGGCAGGTGTACAGAGAGCAGCCTGCAGAACGAACAACATGAAGAGCGTCATTCATCAGGTTTGCTCACAAAAAGCCACTTTGTCTGTAAGCAAGAAAATGCTGTGGTCCCCTTCCTTCCCTATGCCCGCCCCCCCTCCCCCCCATCCTCCTTCCACTGCCCATGATAGCACCATATTTTTCTCACTATCTTGGTTTTCAGATAATGGTTTCAAGTCAGGACTCCAGATGGGACTAGGAGTCTTGCCAGTGCATTGAGCCTTTGAAGGGGAGCCTCTCGTGCTTTTGGAGGAAGATTCATTAGTGTCACCATGCACTAGTGCCCACACCACTCTGATTCACCTTTAGTCAAAGATGTACTTGTCCGCGTACTTGATGCCAGTTGCTTGACATAAGCCCTTGCTTAAATCTAAGCACATGCTTAAGTTTTGCCTGAGCTGGAGCGAGCTCAGAAAAGGCCCTCACAGGAACAATCAGCAACAGGTTCACAGACCCGTTCCTGCATAGCTACTCACTGAAGGATGCAGTCTACTACTTAAAAGTACAGGGTAGCAATAGCTTTGCTTTGCAGGAGAGACTCAGAAAAGGTACAATTTATTCTCAAGTGTATCATTTGTTTTTCTCTGAGGAAGGCGCCTGTACCACGTGTGCTATTGTACCCAGAGACTTAGCTGGGATGCAACTTCTTGGACCCACTCTGCACTAGCTTTTTCTATATGTCTTTAAGTTCCTTCTTAGTATTTATGATTTATTTGGATTTTTGTTTTGTTTTATTTTAACAAAATGCCTCATCCTGCCTGGAACAATCACCACAATGAATCCAGTGAGCTTTTGCAACCTTAAAAAGGGTAACTGAACATTGGCATTAGATTTAAAGGAGGTGTGTGTGTGTGGGGGGGGGGGGGAGGTTGATTAACCTTAAGGTTGATTCTTAATTTGATCTGAAAGACAAAAAGTACTTTAAAGTGTTGGCATATGAAAGAATGCCCTCTTCTTGTTCTAGGTTGCATTGTCTCATTAAGAATGCCCTCTTTCCTGTAATCACTATTTCACAGTTCAGCCATCTCCAGATACTGTGAAACAGCTGTGCAAAGGTCAAGTACAAGAGGGCAATGGGAAAAGAAAATGACACCACAGCTCCCAGGGTTTCCAACCACCCTGTTAACAAATTTACTGACACAGGGCATAATTTTTACTGACGCTGCCCATTTTTTACTGACACTGACTCTTAAGACTCCATAGGGAGCAGATGCTGACATCTCCCTTGACTTTGAAAAGCTCATTGCTGAAACAAAATGGTTTTATGCAAAGATTTACATACAGTGTCTAAACATTAAGCAGGGGATCAATAGTTCTTCAAGTCTGAGTAATGATCCCACATGGCAAAGCTACATTTTAATTAATAAGAATGCATCCATACTTCATCTTTTTACTTTTTTTTTTTTCTTTTTTTTTTTTTCTTTTTTTTTTTTCCCTATCCTGGAGGGAGCCAGTGCATCCCAAGAGTTTGCTTAGCACATCCTTGTTTCTTATCATCACATACTAGCCTGAGTCTCCTTGGGCTCTGATTCTGCTTTGAGACTTGTACAGGCAGATCTGGCACCTTTATGACTTTTCTAGTGAGGCCAGCACAGCTTGGTGCAGGTATCT
Organism: Aythya fuligula; assembly: GCF_009819795.1. NCBI lineage: Eukaryota > Metazoa > Chordata > Aves > Anseriformes > Anatidae > Aythya > Aythya fuligula. The sequence goes on from NC_045560.1 coordinate 51,405,555, forward strand.
GTATATCCTTGCAGACAACATTATAAGATCAAGCCCTTGATTAGGAGATAAGGGTGGCTGGTAGATCTCAAAGAGCTTGTCACCTCCTGGATAGATTTCATTTGAAACAGACTTAGTTTGGAAATAACAGTTGTCTGCTTTAGCACCACGCTTATCTTTTGTTTCTTTAGTCTCTCCAGTTGTTTGCTGTTAACCTTTCAGTCCTACATAAGCCTGGTTTTGTGTAGTTCATCTTTTAAACCTGACCACTAAGCTGTGCTCTGTGTGATGTTATTACATTTTTTTCCCCTTTGCTGCTTGTGTTTCCTCTCAGTTGTTGACTATGACTGGAAAATAGGCGTACAAAGCATTTTGCATTCTCTGAATGTACCACACAGTAATTCTGCTGTCTGAAAACTCTGTAATGTCAATAATTGATGCACTTGAGAAGTGGTAATTAAATTAGTTAATTATGCTGGTAAAATTACATGCAATTATGTGACTGCAGGGTATGTTTAGTAAATTAGGCTTTCCCATACTCACTACATATTGTGGTGCCAATTTTGTTCCTTGATGATTAGGTAGCTTTTGATACTTCTTAATTGATTTAATACCTGGATCTTCATTAGCCCTCGATTGCTATGCAATGTATGTCTGACATTTTTCTCTCTGATATTTCAGAGTATCGTTCATCAAAAAAAATCAATCTATACATATATACATATTCCTGTCAGATGTTAAAGCATCAAGACTTCAGGGAAAATGCTCTCTTCCACAAGTGTCTTGCAGTGACTTGCCCACTACTGTGAGATGCCAATCAACTAACTGTCCCTGGGAACCCTCTGATGTAGAATGACTGATTTCATTTATTTTTCTCTTGAAAGATCCAAATAAATAAGTGTTTCAAGGAAGATTGGCATGGTGACAACTGTTTTAATGACACCTGTTACCTTTGCAGAGAGCAGTGAAAGGTTATTAAAAGGTAACATTAATTCAAATAAAAATTTCTTGGGGATCAGATCTGATTGTGTCTGGTGCATGGGTGGGGTTTGCTGTTCTTCATTCATGCTTGCTGAATATCGTACGTGTCAGAATCACCTCCCAGCAGATGGTTACCTTCATGCTGGCTGTGTTTACTATCACAAACCTTTACCAGCTCTGCTTGTCTCCACACCTCATGTTCCCCTCCATCAGCACATACTCATCTGTTAAAAAATTTATGTTTCCACATGTGACTATTGGGCTTACTCCATTTAGGATGCTAGTGACAAACTACCAAAAGCTAAAAGCCAGATCAGGTGGTTTGATCTACAGTCTTTTATTTCTGTTCATGGGGTACAATCTCTGTGGGAGAAAGGAAAAGGCAGGGTAGAGCAATAGCTTGTTCTTTGGCTCTGAAGTCATGAAGTATATAACATCATCTCTGCATGAGCCCGGTTCAGCGATGGGTCAGTATTAAAAGCAGTGGTATCTGAATGACTGAGCAGTTAAGCAACTGAACTGAACGTGAAATAAGGTCCCACTAGTAGGATGACTTAGTACTAGAAAATGATGGATGATTTTATGGCCCATGCTAATGACATACTAGGAGTGAACTAAGCATACGCTGCTTGAAATAACACCTAAGGAAAGACTTCTGGAGGCATGATGGAAATCTTGACTAATCCCCATATACAGTGGCTCTTCAGACTTGTTGGTCTCAAGGACTGAGGCTGTGTAGTTGGTACAAGGAAACTTCCAAAAACAGATTTTGTATTTCTCCAGACTTCTCCTAGATAGTATTTATAAGAAAGTTCCTCTCTTTATGAATACAAAAATGTCACAGATTTTTGAGCTGGTTCTGTAATTTTCAAGCTCATGGTAAAACTCAAGTTGACTGAGTACTAGTGAATGTGAAGGGTTTCCTGTACACATGCTCTAGCAGGAAGAACTGTAGTTCTATTTAAGAGGTTAAATACCTATTTAAATAGATCTTTTGAAAAGCTATAGTTTTGTTCTATGAGAAAAGGTGTTCTTCAAATATGAAGCAGTAGAGTCAGTTAGAAGGAAAACAGTGAAAAAAAATACTGCATAGAAATGTGCAGACTTAGATGGGAAACTGGCCACCTAAAGATACTAGGAAGAGAGAGAATCTCCTGCAGACATTTAATGGTCTTACCAGTAAGTCTTTTAAAATACCGCCTTCTTTGCCTGGCAGTCCCTGATATTCATTAACTTTGTTCAGATTTCCGTGTTTGGGAAGGTGCTTTAATATTGAAAATGAAGGGGAGATCAAACCTAAAGTAACTGTAGAAAAACTGAGACTGTGCAAAAGTTTCTTGCTCTCTCTCTTTTTTTTTTTTTCTTTAGTGGAGACGATTTCTACCTGGCACTTGCAGTCTTCTGAAAGCAATGCATTCAAAACAACCTATCTTTATTTGGCACATTTGTGCTAGTGAAGCTGGCATGCTACCTTGTTAGCTGGCGTAGTGCCATCCCAACAGATGGACAGGAGTATAGACAGCCAGGAGACCATGTACAAGCATCAGTATGTGTGTTGAGGGCAAGATCCCTAGCCAGGAGTGTTGAAATGATAGTTTGTCCTGTGCTTCTGTGCTTGTGGATAAGATGGTGTACCAGTCCTGAGTGGAATTAACTGCATTGGCGTAAACTATTCCTTCACCTCCAAGGCAGGGGCTGCTCTGGCCACACATACTTTGGGTTACAATTCCACCAGGTATTCCTGTGGGAGCTACAGAGATTTCTGAAAAGACACTAGCAAATAGTTTAAAAGGTGGTGGAACAACTTTTAAAGGCTTGTGTGCAAGGTCATAAGTCACAGTCATAACAGTCTCAGAGAACAAATAGAGCTGTATCAATGGTGGCAAAATCTGAGGTGTAGGTGGTTGAGGTCAGTTCCATGCAAGTCATTGCAACAAGATTTCTGCTCAACTTGGAAAGAAGGCACAGCTTGCCTTCTGAGCTTGCCTGCCACAGAAAATCATTGTTTGACTAATCTGGAATTCTTGCACACTGTCTTTACCAAAAGAGGGTAGAATTTTCCCTGTGGGACACACAAAGACATATCTGCTAACATTAGGTGCTTCTGTAAATTCAAGTAACTACTTTACTATGTTTACAAAATCAAAGAGTAAGAAAGAATTATGTAAAGTGTAGTCTAAAGGGCTGAAGGAAAGCCAACCCTCCATTCGAAAATGCCACTTTTTGAACTCTAATCAGCTTTAAGTTTGGGGTTCAGGTAGTGGTTTTTTGGTTTGAGAATGCCCACTTTTGCTTTAGTTCAAATTGTCTTCAGTGTGATATAGGGTAAACAGAAAAAACTCTGCTCATAAATGAAAAAAGCACTTGTTTGTAAATGTCTTTCTGACTAAATTGGTTTAATTTTACTAGGGTTAAACTGTAATCAAACTCTAAATATAGACTCTTTCCAGACTCCTGCTTGAATTTACTTCAGTGAAAGGACTGGCAACCATTTCAAAAGAGTTGAATGGTATTTTCAAAACCATACTGAAGACACTGATAGAAAGCAATGAGGCAGCCTGCCAGGAGTTGAGATCTGCAGTTCAGAAGCCTGCACAATTGTGAGTAAAGGCAGACTGTGATATTAGCAATAGATTTATGAAGCCAGTGTTGTACAAGTTATTTTCTGGAAATCTATAAGCGCAGTTTGCTTAGATTTTCTCTTTACCAACAAAGTCTTAGATTCAGCTTTTAGCTGAAATGTCACATGGAAAATTCTGTCTTGCTACAGGTAGGACAAACCATGTTTGTCTCAGGCCTGTCAGAGTCAAAGTCTGCTTTTGTACTTAGTCATTGCGTGATATCTTTTCCTCATCATATATTGACAGATATTTTAGGATAACTTTGCATGAATGTCCTGGAACTATATTCTGCTGATTTTTGCAAGAAGGTCAAATGTTGAACTGGCAATACTTGCTTTTACACATAAGCAATCCAAGAGTTGGTTATATTCCCTTTAAATATGTTTAATTATAACACCCAATATCTACAGTATTTAGTAGCCACTGGCAGTCTGATTTGCAAAGGATCCTGCAGATAAGCCAGTGAAGTCACTGGTCTGGGTCAGGATCATCTCTGTTGGATGAAATATTAAATGAATTGGTCCTAGTTCATTTCCAAATAGGTATGTGTCTCTGTAGCAGAAATGTCTGTTGGCTTACACCCAGTCTTGCTTTTCTTGGAAGAAAGATTGTTGAGACATCTGTTAGACTGGAGAAGAGAAGGCTCAGGGGAATCTTACTGATGTATATAAATACCTGAAGGGAAGGTGCAAAGAAGACAGGAGGCAGTCTCTTTTTAACTGATGCCCAATGCCAGGACAAGAGGCAATGGCCACAAATTGAGACACAGAAGGCTTCATGTGAACATCAGGAAACACTATTCTGCTGTCATGGTAACTGTGTCCTGTCACAGGTTTCCCAGAGAGGCTGTGGAGTCTCCCTCCTTAGAGATCTTCAAAATCTGCCTGGACATGGTCCTGGGCAACGTGCTCTAGGTCTCCTTGCCTGAGCAGGAGAGTTGGACCAGATGACCACCAGATGTCCCTTCCCACCTTGGCTATTCTGTGACATGAAGCTCATTGCTGTTGAGATATGAATTCAGGTCATATGTACCAGACCACTCAGCTGAAGGGACTTTAGTTCTCTCTTTCCATACATCTTTTGTTTTTCTGCAGAAGGTAGTGAGCGGTATCTGTATTTACCTTAGCATACTTTGTCCTTTTTTTCTGGAGGAAGTGCTCTGGTTCAGAGCACTGAAAACCAGCTGAAATGTAGTCAGCAGGTCCTTGGTTCTCCATTATTGTCATTAGCAATTTTTGTAAAGTAGGTGATTATGTGAAGACACAGGAGAAAGCTGCACCTGTGATCTCTCCGGTCACTCTTCCCAAGTGTCCCAGCTCCCAATATGGGGCTGTTGAGGTGCACCCAAGTGAGAGGTTTGGATCTTTGGGTGATAATAGCGTCCATTCTAGTCTTTCCCTATGGAGAAAAGAGTGCCTTGTTCCCTATTCCACAGTCCCCTAGTGTGCACGTATCCATATGGACTTCTCTACTTGCACTCTTTGGGCAGAGCTTCAAGTTCTCCATACCACATGGGCTAATCACTCTTCTTCCTTCCCTCCCTCCCTTGTCGCATGACCATTCACAGCTGAGTTACAGTGACAGACTTAACAGTCTATTAGTTAAGCTAATGGAAAAACTGGAATGGAAAAGCAACATGAAAAGCTGCTAGAAGCTTTCCATGGGAGCCTGCAATGTGTGCCTGATTAGATTTATAAGGACATGGTAGTGGTCATACGGGCTGAAAGAAAAGGTCTTCCTATCTCAATAGCCTCTCTTGCATGGCTGCAGTGTTGTGTGTAACAAAGAGTAAGAAGAGAGCAAATGTGTGTATGTGTGATAACATTCCCACATCTCAGTCTGGCTCTCCTTTAGCTAGAAGTGGTGGTTCCTTTGGCCTTGGTGATCCTCAGGGGATTTATCTTCCAGAAACATATCGAGTTTTGCCTCCAGATTTTAGCATCTGCAGAATCCTTTGGCAGAGGGTTACATGTGTTTGATCCCCATGGTGTGGAAAACCACACTTTAGTCCATTGAACTGGCTTTTATTAACTTTGTGGTATTTTTTTTCCACCTGTATTTTCTAATGAGATGGAATGAGAGAGAATGAGAAAACTAGGAGGAGAGAGAACATCAGTGATTCCTGTTCCTTCTGTAGTGCTTGTGATTTTACAGGCCTGTGTTACTTTATCCTCCCTCAGTTGTACTTTTTTCTAGATTGAAATATCTCAATAGCACTTTCCAAACAGTACTGTCATCTCTTTGTCAAGGTTCCTGAGAAGGATGGTTAGAAAAAAGGTTGGAACTATGTAAGCCTGTATAGTTGTTTGAGTACTACTTCAAGGTTAACGTATCCAGGAATCAGGCATGTCTGAAGAGTGTTAGTTATCTCTCCTCATGCAAGTGAACACTCTTCTTGCTCCTCTTGTTTTCCCTACTCCCTCTTCCTCTTCTTCAGGAGGTCTTACAATGCCTTGAATAACTTCTCTGTGTGTAACTTCTGAGTGAGACTTGGAAAGAGCATCTTCCCAATTAATGACATAGCAACTATTCTCCTAACTGCTTTTGTGTTGTTAATACAAATATCTTACCCCTGGCTGTAATTTGGTTTCCCACTGAGTCTTTCGACTGGGAGGTTCAACTTTGAATTTCTAGTTCAAGTAGCTGGATAGAACAACATACTGCAAATAAATTTGAGGTGTAAATAGAAAGGCAACACACTTCTTTTTTACAGACTTTCCCTTTTCTGGGTACATGATTTAGCATGCTGATGAACTAGGTAGGAATATTCTGCTTACAGCATACTCTACACTGTCACTTGCAGTGAGAATATGATCACTTGCTCATCCTTATACCAAAAAGAGAAACCACTTAATTAAGTATGATCTTCTGTATAGACCAGTGGGGTACCAATTTAATTTCTCTGACTTATCCCAAGTTCACTTAGATTCGTAAAGGTCCACACACACTGCAACTGAACGAAAACTATCTTAACAGTAGGCTTTCCACCAATATATTCTTGTCTTTTTCATTTTTCATTTTAAATTATAATTAGTAGCAACAGATGCAGACTAGATTCTCCTTGCAGGAAAAAAAAATACAGTTGGATAGCTAGAAGGGAAAAGGAATGCAAATATCAGAAAGGTAAATGGAGCAGCTACAATACAGTTGCTTGCTGGGTTTGCTGATTCCTGAGTCATCACAGTGTGTCCATTATTTGTATCAAGTTCAAAGATGGTTCCATTAGGTGGAGTGCACGTCCTCCACACAGGGCGAAGATGCTTATTTACTCTTATAGCTCTCCTTTCATCTCTGTTACTTAATGATTCTTGGCTTTTTCCTCCTTGCTGTCTTCAGTGTCATGTTAATCTAGCTGATAGTGAATGCTGTCCTTATTCTAACCCCAATCAGTTTAGGTTTTGGTTGTCAAGCACCCAACTCAGAGCGACTCCAGGATCAGACATTTAGCTATTCAGTAGTGTGTGGGTGTGGTGAAGTAGTTTTGATGCACTGCTTGATTGTTTAGTGATTTAGATAACCTTTCCTCTGCTTGCCGCTGCTCTAATATTAGTGTTTAGCCTGCTGGACACCTGTAAATATGCTTTACTTCACTTTAGTGTGAGATTTGGCACAACTCTCATATTCCTTATGTGTCATATGTCACATGTCATAGTGTGTCATATTCCTTATGTCCTGTCTGCTGATTTCTGATGAGATGTACAGCAAGGAAGTCTATGCAGAAAGTTATGAGTAGATTGAGATTATCCACTTCAGGATAACTATTATATCTCAGTTTGCCAGTGCAGTGTATCAAATGGCAGAACTGTCAGCATGAAGTTACGGCATCTAGGGCATCTATATATTTGAGGCTTAATCTGGTGCTATCCCAAAGGCTTTGGAAAATGGAATTTGAATGATGCCACTATGCCAATGCATTGTAATGATACTTGTGTAAATTGGTTGGCACAGCTTACAAGCACTTTGTCTTCTTGCTGGCTTTGACAGGGAGAAAGGAAAGATGGAAATGTTGCAGGGCGAGATCTCTGGGTAGTCACTGGGCTTGTGTTTAATCTCTTGTTTGGGTACTGATTCCACCAGTCGCAGACATTTAAAAGATTTGAAGGTAATTCTCCAAAAGGTGCGTGTTATTGGCTTTGAGTCATGAGATGAAGAAAAAACAAACCAAATTATTAATATTAATTAAGGAGGCTTTATATTCTCTTTTAAATTCTCTTCTGATTTCTGAGTTTCAACATTCATCTGGGGTCATAATTTTAAGGTTTTGTACATGACTGTTAGTTTTAAAAGGAAAGTTTTGTATTTCATGTACCACAGATTTTTGGGAGCTGGGACTTTCACCATAGTATCAAATATTTTAACATTTATGATTAGAATTGTGGGAGCTAAAATGACTGAGCTTTGTCTCTGATTTTCAGTTTATTTTATAGGCGTGATTGATTGCACTAGGTCATCTAAAACGCTGTAAAAAATAAAATGAAATAATATATCCTACAGTCAGTTACAAGGTAGTTGAGAACATGCTGTCAATCAGCTGTACAGATCCAGCATGCACAGCCAAACTCCAAATATGTTATGCATGTTAATCTTTTTGTACTTGTAAAGAGAGTTTATATATACGGATTATTACAGCGTGAGCTCTCTGTGCATATTTGAAGAGAAAAGATTTTTGTTTCTTTGCGTAAGGAATACTTTTATTTTACAGTGCATCTAAAGTAACTCTAACTAAGCCATATAAAGGCATATCACATCCTTCGACTTTGTGACTCACTTATTTCTTGATTATACGCCAAACGCAAATTCCAGTTCCTTGTGTTTTACTTACAATAACATTAGTGTTTAATACCACAGATTCAATCAAAGCTACACTTAATATAAAGAAAATAAATTCTCCATTTTATAGCTGCATTAAATACTTTCCCCTGAAATGGTTTAAGGAAGTGGGGGGGTTATTTATTTATTTTATTTATGGATTTTTTTTTTTTTCCACAAAGCTTGGGACTTTATTTTGGTTTTAGCACTCTGTATTTATAGTTGTGGAGTGATCATTTTCTGGTTGATTTCACACTGAGCTCTCTCAAAACTAGTTGTAATAGTTACATTCTCATTAAATCCGTTTCTTTCTATTACTGCTGTTACAATATATTATACTTTATATTCTTAAGCTATTAACTCTGAGCTCAGTTAATGATTTGTTGCTTTTTTTTTTTTTTCTTGAGAGACTATCTGGATTGTTTATGTTGGTGAAAAAAATAGCAAAAGTTTTTTCATCGGGGTTGGATAAGATGGGCTACCTCAATATAGTTATTTTGACCTATTTTTGAATGTTTTCTAACTTTTTAAACTTTTTTTTTTTTTTTTTTTTTCCAAATGCTCACATAGGAGTTTGGCAGTTGATTATATATATATTTTTTTTCTTTCTGGACCAGAAGCAAAGAATACATTTCTATTTTTTATTTTCTTTTTTCTTTCCCGTTATCAGGACTCCAGTGTCTAAGAAAGTTTGCAAGTTATTTGCAGGCTGTTTTTATTTCTCTTTCACCCAATTTACTTTTAGGGTGCAAAATCACAGATTGTGAACATCCCTGCAGGCTGGGAATGTGGGGTCTGCTTTCCTGCAGGTAATATAATATGTTAAGTCCCCAGTCATCACAGGAACAACTGTGCAAGCCAGACATCCTGTTGCAGAAGCGGAGTGCTTTTATACTCGTGGCATAAGAATAGGAGGATAGGAGAAAGAAACCTGGCTCCTCTCAATAACTGAAACCCTAGATTATATTTTGTATCAATCTTTGAAGAGCAGGGGTTAGAAGTTGCATCTATCCTTCAGCCTTCCTTTCCCAAACATGCACACACACATGCGCACTGACTTGTTGGAATGGGGAGCTGACAGAAACTGTGCTTCTGTAACATATCAGGGAGTGTGGGCATGATTGTACTAGAGCACCAATTGAATTTGGTCAGTGAGATGACCTCTATTCATAGCAGATGACGGAGAGACCGTAAAATAAGGCTGGAATGGGAAAATAGGGAATGTAAAGAAGACTGCTATCCCATCCTCATATTGTGCTTGTTTGTGAATCTTCACTTTGTAAGGAGTAATCTCTTATTAGTAGACTCCCAACATGACATCATGTATGACAACATCACAATTCAAATCTATGGCTGTTTAACACCAACAGGTAGCTTAATTCCACTGTACTGCTCTCTCATGTCGTCTCCTCAAAAGAACAGGGGGAGAAAATATGATGAAAAAAGGCTCATGGGTTGAGATAAGGAAGGTGAGATCACTCACCAATTATCGTCACAGGCAAAACAGACTCAGCATAGGGAGATTAATGTAATTTATTGCTTATTGCTAACATACTAGAGCACTGAGAGTTAAAAGGAAATTAAGAATACCTTCTGCCATGCCATCCACCCTCTTTTTCCTCCTCTCCCTAATCCCTCTCTCTAAGTAATGCAGGGCAATGGGGCTGTGGTCAGTCCCTGATGCTTCATCTCCACCACTCCCTCATGATCCCTCTCTGCCCCTGCTCCATGTGGGGCCCCTCCCACTGGATGCTGTCCTTCCCAAACTGATCAAGACCTGATCAAGGCCATGAGCAACCTGATCTAGCAGGTGGCATCCCTTCCCATGGCAGGGGGGTTGGAACTTGATGATCTTTAAGGTCCCTTCCAAGCCAAGCCATTCTATGATCTATGATTCTGTGAACTTTTGGAAGAAGAGAAAATTTGGATAGATGAAACTGAGGCCAGAGCTGAAGACCTGTCTTCACTTTCTGCTTGAACAGTTGGACATGTAGGGTCTTGTTCAGGCTTGTGATAATTGATATTTGCTGAAAAAGTGCTTTCATGAAACAAAATAACCAGAATAGTTATATTTACAGGATATTCCTACTTATTATAGTTCGTCAAATTGGTCTGCATGTGAAATTCGTATAAGAGCATGGGTGATCATATTAAAGAGTTTGTCTCAGACACTTTGTAGTTGAAGATATTATCCTGAGGAGGGTGGTCTGAAGGACGAACTCCTGAGTCATTGCACAAACTGGGGAAGATTTTACAGTGAAAGGTCAGAGGAGCATACCACAAGAAGATGAAGTCAGAGGGTAGAATGGGCTGTTGAAAGGGCTGATTTTTGGCTGATGGATTTACAAGCAGGCAGAACAAGTGAGTAAAACCTCACAGAGCAAGAGAAAGGAGACAGTGTCCTTTTCTGCAGCCTGTGTCTTAGCTCTTTCTCATTACCAGAAATGAAATGAAAGTCTGCATTTCATGCAGGCTTTCTGAAACATGTCTACAGGATTTGTATCTAAGTACATTCGTGTAGGAATCTTTCCATCTCCTACTATATCCTGCTTCTTTAGAAGACATGCTCTTCCTCTTCACCTGCTATAAGTAACCTATATGTGATAAACATGCATCTGGAATACCTATATTGAATTACTGTCTATTGGCTTCCCACTGTAGGCAACCCAAGGGAAAGTTATAGCTTTTTACCCCTATAGATTATTTTCTATCCTTCAGGTGGATACTGAGGTGATGTTGGCACAGATCTTTCTTTGACTCAAAACCTGTCAACTCAATTTTTTTTTTTTTTTTTGAACTCCATTGCACTCAAGGGCCTTTGCATTAAATGTTTTTATCTGGGAAACGCTTGAGATATCTGACCCAGTCTTCCAAAGTTATGAAAGTTACTTTCAGAATAGAAATATGTAGATATGGATTTGGTCCTTACTGTGCTTTTCTAGAGCATTGTTAAACTGTTAAACATAAGTGTGCTGAGGGAGGATTTAGTCCAGTGCTGTATCCAAACAGAGCCAACAAAAATTTACAACTTCTATAGAAGAACATCACTGTTGATGTTTTGTCAATGGAAAAAAATATTACAGTGATGTTTCCTGGAAGTACTGAAATGTATTTTGGTACCATACTTTCCCCTCTCTAGCTGTTTCTAGTCTTAGCACCATGTCATTTTATGCTATCTTCTTATTAATTCTAGATGATTTCTCATATTTTTTAAACATCCTTCGTGTAGTAACCCCCATTGCTCCAGGATTAAATAGGATAGCATATGTAGTCTGGGATAGGTGTTAGAGGTAACTACAATGAGTAGAAAAGTGTAGTGGAAGTGGAGTACTTCATGCTCCCATGTCTGAGTAGTCTTTTGCAGTCAGAGCATCAGCAGAAGTACCAAAGCAAATAGAAAACAATTGTAGATGGAGAGAGAAAGCAAGGGCAAAGCAAGGTGGAAAATCTTGAGGGTGTAGCTTTTCTTTGTTGCTGTTGTTGAATTCTGTTTGTATGGGTGGAATTGGTGCACTAGTGAATCACAAAATGGATGTTAGGGAGTGGAGGGAGAGAGAGAGTTTTTGCACTCCTAGAAGTGAGAATGTGTGAAAGGATGGAAAGAAAGCCAGAACTTGCTAAACACAGGGGCCACAGTCTGCAGGTTGGCAAGAGTAAACCCGTGGGGGGTTTTAAAACAAGAAAGTCTATTTTGATCTGAATCCTATGACATACTGAAAGCCAGTTGAATCATCCAGCACTGCCAAATCCAGGTGTTCAGAGCTCATGAGCTTTCTCTCTCCATTCTTTTGTGCTATCTTAAAAATTGTCTATATGTCACAAAACTTTCAAAAATAACATTGATTTTTGTATTTTTATTTTTTACTTAATTCTTTCTTCTCCCCCAGATTTGTTAGATTTCATCTTCCTCTGAGATCTTGCAGAGCACTAGAGCAAGCAGAAATCCTTATGCACACATAGGCAGGCTATGGTTCTGTGGTGTCTTAATTCAGTTGGGTGAATTCAGCTCAGATATTACTGATGACTTTCTAAATCTGTCATGTCATAAATTATTTGACAAAAGTATTACTTTTGTTTCTCTCTTCAACTTAGACAGATTTTTTCATCACTTTGGATGAAAGAATATGATTTATTAAATTTATTGAGAGAATCTTCAACAGCACAAATTTGTTCAAGGTCTATTTTTAAAACTCAGTCTCTCCAGTTTCAGAGCAAGACTATTAAAGTGTACGATGGCCCAACAGTTCCTGAGCTATCATCAATAATGTTGATCTATGCTTGGTTTATTTTTTTATAATGTTAGCACAAGCAGCATGCTGACAAAGTATAGGCTCTTTCACAGGCAGTCCAGGTAGAGAATATTTTTATAAATGGTATTGGCACATGGTTATAGAGTTCTGTAGTGACATGTCTGGAGAGAGGAGTCATTCAAATGCAAAACAATTCTGATTTTTTTTTCTTTTCAGCAAAGATATCTCTGTGCAGTGCATCAGACTCTGCAGCAAGCTTTTAGCTAGCACGTCAAAGCAGACTTGCTGCTTTTAACTCTCTGAGACAGTAGTGATAACAAATCAAAATGAGAATAAACCTTTTCCTCTGCTTGTGTTACACTACACAGAATCTGTTTTCCCTAGCTTCTTATTGTGACCTGTATTTGATAGAAAACCTCCTAAAAATCCACATACAACAATGTGGATGTAGTTGCATTTCTTAAGGCAAGCTGTGTATGCCTTTCACTGGTCCTGCATTGACTGCAGTAATGACTGCATGAATTCCAGATGTATGTTTGTCTTAGATGACTGTGATTGTGAATAGTTTAAACTGTTGTTCCTTTTTAAAATATAAACAAATAAAAATGAAAATGATGAAATTTTATTTGGCCACTTGAAGATTAAATGTTTTGCTCTTGTTTTGCTCTAATTCTGCTTTGAAATAAAGCTTTGGAGCCCGAGCTGCAAGGCTTCTGCTGCAGCAGCAGCTCTTATTTCTCAAACGCAGGCTGCTTGCCAGTCTTGAAAACTAAGGAGGATTTGGGAACCCAGAAGTCCTGGATCATCTGTGCCAGTTGTGAGGTTTCACAGAGCTTTTGGGTTTCCACTGCACAGCCAAGAATGGGATGGAAATATACTGATATGCAGGGCAGGCAGAAAACTAGCTTTGATTAAATTAATTTGGGGACTACAAGCCAATATCTGCCTTGGTTTTTGCACCTTGCTTCTCGGAAGAGCTGGTGAGACTGCATTGCTTCTGGTACTTCGTTGTGCCCTGTAGGCAGAGTCCTAGTGAGTGCTGAGCCTCCTCTGCACTCCTGACCAGCTCCATGGCAGGAAGCCTGCAAGCTCTGAAGTCCCTGGCTGTGGATGTGATATGACTGTGAAAAAGGTTGCCATAAGGCATTTCTGAGGCCAGAGAATTTAGCAGGATTAAACAAGGGATTGGACATTTATATAAAAATAACTAGAATATAAAGAATTATAGTTGTTAATGCTAACAAACATTCTAGGTAGACATAAAAGCCTCACACTTCAGGGTTTAACTTTTAGGGATGAGGAGAGAAAACCCTTCAAAGGGGTGACATATCCTAAATCTTACCACTTACAAGTCTACTCGTGTCTTTTTCTAAAACACCAGGTACACGGCTTAGGCCAGAGGCAGGATTTTGGAATAGAGGGGTCACAGGTAAGATTGTGGGTCAGTGTTTATCAGTCTGCAATGGTTTCCTCTGCTCTTACTCAGAATGAAGACTAAGAAATGATTTTGATACGCTTATTTATTTGAAAAAAATATCCAACATTACTAAGCAGATGTGTATGTGAGTAAAGGGTACGTTAGCATGAGCCCCTCTTGTTAGATGGACAGCAAAAGTGGGTGCTCACTGGCTTTACTTGTTGTTCTAGTAATTGGGCATCTTCACAGAACCATGTCAAAGGGTGGCAAGGAAAAGAAAAATATCACCTTTCATTAGGTTTGCTTCTATGGACTGAAGTTGTGACTTAGCTTTCAGGCATGAGAAACACACGTAGTACCACACCTCCCTGGCAAAGCCAGGTGCATGAGCACTCCAGAGGCTTATTCTTGAGGGAAACAGTGATGGAACACTCATTCTCTATGCCTCAATAACATTTATTGTTGTTACCTCAGGCATTTTTCTGTCCAGCCCTGTTAGTAAAGGAGTGTCTTACAGAACTGTTGCTTTGCTTGCAACAGCATTGCAGCACATAAAGATCAGGAGTTATGACCTAAAGAGCTTAACAGGAGAATGCACAGATTTTGAAAGCAAATGGTCTGTAGTTGGAGTAATGCCTAGTTCTTATTTCTTTGGTGTAAGTGAAAACTTTCCTTAGTCCCTTTACCAGTTTTTGAGTGGGAAAGTGAGTGTATCCACTGCTGAATTTTCCTGAGTAGATGGGAAGTGGAGCTGCTTTTAGAGTTGTGCTTGTTATATCCTGTTGGCCTTAAAAGAAACCATCAGCATAGCTCAGGATATTTTCTTCATTATTTATTTGTTTATGATGATCCTCTTTTTGAGCTAGGGTTCGTTGTGGACATACTAAAGCATCATGAAAACATGCATTTTATAGGATTGCCAGACAGCTTCTGTGCTTTTAGTCAGTTGAAGTTAACTTGAAAGAGAGAGTTCTAACAGTTCCTGAGCTGTGAGCATGGGCCAAATGTGCTCAAACTACATGGAAAAAGAGTAACAGAAGGCAGAATTAATGGGATCCTGTAGTCTAAGCAATGCTCATTGGCTTGCCAGACCCTACATAACTGATGATTTAAACAGCATGAATTACAGAGGGTCTATCAGTGCAAGCTGCAACTATTTTCAGCAGGGCAGAAAAACGTCCAAACTGAACAGGGAGCTCATTCTGGAACTGAGGCAGCAGAAGAAAATATATGACCTCTGGAAGCAAGGTCTGGCTTCACAGGGAGACTACAGAGCTGCATTTTGCATGTGCAGGGTGAAAACAAGAAAAGCCAATGCTCAACTTGAGTTGACACTGGCCACTGTGGTGTCAGACAACAAAAACAAAAAGGCTTTTTCAAGTACATCACCAGCAAGAAGAGGAAAAGGAAAGCATTGGACTTCTATTTGAAGTCACCTAACAAGTCAGGATAAGGAAAAGGCAGAGGCATTTAATGCCTTTTTTGCCTTAGTATTTAATAGCAATGACAGATCTCAGGCTTCCTGGATGCCAGAGTTGGAGGACCACGACTGGGGGAGCAGTGACTTTCCATCCATAGTCACTGAAATTGTAAGGGAAAAGCTGTATCAGCTCCACATGGGATAGTGGAGCAAGGATAGCAAGGATATTGCAATGGTTCTACCTACCTGCAAGAGTAGGGAGATGACTCTTGCTGCTGCTTGTTGTGCTACACCACAACTGCATATGTCATGCTTCTTTCTTTGTCTTTGTCTACTGAGATCTGGGGTTAGGTGTCCATGACAGCTGCATAGTTCAGTGACACTCGGAAAAAAAAGAAGCTCTTTCCAAAGCAAAGTCTTCTTTTTATTGTATTTCATTTAGCTGTCCCTGCTCACAGCAAAGATTTGGGGAAATCATGCAACTATACATCAGAGTATATTTTCAGTGCCAAAATGGACATTCATTGAGGCCTAAGCATATTTCCTTTAATGTGACTCCTTTATATACATATCTACTTATTTCTGTCAGTTTTATCTACTCCCTCTGCATGGGAAAGGAATGCCTACTTCCCTGCTTTTACAGGTCAGGAATTTTAAACCCTCTGGGGTAGCTAATGACTTTGTTCTGTTGCTCACGTGGAAAGCTGTTTTGCCTTGATTTCAGCCTTTGTTCTAGGAGATGTTCATTCTAGTAAAAGTGGCAAATAATGGAAACATCTTTCTTTTGTGCAGATTCATTAATGGGCCTCTCAGTTACTTCCATTGCTGGAAGTAAAGGGAGTATCCCACTGGCTGGAATACTGGGGTCAGTAGCTGAGAGATAACCCCAAGTAGAGAATTGAACAGACAATTCTTCTGTCTAGTCAAAGTGCTTCTGAAGGATGAAATCAAGTGTTGACTTGCATGTTTCACATGCAAACATGTGTAGGGGGACTCAAGGTAGAGCATATTTTGTATATGTTCTAATAGTCTGTCCATGTAGTTGATTGAGTGATTTTAGCCAATTACAGTGTAAAATTATTTTCCTAATCAGGCAGTTGGACTTCAATGCATCAGTCATGTTTTGTCTCTGTTGTTAATATCCAATGTCATTCTCAGTTTCAGGTCCATTTCACAGGATGCAGCTTTCCAACAGTCTTTCTCTTGTTCAGAA
Source organism: Aythya fuligula (assembly GCF_009819795.1). Taxonomy (NCBI): domain Eukaryota; kingdom Metazoa; phylum Chordata; class Aves; order Anseriformes; family Anatidae; genus Aythya; species Aythya fuligula. Next base: position 51,422,245 of record NC_045560.1, read on the forward strand.
GTATCTGTAGGAGCTCTGCGAAGAGTTTGATTCGCTGGGTCCAGGTGATGCAGGTATAACATGTCTGTGTTTATGGACATCCAAAAGAACCCCTGCATCAAAGTGTTGCACACAGATGAGAGCCTAGGAGGCAGCTCCTTTGACCTATCTCATGTGTGAACCATCCTGTCTAGTATGGACATGGTTCAGTGTGACCTGGCTATCATTCTTCCAGTTTCAGAACTCATTGAATCATTTAGGTTGGAAAAGACCTTCAAAATCATCAAGTGCAATCACTGATCTGACCTACTGAGTCCCATCAGTAAATCATGTTCCTTAGTGCCACGTCCTCACACCTTTTAAATATCTCCAGGGATGGGGAGTGCAGTCCATTACAACTATTTGCTCATCTGACTACATGGTGTCTGTTTAACAACCTTATGTGTCTAATAAAACCGTTTGCCTTGTTCTTCCACCTGCATGGATCTCTGTCCTGGTCTTCATTGTTCCAGTGTGGGTGTAACCTAAGACACTGAAGTTGGTTAGGTTAGGGCTACAAATGACCAACAGATCTTTTATTATAGAACACGATAAGTCCATTCGCCAATTTTATGCTTTTACAACCATTAGATTTTGTAATAAGTAATAAAATTCCCTGCTCAATTGAATACTTAGGCAGAATACTTAAGCAGATACTTAAGCAAAATAATAATAATAATTGTTTTTGATGCTAAAATTGCTAACCAGTTTTCATCCTCCATATCAAATATAAAATATAATGAAATATATAATCAAAGTTCTCTGGGTAGCATTCTGTATTTCAGATATAATGGTATGTATGGCATTTCAAGGTGCATGAATGTGTTCTTTTCTTTCCTGTTCTCTTCTCTACTTTGAAAATATATGTGCAGCTATAACATCTTTGACTGTTATTACTAAGTGAAGCAGACTAAGACTGCACCACCCATTTGTGCAGGATACCATCAGCAATAGAACTGGAATTCTAAGGGCTAGATTCTTAATTGTTGTGGTGTATTCCAATTCAAAATATCTTGATTAATTTAGGTGGGGACTTAAGACAGACATATCAAAACTGAATTTAAGTCTTTGAAGGATTAGAAGAAGTAATTATAATCAGACAAAAATTTAATTGTATGCAACTTAAAAGAACTCCTATGTACTTTAGCTTGCAGTATATTAAATCTGGTATACTATGCCAGTTCAGAACAAATCTTCTGCTTCCTGAAGTTTAACGATATTCACTCTCTTAGGATCTTCTATCTCTTAAAACATTTTGAATGTGAATTTTTGGCTTTGTTGACATCCTGTTTGTGAACTCCAAAACTTCTTTTTATCTGCCTTGCATCCACCCTTATGTAGGTTTCAAAATTGTTTAGAATTTAAATTCCCAAATAAGAGTTGCTATGGGAATACCAGTGTTGAAAATTAACAGACACTAAAAGGATTCAGGGCAAAAACTCTGAGCAGGGACATCATCAAATAACTCTGAGTTCACTTAAATGCAAGTAATGAAAATAAAAAATAAGAAAGAAAATGATTCTATGAAAGTCCATCCCCCCCGCTATATATAACTGCAACATCAAAAATAAGCCGTGTTCAACATCTTTTTCTGATGTACTATTCTGTAATTTTTCGGGTTCTTTTATGCTTGCCTACCCATAGTTTTACAACTTCTTGCAAATGTTTTCTTCCCTTCTAAATATCAAATCCAAATCTAGATTTTCAAAGGTTCAAGGCTTCAAATTTAAAATTCAGAGCTTCCTACAACCTTCTTTTTGTGAATGGTCCTGTGAAGGTTGTGATGACAAATAGTAGTTTGTAGTTAATTCTTCATAAATTGGTATGCAAAACATAAGCCTGACTAGGAAAAACCATGAATGCAGTGCTATCAAACTTCCTTGAGAGCCTGCTGGACATATAATGTGCCTTCCAATATCTCTGTGTTATCATGATTGCTAACCTACAGGGTGAAAAAGGGGTAGGAAGGAAGGACATGCTTAGTGAGAAAGTCCTCAGAACTGATCACTCGAAGTCATTAAGAAAGTGGACAGCACAATTTGCTGTGGGAACTTTTTTCCAAGGTTCTTGACCAAGGTAGTGTTTGATAGCTGGGCCAACTATAGTACTGCACATTGCAAGTAGGTACAGGAAAAGAAAAAGCTAAAAAAAAAAAAAAAAAAAAAAAAAAAAGTCTTTTAGGTGGCTTTAATGTATAATAGGCTTTGTAGAATGGAGGCAAATTTAGCATGCTAAATTTGCAGAGATGACACTTGAGAAGCATATAGCCACAGAAATTGTAACCTTGCCATCATGACATCCAACAGAATTGCAGTCTTTTGCCCCAGCAAGTAGTACTTTGGCCCAATTTCTTTTCCTTTTGGTCCCAATATTAAAGGAAGAGAACAAGAAGGAAGCTTGTAGTTGTCATCTTCCATTTATTGGTGTGTCTAAAGGTTGTAGAGGTGAGTGCCTGGAGGCTGGACAGCTGGAGATTGAAGTAGACAATATTTTTTTTGCTGCTGCCCCTTGGGCATGTCTCATTCTGCATGTCTGTGCCTCACTGGTCTGCCAATACCTTTTCGCTTTATCTGCATTACAGAAGCCTGCCATGGAGGCATGCTCCTTTATAGTGCATCTTACATGATAGTTTGGTGGGTGTCAAAAGAGGTTTGAATGTAAAGATTTTTCTACATTTTGGAAGGTATTAGGGTTTTTTGGGACTGCCATATATCTGACTTAATCTTTTCCCTTATTTTCCAGCCTGTCTTCTTTTCCCCTGTGTCAAAGGAAGATTTTAATCCATGACATTTCTTATGGGTACCTGTAGTCCAGAGGAGTATATCTGGGATGCTCTCAGTTAAATGATTTGCAAATAATTTGTAGTTAGACTTTAAGAAAAATATTTTCCTGTTCAAAAATATGTTTTTTGGGAGGAGTCTTCTACAATAAGTAATACCTTTTGCTCTTAGGTCTAGCCATATTTACCATAAATTCTCCTCTTGAACATTCCTCTTCACTTCTGATCGCTTTCCAAATGTAGCCCTGAAACACCGCTGTCAAGGTATAGTTCATTTCTTCATCTCACTGCCTTATTCATGACTTAACAGTTTGTGAAGATATATCTAAATGGGGGATTTACTTCTGGTCTCCTCTATTTATGGAAGGAGAGAGCTTTCAGGTGCTTACACTCACCCTGCTTGTAACAGAGTCTCAGAGGTCAGTGACTCATCTGATATGATGGAGGAGACTGTAAAAATGTGATGTATAATCTCTTCATCTTACCATTGAGTTTAGACCCTATCTTTTACACTGGCAAGAGAAAACCACTCATCCATTAATCACAATGCTGATAAATATGAGAGGCTTTGCAAGGATGGTGGGTTTAAATGTTAAGGGCCTGCCCTAAATTATTTGCTCTGATAATTAAGTTTTCTCTGCTGTTTGAAGCATGTATCCAGAAGACATTATCATTTGACTCAAGACTGCATACTTGGAGTTTATCTACAAGCCAGATATATTAAAAATGTGGAACTGGCTGAATGCTTCCAACTCAAGTTGGAGGTCTGGTAAGATGTGGCTGTATTTACATTAAAAGATAAAAGTGTTATGGGAACATTAAGTTTATATTGATTATGTTTCTAGTGATCACATATTTCAAGGATTTTATCAGATTTTATTAGTATTTTAGAGTCATTATCATGTTGGAAAGTAATTTTTAAGAACCATGTAGGATGCTTTTACCCTCATTTTTCTATTCTTAAATGATGTCTGAATAGTGTAGTGTTTTCATAAATTTATTCAGCATTTGAAATTATGTCTTGATCTGTAGATTGTTCTCAAGCAGCTTGTTATGACTAAACAGGATACAAATTTGATCTGTATTGGTTACTCTGATTGGATTAAACTAGTGCTTGGAATCCGAATTTGGGTGCAGATACTGAAAATTTCAAGTCCCAAGTCTGATTTCCAGAAACATTTCCTAACACTCAGATTGCTCCTGCCAATGTGTTTGCTTGCTAGACTTCTCACAGAAGCAGCTCAAAATATTTGCTAGTTGTTACTACTCTAGTTATTTTGGACATATTATACTATTTTGGTTAATCATAGTCCTATTTTTTACATGAATAGCCAAAAAAAAAAAAAAAAAAGACTATACCTGGTCAAATCCATGAAGTACATTGAGAACCCTCTTTTGGGGAATAGAAAAATAAATAGTAAATGGAAGATAACACTGTTTTAGTGTCATTGCAGCAAACACTCTCATTCACATGAGTATGGATTTCTAGAAAAAATAATCTTATACATAAGGTGATTAAGACAAGTAAACTCAGCATTGCTTCTTTGTTGTTAAACAAAGATGTTATTCTCGCACTTGTAAGTTTTAGTAAGACATTAAGCATGTGTGCATGATGTCAAGATATTGGCTCTAGCATGTGTTCTTACAGCCTTTATAGTTTGTGATGACATAATTAGGTACATTCTGTGAAAGTAACTTAAAATGTTACTGTCTGTTTCAATGAATTGAACGTGTTTGGTCCAGGATATCTTGCTGGAACATTTGCACAGCCTTTTATCTGGAAGCTCACAGAGTTCAGAAGTGAAACCATCTTTCTTTTGTTCAGTACTGTCATGTGTCTGCAGGTTTCCATATGTTTCCAGCGTCCAGAGATGCTGTCACCACTGAGTGCCTAATAAAAATCCAAGATCCCTGGCCAGAATCATTCTTTGGATTTCCTGGCCCAGTGAGCAGCTGCACCTCATTGCAGTTCGCAGGCAAACTGGTGCTCTGCCTGGAACTGAAACCACTGGCTTAATGTTCAGAGGTACAGATCACCCCGCGGCACTTAGCTTGCTAAGTCCAACCTCTCGTTGTTTTTCCCATTTGTCCCCTCATGCAGATGTCTGTGCAACTCTTCTAATTAGCTAGTCCTTCCATTTCTGGCTCCTGGTTATTAAATACTTTGCACCTGGTACATTACCATTCTTCTCAGGATCTCAAAGTGCTCAGAGGCCTTACTTCACAATGCCTTCTGAAATGGATACTTGGGGCAACTATTTTATGAATAGCTCAGCTGGTGAGCAGCAGCCTAGCTCACCCAAGGTGAGACAAGCCTGTCAGTGCACAGCCCAGAGTAGACTACAAGTATCCAAAGTCCAACTTCTGCTATCATATCATTATTCCTTGGTATTCTAATATTATGTACTACAAATGTATTCTAACTTCCATGAATGAGCTGTTATTAAATTGCTGGTGCTCACTGTCCAGTGCCACCAGGAAAAATACGTGAGTCAGGTTTTGTTTTGAAATCCAAGCTGTTTGTGTATGTGTATTACATCATGCTGAGGCGTATAGAAAAAGCACTCTTTCCCCAAATGCTGTCTTAGAGATGCATTTCTGAAAAGTAGCAGTTTTTAAGACAGAGTGGACTAAACAGTAGTAATTTGTATCTGAGGGCCTTCATCAGTCTGGAACTATTCTAGCTGTATCAACTCCTTTGTAGCCATAAATCGGTTCTTCCAACTCTTGCTCTGTGGTTGTGCTCAAAATGAGTAAGACTAGTTGTAAATATTTTTGTTTTTTAATCTCAGACTTGGGACTCAGCAGGATCTTGACACTGCACTATTTATAAAAAAAGAAAAGTAATTGTGGTTAGATTTCATAATATAAGAGCTTGTGTTGGGAGGGGAACTAAAGTGAGGTATGTGTGTGGTGCTCTCTGGATCCCAGAATAACGGCTGGTTCAAGCTGCTTTTTTTTCAAATGTGTTGCCACTCAGCTGAGAATGGAAGAGGAGGAAAAAAAAAAAAAAAAAAGAAAAAAAAAGGAAGAAAAAAAAAAATAAAAAAAAAAATAAAAAGAAAAAAAAAAAGAAAAAGAAAAAGAAAAAGAAAAAGAAAAAGAAAAAGAAAAAGAAAAAGAAAAAGAAAAAGAAAAAGAAAAAGAAAAAGAAAAAACAGAACGTGCTCCAGTCTGGACACTTGGCCACAGTGTTTCTCCCTGGGGAACTCATCTGGCCTTACACGTGTCTTCAGGGTGGAGACTTAAAGCTTTGCTGGACTCTCTAAAAAGCTACAGCGGGATTGTGTTTTTGTGGGTTTTTAAAAACACAGTGGTTGTTGTATTGAAGCAGCAGGGCCCTGCACACAGAAGTTTCGATGTCAAGCACTGAGCTGATCTGTTCAGAGCTGTGCAGATGAATCACTGCCTGCTGGCTCAGGTAGGGGAGGAGCTCACAGATCTGAACTTGAGTCATCCAAGGTGGGTGATCACATTTGGAGGGTGGTCTCTTTATATGGGTTGTGATAAGAGAGAGAGAAAGTCAGGCCACTGTTTCAAATCATCTGCTGGAAGAACTGCCCCTTTTTTCTAGATTGAGCCTATGTATTTGATCACCAAGCTAGGCCACTAACATAACTCATGTGGGTATTGCTCCTTGAGCTTGTTTGAAAATTGGCAGTATTCAGTATAGATGTCCAGTTTTCAGATGCATGGAGCCAGATAAAGAATCAGTCAAAATTTGGACATGGTCCTGCAAGCTATGGTAATAAACAGATGTACAAAGAGGAACTTAATTTTTTGGATAGTGAGAACAATGGGTGAGTAGTATCATGTGGCTGCCCCGAGAGACAGACACAAACCCTTCCAGTGTGCTGGTGTTTAATTCCCTTCCAAATAACAGCTGTAATTCAGCTTGTAAAAGGCAAGGGAGTAAAAAAAGTGCTCCAGGAGGGTCATGCCACAAACTCTACCTGCCCACAGTCAGCCTTTCTTCATCTTCTGAAGAAGTTTACCAAACATGGGGCAGCTTCTAGATCCTTCTCACAGAAACCACCCCTATGGCCCCCAGCTGCCAAAACCTTGCCACATAAACCCACTACAACCTGTTGTGCTGAACTCAAAACAGTTTGTTTGCTTCATTGACTGCAGTACATTTACTGTCTGAGGACCTGGCCTTGGATCCAGAGAGAGGTTCAGAAAAGTTTACATCTGGATGTCTGTGGCTTGGGGTCATCTCTAATTTTAAGTAATTACTCTTCTTTCTGATCCTCAGCTGCAGTAGAAAACTGATTTAAACTATGTTATGGCAGAAAATAGATTCTAAAGTACCTCCTTTTCTCTACTACTTGCAGTGGGGTCAGCACGTGCCTGACTGCTTGATGAATGTGTGACTTTTTCCCTTCCTTGACAGCTATAAAACACAGTTGAGTTTATTGTTGTTCTTCCCCAAGCCATATAGGCAAGAAGAAAATATCAGAGAAGGACCCATGGGTCAGCAGAAATAATCGGAGGATGAGGAAGGAAATTTCTCCATCTTGTGAGAATCTCTGACACAGAGTTCCCTCCTACTGGCAGACCTGTACCTTAACAACCTGTCTGAGCTCAGCATGGATTATTTTTTCCTTGAAAGGGGATCTACTCCCTGCTTACTTGAATGATAAATAATGGTTGTGCAGGAAGGAAAGTTCTGGTATCTTAACATAGCATGGCATCAAATTCTATTTTTATAAAAGACAGGTAGAGAGAAGAGGAGGGGCAGCTGTAGCATCTTGGAAGTTAAGAACTTGCATGCAGCTGATGTGTTTATATTTGTGCAAGGAGCTATTCCCTGAGGTGCCTGCCTTGTCTGACTGTATGTCTAATATAATTCCCTTAAGGCTGACCTCTGCTTTCAGCACAGAACACAGTGGGATTACTGCTGTAGCTGAAATATTCCATGCATCCAAGTGTCCCACTTGCAGAGAAATTTGCTAAGATGTTCTCACTGTGGGAATGTTCCCAACTCTTTCAATTGTTAAAAAGATGTATTGCTTCCCTCATCCTTAGATCATCCTTTGGCCCACGTAGAACTGCTATTACTTAACTTTCTAAATTTAGCAACTTTAGACACCTCGGTTATGAATTTAGTGCCCAACAAAACTGCCACTCAGAAGGAGAAAAAAAATATTTTTCTCTCCTTCATAATAGATCCTGTTCAAAGTGCTTTCATTTAATGAAAAATATGTTTTCTTTAAACCATTAAAAAGAATGGAGAAGTATGCCAGACAGCCTCACTAAGACATGTTGGCATGGAACTGGACATGAAGAGAGGAAGGAAAAAAAACATGTGGAGCATTACTACTACTGGGCTGAGAAACAGTACCACTTCACACCAAGAAACTAATTGGACCTTGACCAAGGACACAGAAAATTGGCAGTATTTTAAGTCTTAATACAGAGCTGGTGCATTAGTGATGGCTGACTGAAACCTGAGCATTGATGTAGAGATGATATATGAGCAGGACCCGTTTGGGTCTACTTTTAATTTAAAAATAATAAAGCTTTATATCTAAAACCAAGGATGAAACAGCATAGGCATTTAAGCTACCATCTTTTCCTTTGTAACTAGAAGATGATGTGAAGAGTGTGTATACTTCAACTTGTGTATTGGTAAGCAAGTTTCATGTCTATCTTGCTAAGAAAATACTTCACGTGTGAGATGCAATGACATTACTTCATTATCTTCATCCTTTGCTTTGAATGTACAGAACAATAGCCTATAGAACTATGATACATGTTTTTCTACTTTGGTACCCACCTCTGCTCTGTCTGCTAGGCTCTTGGCATGCCCTGGAAACCTTCTGCCATGCAAAATGTAGTAGGATAAACATGAATCATTTCCTCTGTAGTGGTTTCCTGATACTTTGTGTAAGTCTACAGACTCTGGTCTTGAGATCTTTCTGGTAGACATTGTCTACCATATTATTTTGGAGTTTGTGTCTGACCGTAATTATTGTCCTGAGAGACTGCTCTAGATTTTTATTTATTTTTTTTCTTAATCCACTGGTTATCCACATTGTATATGAGTTGGTAGGTGCCATGGCTCCCATTTGGAGCACCTGTTTTCTTCTCTTCACATGAAATGCTGGGCATTGACGATGGAGACATGCATGTGTTGGCTGTGCTCTTCCCTGCACTGTGGGTGCAAGTGATGTGTGCAAGGGGCTGTTGTCCATATAGTATGGATGCAGCAGGGTTGTGCCCTCAGGCTGGGGAACTGATATATGTTATGTGTGTCCTTGTGCCAGAAATTTATTCTTTCCTGGAAAGGCACCTCCTTTTCTGAATATGTATATATATGTTTTCCTCTAATTACCCCTCAGCTCTTTCAACTACACTGCTGGAAGCCTTTCCTTGCCTTTGGATCTGCACTTAGCACTGAAGCAATTTAATCCATCCAAGCATGAGATGCAGCGTAATCATCATCTGCTCTCTCCCATTTTGCCACCTGCAATGCATCTGTGTTAGCCCAAGGGTCTGCGTTCACATAGCCATGCTGTGGTGGGGGAAGACCTGTTCTCCTTTACATGGTTGTCCACATACATCTCACACATTCTTTTCCCAGTGGCAATGTTCCAGTGTGACTTCCAGCTACCCTCTTCCAACCCAGCTCCTGGAAATTTATTTGGCTTCTTTTAGTGTTTCTAGTCCTGGAGTTGAGTCTTCAAATTGTGGCACTTCAATTTGCTACATGGCCTGGATTGTAATCCCACTTTTGTCACCTGTCCTTGCTAGGGTCTTGAATTTAACATGAAAATAATATGTGACTCCTACAGTGCCTTTCATTTTTTAGAGTTCAAATATGTTAGAAAAGAAGATGATGTTTAGATAGCACACTTAGCATGTGAAGTGCTATGAATTGTTATTAAATAGGACTATACTGCTTAGCTATGGATAAATAATCATTTCCATGTGATTCTTCAGAAGATTCCAGTTATGAATGCAAGAGTTTAAGAGGTGCCTGAGATGGTGGAGTTGAGTGGCTTGGATTTCTCTGTATGGGAGATCTCAGCTTGATGAGGACATGCAAATGGTTAATTCCAAATTGCCAGTAGGTGGCTCCCAAGAGTATTGTCTATAGGTTGTTTTCCAAAGCACATGAACCCAAGTTTTGGTGCACTGATAACCTCCAGTGCTCCATGATGTATCAAATGAAGCTTGCATGGCATCAGGACTTCTGTTACCAGGCTTGTGGCACTGTTGCGTGGCCAGTAGGTAATACAGATGGTGTGTGCTGTCTGGTAAGGTATCTCATGTCCCAGGTATGTGGTGATGGTGGTGTGAAAGAGTTGCCCTAAAGCATATGAACGAGGCAACAGGTGGAGATGTTGAAACAGCAGCTATGTTGTGCAATGACTCAGCTGGTTGTACATGGGTAATGCTGACTGGGTGGAGGGGATACGGGCGAGTGTGATCCCTTCAGAGTGTTTCTGTGCTGGCAAGCAGAACCTGACTATTTGTTACGTCGGTTGAATGCCTCCAAGAATGAGGCCCTGGTTTCTCTTATAGAAATAGAGATGATAAATAATTGTTATAACTGCCTCCAAATGATTTTTTTTTCCCCAAAGATTCTAATTAAGTTTTACATTAATTATAAGTGTGCAGCATCCTTTTACCAGCAGAAGGGCCTTCTGGGAATTTCCATTGAGTTGTGGTTTTGAAGGCCTGGTTTTAGTCTGTTTGCTGAGACCTGTACTCCTTGGGGCTACTATTCTGTTTGGCTCCTTGGTTAAATATTCTGAGAACTCCTTCTCCAGGATTTAAAATCCTTAAAAAGGTTTATATTTTCTAAGGCAAATATTGTTTCCCAGGAAAGCTAGGGAGATATTCTCTTTTGGCATTAGGGGAATTCTCCACCAACTGAAATCAATCAGCAATACTGGCAGAAGAGGTTTTATTTGTGTGTGGAAACTCTGCCATTATTAAGAGAGCAGTGAGAGGCTGAGATTCATGAACAAGAGAACAGTTTTCTCAAGGATGGCTCTCCTTCCGTCTGACTCCTGTGTCAAAAACTGCCACAGAAATGCCATCTCAGAGTATAGGGATACTTGGTCAGAATGAACAGAGGGAACAAGGAAATAAGTTGAGGGTGAAGCACAGCCGGTTCATGGCAGGAACACAGTGGCTGTGATTTGTGGAGGAAGAATTTTCAATTTGTTCTGAAATTACGGGTAAATTGGCAAGTACAAGCTGCTTGAGGCAGTTTTAGTTCTGCACGATGTTTGGTTTGCACAATGTTTTGAACAGTAGGGTTCTTCTCTTTGCCTGGGGTTCCTAGACATTATGATAACGTGATGAACATCTGAAAATGGCATGGGGATGAAGAGCGGGCCCAGAAATGAGCCCTTCTTGGAGAACTCCAGGCTCTTATTGTAGTTTTCCCTCAGAAGACATCATAGCCGTGCTAATGTGCCTGTTCTGCTGCTTTTTTTCTTTTGCATCATCCTTTTGGAGTGTGTTACCAGGAAGGAGCATCATGAGGCCATGTTGCACTGCACACACATTTTTATTATGGTGTTATAAGATACATATATCTCTCTGCAGCTTAAGCAATGCTGTATTAGGTGAGAAAACTTCTGGAATATGTTGGTGATGAACAGGTGTGTGTGCACAGCAGTACTTTAAAGTTAGGTGTACAGTGCATGTGGGTGGAGATCGGTGGCCCGTTTTATGGAGACTGTTGGTTTATAAACTCTCAGATCTCCCTCTGGCCTTCTAAGTGAGGAATTTCTCTACTCTTCTGATTTGTGGTTGGGTAGGGGGTATATTTATATTTGTTGTTCTTGTCTGTGCATTTGTACATGCATCTATCTTGGGTATTTAAAGAATACAGACAATGCAGCTGATGTGGGGAGGCATTATTTGCCTTTCCAAGCAAGGAGCTGGATGAATAAAAGTCATTGCCTACCTTTGTTCAGTGGTAAGTAATGGCTGGAAATCTGACACGTTTATGTGACAGTTTAATTCATTAGTCTTCAGCAGAAGTTTGGCTGCTGCTGACTAATAAGACTGCAGTGCAAAATATGCTTTAGGTATATTATTTCTGAAATAAACCAGCCACCTGAGGGTAATTTTCATGTATGCAGTGTCTTTTTACATAACGGCATTTTAACCAGGACATGGGCAGTGAAACCAAAGATAGGAGTTAAAGAGAAATAATAGTAAGTGCTAGGTAAACCAGCACCTATGTATTCTTCCTCAAAGTGGTTTACTTGCTTTTCAGTATGCCTGAATAGCCTCCTGGTGGTTGTAGCTCTTCCCTTTGGCAAGTAGTCTAGTCCCAAGGAGTGAAGCAGTCCTCAGGCTTCCTGCCAACTTCTCTCACTGCCAAGAGTTGTGGGATAGACTATGAATGCTGTTGTTTTGGGATCCACAGGAAGGCTAAGAAATTCACTGTAGGTCCAGCAGTTTAACTCTATATTCTTGTTTGGATGCATCTGCAGCATATTTAGCATTCAGTAACAAGTATAGGGTCAAGGGATCTTGCTGAATTGCTCTGCGTGCTTTGCAATTGACAATGTCATATTCTCAAGGTCAGTGATGGCACTGCCTGTGATAAAGGAGTTCTGTTTGTAAACTGTACTGAAGTGGTGAGGGCATTAGTAAGGGTCTTACTTGTAGTCCTCATATACCTCCACTAGAGCATGGTGCATGAAAACCCAGCCTCTCCTATACTGGAACACCTGCTTGTTTGGTAGCAGTGTAACACTGTAATTGAGAGTGTTGCCATAATTGAGTGGAAAGGATATTTTTACATAGAGATACAGCAGTGATATCTCTGCTCATTTAATAAATAAACTCACCACAGGTACATAGAAATACAGCAGTGATACCTCTGCTCATTTAAATAAATAAACTCACCACAGGTAATACTCACTGGGTTTCAGATTATTAATTCAACATCTCATCTCATCAGAAAAAAATGATCTCCCACAGCAGGGGTTTATATTAACAAATGAGTTTTGTGGCCATCTTCAAGACAGGCTTGTAAGTAAGTTGGTTTAGTTTGTGGTCATAATGGCTGATTGATTTGGTAAGCATAGTGTATGCATCTACATTTTTGTCGGTTCTTTTGGCTTTGAGGTAAGCTGTTTTGAAAGTTCTTTGCAGATGTGGAGATGGCACAAGATAAATGAATATTTCAATTATTTATCTGCCAAGCGGACAAGCTGTAAATAATACTTATTTCTGACTTAACATATCTGAAATCAACTCTAAACAAAACCAGACCAATCTAGATGTTTGAGAAACTGTTTTGATGAATAGCTCAAGATATAATCATAAAACCATCAGGCTTGATGTACTACTCTTTATTATATAAATCATTTAGTTGCTATAGTGAAAAGGTTATGGTTGATTGCTAGCTCTTGCAGATCATTGAATTAATGACCTGTGTCCAAGTCCACCTGACTGGGTGAGATCTAAGATTATAAAAATACAGTTCAGTCATATATTCATTGCCACATGTATGAATTTGATGCATTAATGGGAGACTGAGCCCATAAAGTATAAGTCAGTGCTAATGTTGCCCAGGTGAGGACTTTGGACCTCATGGTGTTCTTTGCCGAGTTAAAACATGAACATCTAATTTCTAATTTTTTATTTATTTATTTATTTATTTTGATCAAATTGTTTTGATTAAACCATTTGTTTGAACTCTTGCATTGAAATAGTATGTCTGTATGTATAAATGAAACTTATGTCCTAATGCAGATCTCAAAATGATAATTTCTGTAATCCTGTGATTCTGCAAGTCTGGGATATGTTGCCAAAGGAAATTCTTGCAGAGGAAGGCGCTACTCAGTGCAAGACAGGGTCAAGGATAGATCTGGAGAGCAGGCTGAAACGTTATTCTTCATCTGAGATGCAGGGATTTCTGGGGATAACCCTGTTGGGGGAAGAGTAACCTGCTAGTTTAAGCACACATGCACAGCTCCCAGAGAGGAGAGCAGCACTAATAGAAGATTTTGTTAGGGGAAAATCAGGATAAGTCCTCTCCATACAGCACTGCTCCAAGTTATCATTGTCATATTAATGAACAAGTAGTCTGAATTTGGTTAGAGTCATTATTTTTATGGATTTTTTGTTTGGATTGTATCCTTATTAGGTGGAGAGAGAAGTTAATGGGTAGAGAAAAAGCAGTTTAGATAAATCACAGTTTTGATGTGAAATCCAGTAATTTCTGAAGATTCCTGTGAAAGAACTGGGAGAACTGGGAAAGGGTTGAAATATGGCTGATAAGTATTTTTAAAATTTTGTGGGCCTGCATTATTTTAACAGAAATGGTCTCTGTAATGCAAGATTAAAAAAAAAATAAGTGATTGTAATTACCCTGATTGACCTTAGGCTGGAAGAATCTTCCTAAATCTGATTCTCATTCATTAATACCAGGTCACCCAGCAGCATAAATATGATCTGAATCAAGTGTCAAATTAAGCAGAACACACAGTGTGGAAATTTATGCTGGATTTGTGCCAGCTGTAGGAGTACAGGCAATACCTAATCCAGCATAAAGTATGCTAGAAATGAGATGCCCCTTCATTTTTTATTTTTATTTTTTATTTTTGAACATGGTTGTGTAGACAAACTGACTTTGCAACAGCTCAGCACTTTGCTGATGGGTTTGATCCAGCACAGATGGCCTTAAAAGCAAGTTTTCTGTTTTACAAAGGAGTGGCCTGACCAAGTCTTGCTAGTCATAGGAATTGAAGCTTGCAGGAAGAGCTGTACTCTTCAATCTTCTTTCAATTTTAAAAGGGGTTTTCCACTTCCCTTGCCAGTTGTGTAAGTGTAGGAAGTCAGGGTTTTTTGCAAGCAAGGTGGCACCACCAGTCATCTTTAAACTGGGTTTCTTGCAGTTAGCTATGGTTGGTTCCATTTCCTGTGCAAGGGTGCTAGGAAGGCATTGCCATGGCTTCTTTTGTATATGGTGGTAGTACTAGCCTGTGATCTTGCCAGCAGGTGCTTACAGGAACCATGTATGCAGTTCTTTTGTCGTCGCCTCCCCAACCCACCCCCAAGCATGTTTTTTACAGTGAGAGTATGTCTACATTTAATAAATGAAATCAAATGTCAGCCTTGCAAACTAGAAGTTGGAGGTTAGGGAGTACTGAAAAAGAACTAAATGATGTTACAAGTACTTGGCATCATCATATGCTCCTTGGCTCCTGTGTGAACATAAAACAGAAAGCCACTGATCTATGCTGCTGGCCTTATCCTCACAAGTTGTAACCCTGGGGTGTAGATCCTGGGTTTACTGTTGCTCCTCAAACGGAAAACAAGAGGCTGGGCCTGCCTCTTTCTTAGTTTAGAGACAAAAGTCCTCTCAAATTAATGATCTCTTGAAAATGTGTATTGTGCAACCTTACGAATCTGAGCTGTGCTTATCATGCCCTGTTTTCTGAAGCCTTCAATGTCATTACCAAAAAATATATTTTGGGTAATAATATTTACCAAATGGATCAAATGGAATAGATCAATATTTTTTAAAGTCAAAAGCACCCTGAAAACAAGATGCTATAATTCTACCATGAGATAAGTTTACAAAACAACAGCTTCAGACAGGCTTGAAACGTTGAATTTGCTTTATGTTAGAGTAAAAATAAAAATGCTTTTTTTCCCTAAGTTTTTATCTGAGGGATAGCTTCTTCATCCTAGTTTCCGCAAGGTTAAAATTACTACTCATCTATGCAGTGAAGACAAACTCTAAATCTAATGATAGAAGGGCATTTTATGTTGCTTTTGTTTCTCGCAAGCTTGTCGTTTTCCAAGTTTCAGGAATACACACATTGCTGAAGTTCAGCTTCCAAAATAGGCTCTTGTCTTACATTTGGAGAGATGAAGTTTGGCTGGGAGCAAGGAGAGAACTATATGCTGTTTCTATGGGAGGTATTTATAGCTGTTTATGAATGCAACTGCATTCCAATAGCTTAAAAAAGGCATGCTGAACAGGATATACAATGTATCTCCTTATTTGAACTAGCTTTGAAAAAACTACCACCATATTTTTTAGCCTGTTTTCCTGAGGAAACTTGGCTTAAAAGATCATGCTCTCTGTATATGTACACACATGTCTCTTTTAGCTCCCAACCTCTCAGTGCTTTGACCAGTTTTAACCAAATTTGACAGAACTTCTAAGGATAATTATTTCCTACACAGCTTACAAAATTGTGTGACACTTGAAAGTAAGTAGAGGAGATATCTTGTTGATGCCCATGCTGACATAAAAGCAGCAACATAAGTGGATTACTGGACAGTGGAGAATCAGCAGAGAAGAATGATGTTTTGAATGTCCCAAATGTGCAGGAAAAACTGTGCCTGGAGCATGAATGTTATTAGACATAAAGAGTCCAGTTGTGGAATCCCAATTGATAGGAAACCAACTAGTTTTCAGAAGTTCAGCTTCTCAAGAAACTTCTGTACTCTTGAGAGGTAGTGATAGAAATATGTCAACAGATCCCATAACCACCTATTCAGCATGTTAATGATTTTATGTCTGCAGAGCTCTGGAAAAAAAATAATAACTGCATTTTAAAATACATTTTTATTTGTAGTTATTTTATTTGTAGTTATTTTATTTGTAGTTATTTTATTTGTAGTTATTTTATTTTATTTTATTTTATTTTATTTTATTTTATTTTATTTTATTTTATTTTATTTTATTTTTTCTGAAGAAGTTCATTATGTTTGTCCTTAAAAAAGAGCTAAATAGATCCCTAGGTAAAAGTACAACATATATGACTTTCCAGAATTACACACATTACACACATTAGATAAAGTCTGTTATCAAACAAACAAACAAAAAGGCAGGAAACTTTTATAAACAAACAAACAAACAAACAAACAAAAAAAAAAAAGCATTTCAAAGTCTCATTTTTTTTCCTCTGGAAAATCGTATAATGAAAAAAAAAATCTGAATTGGCTCTAATTTTCTCGGTACAATTCCATATAGAGCAGACAGATATGTTCAGACTTTCACTTTGGTAGTAAGTTTCTGTGACCCATGTATGTGTTTGCTGTGGGTTAATTCTTCCCTTCCCATGGAAGGGAATAACTTCAGATAAAACCAAACATCACATCTACCCTGTAGATCCAAAGATCTAGGCTTTTAAATAAAAATCAGATACCGTGAGACCAAGGATTATATTGTGAGAACTGGATAGGCTATATGGCAGACAACTCATTTTCTAGTTTCCTCCTGTGATTTGGCAAAGTCAACACAGAGACATAAGAATTGGGGATTATTCACCCAGTCTGTTCTGTTCAGTACCACAACTGAAATTATACAGTTACTTTACTGCTAATTTGGGCAACATGGAATTTAATTGCTTCTCACTGACCAAGTAACCTGGAATTTTTTACCGTGTTTTTAGACTTACTACAACATCAGTGAGGTTCTACCATAGTTTGTCCTTTTATAACTAGAAAGATAAAGACTTGGTACTGAAACACAAATCTGACAGTGCGGAAGTCTACCTCCAACTGAACTCCCCAGCCTTTCCTATTTCCATTTCCTTAGATTCCTTTAATATGAAAGTCTTTCCTTCTTTGCACACACAATGTCATCCCATTTTCATCTCACTAGGTGCTGACACTGCATTCCTGACTGTCTGCTGAGTTATTGTCTGGATTAATGTTCATTAATTACGTTGGTTCAATGAGGCCATGCTTGGTAAACAGCTTCTCGAGGACATTACACATTTTCCTGTAAGTGGTGTTTAGCATCCAGAAGATTAAAGTGTAAAACTGTGGGTATAATCCTAATCCAACAAAGACTGTCCTTTCATAGGGTATTTTAGGGCAGAGGGGCTAGATAAGGGGCAGAGGAGTAGAAGAAGGGAGGAAGAAACTATTAAATTTATTTTACATCGATAGCAGGGGCTGCCCTATTGTGTCGAATGGTGAATGCCAACAAGCCCCCAGTATCTGGTATTGCTCATCTACTGATAAAGGAAAGCATACTAAGCCAACCTTTTCCTGCTACAATTCAGAACACTAAGATATGTTTCTTAATGCTATTCATCTTAATTTGCATAATCAGTTTTTCTGAAAATGATTCAGACATTAAGATGCATCTGAACAGGCCTCTTTCCTGCCTGCAAAGGTAAATCCCTCTGGTGAGCTAAGCATTATAAATTTAAATCCAGGATGTGGGCTTGGTTGATGTACGGTACTTAGCAAGACAGGTACAAATGATTAGGAAGAAAAACTTGCTCTAAGTCTCTCTGTGCTCCTATACCCAAAGGGTTTTGCTTTAAAGAAGATTACTAATGTTTTAAGATTATCTTAAGGTAATATGTAAGTAATTAAGGAACGATGAGCAGAGGAAAGTTTTTGGGCACAAACACAGCTCAACAATAATCTTTTCAAAGAATAAAGGGTCATGAGGATGATGAAAGTTCACACAAACTGAATTACTTCCTTCTCAAATAGAAGCTAATCCAGCAGCCAGCACTTGTCGGTGTGAGTATGACATAAAAGTTAAGGTGACAGTAAAAGTAAACTTTGGAGCAACTGAAATCCATAGATTTAAATATCTACTAATAGTCCAAAGATTGTTAGAGGTACATTACCTATGCTGCTTTTTGAGAGGGATTTGTGCCTATATCTTGCCTGGTTAAATTGACTTTGTCTACTCAGCAACAGGGCTTTATTTTCTCTTTTGATTTTTAAACTAGCTTAGTTAGCTCTGAGTTCAACTACACTTTAAATTTTTTTTCCAAATGCATCTATTTTTAAACACAGTTACTGCTGGGAGGCTGCAGCTCTCACTCTTTTACAAAAATTAATATCTTAGTCTGTTTGAACAAAAATGGTTTATTACTTGATCCTGTGCTAGCTAGCCACTTTCCGCAAACTGATAGTCATAACTCTGTAAAATTCATGGATGGTAAGCAAACATTTTGAGCTACTTTCAGGGATTCTGTATTGCCATTAGTTGTATTTGACTCTTCAAGTGTGGTAAAAGGATGATTATGTCTGGTGCAAACCCTTTGCTTATAGGTGGCCTGAGGAAATGTTACCATATGAAAAAGAATCTTCAAAACAGGCAACATTCTTTAATGCACATTGCTTCTGGGTAAGAATGTTTAGATAGTAAGAAAGTACTCTGCTTCCTCTGAAGAAGAAAGAGCTAATTCAACTATAAATCTTCACTTTATATAGTATATACTTGCAGTATTATGTGCATACAAAATTTATAAGTAAGCACCGTCACATTTGAGCATTGTCCTATGGAACGTTGCATGTTTTACTGTGTAACCTTTCTTTGTGTTCTGATTTTAGGAAAAAATACTAATCTCTTTCACCTAAACTATGAAAGAGATGCTCAGCAGAATGCAGGCTAACCTGACTTAACAACTAGGAGATTCATGTTTTAATTAGGCTTTAAGGAAATGAGATAAGGTAAGTAGGGTCCCAGGTAAAGTTTATGCTGGTCAGTAGGCCTTCTGAAAGAGAGGCAGCTTCTGGAGAATGTGAGTCTTCATAAAAAACAAACAAACAAACAAACAAACAAACAAAAAAACACCTGGCACTGGGGAAAACCCACCTTTGGTCAATTAGCCTGTATATGCAATAGACGAATTTTTTTGATAGGCACCACTGTACATTTTTCCATAGGTGCTGCAAAAATCTTCACCATTTTTATACCACTGGGATTTTTAAAAGGAAATGCTGTTGCTCCATAGTCTTATTCATTCATCACACTTCCTAGCAGACAGAGTGGAATATTACACGTTGTTGTATGTGGTTTCCTGGTTTCCCTAAATATTTTTGTTTACTTCATTTTAAAACCCCTTCTCCAGTTTCTTTCATATTCCCATATCTCTTGGGAACTTGGTGAATGAAGTAGAGTGTCTAGAAAAATAACCTAAAAGTTTCACTTTGTTTTTTTTTTTTTTAAAACCTGGAAGTGAGTCATGCTTTAGATGGAGCTTTGCAGAGGAAAGTTACTGAAGAGGAACTTAATGTGTCCACTTAACAGACTGAAGTCTTTTTGCCTGTGGAACCCTGGCGTGGTTATTACTCCTGATTGTTTTATGTTTCATAGATATTAGAAGGCCTGATAGAAATGGCCAATCTAAGATTTAAGTAAAGAAAAGGTATGGTTATTGTTCTTTTTAGGTGAACAGCTAAATCCCTCAGGGAACTGTGAGCTTAATTACTGTTTGTTTGTTTATTTATTGTTAAGTTCTTTTTATTAGTAACAAATTATTGAACTTTTTGTTAAAGATTTATTTTAGTTCATTTCTTTATATATTTCTATTTATTTTGGTTTGATCAATCAAATAAAAATATGCCATTATGAGAAGGCCAGTGACAGTTGGGAAATGGCAGCAGGAACCTAAGCTACAATTTTGCTGAAACTAATGTTCATAGTCTTTTTTTTTTTTTTTCCCTTTCTTTTTTAAACTGCATTTGTGAGCTCATCATGACAGGAACTTGTTATCCATGTGTTAATCTTCAGAAGAAGTAATGTTTACATAGCTAGGATGTTTCGTGGTTTAGGCAAACAATGCTAGGGATCTTTTTGCTGCCACAATTTGGCATACAGCAACTCTTCACAGTTTTTTGTTTGAAGTGGCTAAAGCTATTTAGCTTTAGTGGGCAGATCCATTAACCCACACACAGTTCTGCTGAAGTAACAACTTCTGTAACTAAAAGTTTCCTTTGACAACAATTTTTTTTTTTTGTCCTATGCAAGTAAAACAAACCCATTTATAAATAATATGGATGTAATCAAGCAAAAATATTAAATATTCTGTACAGTAGTCCACACACTTGATCATAAACTATAGAGAAAATTAATGAACACCAGTTGCTAATGATGCTGTTGTATAGTTGCATATATTATTCTGCTTGTAACTCGTTTCACTGATATTCAGATCTCAGTTCAATTAGACTATCAAGATAAGAGTCTATCTGGGTAATCTTGTCTTCTCAAAACATTGCAGAGGAAAGGCTTAAGTAATAGTGAGGGTGGAGGCGTGCATCCGTAGGGATTCTTTTGAAAATAAAAATTCATTACTTTTTGCCTTTGAATAGAACTTCCGTAATGAGCATTAATCTTCAGTAACAGTGTGAGTGCCTGTGCAGAGTAAGCATTGGAAGATAACCGAGTCCATGGCTGAAGCAGATGGAACCTTTTACAACATCAGCTGAGACAATGTGGGAGCTGAGGGTAGTGCTGCTTTCTCAGGCCCTGAAAGAAGGAAAGCTCTCTTTTGCTTCTGCAGAAGAGAGAGCATTGTACTCCTTGCCATGTCCCTCTCAGTCTCCACTCAAACCAGCAAAGGACTGTTCGGCAGTGCAGAAGCTTTGGTTTATTTAATACAGAAGGAGCTTTCTTTTTCTTCACTAATAATGTTTAGATGTTAGCTGGGAATGAGAAGTGCTTCACTTATTAAGACTATTTGGCAGTGACATAAAGGCATCCAGTGTTTAGCAGGTCCTCTGAATGTACACTGCTTGGAAAGAAAGCTGAGCTGCTTCGTGTGTAAACATCTGTCTCTTAGTCCCGTAACATATGGAGTACTGCAAAACATGCACTGTATTGTAAGTGTGCTCAAAATTTCATCCCTTAATATATCTCTTCCCTAAACTAAAATCTTTCCACTTTTTGAGAGTAGAATTGATTTTCTTTAACCCTAACACTTGAAGAGCACTTGTTGTGTGTGTTCGACAGGCCTGGCTCCTGTAATGTTTTGTTCTATTTTTTTCCGTTTGTGATGGTATCAAATATTGCTGATGGCACTGAGAACAATGAGGAATACATCTCACGTGGTTCCTAGCTTTAGTGCAGAGCTCAGTGGTGCAGACTATTTTTGGGAAGGTCCACTAAGCATTTAGTCTATTTGGGCTGTGGTCTAAAATGACTTACGGTCTGTGAAGAAAAATAAAAAGCATGATGGGGGGTGTATATGTGTGTGTTTTGTTTTCACATGTAGCGAGGCAGAGCTATGTAGTAGCACTGTTGGCTTTTGTCAGTCTAGGCAATAGCATGTTTGTACATCTATTACTCTCTGCATTATGCTGTGGGTACTTCACAATAACACAGAAGCAGGTATCAAATAGCCCAAATACTACTATCAAGGGGACTGAATTTCTGGAGACCTTTGTGCATCCTTGTTCAGTGCTTGTTGAAGGTTAAAAGTCATTATGGACATAAATTAGCCATGTCATCTCATGGGGAAGCTGCAGTTATTTGTTGTTGCTGAGTTGTGCATCCTCACAATGTGCATTGTCTCTCACGTCCAGTTCAACTGATACTGGCAGTTCTCAATCGTCCTAAACATCAAGGACTTGTTTGAGCCTAGTCCCGTAATGGGATTACAAAATTGAGTAATGTGATTTTCTTCCCTGCATTTGCAGGAACATATGTATTGGACCGGCCATTTGTGACTTACAAATGAATGAAAATAATTTATTTGTCATATATCTTCTAAGATATATTGCATTTAATATGAGTGGAATTGTAGGTCTAACCCAGGAGTAAGCATGATATGTTGTCTTTTCCAATAGTATGACATGCAATTACTTGGAGGTTGCTTGTGCAAGTAGCTGCATGAAGCACTGCTCTCTGCTTCCTGGCAAGGGCATGCACCTTTGGGGTGTGGAGCTCCACCCTGAAAGGTGCCTGATCTTGAGGATACATAGGTGGATTTTCATCACACCTGCAGGTTTGTACATTTCAAAGGGCTTGGGTGTCCTTGTGTTTAATTTCTAGACCATACTTGGCAGTTGTGAGTTGTAAGATGGAGAATACTGTCAGCCTAGGTAACTAGACAGTGAAGTACTCGATCGGCTTAGACAGCAGCACAACAGTGGTTCTTGGAGCACAGCTTGATTGCGGGTGCTTAAAAAAGGATGTGGGTATCTTGGGTGCCTGAAGTCTGCTGTCCTTGTATGGAATTCTAGCTAAATCTTGTCTACTATTTTCCAGCTTCTTAAGCCATACTCGAGACTACTCTAAAGGTTTTTCTCTTCCTCCTTAGCATCCCTAGTGTAGCATTTTATTTTGGAAAAATTAGAGATTAAATGGCATTTCTTTGAATTTGATGGTTCTAAAATAGTAGATATTTCCTTGGAAGGAATGATGCTAGGATGTTTGACAGAAATTGGTAAATCTTATGACCTTTGATTAAAGCCTGCAGCTGCATGATAATGTAGACAGAGACAACTTTGAAGACAGATTCAGAAGCCAGGAATTTAGAAACCGTTTTCAACATTTCAGCCTACACAGATTACTAAATAAAGGATTTCAACAACTGAGGCAATGTTTTTGTTTGTAAAAGTGGGTGCTTAGTACAGTCAAATGATGAATTAAGGACAGACGGAATATATCAGAATATACTTTCCCACAAATCCATTGCTATTGAGCATTAATACATTTTCATCCCTTTGTAATTATTTTCTCTTTGCAGCTATTTCCAGATTGTTACCATCTGTAATTGTGACATTTTTACAAGAAAATTGATTTAGTCAATCCAGTTTTTGTGACTTTTATTATTGTTGTCATTGTTTCAAATCCAGAACCTTCTAACTTGGCTTGAACTCTTCAGACCTCTTTTATATTGTGCAACCAATAACCAGCTTATTTCTTGTCAGAAACCTGTTTTTCTGTTGTTGTCTGTTTGCTCTTTTAACTTCAGGTAGAGACTCTCTGACAGACAATGGTCAAGTGCTCTGTTGACATTTCCGAAAAGAGATGAGCAGTTTTGCAAATTAAAGAGATTGTGAACTACAGAGGCAGCCATTTAATAGCTGTTTTTGAAAGTTGTGCAGGGGACAATGGGAGAAGTAGCTTTATTGTAAACATGCATTGTATGAACAAGACAGGTTTCGGGGCTGATTAAATTGAATTCTTTCAGGACAAAAGTAGTTTGAGAAACTGTGTCCTTTGAAAATCTAGTCATGTGGTGCCAGTTACCTCCTGTGAGATGCTGAAGTGTGTTGCTCCCATTGCGGTCAACGGAATTGAAGTCCATTAGCACATTCAGGAGCTCTTGACTTATTAAATTATCATAGGTTTAATGATACAATCAGAAAGTATGGGAAAGATTTTTGTGTGTTTTAAACAACTCAAAATGCATCATTTGAAATGGATCCATCTTCAACCAGCTTTTCTGGACTGTGTTTTACTGAAAAGTAGATTAAAAACAATTTTTGTTTGTTTGTTATGTTAAAAACAATAACTTTTGAAGATCCCAACTCACTGAAAACAGCAGGGGTTGCATTTTTGTTTAGCAAAGGCTAAGAAAAGAGTATTTGCTTCTGGTGAAATAAAAATGTCAGTGATTTTGAAAATTGCTTCAAAGTGATGTGAACATTTTAAATAAAATAATGGGGAAAGGTTTCTTCTGAAAGATGAAAAAAGAATTAGTGACAATTCTCCAGTAATGCTGGTTCAGTGACAAAAATGTTGTGGGGACAATTTAAATGATAAATGTAGTGCATGTGTGGGGAGAGAAAATGTACTCTGTGACACAGAGTTGAATTGTGTGATTGCTTGGCTTGCTGATGTTTGTAGCATAATACCTTTAAAGAAATATGCTTGCATATCTGAGTTGCATGGATGTAGCTGTCGATTATCCGGTTGTTTTCCAAGTCTGTCTAAGCCACTATCCCTGATAAATCGTGTACAAACTCTGGATTGTAGTAAACCACAGGCTTTTGTGAATTTCTAGATTTGCTGTGGACCTCATTGTCTTGTGTTAGGACACCTGGCATTGGGATCTTCAATAGACAGAAATGACATCAAAGTCCGATTCTCCAGCAAATGAAGATCTGCAGTGTGGCAGGGAGCTTGTTCTGTTCTGCCTCATGGCTGAGACTGATCCCTCTGCTGTATGCTTTGTCTTGGATTTCTGCACTGTGCTTCTGGCTGCGATAGCCAACAGTTCCTACTTTTTATGCCATCACCACAGTTAGACTTTTGCAGGCCAGGTCTTAATGTACATTCCAGCACTGTACACTCTGCATTGATTAACGAGTATTTCTAGATGCTTGTGGATTTGCAATTTCCCTCCAGAGCTTTTCTGTACAAACTGGTGCCTGTTGGAGGAGGTAATGGTCGATTGACCCTTATTCCAGCAGCAAGGTATGAGCACCAGAAGCTTTTCAGCCTCTAAAATCAGCAGTCAGACAGCTAAAGCAATGCAAGATGTTCTCTTACATAAAGATATGACATAGCAGATGTCATCTGCTATGATGACAGATAGGTGATGTATTTTATGTATTGCCTATTATGTACTATCCTTCTGCTAAGTAGGCTTCCTGGTGGAAGAGCGTGTTATTTTTACTCTGCTGCACTAACCAAAGTAGTGATTTTACTGGCAGATGAACATAAAATGCATATGTTTAAATCAGACCTTACATATGTAGTGGCTGCACATGTGAAAGTCAAATGTAAGAGCAAAGAATGAGGTGATTTACACACAAAAGCTTTACAATGTTCTCAGCAGCTTCAGTGATGAAACAATAGCTATATGTTAAAACTCTAAAAATGGGGAGCATTTCATCATGTCATGATGAAAAAGCAAATAAGAAAGAGGCCTAAGAGGTAATTTATTTAGAAATAGACTAAATACAACAGGATAGTTCTTCAGCTGACACAAAGGGGCATATATATGTGGCAAAAAGAGTAGGGTTTGTGTAAAAGTGGAATTCGTTGTCTGGTTGAATTCAGAGGGAAGAAAGATCAGCCCCAATTAACTTTGGTACCAAAAATGGTTTGAATGATGAGTCTTCCTGTAAGTGATGAATATAGAATAGCTTGCTAATGATTAATGCACATATAATATTAATAAATCATATTAATTGTTTTCTTCCTCTTTCCCCTTGCATTTTATTTCTCCCTGGGCATAAAAAGGGTTTGAAAACAAAAAGATATCGAAGAAGAGATGGCCGTTCTTGGGTCCATACAATGCTAAAGAGTATTTAAACCAAAATCTCATATTCCGTGTAAAACTACCAATCTGAATTAGGATAGATGTTTGAGAATGTGAGAATATTGTTGTTTTACTGAAAGCTGGCTGTTTCCAAGTGCAGTTTTCTTACGCGTGGTTTTCATATCTTCCTCTTGTTACATGACATTGCATTATTCAAAGCCTTTAATTGTTATGGGTGTGACCCATATATCCTGAGGGTATATGACATAGAGGTAAATACAGAAAACCGGACTTCAAAAAAATCTAAAAATGTGTAGAAAATAAGCACATTTTCTTTTTTTTTCTTTTTTTTTTTTTTCCCCTGAAACTGAGAAAGGCTAAAAGAAGAAGCTAGGCAAAAGGTAAAATAGGTACTTATAAGCAGATAATGTAAAGCATAATGTACGTGATATGATTCAAGGCACTGAGTACTTTGAAGTCAGAGCAGAGTAGTAAGATTTGAAAAAAAGTTTGAAGATCTGTCTATCCATCTAAGCCCTAAGTCAGGGAAATGTTTTAGCATGTCCTTGTCCTCTCACTTTCTAGGTTTCCATGTGAGCACACCCTTGATCTAAACCTTTATCTGGGAAGTTCTGCACCTGCTGAGTACAATTCTGAATACATTTATATGAGAATGAACTTGTAAAGGCACAAAGGACACTTGAGAAAAAGGAGGTTGAAGTAATTGTAGTGCTAGCCTGCAGTGACCTAAGATTAGTTTTTCAATTTGTCCATAACTTCCTGAAGGAGGTTTTTCCTTGTATATAAGACTGGGTGAATCGCCCTGACGTGGTCCATCAAATACTTTTGGATGATTGTAGAGCACTAGGCATTAACCTGCTATTTCTGTCCTTGAAAAGGATTCCCCTTTATTAACCAAAATGAAAAAGCCCAGAAGAGTGTTTTGCTGATTAATTTTCCCTACATTTTCAGAATCCTTACAATTTTAGAAGTGAGGAGTGATGTTGATTTTAGTCAGAAAACATTCCATAGTATTGCAAAATATGAAAAAAGTCTTGCAAGCTGTTTCTCATGTGAAATTTCACAAGAAGTTAAGATACATTCTTATGAACTGCTAACCAGAACAGGATGTCGCAGGATTGTCTACAGTCCCCTCCTAACATTCACCTGCTTGTTTTCACTTCAGTACACCTCTCTTTAGTGGCCCTCCCTTAACCATCATTGAGTTGAAGATGCAAAAATTTGTAAAATTTTGTATTGATATTTTGTTGAAATTGAATTTTGAATTGAGATACTAAGAAATACAGAGAGAAGCAGATTAGAAATGTCTAATTTGGAACATATTTCAACAATGTTTTTGACTCCTTTTATTAAGAAAATTGTGTGCAATATGAAGTCCAGACCATATTGTAGATTCTGAGTGTTTTGTCATCTCCTAGGCAAAGTCTCCAGCTACTCTGTTAATTCCAACTGTAAAAAATTAAGAAAACATTGTAAAGAGGTAGTTAATGATAAAGCAGATAAAAATAAGCAAACAATAGCCATTTTCTAGGCCACATTAAGGAGATCATTAAGAACAGACCTAGATTTGGAAGTTCAAATGGAAAAATTTCAAAGGGTTATCAGAATTCTTCTGAGAAACAATGTTTGAATCTTCTACCCTGTGTCCTTCAAGTTCTTATTTCTCAGTGGGAGTCCCCAGTTCAAAGACCAATGACACTTAATTTTGATTATATTTTACCTTTTGAGTAAATTGCAATTGGAGGTGTCAAAAATACATCCTTAGAAGAGTAAAGCCCTGTTTTGTTCACAGTAATGAAGCATTATTGGATTTTTTTAATGCCTTGTTTTACCTAATACCATCTCCTGACATGTTATCTACTGAAATGCTTACCCACGGTAGTACTCAAGATGGTTGTTTCCATGTAGCAAAGTGTCAGATGATGTCCGAGGTCAAGGACTGAGATTTTTATTTTTTTTTTGGTCAGCAATGATAATTATGTTCTCAACAAATTTATGAGTTTATTGACACTGGTGAAAATGACTTCTCCATCATCCAGAATAAGGGGGAACATAGAATCTATGATTCTATCACACTTTTTTCCATGTTAGCATTGAAGTAAACCTTCAAATTCTGAATTGTTTTAAAATATATTTGATTTATTATATCTATGTGCTTATTTTTTAATGTTTTGGCTATTATCAAAATAGTTATTATTTTAAATTTCTTTCAGGAAAGAGCTTAGTACCCTGAAATTTTTGTTGCAAATAAATTATGCAGTAAATAACCTACTTTTTACTATTTCCAGATCAAGCCTATTTTCTGTGACTGTTGGTTTTAAGCATTAAGTGCATCTATTTTGGTCTATGGGTTGTTCATGATAGGTTCATTTTAGCTAGACAATGTTTGAGATATATGATTTTCCAGTTCACAAGTTGTTTTTTGTTTGTTTGTATGTTTTTTGTTTTGTTTCTTCATTGGGTGCCTGAAGAAAGGAATAATAGTTAAAATTTGTGAAATCACCAGGAGCTAAAAGTGTTTTGCAAATGGCCTGGCTATTCTCTGCATAAAATGAATAATAAAAGTCAGTGAATAACAGCAGAGCTAAGTCATTTAATGACTGAATTTTGAATTACTTAGTTCACTGTTTGGCCAGCTCTCCTTCATTTACCCAGATAGCCCAGGATGCAGGTTTGTTCTCTTCCTTTCTTTGGCTATATGTTGGTCTGAACCTACGAATTCTAATTGCCATGCAGAGTTGTAAATGATGAAAGTTTGACAACTTCATACAAAGAGCATGCCTCTAATACAGCTAGACTCCATACTGGGTACTGTGTTTATACTACTCTAGAGCAGTAATGACAGTTGAGACTGGCTCAAATCTTGTCCTAATATCACAGTGATATTCCAGATCTCAGTTAAGTAGGATGGCTTGCATGCAATGTTGGTGTAAAAGAACACAAACAAATATCCCAAATGTTTTTGGTCTATTAGGTACTACTTCGTACTGACTAGGGTGGTGATGTGGCACAAGGATGACCTGCTAGATTCTGTTTGACCCAACAATTAACACTTGAGATTTGGAAGAATTTGAAGTCTTATACTTTCTTGGCAATTACCCACAAGACTGAGATTTGAGAAAGCTTCTTGACAAGAAAAACGTAAGCAGTGGTTATATGAGAACTGCCTGTCATGAAAAATCTTAGAGATTTTGGCTCGTTGGTCAGAAAACAAACCCATTTCCTGTGAGTTTAGCAACTCTGTCATGAATTATCTCAGTTTGTTTAACACAGTTTTCAAAGGTGTGTTTTTTGTTAAGACTGTGTATGGTAAGTGCTACAATTTTCGTGACAGCTTGGATAACAAGTGATGAACACAGTGAATAAGCTCCACCAAATAGGGCCAGGAATTATATCTGTTCTAGTAATGTCAGTTCATCTTCATACTGCATTACTTGGCACTAAAACTTTGTCACATTTTATAGCTTATATTTTCTCTCTCCCTTCCCTCTCCAATCCCCACCCCGTTCCACCCTCCAAAAAAAGAAAAAGGGTCATGTTGTCTTCTGAAGCTTACATTTGTGTTAGTTTCTGTATTCCTCTTGGTACAATCCAAAGGAACAGCAGAACTCAGATCTGGGATAGATGATCAAGTTACAGTGTTTCTCAAGGTTGTTCTTTGACAAAGCTTCATCATTTGGCTATTTGCAATGGATTTGTCTTTTTTTTTTTTTTTTTTAATTTGTCATTTCTTGGCAAGTTATTTGTTTTCCAGTGAAAACTGTTGCTTTTACTGTAAATGACCATTCAGAACTTTGAACACAGCAATAATAATGTGTCTGTTTGGCTAAAAGACGTGAGCTTAGGGATTATCTACCTCTTCTTGTACAAAGAGATCTGTTAATGAGCCAGCACATTACTCAGATGCTGGCAGCAGACAGCATGCATTTTACAATAAGATCTAACTTTAAAAATATCCATCAATTTGATAATATATCAGGTAACTCTGCACCTTATTGTAAATAAAAACCCATTTTTCTAGGTTCTAAAGATTTAGTTTTTTAAACATAAATTGTTCTGAACTTTCAACAACCATTTTTTTTTTTTCCTAAACACAAAGTAAAATTTCTTCTACTATTTGTAGAAGGGAAAAACTCAGTTTTGTTCTAACTTCAGTGAACTAAGATATAACTGTTTTATCCTACAAATGGATGAAGTCTGGAGGTCTGGATATTAGCAGAATCGGGTATGGTTCACTACTAGCTTTACTACTTATTTTCTTGTGTGTGTGTGTGTGTCAGGGGTAGGGAAATATGACGTAAAACTGAAGTAACTTTCCACAGTCTTTCCCTTTTTCCTTTTTGTTTGTATGTTTGTATGAATAGTAAAACTTCGTTGGAAAGTTTCACTTTTATCTGTGAGCTAATTTCACAGTCTAGTTTTCATATGCTCATGCTGAGCTGTTTTAAGGTCCCTGTCAGTGCAGGGAGCTGCTTAAATAAATACAACTATTTGTTTAGGCAAATCACAGATCACTAGTGGCTTGTACAACTTAGTATATATTTCAGAAGTAGGCTCTTCATTTGATTCATATCCACTGTTGCACATGAAGATAACTCTTCTATGTGGCTGTCCCTGGTGATTGGGGAGGATGATGATAAAGAAGTCTGCAGGAATTGCAGTGGTTGTCTTTGGGAATTTGGGGAAAATTGTACCCATTTAAGTAAACTACCTTCATTTTTGCTGTTTTTAGTAATGAGTGTCATATGCCACGTACACTGCCTAGTTCAGTTGCAGTTATATCTAGAAAGCAGGATACTAGGAGCATTTTCCTTTTGCCAGAAATCATGTTAGGTATAGCTCTTCTTTACCTAACATGGAGGGATGCTCACCAAAGGGGATGGTCTTCAACCATCATTCATCTGTTTCAGTTCTGAGTGCACAGGGGTGTAGCTGTGCTGAAAATGGCTCAGGTAAATTTTCATTTTCAGATAAGGTACTGAATGTGATGGTACTCTCATGAAGGTGCTAAGTGAGATGGTAGTCCAGGCAAGGCTGAGAGAAGCAGTCCCAGAAATCATGAAGCACTTTCGTTTTGTTGAAAGCACGTTGTGCAGCTTTACCTTCAGTTTTACCCCATTGCTCCTTTTAGGAATATAAAGATAACAAGTATTTTCGTAACAGATAACAAAAGTTCCTCTTCCTCTGTCCCCATGCTGTAGGTAGCATGACCATATAGCAGAGATCCTGTCACCCCAGAAAGATTTGACATTTGTGTCAGCTGCTGGAGAGAGTGCAGACTTCCACAGACAATTCAAATGGCTCTTCTGGTTGGAGATCCTCCACACAGAGCCAAAAAAGTTGTCTTTTGTCTTAGCTGAAGTCCAATTCTCTTTGAATGGGACTGTTCTCTGACTGCTACAAGGTCATTACTGTTTTGGCATTTTTCCTGATGTTTTTATGATCCTCATTTTAATGTACTGCATATTTTTCATTTTAGGACAGTGCTCAAAAATTTGCCCATAAATGCCACTTCAGCTGGGTGAATGCTGCTTTCTATTAGTGCATTGCTAAAGGCATTTCTGGTGTTTTCCCAGAACACTGCTTTGGTTCATTGATGTTGAAACCAGTTTCAGCATGGGCACAATGGGTTAACATTTTTCTGCTTGTTTGCATAGTGATTGCAGCTCTGAGACCAACCTCTAGCAGGCAACAAAATACAAATATTTTACAGCAGCTGCACATAAAGACATGCACATATTTTGAGAGGAAAATTTTGGGGACAGAAGAAATCAAGATGGAAGGAAGAAAAAACTATGGACAGTATCTGATTAAATACAGTGGCTTTGGGAACACTGAGAAATGTTATTTTTTTCTTTTACAAACCTTTTTTTCCCCTGTGCAGCTTCTTATTATGTGGGAAAGACCTCCTCATTTCAGAATGCCCTGGTGAGGATTTGTGCACAACCCCTGTAGGACCCTGTAGGACTGATGGAGTACACAACCAGGCAGCCTTGAAAGGAGGGGGTGGTAGGACAGGGGGCAGTGCACAACCATGTTGTCCCATGAAGGGAGTAGCACTGAGCCATGGCATCTGTTTTTCCAAATGGCATTTAAGTTACCACAGTCTCCTCTTTGGTCCATCTAATTTCATCTCCTTGCTGTGTTAGCTGTACGAGGGAAAGGAGACAATATTTTCCTCCTCTGACCCACCTCTGACAGAAGTTTATGTGGGTAGCACAGATATTAATTTCCTTTCTTTGCTGTGGGAGCCTGTCAGTGAGAT
Organism: Aythya fuligula; assembly: GCF_009819795.1. NCBI lineage: Eukaryota > Metazoa > Chordata > Aves > Anseriformes > Anatidae > Aythya > Aythya fuligula. The sequence continues at coordinate 51,454,238 of NC_045560.1, forward strand.
TAGGAACAGCAAGACTAGCCCCTGACTATTTTGGTCTTTGCTGAGGTTGCTGAGGTTGAACCCGAGGGCCACTGAGATTTTCTTTACAAGTTTCTGCATAAAAAACCTCACCGCAAAAATCCCTCTTTGTTTTTCAGATGAGCTTGAGTAGATATTTTAATTAAAAACTACCAGTGGCAGTAGGTAGCAGGGCATTGGAAACCCTTTCTCTGTGGCAGTTTCTCAGCACAAATACTTGTGTGTGGCTGCGGTCACATGTTTGATTGACTTGGTTCCCAAGCTGATGTTCACAGTGCTGTATTCATCTTGTTCAGATGACTGTGACATGCAGCCCAAATGCACTGATGCTGACAGTGAATGTGAGGAGAACCAGACAGCTGACAGCATCTCCATTTTTCAGAGCTGATGTAGGATGATCTGTCACATGATGCTAGGCCACAGCCTGTCATTTATTTAGCTACAGCTGTAATGTGGGTGAAATGAGCAGAAATGAGAGAGAAGTGACAAGAGGCAAAAGGAAGAAAGAAAGAAAGAAAAGAAAGAAGAAGATGGAGGGGAGATGCTATATCCACCTTCTCTCACAAAATTGCACAAGCGTTGTTTATCTTAATAAATGCAATATTGATCCCATACCTCACCTCTACTTGCTGTTTCTACAGTTTGGAACACTGGCAATTCAAGCTCATCCATGCTACTGTTGTTCAGGGTAATGTGTCTTCTCAGGGCTGCTTTAAGGCAGTGTCGGAGGTGCTTTGGGGCTGATCCTATCCCACATCTGTTATGAGTGTTGAGGATGCCTATCTCATAATGGCTAGGAGTGCATTAGCAATGTCTGCCAAAGTCTTGGGAGATTAAAAAGAAAAAAAAAAAAGTACAACTTGGTCTTGAGGTAAATAACCAGACTCTCAAGGTGGGTGTAGGAGGTGCAGAGGAAGAAGATTCCACTAAGTGTGTATTCAATGCTGCTAAGCTACAGCACCTAAACCAGAAAGAACCTTTTTCTGGCAGACTAGTAGATGATACAAACCACCCTTCCAGGTCAGCCAGGTTGGTCTCTATACAGGGATCAAGCAATTCTTTGTATACTGTACTTTCTCTGGATTATTCCCTGTGAATCAATGCATCCTGTTCCTTGTTTGGCTGGCCTCCCCTGTAATTTGGGAGTAATAGCCTTGGAACACTGCATTGTTCAGAGCTGGGTAAGGGAAACGCAGCTAATCGTAAGAGCAATATTCAGAAATGTGTCTTCTACTTGCCTTCTTCTTGTTTCCCCAGCTGTTCCCATATTGACCCCAATATCAGAGGCTGGATGCAGTGACAGAGGAGTAGAGGCATGAGCTGTACTATCACAGGCTTTGTGCTAGGGGTCGTGAGACAGTGATGTCTTGTGATCCCAGTTGCCTCCCTAATTATTTTTTTCTCTAGGATTTTTGAAATAAATTGTTAGTGGCCTAAATGTGCAGAAAACAATGATATGCACTGGCTGCCACGCTGCAGACTTAGAGAAGAAACAGAACAAGACTCTTGCCCATTTCTCTCATTCTCTGTTCATCATCTCAAAGGGAATAGAAAGTCAATGTCTCTCAGCTCACTTCTCTAGTTGCAAGGGTCAACCTACTTGTACAGGGATGTGTATGCAAGGGAAGTTGTTCTTAAAGTATCTGTAAAAATCTCACTTGATTGTAAATCAAGCTGCTGTAGGAGGAGATGAATCATTGCCTGGAGTAGTTCTCTGTGGAGGACACAGGGAGCGTAAGATGGCCAGCTCAGATGCTTATCTGGGTCTACAGTTTGCATTTAGACACGCAGTTTGGAACAATATTTTTTTCAGAGTAGAGTTAAATTTCCCAAGCCATGTAGAATCACAAAATCATACAACCCCATGCAATGCTACAGGCCTGGGGCAGAGTGGCTTGAAAGCTATGCAGAGGAACAGGATCTGGGGGTGTTGGTTGATGCTCACCTGAACATGAGCCAGCATTGTGCCCAGGTGGCCCAGAAGACAAACAATGACATCCTGGCTTGTATCAGGAATAGTGTGGCCAGCAGGGCCAGGGAGGTGATCGTACCCCTGTACTGAACTCTGGTGAGGCCGCACCTTGAGTACTATGTTCAGTTTTGGGCCCCTCACTACATGAAGGACATGGAGGCCCTGGAACACAACCAGAGCAGGGCTACAAAGCTGGTGAAGGGCCTGGAGCACAAGACCTGTGAGGAGCAGCTGAGGGAGCTGGGATTGTTTCTTCTGGAGAAGAGGAGGCTCAGGGGAGACCTTATTGCTCTCTACAGCTACATGAAAGGAAAGTGTGGGGAGCTGGAGGTTGGCCTCTTCTCACAGGTAACTAGTGATAGTACTAGAGGGAATGGCCTTAAGTTGCAGCAGGGGAGGTTCGGGCTGGAAAATAAGAGATTTTTTTTTCTCAGAAAGAGTAGTCAGGAAGGTGCTGGAGACCCTGACCCTGGGGGAGTTCAAGGAAAGTTTGGATGTGATGCTTAGGAAAATGGTTTAGTGGGTGATAGTGGTGGTAGGGTGATGGTTGGACCAGATGATCTTGGAGGTCTTTTCCAACCTTAATGATTCTATGTTTCTAAATTGTGTTCCTGTGCTTAACCTGGGTTAAAAAGAAAACCCCGTGATGTCTGTGGTATTTCTGTGACAAACGTTACATTTTTCTTACTATCATATGCTTCTGTTGAGATGACTGGGGCACCATACTTGACAATGATGAATCATTTACAGTAGATTGACAGACATTTATCCTGTGGTACCACCTGCCATAAAGATCACATTTTGTTTTTTCAGTTTCCTTCCTTTGTTATTCTCTGACACAATATTTGAAGACATGGAAGCAGTGAGGAAGGGACAACAACCTCTGGTCCAAGGCTTCAGTGGTATGTTCAGATGTTCCTGGACAACAGTGTTAAAGGTTAAATGCTCTTGGCATTTGATGGGAAAAACTATAACAAAGGTGGAGTGAATGATGCAAACCTAGCATGAGCTTTAACTGTTTAGGATGTTTCCCATGTGCATCCTTTGCTGGTCTCCTTGGTATAAGGGTCATGTTGTGGGCAAGGAGGAGGTGTGATTGGAGCAGAACTGGCAGATGGTCCCTTGAAGGTCGTTTCTTGTTGCCGTCTCCTGTAGTGATGCCATATGCTGTGCAGGGGGATGTTTCCTTCCTCTTCATGGAGTGTAAACTCATCAAAACAGTAAGTACAGCATACTATCAACTCTCAGCTTTTGAAGTTTCTGACTGGGTCTGTGGCTTTAAGACATTTTTTTTTTTTTTTTTTTTTTAGTACATTGTCAAACAGTATATAGAATAAGTATGTTTGAAAGAGATTAAAAAAAAAAAAACCTGTTCATGGTGGTAGATGGAAATTTTTTCTTCAGTGATTTAGCATTTGCTTCCTGAAATTCTGTCTCTGCATGTAAGATTTTTTTTTTCCCCTAAGATCTTTCTGATCTGTGAACATCCAGAGCATGGACAGTACCCTGTAAGAGATTTGGTTGAACTGAATGCCATCACTGCTTCTGGAATCATAGCTACTCCTCTTAGCTGTTGGTAATGGCAAATATTTCCAACAAAAAATACCTGAAGCACGAGTTAAATTACCCCAGCAACTGGAAGGTGAGCAGTGTATCAGACAGATGTTGTCTGTTTCTTGAGTGCAGTTAGTGTTTCTCAGCTGCTTGTGGATATTTTACTGTTACAGTCAACTCTTTCTAAAACCAAGTCCCAGTGTAAAAGCGCATGAAAAACATTGTTGCTCTTTATAATACATGAACATTTAGAAAGGTCTGCCTCCTCCCCCCCCCCCCCCTTTTTTTCTTTTTTTTGGTAATTGTTTGTGATTAATAACCTCAATAGTGAGAAGATTTTTATCCTTAAAAAGTAAATGGAGGCATAAATGATTTTAGAGAGGTCCAAATCCTGGTATACTTTTTCAGGCATATTTGTCATCAAAGCCTGAGTAAAGCAGTAGAGCAGAAAGTGACCATTCAAATGATTTGAGTTTTGGAAAAAGCTTTGACTATTTTAGCATTATATCACCTTATGCCACTGTCATTGGTGTTTAATACCATTCACTCACTGGTGCTGGCTATGACCTGGTTGGCCCAGACAATGGCTATCACCCTGAGCTTGACAGATCATTAGAGGGAGGAAAAGTTTTTGTAAGATTAGTCAATACATTTTCCCAGGGCTAAGATAAAGATCCAAGAGTTTCTAGTAGACAGGCTGCCAAAGCTCAAAGTGATACAAATTTCCTTTGTTTTACTTGTCTCTTTTGCTCTTTAGGTTTCATTGACATATCTCTGTCAGCCTGTTTACAATTTGTTATTAAAGTTATTCTTCGAACACAATATTTCATGGGCTATGTAGCCAATTTGGAGATTAGGATTGCAAGGACTGCATCATGTTAATAAATCAGCTATAAAAAACGATGTTTTTATATTTTAGATTACTAAATAGATTACTATTTAAATTCTTTAATATTTACCTGTGAGTAAAAAATGTGTACTGGCAGTGTGTATAATTAGACAAGTTTTCTCAACATTATGTTTATAGTGTGTTTTGTTTGTTTTTATTTGTTTGTTTCATATTTGATCTGGTGATATATATTGTCTAATTTTGCCTCATTGTTTTGCTACATTATTAATGGATACATAGCTAAATATCTACGTTTTGGGCGGTGGGAGGGATATATTTAGCAAAATACACAGGTTACATTACCTAATTGACCTTTTCTCCATCAGTTTTTTCTTGTTTGTATTCTAAAAAGCATATCAAATGCAGCTTCCTTGGTCATTTCTGCTTCTGTTTGGAGCAGACCAATACTTTTGTACCTTGATAAGATCAGATGTGAAAACAGCAAAGATTAATAGAAAACAGTGATCAAATTAAGTGTAGCTTTTTCTTTCTTTCTTTCTTCCTTTCTTTTTTTTTTTATTTTTTTTTTCCTTTTGGCCTTGAAAGATGATTATCAGGCAGATGCAGTGGGACAAAAACATATAAGGTGTGGAAATTCAGATATCCTAGTCTGACTTCTATTTATTCAATTTTCCCCCTGTAGAAAGGCAATTTGAAGTAACGATGTGCTGGCATTCCTGACCACTAAAGTACTATTTCAGTCACTAAATAGGTGAAGAATAGGCGGGTAGTAGTGCCAACATTCCTGAACATTGCCTGGTTACTGGCTATCCTGGGCTCCAAAACTGCTTCCATAGACAGAGGCTTTTCAAAGTTTGGACAGGAAGCTGTTTTGAAAGAGAAAGAAAGGGTGAATAGGACATTTTTGCAGGAAGAAAGATGAGATTGGTAAATTAATGCTGTCATCATAATGGTTAGATTGCAGGAAGCAAAGTTACTAGCTTATACCTGCAGTGGATTCAACACTGTCGTGCTGGGCTTGTATAACATGTCTTGAAAGATGTTTCATCTTAAATTAGCAACAAACAAACAAATAATCCAAAACCAAACAAATGATAACAACAAAACAAACATACAAAACAAAACAAAAAGAAGAAAACAGCAACAACAACAACCCCACCACCATCAAAAACATCCCATGTTTAAAATGCCCTTTTCACATTTCTCCTAATCCAAGTGAGCCTTACTCTTATCTTTTGTGAATGTGTACAGTGAATGGTTTGTATATTTAACTACTTACATTGGGGATGAGTTCAATTCAGTTTAATTACTATTTTGTATGGGCTGATGCAGAGCTCTAATACTTTGTTGTACTGATTTTCAAGTGATACTGGATATAGAGATATAGAAATGTCAGAGGAAGAATCAGCAAGATTGTGTCTAAATAACAACATAATTAATCTCCTATTATGTAGCACCTTCATCTCATCCTGCAGGATGCAAAAATAATTTAAAGAGCTGGTATAAGAGCAATGAAAAGGGAGGGGTGAAACATGCATGGTGACTGTAGGACAGAGTGTGGCAACTGTATAACATCATATGTCACTAGTGCACAGTAGTAAAAACTGATTTATCCAACAGAATCAGCAGAAAGATTTTTTTTTTTTTTATTTCGTGGCAGAATACCTAAATTGGTATTTGGCTCATATACTGGATGTATAAATTCTGGACTGAACATTATTGTTTGATATCCTGATCCCGCTGATCAAACCTTTGATAACTCATCTAAAAAGTGAGTGAGGTATTTTTCAGTACAGCATTTACTCCTGACATAGCTTGCTTTGTAGCGTTTCTGCTGAAGGAAAAACGGTCCCCTTCCTATGAAGGAAATATGATATGGACTAGCCTTCCTCTCTTTAGGGAATAGGGAGGGTTATAGCCAATGGTTTAAGATATGTTGCTGAGCTTTTCTTAGGTTTTAGATTTTTTATTTTTTTTTTAACTTGTTGGAAGCAACTCCTGTGTTTAGCTTGGCTGGGAATGTAGTAAGTAGTGGAATAGGCATGGAATGATAGGTTGGCAGTGGAGAAAGGTGTTAGAAAGATGCAGAACACCCAGGTGCTAAGCTCCATGTGGAAGACAGGTGCTGAGAGGTTGGGAGATGCAATTCATCTGCAGTAGAAACACTGCTTCCCTGAGCGTGCATGTTGGTGGCGTGCCTCAATGTCAAAAGGCAACTGATAGCATCTGCTCCCTGTCCTCATCTTCCAGAACAGCTACTTTCTTCATGAAACGAAGGTCTTTGTGTTAGTGGGAATGTATGACAATGTAATGTGACTTTTGGAAGGGTTACAGCAAGTTCTGAATGATGTATGAAATGAAAAATCCCTGCCTGGTTCAGAGAAAGCATGTACAGCACTGGATGATACACTGCCAACAGTTCTAACAAGGGGCTCCTTCACAGATTTTCCACCTCAATCAGCAGTGCAGTTGACATCCCCTGAGCAAAATCTCTCCTCTACTTTTTTTTTTTCTCTCTGTACGAGCAAAGAAAAATTATCCAGTTTTATAGCTTACCCACTGCCTAAAATACTCGTTCAATAATCTTTCTCTGCTTCCAGTTGTGACAGTCACTATCGGCATGCATCTTCTCCCTGTAATTCATTCAGGCTCTTTTATTGTAAATTTATTCCCAACACACTGGGAGGGGGGAACAGGCAAATCTTGATCAGTGATCTAGTCAGTGATGTGTATTATCTTCTGGTCAAGTCCAATGCAAAAAATAGTGAGGAGATAAACAATAAGGCCAGGTAAAGAGCGATCACCTAGATTAATCTTTCCATTGCAACAAACAAGTGTGTTTTAATACAGCCAGACCCTAGCTGGTATATATTGGAATACAGTATGGTTTAAATTGTATTTTGGAAAGCAATGGCTTGCAGAAGGACTTAGGTGGCATCACAGATAATTCCTGTAACTTGAATTTTTGCTGCTGTGCTGTAGCAAAAAATAAGAGCTGACATGATCCATGAAAATAGAAATACTTAGCACTATTTGTAAGTTTCCCCTTGGATGGTGTGTCCTGTTCTGCACAAGCTGAACTATAAAATAGGTTACAGCACTTTATAAAGCAAGCATCAGGAGCTTAAGGAATTCAGAGTATTCAGTTAATTGAGGAGCAGGCTGAGAGGCCATCTGAGTAAGATGAGTAAGATACCTGGTAGCAGAGGCTTATCCACCTGGCTGTCAGAAGCTGAAGTTCATCTAATTTGGTCTTGAAAGGAGAAGCTGTTTTCTGGCTGCAGGATCTATTCAACAACAGAATTGACCCTCTAGGAAAGACACAGAGAGAATTGTGATCACTTCAAACCTTTAGATGAGCCTGGGCTGAATGGCTCTGGCCCTGTACAGCTATCCTTGCTCGTTCCCTTCCTTTAGGGCAGAGTATTGCACTGAAAAGCTTATAGCCAGTGACTCCCCATGAAGACAATTAGCAGACCTGAATGAATGTCATGGCTCAGAGTTTCCATGAGTTGTCTGAAGAAGATCAGGGTTGATTTTTCATCTCCTTCCCTTGCACAAGGAGAAAAGATTTCTGGATGTTCTACTTTTTGTTGTTATTAGCTACTTTCCTCTGCAGAATCAGAGATTGGCTGCAGCAGGATATCTCTTCGTAGGTGGTATAGTGAGTGATTATATATTGCCTTAGTAGGCCTGGGAGGGAATTTTCCCTGGGTCAGGTTGGCAGGCTGTGTGGATCTTTCACCTCATATAGCATGAGGTGTGGTTCATCTGCTAGGATCATTTGTGTACATCTCACATGATTAATCCCTTGCCATTGCAGGGCTTCCTCTGGTCTTGCCAATTCTATGTCTGTGGCAGATAGTTTCCTAAGCACAGGAGTGCTTTGCCCTCACTAAAGTCTTTGGGCATCAGCTAGGATATCTCAGTTAAATTTAATGATCTGTGAATACACAGTAGGTGCATCTGGTATCCTTTTTGGCCAAAATTTTTAGGGAATTATATATATACATATGCTGTCTGATTGGTTAAGGCTGGGGAGGTTATTTAGGAAAGGATGCTTCTCTGTTCTGAAAAAATGGCCTGACTCCTTCAAAGGGCTTATCTTGGCAGTCTGAGAAAAGCTTGGTCTCTACTGAGCAGAAGTCCAGCTTTCTTCAGTTTAATTGTAAGGATCAACCAATAAATAGCCATCAGATTCTATGTTTCCATATGTAAAAACACGTAGTTGTGCAGATTTATCTCAACTAGGAGTATGTGCTGTCTGGAAGGACATCCCCTTCAACTAACTTTTTGGCTCTGTACAGAAGCAACCTATGTGAAAGAAAAGATAACTCATTTAAAGTATTATTCTTGCAGCTAAAGTAACCAGGTAGCAAATGAATTCCTGTCTTCTGTGTGTCAGTACTATAGGAGTATCATTTCTACAGTGACTTTTCAATGTCAGTGAAGTCAGCAAGTAATTCCCGAGTTTAAATCCTGTTTTACAAAAGCATGTAAGTTACCTCTTAAGCCTGTATACTTCAGCAAAACAACAAAGCCTGTCCTCATGATGCAGAACCTAACCTGCCGTATAGGCAGACAAGTATTTGTGAATGTTCATGTATATGATATTATGGTATAATTTGCATTGCAAGAAAACAGTGGTTTTGCTGGAGCTAGGATTTTACAATACAGGTATATGCAGGTGTGCAAAGACAATGTATACATGAAATACTAAGCTGAAGTTCTGCTATTTATAGAATGTGTATCAGCAAAATAGAAACAGACATCATATAAGCAGCACTGTCTTTCGATTCCCAATCAAAGAGAGACAGAGATTTGTATTTTTCATGAAATGGCCTTTACAGGAATGCCGTAAGCAATCAAGATTCACTCCGTGCATATCAGGAAAAACCATGCCATTTGCACATGTTTGGCTTCATCCCATAAAGCAGAAAACAGCAGCAACTGTGTGATTTCATTCAAATGCTATCTGTTGTTCTACATCTTTCTTCTTTGCACCCCAAACTAAAAACTTTAAAAAATAATAATTGAAAAACAGAATAAAGTATTTCTAAGCTGAGTTGTCCTTAAAAATTCGAATGAGTCATTTAGATAACATTCACAATACCAGCAGCTTCAGGGCACTTTAGAGAATACGTTTCAGCACAGAGACATTTGAAACAAAAATTGTAATGTTCTAAATGGAATTAGATGAGCGAAACCGTGTCATACAGAGATGAAATATAAATAAGTGCTTTAGGCCCACTCCATGAAAAATGTATGTGTTTTTTTTAAAAGCATTTTTCTTCTGCGATGGTTTCATTTCTGTAGAAACCAGTGGTTGATGTTTTGTGTTTTGTTTTGTTTTGTTTTGTTTTTTCTCCCCTCTTCTTAGTGCATTCTCCTAGAATGTGCTTTTGCCACTCAATAAACCCTTCTTTCCACTAAATGTCTGTCTCTGTATTAAGCCCCCAAGGAACTGTACAAGCCAAAGGCAGATGGAAACAATAGGCATTCCGTGTTCAAACGTACAACCTACAGAAAGTTCATCTGTCAAAAGTCTGAGGAACATTTCCAAGGAGGCTGCTTCATAAACAACATCCACATGGGGCAAATCTGACTTGTGCTACTGCTTTTCATGCATATATTCCATAAGAATTTAATATACTGTTTACTCCTCGATTAATAGTTAAAGCAACATTTACAGAAACTTGTTCCAAATCCCAGTCCCAGTTCTTCTCTCCTTTCCCTCCTTAAATCTGTTCATCTTTTAGGCACCCTGACTACTTCCTTACTTTGTACAGAAATGTTATCCTAACCTCTCTATTAGACCAAAATACTCAGACCTTTATGAACTCCTTATTTTTGTACCTGCTGGAGTTCTCTCCTTCACTGGTAAGCATGCAAACTCTACCATTGTACCAGTCCTTGAGATATCAATCATTAATACCAATATAGTAGTGCTGAAAGTTAATCTAAGCATTTGACTCATGTCTGTAAGACAGAAGTCATCCTGGTTGGTACTGTCTGGCAGATAGCATGCTTGGTTTTTAAAGCTCTGATTATTTATGGTCAATGTTTGCCTTCATTCCTTGGCTTTGTATTAATGAAATATTTTAAATATGATTAAGATGCTGATTCTGTGATGTTGTGAAATCACCTTGGCTCCCATGGACTTCAACACCTCCTCAGATCAGACCCCAGATTAGTGGCAAGGAAAACAGGGAAGACTGTCAGTACTTGGATGCTGCAGGAGTCATTCTGAGCTTGTTCTAGTGTAATCCAGGGCTGAGAACAGCAGAACTGGAAAGCTATAAGCCACCTGCTCATAGGTCATATATGTGTGTAGAACACGTGTTCTTACATCAGGTCATGTGTGTGCATGTTCTATCCCCAAATCTTCTGAACATACGGACTCTCAAAATAAGCAGCTGACTCAGAGTGCTCTCATCATACAAATGGAAGCAGCTAGCTTCTGGATTAGGCCAATCACAATTTACCTAGGCACACAAATCTCATATCTGCTACTTAAAATCCCAGGTAGAAGTTTCTGGTGCTCGAAAAAGATGATTAAATAGTGTCATTAAAAAAAATAGCTCCCATTTTGTGTGCCTTAGTCACCCACAAATGCAAGATTTGTGTTTGATCGGTGGTTATCAAAATTATAAGATGTTGGAGGGTGACTTGAAACCAGAGATGTATTACATACAAAATCTCCTAGCACTGAAAGTATAACCAATTCTTAGCTTCTGACTGGACTTCAAAGCTGTCATTTGCAAATAATTGATGCAGAAGAGTTAAAAACCACCCCAGAGGAGTGAAAACTACAGAATGACATTTTGTCATGAGCCTAAAGAATGTTATAATTTCCTGCCAGGTGGCATCAAATGTATCTGAATGAGCCATTTCCTGGGTGGCAGGGCGCTGTCCGAACTCCTTTCCTGAGCTGCACGGAGATGCAGGGATGTGGATGACAATGGGACCAGCTGCTTGTTGACAGTCTTGGGTAGGGTTCTCTAGTGGTTCAGGCTCTGAGGTCACCAATAAATTGTTGTTTGTTACAGCTATGGAAGCTGCTAACTTCTCAAGGTTTGACCAGCGTTAGGAACAAAATTGCAGTCTCACCCTCTTCATGTAAGGTTGAGAAGGAGCACAGGCTGGATCTGATCTTAAAACAGATCCGGGCCGCCTCATGGCAGGTGCTAAGTGTGTTTATGGCTAACTAATGACAGCAGTTTTTCATCTCCCAGACTCGGGGCCAAAAAGCTCCATTAGTAAGATGCTGACATAGTCCGTGTGTTTCATTGCCCTCTGGCGGCTAGACCACTGGAGTATAAGGCTATTACTGTTCCCAGTTGCAGGACTATGTGCTGTTTGCATAAAATAAGCAGACACTAGAGGAAGCAGAAAATTGTGCAAATACCGGTCAGGGCCTTATTCTGTATGAACTGTTGTCTGCCATTGCTTTATTTTATCATGAAATTAGTAAAACAAATGGGCCAATGTCTGCTATCAGTTATTCCTGTGTAAATCCAGAGATTTCTGCTGGAGTCAAACTCATCACTCTGGATTTATCCTTGTGCAAAGAGAGGTGGAAAGTGGCTCAGAGTGAATGGAGAACCTTTAAATTGCCTGACCATTAATCTGTAGTAAAGAAACAAGTTTGTCTTTATAGCATGTGGGCAGTTTTCATGGAGCACATACAAGAAAAAATTTTCTGTGAAAATCCAAGAGCATTTGGTACAATATAGTCACTAATGTCAAAATGCCAGTGGGCTGAAATGAGATCCCTTTCCTATAACAGACCCTTCTTATGAAAGCAACTTGCTTGCTGATGTTGGGCACCTTACCTCCCAAGTGCTGTAGCCTTAAATCACTGACAACCCTTCACGTGTTATATTGGATTTTAGCAGATGAGGTCAGCTTCTGCTTTAAGTTATTCTGGTACTAGTAGAGTAAATGTGGATTTACATCCATGGGCTGCTGTCTGAGATGTGTAAGAATATGAATATTTTAGCATAAGTGACCTACTGTAAAGGATTCTCCTTCGTTCTTGCTAGAAATGTTTCCCAGGAGAAAGATACTGCAAAAGGGAGTTGACAGCCTTGGAATCCAGTCTTTTCATTTTTATTTATGCTAGTTTGTTTACTTCAGTAGCTGTCTACATATATGTTAATGATCATTTGCATGTCTGTGGTATTTTTATAGGTGGGGAAGAAGTCAAATATATTTAACAGTTTACTACCAAGAATAGGTCTTTACAAGTCATGACAAAAGCACGGTAGGAAGTAAGCCACAGAAGCAATGCTTTTCCCATTTATGCTGTAACAGTTTTGACTTTGCAAGGTTATCTACTATCACAAAGAAGTCCAAATCAGGAGAGCCAATAGTGAATTTTCTTTGTGGATTGTTTGCATCCCAGCTACTTTGGCTTGCATTTGTCATGGAATATATTAAAATAGTCATATTCCACAGTCCACACAGCATGTCAGCTTTGAGACAAGTACTCTGAAATGTGCTCACAGATGATAAATTGCACACTATGTCAACTACATCTTTGTCATGAGATTCTATTTTCTATTTATAGTTGAAATGAAACACTTGAGAAAAATTCTAAACCAAAGCAATTTCACAGAAATCTCATAAGTTTTTCCTTATGTGTATATCAGTGAAAAGACCCTCCTGTGCTATTTTTCTGCTCTGTGGGGGCTCCAACAATCAACTTCTGAGATCAAAGTAGGATGATCTCAAGATTGCGAAACTTATATGGGTCCATGTAATCTAGCTAGTGTGCCTTTGGAGTATGTTCCCTTTCAAACATTAAGGGGAAAGAACATTTAAACACAACACAGTGAAAATACATACAAAATTTGATACAGTTTTGGGGAATCAAAACCAATTATCTCCATAACAGATGAGATTATTTAGTTACTTCTTTGGCTTGTCGTACTAGTTTTGTTTGAAGCTGTCATTGGTGTCAGTGATGTATTTTGCAGATCTGTGCATTATTTTTTTTTTTTTTCCCTAGGAAGACTTCCCTTCCATTTATGCATCTTAAACACGTAATCTGCTGCAATGAAATTGTGGGCAGCAGAAACTGGAAAAGAATACATGTTTGGAGATAGCACTAGTTTGGCTTTGAAGCTAGAAATGCAGCTGTGTTTTTTCTCAGATTACAGCAGCCTACTTTAGGAAGAGCGTGTCTGGATAGCAGTGACGATACACTATGACTGGAGATCTCCTAGATAACACTGGCCTAGACACAACCGGATGTTCTGCAACGTGATGAATGATTACCTAAGATAAATACCCCTTCTAATGGCATCCTCCTGCCACCCTGGTCTTCCTGGGATGCACAAGGAATGTTTCTTGCCTCAGAGAGAATCATCCAAGCAAGGACCTAAGATTAGTGAAGGGTGAAGTACACACTGGAGAGAAGCACTGCTGTAACCTTAGCTATCCATTGAGTGCCAAGATCTAGCATAGGAATGTATATGCAGGGCATTAACAGCAAAAGAAACCATTGTAATGTCAATATACTGCTGAGCTAAAAGGTTGAGATGGTTAGTAAAACTAGTTGCACTAGCAAGGCCATTGATCATATTTAGCAGCTGTTTTACAAATAGTGATTTATTAACTTGTGCCCAGTCTTGTAAGATATCTGCATCTACTGCCTTTTATTTGTTTGTTTGTTTGTTTATTTTTGCCTGTAGATTTTTGCCATTGACATTACTGAGGTTTTGCATAATAGATAGGGAAAAAGGAATATTTTAAGAAAATTGTTTTATGGAAGAAGGGGCCTTTGAAAGCTACATATAAGAAAAAATCTGATGTTCTTTCAGTTATCAGGCCACCAAAAAGCACATGAAATCCACTCTCCTTGTTTGGAGACAGCACCATAGAAACAGTTTGCTTTTTTTCCCTCCTCTCTTCCATCTCTCCTTAGTCATCATCTCCAGCTCTTCCCTTTTGTTCCCATTCAATGAGCTTGTTCAGTGCACCTACCAAATTTTGGATGACCTTAGAAAGCAAACCTCCCTGTGCTGCAAGTTTGGTCTGCTCATAGTGCCAGCTTTCTGACAGTATTGTGCTTAATCAGACAGCTTCCTCCTCTGTAACTTGTCTGTCCTGTTGAACCAAATCTTCCACTCAGAGCAACAGTGCTGTTTTGCTTAACTGGTGTGATGGCAGAGATTAGTGAAGATATCTGTCTGGATGCTGATGTGAGATGCACTTTGGTCAAGTATCTTTAACTTTTACTGCACTACTTTGTTGTTTGCTTATTTGTTTAAAATGCTCTTCTGTTAGATTTGCAGTGATGAAAAATAAATTAGCTGGCATCCAGCTCTGAAATCATGATGTTGGTGGGGGAGGGCTGCCCACTTGAAAACAAGCAAGAAGTCTTATAAATATTTGGACTGATTAATTCACCAGCTTTTCTTTACAGAATTCTTTTGTGGTATAAAGCCATTCATTGACCAAGAGAGTACATTGTCCATTTAGTTACTGTTTTGTATCTCATGTCAAACAAAAGCCACCGCCTCCTACAACAGGAACAGCTGAGTATTTTCACTGCTTATGCAGTCTCCTCTTCTAGCTGCTAGATCATCAAAAATTCTAATCAACTCTGATCTAACACAAAGTATTATGTGGCATTCATCATCTGTTTTAGCCTTTAATGCACCATGCAGGTTTTAATCAAAGGTATGCAACCATTAGCAAAAAAGAATGACAAGAATTATGATGGTGTCCTAAACAGAGCTCTTAAGCCGACATCACAGGCAGCAGATAAGTTCACCTCCCCCTGCCGAGTACAAATACAGGCAAATAAGATGGGCCTTGTCTGAAATAATTGGAGGAGTGCACTACTGAGGTTTCAGGGCCATGACTTCCATTGTTTTGTTTTAGTACTAAGTGCTAAGGCTTATTTGCTTGGCTTTCCTGAATATTGAAAACAAATGTTGGCACAGTTGTCTTGGTTTGTGGGGGCTGCTGGATCATCTTCTTGGTTGGGTGGGTGCCCATATCTTCCACCATTGTCAGAGGGAGCCAAGGCAGGGAGTGGCAAAATTAAGCCCAGCACCTTCCTTATGGCAGACAGGTCTTTTGGTCTCTCACTTCTTCCTAAGTGAATTCCGTTAGTCATCCCTTGTGTTTTTCTTCAGGACAGGACTAAGCTAGGTTGTTGCTGGCTTGTGGGTAAAAGAGAACAGAATAATTAGTTGGGACCTTCAAAGATCACCTTGCCCAACTACCTGACCAATTCAGGGCTAACCGAAAGTTAAAGCGTGTTATTAAGGGCATTGTCCAAATTAGTATTGTCAGCTGTTAGGTCCCTGTGCTCTGATTGCATGTAGGCAGCAAGCTTATCCTGTGTCTCCTGTGTCTGGCCTCTGCTCCAGCACCTCTTGCTTCTCTGCCTACTTCATCAGAGACATCCATCCCCAACGGGATGGAAGCAGTCACCTCCTGCCTTTCTCTGATTCACTGCTCATAGAGCACCAGGGTTTGCATTTGACTGTATATTACACATTCAATACCAGGTCAAGAAGTTCCTCCTTCTGCCTCTCCACTGATCTCAGTCCAGTAAATCAAAGAAAAATAGTGAAAACCTGATAGGTACTGGTTTACAACATGCCAGGTTTGGACTGAGATTTGCTCTTTGCATACAGCCCTGGGTTTTCCCTTTGCTTATATCGTGGCAGGTTGCAGCCAGTGACTGCCAGTCTGCAGATACTGTGGCCTTTGTTTCTTGCTTTAGGTGGCTGAGCATGTTATCAAGCTCCGGATCAGTTTGGCATGGGAAGGAGACACTGTTTTGTGCTGCAGAATCGCTTCATTTCTGCCTAGTTGAGGGAAGGGTGAAGGTCATCTTTACAGAGAGGGGAGCAGACTGTGAATAAAGTAGTGTAGTATTTCTCCTGTCATGTGAACTCATGAGTGTGACTTGCTGGGGGGGGGGGGTGGGTGGGGACAGACAGACTGGTGTGAGGGTGAAGGACCTCATGCTCACTTGTGTGTCCTTGGGGAAAGCTACCCTTCATTGGGGTAGAGGGCTAGTGATCCCTAAGACATCTGAAGTTCTTCCTTCTCCTTTGCTCAGTTCTCGTGTTGGCAGAGCTGTTTCAGCTCCCAGCTTAAAAATAGGTGTTTGAGACTTGTTCTAGCTTGCAGCATTTCCTTGAAGCCATGATAGCAGCAGGGAATTAAGCCATGTATTGCTCTTTGGCTGTGCCTCACACAGCTGCTACAGGCAGGGTGGGGAGCTGACAGTCACCCAGGGAGCCTTTTGTGAGCGGGAAGTCACCATTTAAATGAGTGATCTAGAGGCCTTTGGGCTTGTGAAGCCATGCAAATGGTTGTGTGGGTGGATTTCCTCCTCAGGCTTGCTCACACAGTTTATGAACTTGGTGAAATATGTTTGTTGATTTGGAGGTATTCAGCAGAATTTCCCCACACCATGGTAAATGTAGAGGACAGTGTTGTGGGCTCAATTCCCTCTTATAAATCATTACCACGAGTGGGAGCTGGTCCTGGAAAGACATTAGAATTGGTCTTTTTCATGTGTTGTCTGGGGGCTGTGACCTGATTTTCCTCAGGAGCTTTGTTCAGTGAATAACCTCAAGTGGGGGCTGGTGTTCAATAGGTCTGCATGTGTACTTGCCTACATCCAGCTCCTGTGTTCAGCCCTCTGCCGGACCGAAGTCCCAGGCATGCCTGGGCTTTCTCACTGCACTCGTTGCTCTTGCAGAAGAAATCCTATATAAATTGCTCTCTTTTATTTTGATGTGGCCTTTAACGTGCAACATGTGGCTCTTTTAATGACCATTTCTAGCAAAAGGTTAATTTGGCTGGGGGTGGGGAGAATAGATGCTTTAAATCTACCTGTGCTTCCTGTGTCTGGCCTGTGCCCAGCTGTGCATGGAAGTCAGAGATTTTCCACAACACCTATGGCTCAAACAGTGGGATTATATTTTCAATTTTCTATTTAAAAAGGCTAAAAAAAAAATAAACAAATTTCTGTTGTTTTAACCCAGGTAGGTCATTCGCTTTACTCCATTTGTAGGTATTGGTTCATCATTGTGGTGTATTGTTTTGGGTTCCAGAGGTGGGTAATCAGCAATACAGTATTGCAGAGATTTAGTTCCAGGTCACAGACAAGTAATGAAAAAACAGCAGTCACTGAGGATTTGATTTACACACTGCAATGACTGTGTGATAGCCCCTTTTGTGAGAAGGAAAGTCTCCCTCTGGAGACCACATTCTAACCAGTAGCAAACATTCAAGCTCCCTGGTGCTTCAGATGTCAATTATACCAAAGCCTCTTATTGTATAATGCAGGTCTGTTATAATAATAATGTCTGGAACAGCAATAATAATGTGAATGAATTTCCAAACAGTGGAGATGGGAGGGGGAGACTGATCAATACCGCACTAATGATGGCCTTGTCTTTCACTGAAATAATTGTGATAGGGTTTATAGCACTTCCTTCCTACTCCATGCTGTGCAGCAGTGTTGGTTTACTACCTGCTGTTATTGCTTTTGTATAAAAAGGTGTTAAAAAGAAACGTCTGTCAAGTTTTAAGGCTGCAAGTCTTTTTTAATGCAGTGGGGTTGTTCTAGTCAAGATGGTCTGAGGATATGAGAGATGCAAGGTTTACAAGGAGAAATGAAATCTTTTATTAGACAAGCTGATACAGTTGCGGGGGGGGGGGGGGGGGGGGGGGGGGGGGGGGGAAGAAGCCTTTGGGCTCAGAAATCAGTAGTAGGGTCCCCCATTTTTATAGGGAATTACTCATTCTTTATCACAAAGATGCCATTTAAAGGCCAGATTTTCCAAGTGATCTCATCCTGCTTGTTTGGACGTAGAAAGGTTACTGCTTTGAGAGAGTGTGAGCACTTGAACACATAAGAGTTCAAAGGAAAAGCTCTCTTGCACGCTAACTGTGTTTTCCATTTATGTGACCCTGTTCCTTTTCTGATAGTCACGTGGGGTTTTCTCTGTTATTCCATCAAATGTATTTCTCTGTTGTTCCACCAAATGCACACTGAGACCCATTGGAAGAAATATCCATTGAATCTTCTGATTCAAAAAGAGATGATTTCTTTGTTTAAGAGTGTCATGTTTTTGCCTCAATATTTGTATTCACTCAATGGGAAGCTATATCCTCACAATGTGTTTCTGAATTTTGGCGGAGAAAGTAGGAAGGTAACAACATATTGGAAGTTATTTGTTTGTTATATAATAAGTCCTAACATCTTCTGCAGTGTCTCAGAGTTACTTTATTTCTCAGTATGCTGGAATGATGGATTCCATACATTTTGTTTTGCGAAGTGAGAGAAATTGAAAGAAATCATAGCCCGAGTCTAATGATAAAAATCCCCTCTGTTGAAGCTCTTCATTATAGCACTTTTCAGAACAGAAAAGACGAACTGCTTTTGCAGTGGCACAGGTCCAATCTCAAAGTAGAATCAATTGCTTTGCCAATGCTGAACACAAAGGATGTTCATTGTTTGCAAACTGAATTTTTCTTAGTGCGTGCAAAACTGATGATCAGATTTTTTTATTTTTTTTTTTCTTCAGAGAAACCCCTGCAGTGAAAAAACTGCAGCTGATTCTGTAGTTCCCATCCTGGTTTGCAGGAAGGCTTCTTGCTTCACAGTATGATTTCTTCATAATAGCTGCATGACAACAGCATGCCAATGTTTTGAAAAAGCAACAGCCAATGTTATAATGCAGTTGCTTATGTTAGTGAATCTCTGTTGGTTTTTTATTTTTCCGTGAGAAAATAAATTTGCCTTTGTGATTTTACTCTCCTGAGGTTCACCTTGCTATATATAACAAACCTGTATCTACATCTGTCTCTTTATGTATATAAGGTTTGGCAGGTGTCAAGGGACCTTCCTGGGCTGTCCCTTCCTGTCACAAGTACTGCATTGTATCATGCTTGGCATCAACCAATGAAGTTCTATATGAAAAATAATAAAAGGCTTCCCACCTCCCCCCTTTCATTTTTTTCCCATGCAAAACATGCCTCAGAAACACTTCAGATGTGACCTTTTTTTCTGTTATCTAAACATACTTCTGGCTGATTCCTGTGCCAACACTGTTTTTACATTCTTCTTTCCTTCCCTCTTATTCTTCCTCCTTGGTATATTTGTTGAGAGTAATCACATCCCTTTGCATGTCTTTTGATGCTAAGCCAGAATCCAACAACACAAATTCATTACGGGGTGGCAAAATCTCACCCAGGTATTAGTGGGAGATATATCCCACGTATCCCCTGGGAGATGCTCCCCAGGTATCCCTTGGGAGATATAAGATAGGGAATCTACCTATCGACTCATCCTGACTGTGACTGCAGTATTTTGTGCCTTCAGGGCTGGTTTCCTAGAGGAAGCTGATGATGCTAATGTTGTAAAGTATTTATTTATTGACTGTATCAACTGCAGAGGATTCCCTGATGCAGAAAGCTCCTCTGTGCCAGAGCTTGGGCTGTACATGTTCCATGGGAAACATTCCCACTTGCTGACAAGAAAGTGAAAGTAATCTAGATGCTTCATTAACAGTATGTATCAAAGCTGAATCAATTGGTTATTTGGGTCTCACTGTATGTCTCTTTATGCAACAGCTCCCAGTTGGCTGCAGTTTCCTCAAAAGTCTTTGCAGCTTAATGACATGTTGTAAATTACTGTGGTTTGTGGAGGTGTTCAATATTGGAAATTCAAGTTGTGCTGCCTGTTTGTTATTGGTCACATGTGGCACAGTTTTTCTTCCCTTACTGAGCTTAGTACATCAGGATTTTCTATTGAATCCTCAAGTTACTTCAAGAAAGTTATTTGAAAACTTTCTGCCAAGTATGCAGGGCTAAAGATTCACTTACCCTTGTGCTTTAGCACTGATTTAACATAACCACAGAGACAGTGGTAGAAAGCTTAAGAAGGCTGTGTATATAGTAGCCCTGATTTGTTTTTGAGTCCTGCAGAAACATGTTTGCAGTATTCCTGAGCAATCATGTCAGTGTATTAGCATAAAATCTCACTAATTTGTCATTTGCTGATATGCATCTCAAAATGACACAGGTCTCATCTGAGAACCTTTGCTAAACATTTAACAAACTGCTGTGGTGAAAATTTTTTCCTACATGTATATGCTGCGTATTTTCCAATATAGAGTACAATAGGATGAATGTTCATTTGTCCTCTTGGTAAGATGCTATATGGCACCAGTTATGACTTTTTCTCAGATAAAAGAAATGGCATGCATTTTGTGAAGCATTCTACTTTACTTCTATTTTTTTTTTCCTGCTTGTTCACTAATTGGCAGCACTGAGTAATTTGTAATCTGCCTTCCCACTGAACCAGTGAGTGTTCTCTGTGTGTATGCATGTGTTTATTAAGTCTTAGTGTTCGTCTATGTTGTAACTAAAATGAAAAGAAACAACTACATTTTAATTCATAATATTTTGATTGAGGTCTGTTTGTAGACCCTAGTTTTGATGTAATTTAAGCTGATAAAAGAATTGTCATTAAGTTACACTGAAATGGCTCTGAAATCTGTGTCTTATGCTAACTACTGCTGAAATGCTAAGGGTGTGATTTACAACTGATTTAATTGGATTGGTTCCATTTACCATCTAAACAAGCCCTTAAATGTTGGAGTGTTTACCACCTGTTGTGACTCTTACCTTGCAGAGATCTTTGTTCACAGGCAGGAGGGCATGCACTGTAATAAGAGAGGAAAAAAGAGTGCTATAAATGTGCATCTCAGTCTGTGCATGCTGTTAAGCTTGCCTCTGGAAAAATGTGAAGTTTTTTTCTAAAACTTACAATAAATTTCTTTAGTATATTGATGATGATGATTTTTGCCAAACTTCTGACAAGTGATAAATTTTCTGCTCATCAGTTGGGATAGTTAATGTGGGAAAAGTTTTCTTCATTGTAGTTACTCTAGTATATCATGTTAGCTCCTCTTATGCTGCTGTTGTGTAAGTCTAGGTCTTATAAAAGTTTTTGAACAGCAAGTCTGATAAAACAACAGAAAAATATGAATGTCTTTAAAATTTAATTACGATGTTGTTTTTTGGAGCTGAGGCTTTAAAACAGTCAGTAGGAAATATATGTTTAAGACAGAATGGTCTACACTGGAGAAACCCTGCAAGATATTTTGATGTTACCTGGATGAACTGTTGACACAACATGGTCTCCCTACTCCCCTCATAGTCTTCCCTGAAAATGTAAAGGGCCAAGCCTTCCTTCAATGATTTTCTGAAATGGTTCTGTGTTAACTTCTCCACTGGGGAAGGGATGGTAATAAGAGTTTGAAAAGAAAAGTTTTGACGGGACCCTTGTTGAAGATCAAGGACTGCTAGGAGGAGATGGAATGTAACTAAAAACATCCTTGCCAACAGGCTGGCTAACTTGGTGAGGAGAGCTAAAAGCTAGGAACAACACGGAAGGTAGATAACGACCCAATAGTCAAGTGAAGAAGTGGTCATCTGGGCTGGTAAGCAAAAGGTGCAAGATGATGTGGATGAGACAGCCCTGCTGAAACCAATAAAACAGTGTTAAAGGAAGCCCACCCCAAGTGTATGCACACAAATAAGAAAGTGCCTGCAGTACGGCATAATGGGAAAACCACTGGCACCTTTATATCAAACAAACAAAAAAAATTGTACAACTCTGTGCCTCTCTGAAGTGTCTCTACAGTAATGCACAAAGCCAGGAAAATGAACAGAAAGAATTACAGGTCTGCATCCATTTACAGGTTAATGATCTCTTTGGAACCATAAAGGTGGGATAACTCACACAAGTGCTATGGCTGGATTAAAGGCTTTTTAGGAAGGATGGTCCAGGACAGCAAGGAGGGAGAGTTGTTGTTTCCTTATATGTGGGAGAACAGCAAGAACGTATGGAGCTATGCCTAGGAATGGACAAAGGATCTCCTGACTTAAATATACAAAGGAAGAATATAAGAAGTGGAAGCAGGTACATGTGACCCAGGGGGAATGTAGACACACTGGCCAAGCATGCAAGGATGGGTTTGGGAAAGCTAAATCCTGCCCATTGTTGAATCTGGTAAGGCATGTGAGGGACAAAAAGAAGAGCTTGTATGTGTACATCAGCTGCAAAAGGAAGACTAAGGAAAATATTTTCCTTTTCTAAGGGAAGGTCTTGTGTAGCCACCTTTTCTGCTTTGTTTAATTTAACTAATTTTCACATAGTTCAGCTGAAATTTTAGCATCCTGAAGTAGATTATGATTTTTAAGTATTTGATTATTACAGAATATTATAAGCATGTATCTTAACCTCTGCAGGGTCCTAAATATATTTTGCAATGACTTGTTTGTCAGGGAGAGTCCAAAACAAGAGATACAGACAAAAAACATGAACCTAAGTCTAAAATAAGATAGGACTCACTTGTTTAACCTTGTTGTTATAAATTTTACATTCACAATTCTGCATTAATAATATGAGAGGGGAGGGGGAAAGAGAAAGAGAGAGGGGAAAAAAAAGTATGTTTTGACTTTTGAGGGAAGTTGGGTTCGACTTCAATTTTCTTTGACCACCAGCTTGTGTTTTCCACTACATCAATGTTTATTTACTAAAACTAAAGATAAAAAAATATTCTGGGTTTAAACTGGGATAGTTCAGGCCATCAAAAGGCCAACAGATTGGGGAAATACATTCAAAGAAATAACCACCCAAAAGCAGGAAGTCACCCTCCTATCACAGAATCACAGAGTTGTAGAGGTTGGAAGGGACCTCAAGAGATCATTGGGTTCAACACCCCTGCCAAAGCAGGTTCCCTAGAGCAGGTTGCCCAGGTAGGCGTCCAGACGGGCCTTGAATATCTCCAGAGAAGGAGACCCAGCAACCACCCTGGGCAGCCCGTCCCAGTGCTCTGTCACCCTCACTGTGAAGAAGTTCTTTTGCATGTTGGTGTGGAACTTCCTGTGCTCCATTTTGTGGCCATTGACCCTTGTCCTATCCCCACAGACCACTGAAAAGAGGTTGGCCAAATCCCACCATCTCCAACACAAGATATTTGTAAACATTGATAAGATCCTCTCTCAGTCTTCTCTTTCCCTTCAAGGGATGTTTACCCCTACTTATACCAGCAATTTCCTTCCTCTTTGACCCCAGGTAACCCATTACTTTGACGCTTCTTGTCCTTTTCAGTGTTCCACAATGCCCTGTCTCTATTCCATGGTTTAACTTAAATATTACCAGTCCATTGGGCTCACTGTTTCCTGCTAGCCCAGCAATCACAATTAGAATGTCCCACACCAGTCTGGTTCAGGCAGAAAGCCCTACTGGGACATGAGCTCAGTGGCAAAATAATAATCTAAAATAATAATAATAAAATAAAATCTAAGTTTCAATAGGATTTTCTCTGTGCCTTGTTGGTTTCTTGAGATACTGAGAAATTGAATGCCTTTAGGCACCAAATTCTGGCATCTTATTCGTTCAGTTTTCCACTATTTTTTTTTCTTGTCAATTTTCCCCACTGTTTAGACCCAAATTCCTGTGATATATAAGATGCTATAATCTAGAAACCACTTTTTCATGATTTCCCAGAGTCTATCAGAATTAAAGATCTCTCTGCTTACAGGTTGTGGGGATCATTAGTGTTCAGCTCTCAGCGACCTCCTCATTTCACCCAGCTTAATGATGTAAAAATAGAACACATTATTTGGGTGGAGGTCTATGTTGCTCCTATGCAGCCATCATTGAACATTTTGAGTTGCTTCATACATTGGCTTTCATAGCATTCTTCTTTAATGGCTTCAGCATCTCTGTTTTCAACCTTTAGTGAATTCAAAATGCTGGATTAAATTAGTAAATGAGTCTCTAAGACCCATGTGTTTGTTGACTTTCATGTGCTCCCTCTCATTAAGGCTATTTGTTGTCTTCCTTTGCTACTCAGAAGTGTTCTAATTCATCTCTAAGGTGAAGAGTAACCTAGAATGTATCTACCCACCTTGTACACATTCTCTGTTCTCCCAGTCTAGCTCTTCTCTCCTTTTCCATTTTTTTTCTAACCCAGGGTGTATATATATACATAATGTGTGCGTGTATATATATATAATATATATATTATGTATATATGTGTATATATATACATATATATGTATGTATACATTATGTATATATACATATGTATATATTTTCATTTACAATTTATTTACATTTCTGTTTTATTGTTCTATATTGTCAATATCTGACAGCCTCTTTAAAATGGTTCTTTTTTCCCCAGAAGTGACCTTAAGCATTTCAAAAAATCAGGCACAGATTTTAGGATGCCAAATGGAGTTTTTAGCTGGATTCCCAATTTGTGTCTTCAAGTAAGCATGAAATTCTCTGCCTAGGTGGGTACCTGTCTTAAACGTGGAGCTTGCCAAAGCATTCATAGTATTATTCAGCATTCTCATTTTCTCGCTGGTCAACAACCTTAAGCAACAAACAAATTCAACTTATAAATATATCATTAATTCAACTGAAAGCAGGCCCAAATCCTCTTCATTCTCAGCACATTTACATTTTGTATTGTATACAAATTAATTACTTCCCTAAACTTTTGGGGAGGAAGATCACATTATGTTTGTGATGTAGTAGTGTGTGTGTGTGCTGCTGGCTTGCAGTATTGTCTAGGGTGCTCAAAGCAGTGTGCTCCTTCTATAAGAGAACACGTTCTTATTTGCATGTTTTTAGAAGTTTTAATATTAGATCGGATATTATGCCTGACAGTATTGTCTCTATTTGTAGAGACAACATGAATCTAGCAAACACCAGAGTTCCTGGACTGTTCTCATTGCTGCTGGCTTCCTGCTACAGCAAAAGCCCTGTCACAACAGACTCCCTTTACCATGAGTTCTCTACAGCCATATAGAAATGAACATATAAATTTTGCGAAGATTTTACTGTCATAGCTCAAGCTCTAGATTTGAGCCAAAAAAAACACCTCTGCCTATCAAGGTAATAATCTCCTAACTTAACCAGGAAGAGTTTTTTTGTTGTTGTTGTTTTTTTTTTTTTTTTTTTTTTTTGTAGTTGTTTTTTGTTTGTTTGTTTTGTTTGTTTGTTTGTTTTTGTTTTTTTTTTGTTTGGTTGGTTGTTTTTTTTTTTTTTCTCCCCTATTTCTAGAAACTAAAAGTGACTTATTTCATGTAGGGTGGCTAGGACCTCAGCTTCTAAAAGTTATATTGTGGGGGCCACACCCTCTGACTGAATTCAAGTTAAATCTGTATCTCTTCCTGGATTAGGTTTTGATACAGTAAATCATGTAGTTGGAAGTCACAGACAGTCATCTCATCTCAGAGCCTCAGGTATAGTGCATAGGTATTAGGATACTGGAGGTAGGCACTATGATAAAAGAAATCTTAGTGCTAAAGCTCACTGAAATAAAGGATCTTTTGTTGTTGTTGTAGTAGGCTTCTGATAGCAATTATATATTGGACACCTACCACGTTATGGCAGATTAATCCACTATTTTTCTTTTTGTTGGGAGGAGCAGTGAACAGAATTGAAATCAAATACTGCAACTCTCAATACTACTGATGACCCTGGAGACAGAAAACCACAATTATGGTATGGCATAGGTAGTTAAGTAAACTTGTTCTTTCCCCAGGCATCTTACTCAAATCCCTCTCGGCTTTTAGTTCTCCTCTACAGGAAGCTTGTAAACACTTCATCAGAGATTGTGCTGCAGAGAATCTCTTTCAAATTAAGTCTGATTTCTCTAAGCTAAATTCTGCTTCCAATATTCTTTTGGATACAGGACAATTAATTGCAGTAATGATAAAATCAAGGGAAGTTACATACAGAATGGGAATACGATACAAACGGGAATAATGAATGGTAATAAGATACGAGTATTACTGCAAATATTGGGGGAAATAATTGCCTGGAATATGTAGTCAAAGCTCTTGTGGACTAGAATCTATCTTGAGCAACATACTAAACTTTCCTAAATCTGTTTTAAATCCACACATTTTGAAATTGCAGGAGGATTTGAATGTTCATGCTATCTTTGTAATTTACTTGATTGTAACTGACACTCCTCAGAAACAAAACAAAACATGTTGTATCCCTCCAAAAACTTCTCCCTTTCACAGAACACTTGTAATTCTATTGTTGTTGAAACTAATCATTATTTACAAAATCAACTTACATGAATGAGGCATGTGAATGGAAAACTGACTTACTGGGATCTAATATATACAGAATGTTTTTAAAGACATATTATTTGTCTTCTGCCTTTTTTCCTCTGTTAAAAAAAAAAAAAAGAAAAAAATACTCATATAAAATTTATTTCAAAAGCTGAATAGAAATAAGATAACAAAAATAACCATTGCATGGTTCTATTTGCTTGTCTCATAGCATCATTACCTGAATTTTAGTAAACATTTACCCAGTGCTGAAAGTATCTTAAATACACAGACCAAACACAAATCTAATAAATATACAGGAAAAATTGCACTATCCAAGGTATAACTATAGTTTGTGATTTTAATACCATGTTAAAAGGAACAGGTGAAAAACTGCCTCTTCAGATGTCTGTATGGCTGGCGGTGATTTTTCTGTTGATATCTCCTGCAAAAGCTGTCGCTGCATTGACATGTCACAGAGGAACAAGGGTACATGAGGTCCTGCAAAGAGAAAGTTTTTTTTTTCTTTTTTTCTTTCTTGTTTTTTTCTCTCTTTTTTTTTTTTTTTTTTTTTTTTTTCCTGCAAGCTATCTTCTACCAAGTCTTCGCTATGGTTGTTGATTTGGGTTGATGGTGTTGAAAACCTCAGAAAAATCTTTCCCATGGCTCCACTTTTTTCACTTTTTTCCTTTTTTCCTTCTACCTTCAAATCCAACCAAATCACTCATGTCACTATCTGGAGAGAGGACTTATAGTTAAACAATGTCTCAGGCTGGAATTTGGCATATTAGACTCCCATCCAATTGCATATGGACTAAAATGAAGAACTGCCTTAATACAAGGTGGTCTTTGGGCTTCCAAAGGTCTACAAAACAAACCCAAACTGATTGTTGAATCTACTGAAATTTTGGGTGATAAGGCTCTAGATTTTCTTAATGTTGCTCTTACAGGAGGTAGTTGTGGCTGGGTAAAGAAATACTATTCCTTCAGTAGTACTTTTACTTTTAAATAATTACTTTTAGTAATTTTTTAAATTACTTTAAAATAATCTGCTTCTCTATGGAAGCTGACAATCGCTTAATCTTGCACTTTTTTTGTTTGTTTGTTTGTTTGTTTTTTACTTGGGCAAAAGAAGGAAACTGTCCCAGTTGTATTAATGCATTCCTGATGATTTTGATGGAAGATCTAAATGTATAAAGAACACAAGATCCTGCCTACTAGCACCCAAAAGGATAAAATTTCACACTCATTACTCCAGGGAATCAGGGAAATAAAAATCACTAAGAGCATGCTCCTGAAGTTAGGAAGAAATAAAAGAAAAGCTGTGGGTAAACTGAGAGCCATGTGTTGGAACAGGCCTTCCCATCTTCTCATACAGGGAGGCATTCTGTTTCTGCATACACTGTAACAGGAGAGCCGAGTAGTGCTTCCTAGCTTGCCTCATCAGATTGCCGTGTTGGTGGCTTTCAATCTGATTGTTAATTATTCTTTTTTATTGCATGTTTTTATATTAGACACTTAGCTCTTCTTTGTAATTAGATGTAGCGATTATAGTATCTTTTTATATTACACTGGAGTGTTCCTTTAATGCAGACATCAAATGAAACAAAACACATAAAGCACAAAAAAAGGGATCACAACAATAATGCTTGGGTCCGAAGGAGTGAAGAAGTGGGAAAAAGTGAGTTGCAGTTATTGTTTTTGGCTCCAGCAACCCTGTTCATTTTTTTTTTTTTTTTAATTCTTCTCCAAATTATGTTTATTCATTTATTACAATTCACTGAATGAATTAAATATAAAACCAATCCAGATTTTTAAAGACAGACATTCTGTGTTGTATTTAAATACAACTTTTTTCTTGTTGTTCAGTTGCTGGGAAACATTTTTCTTTTTAGCGTAAATTTTTCCTTGAGGAAAGGGTTATGTGGGGTGAGAAGAGAATACTCGGAGTGGAAGAAGATGAAGTAGAGTATCTAACAACACAGAGCAGATCCATGCTGTTCTTTCATGGCAGCCTTCACACAGTGAACAGCAGTCTAACAGCTTCACTTTATCTAAGGAACAACACGTATTCCACAAGTACCATTGCACATGGCTGCATCTAGGAGTTTGAGAACAGAATTACCATGTCCCTGATAAAAATCATTAGCTGAGGAATTATTCTGAAAAAAGGCCATCTTCGGGGGTGGTTGGTGTGGGGGGTAGGGTTAGTGTACCATATACTATAGGATTTCATTCCAAGAAATACTGAAGTTTGAATGAGATCTCTTATTTTACATTATTTAAACAAAAAAAACCCCTGATTTGATTCCCTCAGTTGCTTATAGAAGTGCAAATCAGGAGTAAATTATGGAGTGCCTCCAGAGGAAGGTCAGCAAAGGAAATAAATTCTCTACTTTGTTGGAGATCTGGTTGGAGGAGTACAACCATCCTTTGTAAGAGCTGTGTTTGAAAATGCACAAAAGATAAGATACAGCAGACATTAAAACAAGACATTTTGATCTCAGGCATACACCCTGCAATTCTACTTCTTAATTCCTGGCTAGTCACACTGCTGGAATCTTATTCATCCATTGAGTAAAATATATGTTTGTCTTGAAATTTATGTAAATAAGGTAAACGTTTAAGATTTAGATCTGGAATAATAATGTTAACACCATTGTCCCTTCAATAAACATCAAGGTTAGTTTTGCTATATATGTTCTATGCCACATAGACATGACATAGAGATGATGTGGTATTCTGCTTGTATTTGAAACAACATTTAGAGAGGGTAGCTACTACTGCCATTACGTGTGTTTGAAAGTAAGCCCCGTTTCATCAATGGGAATGTGTCAGAATTTTGTAATAAAGCATGCTGTGCAATATATTTAAACACAGTCCAAATTAATTAAAGTGTAGTGGACGTGAAAGATACATGCTCAATGTGACATTTCAAATAGGGAGAAAATATGATAATGAGCTATTTCCATGTGTTGCCATCCTTCTGGTTAAATAATACTTCTGTTTTCAATGAAGCCACTGAGCAATAACATTCATTTTTGGAGTTCCACAGTGGTTAAAGCTGATTGTATACAGGCTGTAATCATTATTCTAATTCTGCCCAGGAAACCCTCTCTCCCCACCATGGAGAAATTTGGAATAAAATGTCTCGTTCCAGGAAAAAGAATTTCCAAATAATCCTGGGCACCAGATCAAAATATGAGCTCCAAATCCCTTCCTTTTTCTTAATAAGAATCAGCACTTTGAAAAATGCTGCTTTGCAAGGAAATAATTGCATTAGTCAGCCTCTTGGCACTGGTGTGGACTGGAGCCTTCTCTTAAAATGAGGCCCAACCTCACCCTGTAGTGCATCCAAATCCCCCAAAGATGCAAATAGCCCCAAGACCCTTCTTTAACAAGGCTGTTTTTTCACTGCTGGAATTCCCATAGCTCTGCTGCTGCAAACAGCTATTTTCTCACAGGCAGAAACATATAGTATGGGACAACAGGAGAGAGAGGCATCTGGAGAGATAGCCTGTCCACACTGATGCTTGAGGTAACCTCAGGTAAGCCATTACTTAGGTGCTGAAGAGTAGAGGCCAAAAAAAGAAGTAAGAATTAAGGGATGAATATTTTCATCCTGTCCTTTGCTTACACAGGATGTGATCATCAGATATCACATTCAGCTCTGCCTTTGATGCCTTTGGCAAACCATACAGTCAATTATTACGTATTTGTCATTTGCTAGGTATGTTCTTCAGGTTTTAGTGCTTAGGATCACGATGGCATTAATGCTTAGGATATACACCCTATCCTGACAAGTGCTAGGAAAATGTCTCTTCAACATTCTATATGACTGCTTTGATTGCTCCAGGCTGGAGAGATCTTCAATTTACTCCAGGGAGTAAAGCCACGTGCCTTTTACTTGAGTGATTTTTAGAACCAAGACAAAATTTTCATTTTTATTAAGCACCCAATTTTCTAATTTTCAACAGTGAAACGGTTGTACATCACTGGCAAAGGATGAAAGGCAAGCAGGGCCCATTATTGGAAATCAGAATGTAATGCTGGAGTGTTGGTTTGCAGGAACAGAAACAAGCCTTGCCTAGCACCAAGATCTTAAACCATCCAAGGAACCATTCAAGCTGCATGACACCGCTGACTTCAGTGCTGAAGTACTTTTCCTGTTTGTGCCTTATGTTGTCCTTATGTTGATCTAGCTCATCCTTTTGAGCTCTCCATCCCATCACCAACATAACTATTTCTTTCATAGCTGCCCTTCAGTTAGATAAATAATGAATACCTGTTTTAAGTAACATAGTAGAGCCCATACTGGAAACTATTAAGATTAGTGTGGAATAATATGGGACACATCTCTTTTGTTAACAGACTACTAAGAAAGGGATCTACTTCCTCAAGTTTAGGCTGCTGGAAGAGTAATTTATTTTTCCTGATAGCTTTATGCACAATTTTGTACACTGGCACTACTGAATCTATTGAATATATAGGAACTGAGTACTAGTGAGGTTAATGAACGGGACAGGTAGTGAGGTACCCAACCCATCTCTGCAGATGCTCTTTGTTAGCAGTATGTTTCAGGTGCTCAGGGTTACTTACTCTGTGCACCAATATCCTACCAGTTGTTAGTTGTTCCTCTTCAGTTAAATAACCAGTAGCAAGTGCTCTTGTGTTAACTGCCATTAACCTAACGGGAAAACACTATGCAGGTGTAGCTTTCAGTCATGAATTTGTATACAACCAGGTAAAGAATGCATCATTAACCTGTTCATGTTAAAACTAAGCACAGGAATGCGCATGCGTCAGTAGGAAAAGCATATAAAACTAACTGTGCCTATCAGAGCTTGCCAAAATCCTCAGCACCTGGTAAAGTGATGGATGGAGCCAGACTCCATCCACGTGTGGTAGGTACAGCTTTACCCGTGTTGCAGAAAGCACTGGGGCACAGGAGAGAGAAAACTTTCAAAGGCACCAATGCAGAATAGTTGCAACCCTTTTATAGGCTTTTATGTGACTGTGGGAATGAGAAATGTAGTGGATAGTTTACCTTGTTGCCTTGGCGAGGTTCTACAGAAATGCAAAGGCAACATAGGAATACAGACTGTGTACTCTCTGCTGTAAGCAGGTCATGCTGGTGTTTCTTCATTCAGGTTTTGCCCTTCTGTTTCTGGAATATTTAAGCTTTGAGGTCTCGGTGTACCATGAGGTGTCTGAACAAAGAGAATCTTCCTCTGCCTAGGAGGTGGTAGTCTGAAAGATATAAAGTTCAGAGCTAGAAGATATTTTGTGTGTGTGTGTGTTTGGGAGGAAACGATGGGAGAATAAACCAGTAACAAAGCCACTGTCTTCAAACACTGGAGAAACAGTAAGTTGGGAAGAATTTAGAAGCGAACAGTGACATTACACCTGTTGTGTGGGGGATGTTTATAGCTTAGTACTGATCAGATTTTTTTTTACTGAAATGTTTTTTTCCTAGGGGAGATTGTGCTCTAATCTTAACAGAGATTGGGTTTTGTGCAAAAGAGACCGTCATTCTAATAGTCAGTGTGCAAAGCGTGAGAAGGGCATGTGTCTATCTATGTACCTGTCCATCCCAGGCTCTTCCTGCTTCCCAGTACCTGGTGCATAAATCTGAGATTTAAGTGTTACAGTCTTCCCCTTTGCCAGCTTCAGACATTGGTAATTCAGTCCAGCATCTCCTAGGTTAGAGACATAATGAATGGGAGATTCACTTTCTTAGCCTGAACAAGGAGAGTTGTTCCTCTGGCTTTCCTAGTCCAGAAATCTCTGTTCTTCACTAAATGGAGAATATGAAAAAATTGCAAAGATGATAAATCTGTTTTGGGGTATAAGGAAAACCAGACTTGTTTGTGATCAATGCAGTTATCACTGGCAGAGGGATGGTGGGAGTTGATTGTCTGAACAGCAAGGAGAGCAGATAGTGGGCTGGAAGGCAAAAACAAGAAACCCATTTGATACAGTGAAGGAGGAAGAGCTGTCAGAACGATGCATGGAGGGACTAGTGTGCAAGAGTAAAAAGAAATAGTTGGGCAGCAACACCATCAGTAGATTGGTGGGAAGCATGTAAGTGGCAACTTTACAGATCAATAACTTGGACAAATTAGAGAAACTGATCCAAGATAGGTTTAAACAGAAATGGCCAAGCTCTTTTGCCTCATGCTCCCAGACTGTAAGAACGGTACCGGACTGAGTATGCCCTGCGAGAGCCCAGGGGGCAGTCACTGATTAAAACCTGCACATAACAGAGAAAAGGACTAAGGCTGGGTTTGGAAAAGGGAGAGCTGAGGAAGGGTGCAAGAGGATCAGTTTATCTAGAGCATTTGGCACACAGGGTAGCTTAGAGAGACCATTGCAAATGCATAAAAGGAGAGAGGTTGCAACAAAGTAAATCTAGTCTGGAAGGGAATGGAAAGGAATTAGCACATGACCCCTGGTAAATAAGGGAGTGGGAGGACATGATATCCAGTGATCAAGCAGCAAGGAGACAGAAGGAGGGGGATTGCCTTTCTAATTACGGGTATCTGTAACTTTCCTGAGATATAATGGGCAAAGGATGACTAACAAATGGCTGAGTCACGGAAACCGTGTGACTGAAAGTCTAAATTCAGCTGCTGAGGAGCCTGAATACTCACATGAACCTTGGAAATTTTCCTCTAATGCTGATCTGGTGCAGGTGATCCTAATCTGCCTATAGCCAAAAATATTCCAACTGCTGTTTGGAAACATGCAGCTTGGTAAATAGGTCAATATTCATGCTGGCAGGCCAGTTCATTACCCAATTCACCCATTCCTAGTAACAAAGGACACTTTTGGACAACTAAACAATTGTTTGTCCATTTTCTACCCATAGGGGCATTTGCATGGAAATTTAATCAAATGCTCTTTGAGCCTTCACTTTAACAATTTGGGGAATGATTTTGCTTAGAACAGGAATAATGGTTTGCCACTCTTTTTAACTCTATTACTACCA
Organism: Aythya fuligula; assembly: GCF_009819795.1. NCBI lineage: Eukaryota > Metazoa > Chordata > Aves > Anseriformes > Anatidae > Aythya > Aythya fuligula. The sequence goes on from NC_045560.1 coordinate 51,487,760, forward strand.
CTCACCATCTACTACTTGCAGAGCTTTCAAATACTTGATGCTTCAGGAAATAAGGGGAATATGTGCCCTCCCTTTCAACTATTGAAAGCCTTTGTTTCATGCATCATCAATGCTGACCTAAAATGGTACTGCAACCAAAAGAAGTGACCCCTGCCTTCCCCTCCCCTTCTTCTGTGACGTGGTTTGGGGAACTGATGTAGGTTAAAGTTTTCTTTTCCTTGACACCAGCTGATTAACCAGGTACCATCACTGCTGTCAGGTATTTCAGGCAGTATCTTTATGGAAAAGATATAAAGGTAAAATCTCCCCTGCTCCCCAAGAGTGGGGTAGTAAGTTTTCCTGATAGCAATTACTGAAGAACTGCAGGCTGATAGAAACTGGGATTAATGTTCCTCCCCAGCTGAGCTGCAGTTTCCTGTGTGTTCACTGGAAACATTTGGACAGCAGTGGGCTTTTGTGGATAGTGTGGATTAATGGAGTTTGCCTTTTTCTGACTTGGTGATCTGTATCTTATGTGAGGCTGGTGAGTCGACCCACTTCTCCCTTACCTTTTTATCATGGGGAAATGGCAATAAAGCAGACAAGCTGGCTACTGAGGACAAATCTAGAATAGACAGGTTTTTAGCCTCAGGCCTCAGACATTAGTCACATGCAAATCAGTGACAAATCAGTGCCTAGGAAATCACCAACTGAAAATATTTGTTAAAAGTACACAACAAATCCTTCTCTGTATAAAGAAACAGATCTAACGTCCCTGTCCAGCATCACTTTTCAGAGCAGTAACTGGACTTTTTTTGCAAAGTTCATGGAAGTTCTACATTGGGAGAAGGAAAGCAAGGTGTTACCTGACTCCTAATTCCTCCTCGTTGGTCTTCCATCCCTTCTTTTTTTGCCAGAGGGTCTCAGCAGCTGATGCTTTTATGAAACAGCTCAGAGAAGGTGGCCTTGTTTTAGTTTCTTTGTGGAAAGTTTCACTGTCACAATTCCCTGGATGGTACACAGTACTCTGAGCTTCTTTCTGCCTGCACAATAGCTAGTTTTAAACATTTGTGTTTAATCAAGAGTGAAGTAAATGTCAGAGATTCAATGTTCTAGATCAGCAGTTTCCAACACTGATACATCTTAATCAAGCAATTAGGTGCCTTTTTTTTTTTTTTTAATGTTATTGTTTGGTGTTTTCCGCATTGGAGAAGGGAACAGATTTGCTGCTTTGCTCTGATGACTGCTAGCAGCAGTGTTTGTTGTTAACAGAGACATTTACACCTAACCACCAGTTGGCAGGTGTTAACACTTTGTTACTTGCTATTCCCACATGCTGAGGATTGTGGGAAAGCTGTCAAGCTCTCTTGTCTTGTGTAACGCTTCTGTTTTACAATAACAACAACAACAACAAGAAGCCCCGAACAAGTGCAGAAGCTCTGCAGGAATGCAGTGCTAGCAAGGGAAACAACAGGATGGATTCTGATGCCTCCTGGCTTCGAGCAGAGGTAGTATGGGCTTTGTGGAAAGTTTGAGACATTTCCTTATCTTGTTTGGAAGTGGGCAGATAGATGTTGACTTATTTATTTTGTTATAAGGTCTGATCTCTAGAAGAAGAAACTCAGTGTCCCGTGTTTGCCCCAACAGTTCTAGTCTGCCTCTGATGTTTTTGCATTCTTTTGTATTCAGGAAAAATTTCTGTTTATAAATACAACGTATAGTGAGAGAATAGCGTGAAAAGAGGATAGCAATGTTTTGATTTATCCCACTCTGGCAAGTGGGAAAGGAGAATTTCTATCAGTGCAGCCATTTTGCAGAGTGCAGATGTGTTCAGAACCAAAAAGACCTGCTATGAACTATAGCAGATACATACCTAAAATACTTATTTGTCTTTTTTACTTTCTGTCATCCATATACTTGCGTATTCTGAGCCTTTGCAACCACAAGGTCATGGTTTGATAGTCAGGTGATCCAAGCAATTGAGTTATTACTGTTGAAATGAGGTTTGATTGATTTTTTCATTTACATGAAGACAGAAAATTAAAGGAGGAGTGGGAGGTACAAGGCAGCTGCAGCCGCGTACAAAGGGATCAGTATCTATGAAACTGAGTAGAGAAATTGGGCCAAAAAGTTACCATGATTTACATCAGTTTATATGGCTGATTTTAATAGGGCTTCACTGGCTAATTGTACCCCTTCAGATTAAGTCATTATTTCCTTAATCTGCAGAATTATGCCCTCAGTGAGGAGGACTGCCTCAGAAGAAAGGGACATGAGAAAAGGAGTGATGGGGACTGTGCATGTGGGCTACGGTTGGGCTGCCTTTCGAGCATAGTTCCAAGTTTGGATTCTGTCTCCAATTCAATTCATATCTATACAAACACTAGCTCTGGACCACCTATACGAAGTGGTGGGAAAAACTCACACAATGAATAAAATGGATTTAGGATAGGGTATTTCTTGAGATACACCCATGTTGGCTTGAATTCATCAATGCCTATCCTGTCAACCTGAAGCAATGTGCCCTGACAGATGGATTGGCCAAGGTTTTTTCCTGAAAAGGCTCCTACTGTATGACATGAGGAGGTAGTTGAGCAGCATGTTGCTAGCAATATGGATGTATAGTCATGCTGTAGTGGCCTGCCCCATGTCTGTGTTATGCAAGCTAGTGTTGACATAGCCTTGAAGTCTGTGAAGTTAAGTTGCTTTTCATTCTGGAAGACATGCTGGAGATTAGCCAAAAGTTAGGGTCTTAATGAAGAAATCACTGGAAGAAATCCCCTGGGCTGTTTTGCAGAATGGCAGGGTGGAATCTGAGTGTCTATTCAGACTTCACAGGTCTGTGAACAACTGCAGTAAGCAGTTTATTTTACGGAGTTAGCCTTATTTTCTTGACATGAAAATCATCCCTGTACCTGTGCATCACTTTAAAAAGCCTACATGTTTGCAGAGCCACCTCCTGCAAGCTGGTTCTGAAATATCTGCCTGCTAAACTTGGGTATGTGGGGGAGGTACTGGCTTGCATACATCTGCATGATGTACTTCAGACTTCTCTTAAGAAAGTATTTGCCCTTGTTTGGCCACAGGAACCAAGTCAGAGGAGTCAGTAATATTGACATAATCAATACATGGAAGAAATATTTGCAAACATGTTGTGTGTAGGCATGATCCTGAATTTGTTCTTGTGCATATTCAGTGATTTTTGTGTATTTTGAAAACCCTAGGCACTAAAATCATGTAGCTTAGGGAAGCCCAAGTGAAAGTGAGAAGAGAGAAAACTGGTCATTTCATGAATGGGACTCAGAAAGTGGGTTTGGCTTCTGCCACGCACCCTCCATTGACTTAATTTGTTTGAGCACTGCTAGTTTTTTGTAAGTAGCAGCATGATTTCTAGGTCTTGAAAAACATGCATTTTTTGAGGTGCTCAGGTGAAAAAATAAGTGGTTTAATGTTAGCAGGCAATAAAAATGTCCCTTCATAAGACTGGAAGTCCTTCCTTCCATCTGAAGGTCAGGAATGGCTGTGAACACAGACTCATCCACTGCAGCAATAAGTAAAGTAGGTTATCCTGTGTCCATAATGGCTTATGCCATTTCACTTTGCAGTGCAACAGATTTGGAAAAATCATAGAATCATTAAGGTTGGAATAGACCTCCAAGATCATCTGGTCCAGCTACCCTACTACCAATGCCACCCACTAAACCATGTCTCTAAGCACCATATCCAACCTTTCCTTGAACACCCCCAAGGACAGTGACACCACCACCTCCCTGGGCACCATGTTCCAATGCCTGACTGCTCTTTCTGAGGAGAAATGTCTCCTAATTTCCAACCTGAACCTCCCCTGGCACAATTTGAGACCATTCTCTCTAGTCCTATCACTGGTTATCTGTGAGAAGAGGCCGACCCCCAGCTTCCCACAATCTCCTTTCAGGTACTTGTAGAGAGCAGTAAGGTCTCCCCTGAGCCTCGTCTTCTCCAGACTAAACAACCCCAGTTCTCTCAGCCACCTCTCACAGGACTTGTGTTCCAGGCCCTTCACCAGCTTTGTAGCCCTTCTCTAAATGCTAGCAGTCCTCTGTGTCTTCCTTTGTTGAAGGACAAGATCTCTCTGAACTGTGGCAGCAGCTTTGGTGTGATCATATCTTATCCACAGCTGCTTTTTTCTACCTGTACTGTAGAGGAGCCTGGAGGTCTACAGTGAGACCTTGGATATCCCTGCTTTGGCTGTAGGCATACACAGGTCGGTTCCTCCTTAAGGGACTGTCTATATGGAATGCTGATCCTGCAGACACAAGACCTATCAAATAAGCTACTTGCTTATATGAGTATCTGAAGGACTGGAGCTCAGCTTTGTGAGTTTTAGTGCCATCAGTACCCTAGTTTAAGTAGAGTCCTCAGTATTTTGCAAGAGGATTCATGTTTAATTTGGATTATTTGATCTCCATAAATGAAACAAGGAAGTAAAGATTTCCTGAATTCCTGCCATGATTTCTGTTCCTTTTCTTTTTCTCTTCTTTATAAGATTCACTTTTTTTTCTCTCTCTCTCTCTCTCTTTTTTTTTTTTTTTTTTTTTTCCCACCCCACCCAGGCTCAAACAGTGCCGGGAAATTCTGTACTTACCCAGCTGTACTATAGGAGGAAAGCCAAGTTGTTGTGTTTTTTTTTTTTTCCACGCATCAAAACATAACAGCTCAAAATGACTTATTAACTTGCTGAGTTTCCCAGAGAGAAGACGTATCAGATACTTTACTTATATGCCCTTTGTACTTAGCTAGAAGGCCAAATAGAGGTTAGGACGAGTGGATACACATGACTTCATTATCCAGGTCCTCGAGGATTTCCTATTAGTTAAGTCAGAGATTCTTTCTTTCCTTCTTTCCTTCTTTCCTTCTTTCCTTCTTTCCTTCTTTCCTTCTTTCCTTCTTTCCTTCTTTCTTTCCTTCTTTCTTTCCTTCTTTCTTTCCTTCTTTCTTTCCTTCTTTCTTTCCTTCTTTCTTTCCTTCTTTCTTTCCTTCTTTCTTTCCTTCTTTCTTTCCTTCTTTCTTTCCTTCTTTCTTTCCTTCTTTCTTTCCTTCTTTCTTTCCTTCTTTCTTTCCTTCTTTCTTTCCTTCTTTCTTTCCTTCTTTCTTCCCTTCTTTCTTCCCTTCTTTCTTCCCTTCTTCCCTTCTTCCCTTCTTCCCTTCTTCCCTTCTTCCCTTCTTCCCTTCTTTCTTCCTTTCTTTTTTCTTTTCTTTTTTTTTCTTCAAGAAAAAATAATTAACATAGGTAAAGTAAAAGAGGTTAATTTATTTTGATTGAAGTCCACCCCTTCACTCAAACAGTGAATCCTGTGGACTGAAGTGCCATCATTTGTTCCTTACATGGCTCTCTTGCCTGAAAAAAAAATACAGTGATCACCTTAAATAGCTCACATCAAAATGGTTCATTATTTGGAAATATGTATTATGGAATGGTTTTATAGATCAACTTGCGTATTAGCAATGGGATACAGTAAACATTTCCTTGTATGTATATATCCACTACTTCTGTGTTGATGATGAAATTGGGCTAATGCATATTGCACAGATCAGTGTGACTTTTTTTCTTGCTGCTAATAAATGAAGTCCTAAAACACTAGAGTTCTGTCAGTTAGTACTGTCTTGCTGTGCTAGCAATAGAAAAAATGTTTGTTTGGACTGGCAAGGAACACTTATTTAATTTACTGCACTTTTTACTGGGTTTATTATATGTTCTGGGCCGTGACAAATGATTACATAGTATATTATCCTTCAGTGTTCCCTTACATGAACATTCGCACCCAAATCAGAAGTGTGGTGAAACCTCTATCAGCAAAACCACTGTGACTTAGAACTAAATGTTATCTGTGGCTAGAGTTCCCAAAATGTCCCAGGTATTTTCATGCAACAAGAAATGTTGCACCAAAATAGAACCCTGCATGAGAAAGCCTCTAGGCTGCAATAATATTTCCTCAGCCGTGCCCACTGTTAGGTCCTTCCTGGCAGAGCTGGACTACATCCACAGGTCATGTTGACTTTGTCTAGATGGATGGGGTTTCAGCAGCTGTCCTCTGATGCTTTCAGGAAGTCAGGTTGGGAGCTACTAGGTGAAACAGCCCTGTAAGATCAGGAAATTTGTGCCTGAAAGAATAGTACCCAGCAATAAGCATCATGTTCATATCCATGTCTGTGTATCCCAGAGTACTCCATAGGAAGAAACCTGAAACCTGAAATTTGTGTCATCAAAGCTCCCTTCCTCTCCTGACCCTTAGGGAGCACCAGCTGATGGGGTAAGATAGCTCCTGTGTTATTGCCCAAGTGATCGTGGGGGTCCCCTGCTGTGATAAGATCCATGTCCACCCTTGCTAACTCTGGTGGCACAAAAGCTGTCCTCCCTAAAGCAGTTTTCAACACTGTAGGTTTCAGGAAATCATCAGAGAAGAAGCAATAGGAAAGGGGTCTGGATATTTCCCAAATAAGCAAATGAGCAATACCTGCTTAACATACAATAATGACTAAGAATTCTCTCACTTTTCCTTGGGTTTGTTTTCATCTTGCCTGCAATTCACTGCCAGACTGGTGGAGCTTGGAGCTGATGAGAGGCTTTTCATGGAAAATATTTTCAAGTAGGTAGTCTGAACTCTAGGATTCAGGGAGTCAACAAATGGTCTTATCTCATCAAAAGCTCACAACAAATGTTTTAAGGACAATATGTGGAGCTGTGATGCTGTTCCTTCAGTTTGATTTGGTGCCAATTAATTATCTGGATTTTGAATAGTTTGGTCCTGGTTGGCAAATGGCAACTAATTGGCAACTAATACAGACAGCAGAAAGTGAATAGCAACTTTGATTTTTTTATTATTATTTATTTTAAACTTGGGAACTTAAAATTCCAATCTTGCTGCATTAGACTAAGTAATGAAAAATGATCCAGCTGTTCTTTGCATTCAGGATTTTGATGGGTTTTCTTCCTTTGTTTTTTAGAGATCAGTTGTGGAACTACTTAACTGTTAGGTAACAGCATCTTACTTGTATTCTTGCTCCAGTTATTTGGATTTTCCTTGCTATCCTATTTAAACTGGACTCCTTCCACCTCATCGTGTTAAATATCAAGATCACCAGGAGTCAAACCAGTTGGCCTTCTTTGGAAATTGGATATCTAGTGGTTCTGGTGAACTATTAGCACTTTAGACTCCCTGTTCTCTTTCACTGAGTGTTCTGGAGACAGCTGAACACAGAGAAATTTTGTTTGAAAGTAGTAGAACAAATCAACATTGCTGTGGTTTGTTTTCTTTTTTGTTTGTTTTGTTTTGTTTTTTAAACAAGAGCTTTATTTGCTATGATGTGCGGTGAACTTTTCTCAGCTTCCTCCATTTGCTTGAAGAGGCAGTCCTCTTAATATTCCTGAGGGAGAACTGATGGAAGACTTGTTTTTTTTTTTTTTTTTTTTTTTTTCCCTTTTCAAAAGTAAAATTTGTGTTATATTTTTTCCTAGTAATTTTTAGGCATGAGCTCTCTCTGAAATGTAGATGATCTTCATCATGGTGTTTTAATAAAGACCTGTAGTCCATGTGCAGCAGTGAGTTGCCTGTCCTCACTTCACATTCAGTGTGTGGAAGAACAGGAATGCTGAGTTTGGGAACACTGAATCCACAACATTCATCCCTAGAGCAATGGGACCCTTGCCCAGTTTGGGATGCTGATAGTATATAAGTGAGCATTTCAGAGCCCTGCTTGTGACCTTCTGCTTATGTTGTGGTTTCTGGATGCCCAATCCAGAAACCACATGTACATGTAGCATGTACTGTTTAGGAAAACAGTAAATGCTACATCCATCAACTTGTGCCTGAGCAGCTCCAGGGTCTGATCTGGATGTTGGGTAAACTCATGCTTACATGCAACATGGTATTGTCCCAGTCCTCAAGGAAGCATGGACCTTCAATGCTCAGATTCTTCTGGTTTAATGGAGATGAAAATAACATGTGTGCTTCCAGCCTTTTCCACAGGACTTGTAATTTCAAAATTGTTCCTTTTGCTGTTGTTTTCAGTGAAGCTGTTTGAGGATTTCCAATGTTACTAATATTTTTAATCTAAGCATTTTTAACTTGAAAAGTAGTCAGCTCTCATAAAGCTAGAGCCAGGTGTCTGATGAAGGTCATGACAAAGTGACAAGTGCTTTGTTAACTAGCCTGTTATTAGTGATTGCACCAGGTCCATAGAAATATACCTGGCCATATGACAGCACAGTAGCTGTTTTGATCTTCATTTTCTCCCTTTAATTGTGTGTCCTTTCTTGTGTCTCTCCCTGCCTATAGCCTTGTTAACTCCTGAGAGAGGAATGGACTGGCCAGGAAATCAAAAGACTGGGTACATTATATGAACAAAACCCATACAACAGTTTATAGTAATTCAAAGGATATGGAAGCATTTGCACTTCTGATATCACCTGCTTTGTGTGCTAAATACTATCAGGAATAAAAATGTATAGGGTTCAGGAAAAGGAAGCCTTTCTTTGGGAAAACAAAAAAAAAAAAAAAAAAAATGGGCAATAGACATCTTGGGATGTGAGCAAAGCAGAAACATTTGTCAGGAACTGGGTGAATGAGGTGGATCTAATTACTGTGTAACAAAACAAAGGAAGATGGTTTAGCAGCCTTTTAAATTTCAGACACTTAGTGCTACAGCAGTGCTACAGATTTGACAGCTGTAGAAAAACATGGAAAATGTCAGTCCAGTCCTTTTTCTGGGGCTTGCCAGGATTGCAGAAGTACTCAATACAGAAATTCATCAAATACTATTACCTCCATATATGTGTTAATAATATTCTTAATCTTTATTACATTTTCTCTTGGGCCTATATGCTGCATGAATATTTCTTGGCATGCCTACAGATCTCTAATTGTTTGTGTATTTGGCTTGCCTCAGGCCAACTTTAAATGAACGTGTATGGGAATCTTTGCTGTGTATGAGGTTATTTAAGTACCATTACTATACCTTGGCAGTATTGTTGATCATGTGTCATCCCATTCAAAAACAAAACAAAGCAAAATCAAATTAAATAAATGAATAAATAGATAAAATGCAGAAGGAGAATCCTTATGAGTTTTTGATCAAAGTGGTATACTGGAGAATACAGTCAGTGATGTTCCAAGGTGTTAGGGCTACTTCTGGACATGTCAGACTTCTGTTGGTAGAAGTAATTGTTCATACTTTCTCAGGATACCTTAGAGAGGATAAGCCTGTGCTTGCCACTCATCTAGAAATGCCTGAGGTAGCTCTAAGCTACCTTGTCTGATAGCACAGAGTTCAGTGCAGGCAGAAGTCTTGCCTCTGACAACAGATAAGTACAAAGGGGACATTTCCTCCTTGCAGGTGAGCATGCTTCTTAGTCTGAACCAGAACTGAGCTATCATTTTTTTTGTTTTGTTTTGTTTTGTTTTTTTTTTTATTATTATTTTTGTCTCCCTCAGCAGCCCTTCCTTTGGATCCCAGCATTTGGCATGGTACATGAAGCCCTCTGTTTTCTGTGCGTTGGAGTGATCTAGGTGCCTCTGGGGATAAGCAGCCAGTGACCTGAATACATCACCAGCAGTGGAGACTGAGAGTTTCTGAGTAAATGCCAATGAATGGGGAGGCAGAGGCAGGGGAGAGATCAGGAAGTTGGTCCCACAAGATAACAAAAGAAACTATGAAATATGGTGCTATAAAAATTCTTCTGTGGGGTCTTCAAACCACTGGCAGGTCTCTGTTGTGGTTTATGACATTTCTGGCACCTCTGGGGAGAATGACAGCCCTGTCATCCAGTATTCAGGGTTATTTATTGTGTGTCATTGACTTTGAGCCAGCTGCTCCAGACAGGTACTCTCACACCCTTTCCCTGTTCCTACACTGTTGCTAAGCTTTGCTGTCTCTGTTTGGTGTTATCAGCCACTCTGGGGGAAAAAAAAAAAGAGGGCGAGGAAAATGCAGTGGTGTATTTGCTTGAATAGCGCACTGTAGGGGCTCAATTGCTCAGGGAACTTTTGTGTCTAACAATGGTCTTGACAGTGTTGGGGTTGAGGCTGTGGCAAAAAAAAGTACTGGTCTGCATGGATTTGTCCCACAGACCATATGTTGCCCTTGGACCACCAGCCAAACCCCCGACTCTCTTCCTATTGTACGTTCTCTCTGGTGGTCCAATTTGGACAGACTTCCAAGCTTTTCAAAGGGGTTTAAGTGTCATGACGTGAATTGCCTGGTCTCAGTCATGCTGTAGGTTTTTTGGAGTTTGGTCCTTCTGTAAATAGGACAGAGTGTCCAGCCCTAAAGCGATGAGCAGACTTCCCTAAAGGCAGGGAGGCAAACTAGAAGAGTGGCTGCTCACAACCAAGCCTGAATGAAGTAAAGTTTTTCTTTGGTTCATTCAGGTTCAAAAATCAGCCTTGCATGTGGAGAAAGAGTAAAGGCCTCTGTTGGCTGCCTTACAGGAGACTTGCACCTTCTTTTTCCTAACTTCCGCAGAAGGGAGTTGTGATTTCTCTTCCCTTTTATATATCCTTGCCTGATTACAGACCTACCCTGTCTCTAGAGCTATCACAAGGAACATAAGAAACATGTCATGTCTCTCTGCCCTGACCCCAGCATCTTCATCCGCCCTCCCTGTGTTCCCTCACTTTCTGTTTTCCTCATGTCTCTCTCCATTTCATCTCCTGTTAGGCAAAATCTCCCCCATAGAGCTGTGCTGGAACAGAGGCTGCATGTGGGCTGAGAGAGTAAAAAGGATTTAGACACTTCTGAGCATAGTGCATCTTCTTGACAAATATTCTGGTTGTTCTGGGTGAGGTAAGAGGAACAGATCTGATCCTCAGCCATCACCACCAAAGCCTGTGCTGCTGCTACACCCCAGGCAGCACTGAGTTCCCGTAAGAGAAGCAGGTCGATGGGAAGTTTTCTGCGGCTGAGCTCCAACACGCTCCCCAAGAGTCGCTGGGAGTGTCGGCAGATTTCTAACCCAAGCCAAGAGAAGGGCCTCAGCGCATCGTCTGTCTGGCTGACAGCACCTCCGAACTATGCATAGGATTAGCCCTTGTCACACGCACAGCCTTCCTGTAAACTTGGGGTGTCAGCACCATCCACTCCCTCCAAACCCTGCAGAGGATTGAGCTGCGGAGGTGCTGGAGGAGGTGCAGGAGGCTGGTGCAGCGCGCTGGGTAACGCAGTGGCTGCCGGTGGTGAAAGAGAAGGGGAGGAGTTGTGACAGAGGCTTTTAGATTTCATGACTTTCTTCCCTTACTGTGCATCCTGCCTGCAGAGAGCACTTAGCAGATTCATGGACCTGGACTGCCGTGTTAGTTGGAAAAAAAAAAAAAAAAAAAAAGGAAAAGTGAGGGAGAGTGAGAGAAAACCAAGGGAATCCATTAAAAATTGCCTCTGCTACCTCATTAATCTTTTGCAGCAAATAATACATGCAAACCTTGGGCTAGCAAGGTCTCCAAAGAATAACATTTTTTTTGGTGAGGTTTTAACAAATTAAAGAAATAAATTAAGTCACCAGCACAGCAGGAAAGTGCTTGAGGCCTCTAGGATTTGTATGTTTTACCATTGTTCTAAAAATAAACCAGGGAAAAAAAAAAAAAAAAAAGTCTTTCAGTTGAAAAATAATATTTGCTTTAAGTGGCCGCACTTGGGTTTTGCTCCCTCATGCTGCTACACCACCTTCCCCTGCCCTGCAGCTGGGTTTTGGAAACAGAGGGTGGAAAATGGCCGGCGCAGAAGCAGCAAAGCCTGGCGGTGAAGGGAGAGGCACGCTGGGCGTTAGCGGGAAGGCTGCAAGTGAAAATTAGAGCCCCTGTGCCTCACCCCGCTGCGACTGCTGAGACAACGCATGTGTTAGAGATTAGCAGTTGGCTTTCTGGCCTCACTAGGCCCAAACCAGTGGAAAAACGTCTGGCAACTTTGGCAGGTTTTGAGAACAGGGTGCCTCATGCCCGAAATAAACAGCCAAGCTCCGTCCCTTCTTTTCTCTATGCTATAGACCGATTGTTTTTCTAATGGGTGGAACAAGGCTTCCTGGGTTGCCAGGAGTCAGAGCAACAAGAGCTGCCTTCTGATTTCCCTCTTCCATACCCCCTTTTGTAATTTGCCTAGAGAGAACAGTTATCTAGTTTCTCTTCTCCCCCAGCACTGACCGCTTCCCCTCTCACCCCAGCTGCTGCCTCAGTTCTTGCTCACACCGCCTCCCCTCCCCAGGCTACCTCCACTTCCCATTCATTGCCTGCCTCATTTCTTGCAGCTCCACCCAGGCCTTGCCTTGGGGAAGAATGACTACACTCACCCTCCTTCTGGCCTGTCCCAGAAACTGGAGAAACTGTTTTTTGTCAAAGTCAACTGAACTGCGGGATCTGCAGGCAAACAGTGTTTTGGAGGAGGTTTTTTAAAGGTATAAATGATGGGTAGGTGTCTATCTTCCCACTGAAGATTATCACTCAAATTTAGGCATCATGAATTCCTCCTACTCCAGCCATTGTTCACACTAAAGCTGAATATGTGCACGTTAAAAGAGAAATTATTTAAAGGATGCATTCAGAGTCACAAAGGCAAGGCTACCGTTTTCCAGCAGGTAACCTGCAATTTGCTTGTACCTTCTCCCCACTCACCTTAATTCTGCATTAGTGAGAATTATATATATGCATGAGCAATATAAGGAAAAGTTTACTCTGACTTTCTGCATAGCATCTTGCTGCTAAAACTCTGTCACTTGTTCCTCCAGCCTCAGTTCCCTTCCCTGTGGAAGCCTCTCTATGAACTTGGCCACTGATTTTGTGTAAGATTGGTGTAACTGCATGTGCACAGCATGCATACACACACACACACATTCATACAAACACGTGCATGTTACTTTCAGGTCAGGGAATGCCAGAATGGTTACCCATGGTATCTCAGTTAGTCCCCTTGTGACTCTCTTTCTCTCCTGTAGCCTTTAATTACATGCACTTCTACTATTTTTCCCCTCTCATCCCTGCCTTGTTTCATGCACAGAATGGGCTGTGATCAATTACTGAGCAGCAACTTGATGTTTAGTTTTCTCCTTTCTGCTCAGTGTGTGGCCCCTAGCCATATTTACTGCACAATATTCAAGCCCTTCTCTGTTGACAAAATGGTTGATTTCCTTATGGGCTTCTCTGCATCCTCATCATTTTTGTATCTGTGGCTTTGCAAGTGATTTATGGTGGAGCTTGTTCTCGTGCTTGTCCCCAGCCTCCTGAGGGTGCCCACTTATTGGTTTCATTCTTGGGGTGGTTTTAGAGTGGAAAAATATGCCAGGAAAAGCTGTATAATTTGCTCTGAAGGGAGGTAGCTACTTTATTTGTTTGCAGCTTGTGCGTGTTTTATTTTGTTATAAAAACCATGGGTGAGAAGCAAAGAAGGGTATTTTATTCTGCCTGCTTCAGTTTTGAAGAGAGGGGGAAAATGTCCCTTCTTTAAGGGCTATAAGGGAGGGCAGAAGATCTTTTTCAGGGTGTAGTATAGGGCATCCTGTTCTCCCCCAATGCCCCTACCCAAACATAGATCAGAGCTCATGGGAAACCCCTGAGCATGACAGTTGGCTGTGACATCCCTGCATGGCCTTCACAGAGGGTCTCCTGGGAGCCAGCAGGAATGGGTCAGGGCTGGAAGCTGAGCAGAAAGCACTGAAAGCTCTGGGACTGAAAGAATTGGGAGCTCCCTAATGTGTGAGCACCCAGCAGATGTGGAAGGTGCAGGGGAAGGGGCGGAGGAACTGTTTTTCTTCTTCTGTTCAAAGACATGTTTTCTCTTTTTTGAGTAGCCCAGCTTCACATCTGTGCAGATCCACACCCCTTTGGCATGTTTTTGCTGATCACAATAAAGAAAAGGTGTGGGAAGACCGCCTCAAAGCACTAGTCAACTTGAGACCAAGTTGAACCCAAAATCCAACTGGCTTGGCAGCAGCTGGATTTTTCTGGTCATGCTTGCATGTATTTTACACTGTTAAATCCCACTGGCAGTCCCTCCTCTGGGGCTCTGTTAAAAGCTTCTGGGTCTTGTTGACTGCTGTGCTACCTCCTGAGTAATTTGCGAAGATGGGCTCCTTTGTGGTGCTTTCATTCTCCTCTGTGGGGAGAGGGAATGCATTTGTTCTCTATATGACTGCACCTATAGGGAAGGCCTTAGACATTGTGTGGTGTTTGCCTGGGCTGAGGATGACAAGGAATAACCCCCCCCCTTTCCCTGCCATTCACAAGCCAACAAGGTGTTTGAGGATATTGATGGTTCAATAGGATTAAGACTAGATCAGTAGTTGGCCTAAGCTTCCAGCAGGCTGAGGGGAAGCTCTCTAAGACAATGGATTGTTACAAGTGCTGGGCTCATGTGTGAGGAGGGGTGAACCTAGTGGGGAGGCTGCTGTATGCTCACTGAAGGAGGAGGAGAAATGCTTTTCCATCTATTTGATGTTTTATTGAGGTTCTCCTTTACATAACCTTAGGAGGACTTTGCTTTGAGTTTTAAAGGCCAGCAGGGGTATCTGAACAAAGAGGTTGCTGGAGGTACATCACTTGAGTTTTCCAGAGCAAGTGGCTAGACAAAGAGGTTCTCTCAAGTATTACATTTGCTGTAAGTGTGTGGGTCATCCTTTAACAGCCATCGTTTAAAACACAGGGAAACATATATACATGAATGATGTCTTGATTCTACTACTGTGGGAAAAAAATAATAATCTTTAGTCATTGCCCCAGTTGCTGTAGTGTGAGGCCCCAGCTTGGCAGTAACCATGGTTCAGTCTCCTCTGAACTGCCAGCTTTCTAAACAAACTGTATGTTATCAAAACAGAAGAATCTGTTTCCCACTGGGACTTCATGTGACTTGTATTGAGCCCTGGGAGTTTCCAAGATACCAAATTTTGAAATTGTCATGGATAAAAATGGTCACGGTTAAAACAGGAAAGGCATCCTAGAGCACAGAGATTTTGAGTCAGTGGTCTGTATCTGCATCATGAGAGCAAAGGGGAGATCTGCAACCAGTTTCAATGTCTGTACAGCCACGTTTATCAAGGCAGGGGCAGTGGTGCTGGTAGCCTCCCCTTAAGGACTTCCCATGTGAGCAAAGAGCAGCTGTGTTGCTGCATGGTGCCCTCACCACTCTGTCAGCTCCAGCCTTGACCTTGAAACATCTGTAAGATGTAAGGCTTCTGGACTTACAGGGAGAAAGGGGAAGAGATGGGATGCAAGAAATGTACTCAATATGCTTGTAAGGCATTGTCATGCTAGTAAACAAGTGTTTTCTTTTGCTTCCTGAACAGCACATACTAATGCTAAGAGGCAAAAAGTATGGGGCAATAAGACAAGTTCTCTTCAATTGACTATCAGTTGACCTACAGGGAAACAGACTAAATTGAAGCAGAGGAATGCTTTATGAGCAGCAGAGCAGCAATTTTAGAGATATATTTCTTCTTATTAATAATTAATTAATTTTAAGAGGGCATCTTCGAAGTTCTGGCGCAGTTCTGAACCAGGGCTTATATGCTGTAATGGGCAGGCATGGGGTTAAAAGGGGTTGACTCAGGTAGAGGATGTTCCAAATCTAGCCCTGGATTTGAGACAGATATCTGTGATAAGATCCATCTTTAATGTAAAGCTGAAAAGATAGTTTGAAGATGAAACAGGTTGAAATAAAGAAAGTATGGCCATTTACATGGCCTATGTGAACCTCACTCTCACACTGTAGTTACTTAACTATTTTTATTTTCTTTGCTTCCCAGAGGCAAAAGTTAAAACTCCATGTCAAAAAGGCAAAATTTAACAAAAGGCAATATTTAACAAAAACAAAACAAAACAAACAAACAAACAAACAAACAAAAACCAGCCTGAATTCCTGAATGGCCAATGTCACAGAATTTGGTTTAAAATTGTAGAGTTGTGTAAGAATTGATATTATGGACAGAAAGGGGCTAACTAGACCTCAGGCAAGGGGCTTAAGGCCTTGGCTAAGATTGTATCTTTATACACACTTGATCATCATTTTGATCAAGGCTCCTCTCTGCTTGATGTCTTTCCAAGATTTCCCTGTACTCGTTTTATCCTTGACAGGCTAGTGAACATCTACCAGCACTTCTATCAGAAGTTTTGGAAAGGGGAGAGTTGAACATAATCTTCAGATAAATGCATACCAGGACCACAGAAAAATGGTTTCATGAACAGAAAAGTCAGGCCTGTAGCTCTGAAAAGCTCTTGATAGACTCCTCTCTAGAGAATAGTAAAGATGTTATCGCAGAGCTGTGATTCTGTAGCATGGTGTGAAAACTCTCCCATGGCTGTGGTGTGGAAACTCTCAGGTTTGTATCTGCAGCTCAGCTACCCAGCTGCATTTTGTGGCTTGGGCCAGGAATGCCCTCTAAGGTGTTATACTGCAAGGGCTTAGCAGTATGAGTCCTCCCCAAATTTGTCAAAGAGAAGAAACAAACTGCATATTCTACCCCTGATGCAGTAGAAATATACAAATAAATGTATACATCTCTGCTGGGCCACATTCACATGCACGTGTTGGTCTCTCATTGCCAGATCCTGCTATGAACTTCAGCTCTGTGTGCTGTTAGAAATGGCAGAAAGAGATAGATATCTTTATCTCTGCACATGCACATACATATTTTTGACCAGTAGCATATGGTGATGTTTGCTTAATCCATGGGAAACTCACATACCCATACATGATGTGACATGTATTTTCTCCACAAAATTCAAACCATACTTTTATACTGGGCTATATTTGTTACTGAATCCTCAAGTCCATTTCTGCTACATAGCTGGATAGGTATGTTTGGTATTCTTTTAATTTTTTCTGTTTTTTTGCTCAAAAAAAAAAAAAAAAAAAAAAAAAAAAAGAGAGAGAGAGAGAGAAAACAACATAAATAATTCAGAACACGTGTTTTATATCAACTGTTTCCCTGTTACTATTTTATCTCTATAAACAGGGCAGAGGCAAACCCTATCCAAACAAGGAAAGGGAGGAAGATGCATTGCAAAATTGTGGATGGGTCACGTGATTCAAAAATACATGCATAGATATATTTTTGTCTGGAAGGCCCAGCTCAGAAGTGTGATGCACTTTAGTGCTTTGCGCAGTGAGTTGGTGAGTGCACATACAGTAAGTTGAATGCATTCTGGCTGCATCTGACTTTTCGCCTGTATGCACTTTGCTGTTTGTCTAGGACTTTGAATGCTCAGGCTTCCAGATGTTCAGAAATCCCCTGCTAATATGCTGTAATAAGAGACTCCATTGGAGGGTGCTAAACTTGTTGATATTCCCTAGGAATTCAGTCCTTTATAAAATACAAAGTTTGTGACACTTTTTATAAAGAGTAAGTCCAAGCTCCCTAAGTCATACGTAAGTTCTCTGCTGAGCTAAAAAAGGAGTTGGGCTACGCCCATGAAAAATCCTTTCTCCTGTGAAGATGTGGCAGTTTCATTTGCCTGTTTGTCTTATAGGTTCAAATGATCAGCTGCTGTAATTTTAGCACACATTACTTGCTATCTATGGTCTGTGCCAAAGACCAAATCTCTGTATGGTGGCGTTCCTTCACACTCTACTTGTTATGGTTAAACATTGCTAAGAGCCTGTACTCCATCCTTTTTCATCTGCTTTATTTTTTTCAGTATCATGAGGAGGTATATTATTGTGTATATCTTCTGACACACTAGAATTAGACCTATCCCTATTTCACTATGGTGATAATAAATGTCACCATTACTTGTCTACACTCAAATTCTGATATGCAGTGCAAAGCTAATGATGGCATAACATACTAGGTAATATCCTACACTGATGTCTCCAAGAACATAACAGGTCACGTTAATCGTTCAAAAGACCCATTCCTGAGCCCTTAAAAACAACAACAACAAACAGAACAAAACAAAAACAAAACCCCACAACAATATGAAGTATGTGCTACATCATTGCCACGAATATCCTGTCCCAGTACCTCATTTCTTTTCATCCTTCAAAGTGATGTTATGAGGGTAAGTTCACTGATGTTTCAGGGGTGTTCAGATACTGTACTAACAGTGGCTGCATAGGTGAGCAGAGAGAGACAGCAGATGTGCATTTATGAATCTGGTAAAGGATGGATATTTAACGTAGCAGTGCTCCCAAACAAATGTCAAAGACTTTGTTATCAGCATGTCTCTTATCTCTGGAATTTTGTTTTGTACTGTGCTACTTTGCTTCTTGGTTTATGATTTGTTTTGCAGCTTCCCAGAAAAAAAAAAAAAAAGATAACATTAAAACACGAACAGCAAAAGCCTGGTAAAAGTTGTAACCAGCTCTGACTGTCCATGGTATGACAGCCAACAAATATCACCTGCTGATGATTTACAGATTCCTGGGAGATGTGGTGTTGAGTCTCAAAGAACTGGAATGAGAACAACTCACTCAACGTGCTTCTCAGGAAACAATGTAATGTATCCACCCGTTTCATGCTCTCCTAATTTAGGACATGTGTAGTGTGAAATGATGAATAGGCCAACTGGTTATGTTGCTGTAAATCTCATCCTCCACCTTACTAAGCACCCTTGATTGACCCCATCTTTTGTGAAAGCTCGGCCCAGGGTTTTCATTTCACCTCTTGGGAAGGAGAAATCACACTAGCTGTTTGCAAACATGCTTCTGCAGAGAGAAAAAATGCAATGTTTTGTTGTTTTTATTTCATTGGGCAGCCTTTTCAAGTGCTGTGACCCACTTTTGCCTCCCTTTAAACTGTGACCAGTATTTATTTATCCCTTTTTAAACACAGTAATTTAATTAAGAAACTAATCAGCAGTGTTGAAATGATCTTTGAACTACACCTTTATCACTGAAAGAAATTTATGAATGCATAATACAAGAAAGATTCTATTACCTAAAAAGCTCTCTACTAAAATGATTTGGCATCTGAAAAGCAAGGCTTGAAATTCTGCACTAAATTTACAGTATGGAGATGTGAAAATTATTTATAGACTCTGAAAGATGTTCCAACTGAATCTGACAAGATTGTCTGGATTGTTTATTAAGAATAAAACTGTTTCAAGTTCAAAGGATTTTGGAAGTGAGTTGAGTTTTAAGGAGTCCAAGGGACAGACTGTAAAGGTAGGTACCTGTGTAACAGGTAGAGATCTAACGGCATCTTGCAGTTATGTTCCAATTTTATAGATATTTATCTTTGTTTGTGAATATAATAATAGAGCTCTTCTTAGGGCTCTCTTTTGTTAAGAGCACTACAATTCTTTCCTGTACTGCTTCCTTACTTTCTCAGTATTTGCAGAAATTCATCTTTCATTGCTTAGTCTTCTAGCAAGCTGACTTGAAATATGCCAACAGGTTCAAAAGACTTTGTTATGGAGTGGGACAATAGATAGAGACAGGATGACATCACGTGCTTTCTTGAGAAAAGTAAAATAAAAGGGGCATAGTGTCTGTCCTGGGAAGCATACTGTATCTCTAAAGGATGGGTAAAAGACAATAATATATGGACTAAGAGGAGCAAAGTTTATTAAGGACTCATGTCTAAAAGACTGGGGAATTCTTTTAGCAAATTGATAAGGCTCCCGAGTTAAGTTTGTCACTACATTCCTGGGGTGCATTGACATGAGCTTGCTCAGAGGTATGATGCAGGAATTAATATCTTCACACACTTTCCATTGCCTTATTTTCTTTGTTATGTATTATACACTCCACATGGGCTGTGCAGAGAAAAGAAAAATAATGATGAGAATAAAGATAAGAGAAGAGGATTGCCATTTTTTTTCCATAAAGAGCAGATTGCTAGAGTGTGGCATTTTTCCCACACATCTTGAATAGTTTTGAGTTTGGGCTTTTTGAAGAGTTTTTAATTAATTTATTGTTTAAGTATCTGTAATGAGAAGAAGAGCCCCTGCCACACTGATTCTAATGAGGATTGCATGTGCTCTATGTCTTTATCATTGTGGCCTGTATCATTTAAATATCTCAACCAACATGTGCTGTGGCAGATTTCACTTATAACTGCTTAAATTAAAGCTTGTCAGTTTAAGAGTTAGGAACCATGCAAATATTTGAGAGAAATTTGACATTCACTGCTGAAATCATTGCACTAAATATCTGGCACCAATGAGATTATTTGAGAAGGGTTAGAAATTCTTGCTGTGTTGCACAGGCTGGACATTCTGGACTTAAAGGAAAAAAAACATATTTCAACTTCTGTGCTCGTAATTAGGGTCTCCACCAGAATTTCAGCTTGTTTTTCTTTTGTATTTTCTTTGAGCAGTATGTGACTGTTCAAGTTCCTCAAAGTTGCTGCTAGGAGAACAAACAGTACCAGTATCTCAGGAGTAGCTGGAGTAATAGCACGGTTTAGCTGTAAAAGGAATGGCATTTCCTTATGTTCTCATCCTGCAGAAATGCAAGGGGAGATGGTGCTGAGCTGGAAGAGTGTGATGGAACTTTGGATATTTGAACAGGAGATGAAGCCTAATTTCCCACGTGTATGTACTTTTCTTCTTGCAGTTCACTATAGCAGAACATCATACCGTGTGTAGTATGTACAGCAGTATACAGAGGCAAACACTTTTATGCTAGAAACTACTTGCTGCACTGAAGACAAAATTGGGTATTGATACAGAGATATTACACATCTGATTTTAATCTCAATTGGCCATTACAAAAGGGACCAGAACCCAAATATTTCAATACCAAGACAGAGTCTGCTACCAAATACGGAGTTGCTTTCTTTTATCATGTAGGGCCAATGAATAGGGAATAGACAAGAAAAATCAATGCTGGTAGGATCATAGGATAATTCATGTTGGAAGTCACCTTAGGAGGTCTCTAGTCCAATGTTTTACTCCAAGCAGGATCAGTGGTGAGATGAGTTTCAGGGCTTTATCCAGATGGGCCTTGAAAACCTCCAAACTTCCAAGGAAGACACACAACCTCTAGGTTCCAGTACTTGACTCCTCATATCATTCCTTAAATAAGGAATATAAATGTTCCTTTAAATAAGGAATATAAATGTTCCTTATAGCCAATCTGAACTTCTCTTCTGTTGTCTCTTTTCTTCTCACCATCCGCCACTATGTAGAGCTTGGCTCTCTATTCTTGGTGACCTCCCCATTCAAAAATAGGGTGCTCTGTTGACTCCTGAGTTCTGGTAACTCAAATGCAGAGAGAAGGCCCAGCTGGTGTTTTGATGTCTAAGGTGACATAAAAGCAAGTAAGAGGTGTTAAACATAGAGTTTCTTCTTCCAAAGTCTTGTATACTGGCCTACTCCCTGAAGCCATGGCCTGCTCCCTTAGCTGCATCTCTCTTTCTAAAGCTTTTTTTTTTTTTAACTTCAGACCAATGGCTTCCCTACTGTTCAAATATTCTAACAGTTGTGGGAAGGGAACATTTTTCTGATCTGCATCAATTTATCTTGTTTGCAATTAATCACAGGAAAAAACATTTTTAAGGTCAGACTCCTAGCCATAATCATCTATAGATAAAACTTTGCTGTTTTAGGCTGTATTCTTTTAATATATCTTATCTATTGTCAAACTTCACGTAAGTGGTGCTACAAGACCTGAGCACAGTCTGCACAGCATAGTCTCACCAGAGCCATTGGAGAAGAGTCATGAACTCTGGGTACTGTCCCTGCTGCCTGTGCACTCTCAGTTGTGTTAGCTTCAGTTGTTGTCCCTTGCAACTGATTTATAGCCCCTTGTCATGTTCAGCTCACTAATTTTAGAGTAATAGTAACCTGCCCCTCCTCTTACTAAACTCAGTATATGTGAAGGTTAACTCTGTTGAGCAGAGTTAATTTGAGTGAAAGTGCAAAGGAAGAGTTGGGTATAACAATGATGGGGACGCTGGAGTTGACAGAGCTGACCCAAGTTTTGTATCCCTTGAGCTTTCTTAACAGGGAATTTTGGTTGGTGTTCAAACTCAGGACAGCTCCAAGTGGATCCAACAGAAACTATATGGAGGAGTGGGTTCATAGAATCATAGAAATATTTAGGCTAGAACAGACCTCCAAGATCATCGGGTTCATCTGTTAACCTAGGACTTCCAACTCTACCACTTCCCTGAGCAGCTTGTTCCAACACTTCACAACCCTTTCAGCAAATAAATATTTGCTAATATTCAACCTAAACCTCCCCTGGCATAACTTGAGGCCATTTCCTCTTGTTCTATCACTTGTTGCTTGGGAGAAGAAACCAACCCCCACCTCGCTACAACCTCCTTTGAGGCAGCTGTCGAGAGCGATAAGGTCTTCCCTGAGCCTCCTTTTCTCTAGCTAAATAACCACAGCTCCCTCAGCCACTCCTCATAAGACTTGTTCTCTACAATCTTCACCAGCTTTGCTGCCCTTCATTGGATATGTTTCAGCACCTTCATGTCCTTCTTGTAGTGAGGGGCCCAAAACTGAACAAAATATACACAGGAACACTGGGTTTCTTCACCTTGAAACATTGTGCAACTCATCTCAACATCTGACTACACTCTTTCATGCTGTAGATTCAAATCCACCATCTCCCTTTCCTGTTTCCTACAGC
Source organism: Aythya fuligula (assembly GCF_009819795.1). Taxonomy (NCBI): domain Eukaryota; kingdom Metazoa; phylum Chordata; class Aves; order Anseriformes; family Anatidae; genus Aythya; species Aythya fuligula. Next base: position 51,510,278 of record NC_045560.1, read on the forward strand.
TCACCCTATTTTAGGCCTGGAATCCTTGCTGTCAACCTCCTATAGCACTGGAGTGCTAAGTGTTTCAGGCAGACAGGTAAATCTTTACATTTAGGTTAAGAAAACAGAAAAAAGAGAGATGAAAGGACATGATACTGCCCACTGTGCTTTGAAGAACTGCTATTTACTGTTTGCTAGGCCCCTGATAATAGAAAACCATTGGAGGGGCTCAGGAAATTCATACACTCGGTGTTCCTCTGCATTTTGTTCTCAATGTCTGTATGCTATTAATTTGTGTCCTCTGGAGTTGGACACGCTTTCTTCAGCTTTGATGCACATTAATTCTTATGCATAACGTGGCTTAAAGAAAAGACAAATTGTTGGGTAGTATGGAAACCTGAGGCATATTGCCCTTTCAAGTAGTGATTCTACATATGGAAGGAGGAGGAAAACATTGCTGTTAGGGCCTCTGTGACCTGTTCGAGGGTAAATAATTATTTTGAAAACCATATTTGATTTGGAATGAAAAGTCAGTTCAGAGTCCTGATGGTTGCACAGCAATCCACTGGGTTAGTCTGGGAAGCTTGTGAGTCACAAACCAAATTCATCCCTCAACAAAACTGCCTTGATAAAGATTTTGTTTTGGAAAATAGAGAGCAAAGCAAAGCCATGTTAATTGCTGTAGGTGGATAAAAACATCCTCCAGGCTTGTGACATTTTAAAGAAACAAAATCTTGTACATCAGATGGATCGCGCATGATGCTCTATTTATTCACATGAACAATGTCTTTTTGAGAGATTTGTATGTAAGTTCCACTAGAGTTCCCAGCACATGAAAAACTGCTTAAAATGGACTTGTCTAAGGTTTTATGGCATGCTGTGTAAGCCAGCAACTTGAGGTTGGAAAATCAAGAGAGGAACCTGGGGAAGCAGAGGTCACCTGGAAATTTTTATTATCTTGGATCCCCCCTTCCTGGTCTTTTGTTTCCCAATTGCAAAATGAGGATAATGCCAAGATGTGATGGACAGTGTCTGCTTTATTCATCCTCAGCTGATATGTTAGATTTCTGTTTCTTCGACAAGAAGAAGCTCCATAAGGACCAGAAGAGGCTGTGCTTGCTGTGGTATAAATGTTGCCTGAATTGAATATAAGCAGGGTTGAAGGCAAAGACTTGACCTGTGAGGATGTGAGGAACTGGGAAAAAAATTAATTTGTGTTATCAATTTTATGGTGATTGTGCTTGATCTAGTCAGTCCAGTTTACAATGCTTTGGGAAGTGAAGAATTTCTAATTTATATTTTAGTAAAATCCAGTTGTTTGGTGTTCAAGCCCCTTTATCCTCTCTTTTAAGGGGCTATGAATAAAGGAGGTTTACCTGTCATATTGGGGTCTCATGGCACAGTGGTGCTCTTTATTTGAAATATAATTTGGGGCTCTTGGAGTGAAAAAGAATGAATTCATGATTACTTAACTGCTGAATCCTTAGTTGGGCCAAGAAGTCCATTTCATGCATTCACGTGGAATTTCTCCCTGCTGGTGAGAGCCTTGATGAATTCTGCAAAGATTATAAGTTAGTCCTTGAAAGTATGCTATTCTTCTCTGCTGATACCTCATATAAGCTGAAGTGGAAACATCCCCAGCCAATGAAACACTTATAATTATCTTTCTTTGATCCTTTCTTGCTCTAGTATGTTCCTTTGTTATATACTTTCTGATGTTGAAGTGAAAGGTTTTTGGAAAAAAGGCCACCTCTGCTTTTGTGTCTCTAGAGTGAGCAGATCCATGTTCAGTGCTGCTAAGGAACAATTCCCAGGAGCTCCAGGTCCCGGCAAGGCATATAATTATGTAAACATAAACAGAGAGGCTTCCCAGGCTTTACCCAAAAGAAACACACAAAGCAAAATATGTGATATATGCCTTTCTGGTTTTTGTTTGTTTGTTTGTTTGCTTGTTTTGTTTTGTTTTTGATCCCTTTTCTGCAGATAGCACACGTCATATTTAACTTAAATAGTCCCAGTTTATTAGCTCTATTAATTTATATGTCTTATAAATGGAAATGTCACTTCTTGCCCGTTGTTACAAAAGTCACTATACTAAGTTCCCAAAATATAGTGGGAGCCTACTCAGACATCAAGATCCCAGTAACTTGAATATGTTGACAAGGGGAATTCTGGAGGCATCTTATCACCCAAAGCCGGCTATTAATTATGAGTAATAATATTCATTTTTATTAATTACAGCTATAGAATTAGGTTGGAAGCTCTCCATGTTTTAATGTTTTAGGCAATGTTCCATGGCACTGTGACCAACATTTAGAGAAGTGGCCTGTACCTCAGAGCAAATAATTTTTATGAAATGGAAGTGCAGGGTAGAACTGAATAAGCTAGTTGCAATGGAAATACAGTCTTTCAAAACACTGGAAAAGTTAGACACTTGCAATAGCATGTAGTCTAATTTCCTGAACCTGTGAGAAAGGACATGAGTTATTATATAGCTTACTCCTGAACATATGCTTGCTTCCTCATGTATGTAGAAGGCAAGGGTGGAATATGAGTTAGGTTCAGCATGTCTCATCCCATCTCTTACAAGTTCAAAGTCAAAGCAGACACTGGGAATGACAAGCAGCATGCCAAGAAGTGAGCAGGAGCAACTTAGAATATGCTAGATGGTTTTAATCTAGACTGGACAAAAGCAAAAGTCACTTTTGCTAATAGATAACTTTCTAATTGGTCGGTAGCTTTTATTTCATTAAAATATTCTTGCTGGAAGCTTTGGAGGTTATATTTTTTATACTATGAACCAAAATTATTGATTTTGTGTAAGAACCATATTCATCCACTGCTCCTCTGACACGGCAGTCTTTCTTCAATTTTCCTGCATTCTCTTCACAATATTACCAAATAATTGACATTTACCTAAGCTTGAAGTAGGGGTGGGCACAAGTAGAGTTCAGTGTTTTTTATTATTATTATTTTAATGTTTTTTTAAGAAAGAAACATATCGCTAGGTTTAAAACTGGGGAGGAATCTTGGCTCATTTAAAGCAGCATCGAGGTGGGATACTGCAAACAAGGTTTGTTTGCTACCTAGAAAATGTAGTGTATTCACAATTCATATTCAATTTCCTGCCTGTACATGAAAGGATTCTGGATTTCAGAGGCTGATGGTGGGGTGACATTGAATACAAGATTGTATGGCACTTTATAAAACTTTTCTTTTATTAGCAGCTCTATAATCACATTAAGTTAGACTGAAAATTTGAACTAATTCTTTCCCTTGAGGCCCAGGCTGTAATAATGGTAAAAATCTGTGAAATAGGATAAATACAATTCAATAATTATATTGATAAATAAAATGAAAATCAACTAATTGTGTCATTCACTCAGTTGCCTGCCTCCGTTGTTGCTGCCTTTCTGCATCAGCGACTGCTAAACTTTTTCTGTCACACTTCAATAAATTTAATTGTGCAGAATAAATGAGCTAATTTTTGAAGTCACAGGCTCTGTTTGCAAGATAAGGTTGGTGATTTATTGACCTCCTCTAACTCTGTAAGAGTGTCATCCTCCTTTTTACTTTGACAACCATAGGAAGGGTTTTTGTCCCCCTTCACCTACAGCCTTGCTAAATACTACTTTGTATATTTACCTTCCAAGCTCATTTTCTTGAAGTCACATGATACACCACAATAGACCAAAGATCCCTGTTTAAGTTGGTGGCTACACAGACTATTCCAAGTGATTAGTGGAGCTGTGGATTTTTCATCTTTCTTTCTAGTGCTATTTTTTTTTCTGATGATTCAGAGATTTCATTTTCTGAGTTTTCAAATAGGTAGTTTCTAAGGGGAAGTACAAGAAAAGGGGCATAGATTAACATAGATTAATTTCCTTTTTTTTCAAAAGGTGTGGTCTAATGTCATTCACGAATCATGAGTGCAAGGATGCACACTTATTTCAGTGCTCATTCACAACGATTGTTTGACCATGAACACAGGCCAATATTAGGCATTAGACATGTCTTATTAAAGTATGGCTTGCTTTTTTGACTTTTGTTTCTGTGTCTTGGATTTTGTTTTTAGGTCCTGGCCATCTCATCTGTTGTGTACTGCTGCAATTGTGGCAGCAATGAGCTCACTAAACTGACATAAAATTGTAGGAGTTAGTAGTCTGCACCCCTTCTCCACCTCTTGTATTTACTTTGATTGTGAGTTGTTTTTTGTTAGGTTGTTTTTTTGTTTGTTTGTTTTTTTTTTTTTTTTTTTTTTTTTTTTTTTTTTTTTTAGCAAAATGTTTGTATGACAGCCACAACAACCTTTTTCCATAAATCTGGATCTTTTACTCCGTACTTTAAATTATAGCTATGAAACAACCTGTATGCATACAAAAAGGGTTGATTAGGTATTGTGGTACAACACTATCTCTGTTATAGCAGACAAACCAGTTGTCATACTGTAGCAATATGATCCATGAATAAAAAATCTTGGTATCCTCTTGAGTAAAAAATACTCTTCACAGAAAAGTGAAATCAGTGTCATCAATTATTGGGGAAAAGAAAAAAAAAAAAAAAGTTCTCAAAGTTACGCCTCTCTGGCTCTGGCAAATAAATACTGTAAATGAGAAGGGCAGGGACACCTTCTTTGTTTTATTAAATGACTACCTGTTGAGGTTCATAGGGTCATGCAAACCATTTTTCCATCTCTGGGTACGCTATGTCTGTTGTTCAGAGTGTGATTAAACCTACTCTTCTCTGACTATGATGCCAGTAATATAGCAAATCAAATATATATGAAAACTATCTAGACTTCGGCAAGTTTGGCCTCCTAGAAGCACACAGCAGAAGACTTTTTATGGAGCCAGGATTTCAGTCGGGTACCTAGAACACAAACTGTAAAAAGCCTTTTTCTCGTGTTCTATTTGTTATATGTTTCTGCTGTAATTTTCTTCTAAAGAAGACTTATAACCTCTTAAATATTTCCTGTCAGGTGTTGGCTAGGTGAAATGCATCCCAGGGAATTGCAGCTGGAGGAATCACAACATCCCACGTACAGAGCAGTCCAAATTTCTGCCAAACTCTTCACTGCATCTTTAACTCAAACCACTTGTACTCTTTGTGATTGATGCTTATAAAAAAAGGCAGGCCTAACCCAGGAAAGTCTTCTGCAACCTGGCTCTGACTTCCTTCAAACAAAAACTTATGTACAGTCATACAGTTTAACAGCCTGCCCTGAGAGTTCCACATGGACCCAACACAGCATTTGATGAGGTGGTAATTGTTACTCCTCCCCATTTTCACTGTGTAGTTGGTGTTTGTGCCTTGTTTGCTGTGGGTCATTTAATTTAGACTGTCTTAGGAACCTGTGAACCTGCACCTGAGCAATTACATTGATGTGGGGGTGGGAGGGGAGATGAAATTAAATTAGACCTGAACCAAACTTATTCTTTGGGGAAGAAACCTTTGCCAACTTTAACAGGATAAAATTCCACCAGAATGTAATGCTTTATTGGGCTGTAGTGAAGTGTTGTATTGGGCCGTAGTGAATCTTTGGAGAAAGATTTCCATTTCATACAATACTTTCAAAACATGGATTGACCTTATGTTTTGTGGGCCATTATCCTTTTTCTCCTTGTCAAGCAAGTTCTAATTGCTCTGCAGATTCCTTGTGCAAAGAACTAGAAGATAAATTTCATATTGAGAAGCTGGACCTTGTGAGAGGTACACAAGATTTCTGAGAATGCTAAGTCTGATTCAGACCAGCATTTTTTTAATGAGGACTTCCCCTGAAGGACTGTATATTTCCTCTGAAAGAGGAAGTCAGAAAACCCTTACAGTAAAAGTAAAGCTCATTTTCCAATTCAAATTTTTTCTGATGTGACCTTCACCAGATCTTACATTTTAAATAGAGGAGTAGAGCATACTTTCTAATTAATCCAGATTGTACACATTCACCATGCTATGTAAATTATAATGCAGTTCTGCTTTTATTTATCTTTTGTTGCTGGTGGTGGTGCTCTGGTTATGTGGGTATGACTGAAAGTTGGTCTGATCTGGAAGTGACTTGGCAAAATGCCACCTGCCTGTCACTTCAAGTCTGATTTACAGAAAAACTGAAGGGTACAAGCTCTGGTGAAATACGCAGTTGGTAGATGGAGCCAACATTGGTCAAATTAGGGCTCTTCGTGCAGGAAACCTATATTCTCCATTGCTGAATGTAAAGCTAAGCTGCCCAGGTGAGGAGATAAATCAGGACAGAGTGCAGAATGGGTCCGCACAAAATCTGATCAAATTTAGGTATCTTCCCCAAATACCAGGCTTTTGGTTCATTCTGCTGAAGAAGTAGAAGCCAGTCCCATTACTGGGGCTGGGCATAGCTAAGGGTTGAGATTTGAGATCTTTCTGTGTTCTTGTGTTCTTTGATATTTGAAAGCTAAGGTGGCAATAATAAAACCATGAAGCCCAAGTGAAAACAAATGGAAAACCACATCTGGAGAGAGGAGCCATTCTCTGTCCATGTTTCACTTGGGTTCTTGTATTGCCAGACATCTTCCAGTCCCCAGGACAGACCTGGTATGATTAGATCAGAGCATCTCCCAGTTCACAAAACGTGCTTACTGCAAGGCAGTTGTTTCCTTTTTTGTTGTTGTGGGTGGTGATTTTTTTATTTTTTTTTAGTGTTGTAGTTACTTGGAATATTTTATATAACATCAGCCACTGTGCAGATTTGTGTATTGTACTGTAATTACTTAAATAAGGGATTTTGTATGCTACAGCCAGTGATTCATGAACTGCAGGGTATCTGCAAAAACAGGCTTTCATTGGGATTATGGGATGTAAAATGCCTGAAGGTTTTTGCCTTTGATAGCAGACCTGCCGTTGCATCCGCACAGGGTTTGTCTAATAAATTGTATTAGTGCTTTCCAGCATCCTGATAACTTCCCTCCCCCAACTCCTTGTTATTCTGAAGTGTTTTGAAAGGAAACTGGTTCTCTGAATTATTGCTGTGGCAATCACTAAAACGTATGTTCTGCATGCTTGGTGTTGACCATGCAGTATAACAGAGAAGAAAGTTGAAAAAGCTTCTTCAGGAAGGACTTAATTCTGTTATATATGCAGTGACATAATTTTGATCTAGAAATAAGGTAGTTGTGGAGGGTGGAGGGAAAAGACTACAAATGGATGTTCTCAGTGTCTTCAAGGCAATACAGTCACTTAACTTTTTTCAGCTTAGGGTTATGTAGTTAATCCCCTACCTGCTTTTGGAAATAGTCTCAGCCACTGAAAATAAAATAAAAGTTGAGCTATTGTTTGATTTAAAGAATTGTTTAACTTGGCATGTCAAATAATTTTAAGCCTGTGAGGAGGAAGAGCTAAAGACAGGATATTTATACCTGTGTATCCAATGTGTAAGTCTAAAGCTTCTTCCTTCTGACATCCAGCAGGAACTAGAAAAGGAGAATCATCAATATCTTGCTATGAGTTTTTTTTTTTTCCCTGATAAAAACAACAACAACAACAAATAACCCTAATTCATTCAGGGTATAGCAAGTTTCTGTCCTCGGTGACTTTTCTGTCATCCCATTTAGAAATGTCTGCAAGCTTTGCCATGAACATAGCAACAAAGTTGTTTTGTAGTTGCTTGTGAGTTTTAATTACAACAGGTACAGTATTTCAGATATGCTGACACTTGTTGGTATGTTGGGATCCACATGGCTGCATTTTATTTCTACAGGTTGGGAAAAATCCTTTTCTTATTCATATTTTTCTCAGATCTAGAGCTGTGCAGATAAAAGCAAAAGCAACAACAAAAAACTATTGCTACCAGCTCCCTTCCCTCTGAAGTCATCACAATTCAGGTTAGGAAGATCAGTAAGTAAAAAGTACAAGTCAAGGTACGTAAAATTACAGTGCATGTTTGGTGCCCATCAGATCCTTCACTGACTTTCGTTCCCATGCATGCAGCGTTATGTCAGCCATTATCAGCAAGAAAATCCAAAGCCTCCCAATCTCCACCCTTGTTCACTTTTGGCTGCACCTGTTTTGCCTAGTGTGCAGTGAGTTGTTTTCTGCTTTAAAAACTTGCTAAAAATTTGAGGGCAGCAAGCAGGGTGCAGCTGTGTATATGGTGTTACCGAATACCACGGACAAAGCTGTATGTTTCCAGCTGAAATTCTCTGTTCAGCGAAGCTTTTTTCAGGTTAGGTGCTTTGTAAAGGTTTGGTTTGGGTTTAAAAGCCCTGCTTGCTTCCATTCTTGCTGTTCTCAGCTCTCTTTTACAGCACTTGGCCATGCAAAGTGGCATGCCAAAATTGGGCGCTGGGGGGGGAGCAGAACTCACTGCCACAGTTTTCCGTATGTTCCTCCCTGTGGAGGCCAGGCTGGGTGACAACCTGAGGAAGAAGCAGAATAGAAACTTATTGGAGAAGCGAGTCCCACCCCCAGGTACATGAATCTGCTGAGCTCTTTTATTCTAGTTCTCCCAGGTTTAATCATGTTTCTGTCTGTGGGGAGATACTAAAGTGGGCATGTTCTTCCCTTGTTCTGCCTAAGCCCACAACAATATCTCCTAGTGCTCAACCTGAATTTGCAGCATTCAAAAGAGCCTTTCCCCATTTCCTCTTTTTTGTTATTTTTTTTCTTTAAGTCAGTTCACACTGATTAATCATTTTATAAATGTTTAGGGCTGGGATTGTGAAACCTTTGCTGGCAAGAATTTTTCCCCTGGAGTCAAGGAGACTACTCATTAGCATGACTACTTGCCAGCGTGAGGGAGGGATTCACAATCTGGACATTTGTAGTTTTAAAAATATGTCTCTATCTAGCTGATTTGGGTAGAACAGGGCTGGTTATGGAAATCAGACTAACAGGCTATCACACTGTCGTACTTCAGAATGTATCTATGGTAAATTAATGTATTTTGACTTAACACACTCGTTTAAACAGTACATCAGGTGTCTGACTGGTGTCTTTCTCCTTACGTGCAACATTACATGAGACCTTTTCAGCATAAACCAAACCAAACTCTATCTTATTAACACTTCCCCCCCCCCCCCCCAAACCCCCAAACTCCCACTTAGCTTACACACAGTATTATAATGTATATGGGCCAGTTTTGACAAGAAAGCTGGTATGGGCCACTTACACAAACATGTCAGAAGCAGCGAGTGTTTGCAGGACACCTGTTTTTGAGTCCAGTGGGTGGAGAGGATAGAAGGTGAGGAGCTGTGTAAGTCTGTGTCTGCAGGACATGGAGGTGGCATGGCTACACCTCTTGTTCCTGCTTGCAAGTAACAGAACTCTGAGGAAAGAAGTCTGGCTTCCTGACAGAAAACCCTGTGCTTTATATCACTCCAGTTCCCTGCTGTGAGTCGGTCACTCCCTCCCTTTTTTTCCTAAGGACGAGGGAAACAATTCTGCCTGTGCTCTGCATGGCTAACAGCAGCAGTGACCTTCAGGCTCGCCATTTTAAACTGCTATGGGATCATCTCAGTGAAAAATCAAAACAATGCTATCTTTCCCTTACCCCCACACTCCTCCGCCCCACTGCATGGCATTTATTCCCCTGCATGCAGCCTTGCTATCCAGCCTGGATGCTGGGCTGCTGGAGCACAGGAGTTCCCTCCTCTGTCTGTATCTCTCTCCACCTAGCACAAAGCTGACAGGGGGATTTTTCACCTCCTTACTTTCCTTTTTCCTCTTTGATTAACTTTGGACCAGATGGCCAGTCCCCAATCTCTCAGCATGCATTTGACTGACAGGAGCCTTTGATAAACCTCATAAGAATGAAGTCATCTTCAGGTCACCTCCTCTGCCTGGCCTTTAGCATCCCGCACATACCACCATTATCTGCTGAATAGGAGACAAAGGAAATTAGCTCCAATTCCCTATCATCCCCATTATTTCCACACTGATTTAAACAATGAGGCAATGAGATGCCCTTCACTTTCCTTCGAAAGGTACAAATGTCAGCTGTTAAGAAATGCAAACAAGAGGGTTCCCATGTTAATGGATGGGCTTCTTTGTAAAGCCATGAAGTGGTAAAGTGGATTTATTCACCGCCTGCCTGGAAAATGCTTAACACACTTTTAAACAAATTCTTTAACCACTTTTATTTTATACACACTACATAGTGCCAGAGAAGCCTCATTGTTTTGGTCTGGAGATATATAATGAGGTGATATAGGCCTTCCCTTCCCTTCCCTTCCCTTCCCTTCCCTTCCCTTCCCTTCCCTTCCCTTCCCTTCCCTTCCCTTCCCTTCCCTTCCCTTCCCTTCCCTTCCCTTCCCTTCCCTTCCCTTCCCTTCCCTTCCCTTCCCTTCCCTTCCCTTCCCTTCCCTTCCCTTCCCTTCCCTTCCCTTCCCTTCCCATACGTAGTTGTCGGATCTTCATTTGAGATAGTCCTGAACTGAAGTCTGAGATACAAAAAGGTTTAGCTGCATATGAATCCAAATACTGAGATGTAGGAAACTATCTCCAAGCTCAAGTGAGAAAACAAATTTGGATACTGTGGACAGAGGAAATGAGCATGAATCAGATCAGAATCTCTCCAGAGATTTGTAAGTTGTTACCTCACATTCACTTGGCTATTGACTTTTTACCTTTTATCTGAGAAAAGAAACAATAAGATGCCATAAGAAGTGTTGCCCCAGGGGTATGTAAGGCCAGGCATGCTAGAAAATATCTTTAAAAATATTTATTTTGATAAGATTTCTTTCCCAAGATTGCAGTCTTCCACTCGAGTTGGTTTGACTGGCAGTTAATTCTGTTCTTTTGGCAACTGAAAGTATCTGAATGTTTGGGCGCATGCATGAAACCATTCTCCAGATCACTGGCACACCCACGTACATTGCAGGAGATTAAAACAGCAAAGATTTCCAAATTAACTCTTAGGAAAACTCGTCCATAAAGCGTGCTGTGCATTAAAATATAAGTTGCTTTTCCTTGATTACTAGTGTCTTCCTTCTAAAGTAGTCAGAATCTTGCCTCCAAAACAGTGCTCACGACAAAGTCACCTCCTGATATACAGTTGAAAAGCATTGCACAAGAATATATCTTTTTATTCCATAGAGCAAGCAATAGGCTGGGAGCTAGGAACTGTGAGCTGTATTCTAGTTGCTTGCTATGAAGCATGGGAGAAATGACAAAGTGTCAGGTCAAGAGACTGATGAGCAATTCTGTCCACCTGTTATGCCACGTTGCTAGACCTTGGCTTCCTGTGTAGTCAGTGGAAAAAAAGTCATCTTGCTACCCAACTCAGGCAAGTAGAGAGGTCAGTCATGCCTACTTGATGTGTTGTGACTGCTGCTCAGGAAGGTAGGAGTCTGAATCACTCCTTCCTTTTTGACCTTAGATGCCATTGTGGATGTGATTTCTAAGTTAAGCTCTTATGTTGGGCAGTCTGAACATGGTACTGCAACTCTCAGTCTCTGAAGGCCTTTCTGTTGCTTTAGAGTCACATGCAGTGTTTGCCACAGACCTCTAACCACTAATAAGCCTGACCTCTTTCTTTATAATTTTATCATACATACATACATACATACATTTCAGCAGTGTCAGAGAGAATTCTGGTGATGATCTAGGCCAATTTATGCCTCTGGCCACAGCCTGGCGAGACTCCACCATGAACTCCATGACTGGATAGTGGTGGCAGAACTGGAGTGTAAGAGGACACCTAAGTTTTAGATAAAGACATACTCTGTGAATTCAGATATACTACTGTTGCTGGAGGAGGACATTAATACATGTAAAGCCTTTCTTCTTTTGCTGTGGGGAGGGAAGCCTTTTTGTGCACGGCTTCCCTTACTACTACAAGAAGATCCAATTGTGGTCCTGCAGTAAAGGATTCCCATTCAGAGCTGAGCATATAACTCCGCAGAAGTGCATTAGCTGAAAGAGTGCTTAAGCAAGGTAAATTAAACCTAATTAATGAAAGTATTCATTCTTCAACCATTCATGAAAAAAAAAAAAAAATCAAAATAAATGTTTTGTTTCTTTTTTCTTTACAGTTGAAAAGCTTCTAGTGTGGCCTGCACCATGAAAGGACTCCACAGCTTTGCAATTATACCTTGTTCCTCCTCATTCCTCTGTATTCCATCTTGGAGTTGTGAATCTTCAATCATCACAATTTTGTTGGGGCTGACAAAAAAAGGACAGTCTTCTGACAGCTCTGGAGAACCTGTAATTCATGTTACTTCTTGAAGTATTTCACTAGCTAGCACCAAAGGTCAGATGCTTGCTTTCCTTTACTAAGCCTCTCCTTTTCAAGGCTGGTGTTTTTATCTTGATAATGACCAACTTTGTCACCAAGCTGCCTTTTTTCTGACCTGACATCAAACTCACCATCTGACTGAAGATGATTCCTAGGCTTATCTGCTTAGAACATGGCCTAGTCTTGGGTGCAACAGGAATAGAGGGCTTCTCCCTGCAGTCAGCAGTCTCAGTTGTATTTTTAAGTCATCTGAAAGCACCTTTTCACTGGTAAGGGTGGGAAGGTCAACACATTTCCTTGCATCCTGCGTGTTTTCTGATTGAAACGTAGAGCTAGAGGAGGAATTGAGCTTCTGGCAGTGGATGTGAGTCTGGCAATCACAAAGCTTCTCTTACAGACTAAGCTGTGTCAGGGTGCACATCAAGGACCAAAAATATTCCTATGAAGACCTTGCTTTCCTTAGATAGAGAAGACTGAGTTATATGGAGTTACTGTGTGACAGGGATTGAGAGCTGTCTGCACTACCAAGTATGGTGGTTGTTTTGTTTGATTGTTTATTTATTTATTTATTTACTTTAAGCAGAGTTCTCTCCCAGAATTTGTTTTTCACATACAGACTGTCACTACTTGAGATGTTTGGCTTTCTGTCTGTGTAGATAAATAGACACACCAAAATACTGTCACCAAGAGGGTTTGACTTAGGTCACTTTACAGTAGATACTCAAGTCCCTCTGAAGAAGCAAGAGCATTGCAAAAACTGTAATCCCAAGGTTTTGATTTTGATTTATTTATTTTTTTTAAGCAGAAGTATCAGCTATCTGCAATTCAAAGTGAGGGTTTGAGGGTGGGGGGCTTATGCTTCCCATTTTGCTTTTAAGAAGGTCACAGCAAAAGCATGTGATTGAATATTTTGCATGGAACTGCCTATGACAAAGACAAAGACAAGGGGTTTGTCATAGTGCTATGAAAAGAAAGTGAGAGAAAGCGAGAAAAAGATCTGTGTTAGATTTTTGAGGTATATTTGAAAGAATGAAATAAAAAAAAAAGCTTTCAAATCCTCAGGGACTTTCCAATTTATCAAGAAAGACACATTCTTCCTAATGAAAGGTTACTGACCTTCATGAATGTGACAGTTCAATTACAGCCCATTCATATGCAGAGCAGCCGTTGATAAAGGATTTAGGAAATGTGACTAGCATAGCAAAAAAAAAAAAAAAAGGCGGGGGGAATGTCTACAAAATTATTTTTTATTGTGGTGCAAGAAATATAAATAAGATTCAGTCAGGTAGTAGAACCTTTTCTTCTCTGGCCGAGCAACCCATTAGATTTGCTTCAGTGAATGCATTGACTTTTTTCCTCTTCTTTTTCTACTAATATTTCTGTCTTTTTAATCCTCTGAACTACTAAACCTAACAAATCATAAAGCCCTTGGGGTGCTGAGATGCAAGGTTTCAAACATTTTTTCCTTCTGACTGGCAGAGAAAGCTGGAATGTGTCCTAATGTTATTTTAAGTGCTTGACTAGTATTTAAACTCTTAAATGGATGGAAAGTTAAAGCAGCAGCAAATGCACGCACACATACATGTACCCCCCTTCCTTTTCCTTCCACCTTCTCCTCCCCCCTGCTTCCCCCCACACACTGAGCTTGGCCTCTCCAAGGCTGTTAATAGCCAAAGCAGATATTGGCTAGACTCTCTGGAGCCAGCCTTCAGCCAATGGAGGGTGACACCTGTGAGTTGATGTTTGTTGAACTCCTCCAGGTGTAGGAAAGATGCTTAAATTGACATAAGGCAGGAGCTGTAAAAACAGGCAAGTATGTCACTCATACATAGAGCTCCCTGGAAGATCCCAAGGCGAAGTCATTGTGAAACAGCTAGACAGAAGAATGTCTCAATTGCTTTGAAATAATTCCAGATTATCTGTTTATCTATCTGCATGCACACACACATTCAGGGATCTAGGCTTATGTGCACTGTGTGCACATGAGGTGTTCCTACAAAATAACATGAGGCTTACGTCCCTACATACACACGTACAAACCCATTCTGTGTTTCAAGGTGATGGCAGGCCGACAATTGTAGAATTAGATGAGGGCAATCCTCTGCTTAGTGTAAGCTCTCACAGGTGGTCTCAGGTGGAGTGGCAGTGGAGGAAGTTTAGTGCTGACCTGTATTTGTGTTAGGTCATGATTGTATGGAAGGCATTGTCTTCCACAGAGCAGCAAACCCTACTCTTGATTTGAGGCAAGTCCTCAAATCCAAGTGCAATCAAATGGGTGTAAAGAAGTGCTAAAACTGTTTGTGGAAGGCAGAGCCAAAAGACATTTCCTTGGCCTCTGCTCACTATCTGTGAAATGGCATGCAAGTTTCTGAGAAATGAGAAGCTTGGTGCTACCTCCACCCAGACACAGAGCAGAAATTTTCCACACTGTGTTCAGGCATGGTAGAAGTGCAGGGACTGAGACTGTGATCCTTGTTCTCAGTAGTAAGGCAACTGTGGGAAGAAGATGCCAGTGCATCATATTTTCTGCTTCTGTTATGGCTGATAATGATTTCTGGGAAGTAAAAACCATTTTCGGTACTTCAAGTCAGTGCATTAGATACTTATCTTCCCTGTCTGGTTACCATCTCTGAGTGAATTTCAAGACCTGTCCCTAGTGGATATTTTGAGCACCCTACTGAAAATTGTGTAAGTTCTCAGGAAGGGCTTGAGGGGCCTGTTCTTGAGTTCATGGGGCTTTCCATCAATAGTCATCCACTGGTACTCACTGCTTTGCAGACTTTCAACCTCTGTTGCCTCACTAAGGTTTAGGTGATCATTGTGGAGGAAAGAACACTTCCTTGTCCTTAGTCTAATTTTAGATCGAGTGCTGGTATGAAATTAGCTTTGACAGTATACTGTCTCACAGTGAGGTATCCAGATAAAGTAATCAATAGGTCTTTATTGGTTCTTTCAGATGGTGTTAAACTGCATAATTGTAAGGTATTGAATTATGGAAATCATGGTAGAAATTACTGGGACCCCTTTGAAATGGTCACATTCTCACTTCTTTTTTAAGCAAAGGTTCATCCGTTCAAAGAGCTTTTTAAGGCAGCTTCCTTTATTATCCCTTTTGTTTAGCACATACCTGAGACATTCAGGAGGGTGTTAGGAAGCACCAGGAGAAATGAATACAATGCAGTCCAAAAAGATCTGTTTAAAAAAATTATATATATATGGAGATGTAGATGCAAACCAGGTGCAAATGTAACAGGAAACCCAGTGTCTGTTTTGGACACCCTGATGTTTTTTATATGATACTTGCTTCTCCTGGCATTATGCAGCCCAGACTGCTCTAGAAGCTGTGGGCTTCTAGACAAACAAATGACCATCTTCCCTCTCATAGCCTTCCGCTGCCTCATAGTTCTACAAGATTAGAATCAAGGTCCTTTGACCACTGAAGAGGAGCTTCCTAGTAACATGCTTGCCACTTGTTTTTAATCGTGAGAGGAAAAACAAGATAAAGGAATTGAAAATACTGCCATTTTAAAGACCAGAAAACCTGTTTGGAGTCTTTCTGTGTAGTTGGATTCTTTGTAGGTAGAGTCCCAATCTAGCAGAGCATTTAAAACACTGAGACATTACATTTTCTGAACTGAGGACTGAATCAATTATATTTAAAATTGAGAGAGTACAAGAACTAATCCAAGTACATTGTATAAAATTCCGTATGTCATCCCTCAAATATGTTTTCTGCAACCTGCTGTAGTATATTTGGACTATGATGTGATACAAAGAGTTTACCGGAATTCATCTGGGATAACCTTTCCACAACGTTTTGTCTTTGCCTCTTGTAGATAACGCATGCCATCTAGACTTTTTTTTTTTTTTTTTAACCTCATAAGATTCACAAAACAAAACTGTAAAAATTTGGCTCAGAAAATCTTTACTGTCTTTCAGAATTAAGCTTACTTTTCACCACTAGTAAAATATATTTATTTTACTTCCGTTGGACTGTGGACAATTTGATCAACTCTAATTTTTAGACAGCTTAATTTTCATTAAGATTTTAATATTCAAATTCAATTAAAAGCCATCTTTACTGAATGCAAAATAATAAAAATAATGCTCGTTACCAGCATCACAAGAACATTTCTGATCGCATTTGCCCTGGTTAAAAATGCTGTCTTTGTTTTCTGCTTACATTTAATTGGCAGAGTTCCTTTAAAGTTTACTCTTGGCCCTGAGACTTGAGAGTGCAGTCAGGCATGTGACTGAGAGCAGTCCTAATAGGCAGGCTGCATAACCTCACCAGCTAAAGCTCACAGGCTATGAAGGGGGTTGTTCACCAGGGGAAAAACACAGTCCACTGCCGCTCAAGCTAGCATGAACTTTATATACTACATGCCTTGCTGATTGATTAAAAATGTAGTCATCCTTAAAGGCAAATCACCTAAGGGCTTACAATAAGTTACAAATATAAAGATGGTTTTATGGAGTGTACTTTTACGTAACAGACTCTTTCAGGATGAGGACTTTGTTTGCAAAGTCAGTGCAAGTTGGTTGGTGACTCCTGTTAGCTTGCTGGTTAAGGCAGGTTCTCATGAATCAGTTCATGTGGAAACCAAACTGCACCTGAGCAAACATAGGAAGGTGGAGAACGAATTGCTTTCAGTTTTCAGCCACAAAAGTTAGAGTGACTTATGCATGTTCCAGTAGGGAAAACTTTCTCTCATGGCAGATTATTTGATAAGATATGGCAGAAATTAATTTTATTGGGGCTAGTAAATGTTAGTTATTGTATGGCTGCCCCCCTTCTAGCTAGATTTAAAGATTTATCTGGAGTAATAAAATGAATTTGACCCTCTGTCTCTGTTACTCTGATGCCCTCAGTGAACTGGTATGAGATGGCACACAGGAAAGTATGACACATTTGCGTATGTATTCTCTAGATACCAAAAAGAATAAGTAAAACAAGGTATCTGACAGTCCATGTGCTTTTTATGGTAGGCTTAACAGTATGTAGCCACAGCTTCAGCTCAGCCTTAAGAGCATTGGGAACAGAAGAGCAGGTGACTGTGCAAAAGCACATTGTGTTGAGGCCAACAAAATGGCCTCTGAAAGAGTATTCATTCCATTCCATTGATAGGCAGTTACTGCGTCAAACTCTTGACAGATTTTTTCTTGCATATAGTAAGAACAAATATATATATTTATATTTTTATATATATATATATATAATTCATTTTCTAAGCAGATGTGTTGCTCTACCAGTGTGTACTAGTAACCCCTTTTCATATAGGCAGCTTTCAATGTGGGCATAAATTCTTTCATGTGCAGCTAATTAAAACTGTGCTGAAGAAGATAAAGGCACAGCAAGTGCATGTATTATCTGTCTGGCATGGTGTATACTCAACATGTTAGGGTAGAGACCACTCTGTCTATTGTCTTACAACATATCAATACTAAGAACTGGATCCAGACAGGCAATGTTGGCTCATATCCAGAATATGTTACAACTGTATGTGTATATATCACAAGCCTGAAGTATTTAAACAGACCCCAACTCCGGTGTATCAAAGTGTCTAGAAAACACATTTCTTCAAAAGAGCCTTTTCTACTTTGGAATAAGCAAGAAAAATAGTAACAGGCAAGATATATTACAAAATCTGGGCCCCCATCCAGGAAAAGCACAAGTTTCCAAGATCCTCACATTTTTACATTATGGCCTATATTGAGGTCAAACCTTTTTAAGGTGCAGATTTTTCTGCTGGGTACTTGAGGAGGAAACAATGTGGGTTCATTTCCATTTTGATTCTTTATGATGCATAAAGGAATCCTGTGAAATTTGATTTTTAAAAGGTTGTGGCTTCTTTTTTCCTTCTCAGTTCTATTCCTGACTTGTCACCTGATTTTCTATGTTTTTTGGGGCTGTTAGTGCTGAGGATTGTGGATCCCTCCTTGAAGAGGGAAGATGCTGAAGCTTTAACAGACTTTCTCCAACAAGCTTGAAACTTCTGAATCTTTGTTCATTTAAAAGAGGTTTTGCTTTCATTGTATCTCTTAACTTTACTGGTTTTCCACAGAGTCTCACTATGGCAATGAGATAATGAAAGCATGAATTTATACTGTCCAGAAAGAAAAAGACACTGGAGAAAAAAAAAATCCATTAAAAAAATTATCAATACTAATAATGACAACGACAACAATAATAATAAAGCTGGAAAACATCCTGTCTATTCGTATGCCATTGGGATAGCCCTAAAAGATTTTTTTCTAGGATAGAGAAAAATCCCCTCAGTGGGTTCAGCAGTTCATTTCTTCTGGCCACAGAGAGGGAGGGTGTAGCATTGGCACAGCTTGGGATTGAAGGCTGATTCCCGGTTCCCCTCTTGGGTTCTCCTGAGGGCCGTGGTTGGTGACGCCAGATCAGGACTGTGTTCAGCCTGCCAGGTGGCCAGTGCTGTCCTACTGGTTTGTTCCAGGTGAGAGTTATTGCATATATATTACATACTGCTGTCTGCCCTTGGCCTCACGCTGTAGACACTGATGAAAATACTTTCCACTCATCCCCTTGTCTGCCACAGTTAATCCTGTGCAGCCATTCTTTTTAATACTGCATGTAGATACATGCAAAATTCATTACTAAGATGCCTTGTTCAGGTTTATCTTACTTTCTATTTGCCTTTGATTATAAGGAGCCCCAGGGATTTCATCTTGTGGCATATACTGACCATTCAGTGGAGCTATTAAGAAAAGAGGTAAGATAGGGTGATGTATCATTTCTTGCTAGCCAGTCAGATACATAGTTTAACAATGATGCTATGACTTTTTTCCTTACTTGATTCATGTTTTTTGTGAATCGCTGACAGAGTCAGTATCAATCTTCCAAAAGATGGGAACACTTTCCAGTGGCTGCTTTATTATACACGGATGGTATGCACATCCACCGCACAGGCTTTGCCTGGACAGAGCAAAGTTGAACATTTGCACGTACTGACAGTCTGACAGATGGAGAGTACATTAGATCTACCATGTATGTGCTGTGCAGATGCCCCTAAGTCTGTCCTGAGTTCATTTAACCTGCTGTCTATGTGGGTTGGCTGTCGGCTCAGTGCAGCTGTGTTGGCCAGATTTGTCATGACAAGTGCTGAGCTGTGCTCCTTGGTTTGCTCAGGGTGGTTGGACATCTGCAGCCTAGTGAGAACCATGTCACTGCTCCTGCTTGGACCTGTCTGTAGGGCAGCCAGCAAGACCAGGCAAACATCCCAATGCTTCTTTTCACTCAGATTTCTGGACAGATAAAAGACGACGTGTTTGGTGAAACTGGCATCTAGAGTGACTGCAGTAATCTATCAGTTCTTGGCCTCCTGTAACCTCTTCAGGGAGTATTGTCCTATGCAGTTCTGGAGTGCCACTAACCTTTGCTTTCTGCATCTCCTCTCCTGCAAGTAAGGCCAACAGAATGGGTAAAGCTAAAAGAAAATGATGCTGTCTGATAAGCCACAGTGACTGGAATAGCCCTGCAACTTTGCTAGAGACATCATAATATACTGTGAAAGCTTAAGTACTACACAGTCATTAGGTTTGGGCCCTAGGCATTTTCTGGGGTGAATTTTTTGCATTTCCACAGGAGGGGTTTGCAGAACCTTTTCATTTCCATGTTTTCTGTCCTGATCTTGAGTTAAGTGGTAGCCACTAATCTCAATGTTTCATATTAAGAAATCTGGGAAGTCTATGCCTTCCACTACTGCCTCACAGAAAAGCTTGCTTCACATACAATGAAAGATAAGGGGTTTGTTTTTTTGCTAGAGATTGTGTGGGTAAGAAGGCATCCAATCTGTCAAACTCTTCATGACTAATAAATATTAACTGCTTCAAGTCTTCTAATTATTATTATTATTTTTTATTATTTTTTTTTTAATGTGTGGCCAACTACTTAAATATTTAACCATCTGCCAAAAACACACTTGGAGGTTTATTCTACAACATACAGACAATATTGTAGACAATGGAAACTTTTAATATAATCTCTAGATGAATATAACATTATTTTTTTTTCCTCAAGTCAATAAAGATAAAATGTAGTGTGTTAAATGTTGTCAGGGTCTCCGCATAATGACACCCCCAGTCTCCTCTAATCACTCCTCTGTTCCAACATGTTGGAGGATCATATTGTCACAGAAAGGTTGAAAAACTCCCTGTGTTAAGATACTGAACAGTTAGTTAGCCCATGTTGGACACAACGGAGCTAGCCACAGGATATGCCCATGCCTCTTCTATGTGATGCAATAGCTGAACACAGTAGGATGCATACAGACCAAGAATAATGATACTCATTTTCAATTCAAGCTTAGCAAAGCAGATGTATACCAGCTGGGCTTCCACCTCATGGTCTTCTCACTTTCACTTTCTTTTGCATTCTTTGCTTCTCTTGATCTAGCAATGTCTGTAAGACTGATGCCTTGGGGGGGAAAAAGGGAGAGAGAGAGACTTTGAAATGCCAGGCAGCAAGCAGGAACAATCCAGACAGCAGGTGATATTTCAAAGCTTCAGGTCAAGATGAATCATCAAGCCCTGAGGCCCTATATTACTTCAGATCCCCAGAAGCCGCCTAAATTCCAGAAGCTAACTGACCTCTTTAAAGGTGGTAATGAATAATCAATACTATATTTGATCCCTTGCATGAAGGTATTACAACAAATGGCACCATGGCTTTTGAAAGGAAGAATAACATTTTGATCTTACATGGTAAAATTGCCATGCTCAAGACTACCTCCTGGCTCATATGCTTAATTATGTAATGATATCCAGCTGTACTACAAAGGTGTCTTGCAGAAAGCCAGGCTCCACTAAGAATAAAGGGTCTGATAGGAAATGTTTAGACTCTGAGATACTCTGACACAAAATTATGTTTCTGAAGAGAATCCCTGGTTGTGTGTTTTTATGGTGTTCTGCTCAGGACCAGGCAACCAAAACAAGACCACGCTCAATAAAAAAAGGCTTATAATTTTAACTGGGGAGACAAAGCAGACTTTGGGTCTAGTTTCACCAACAGATGAATAAAATGTCATTCAGTGAGATCTAAAAGGCTATAGAAGAGATAAATTATTCCTATCCTTACCCATTGTTCTTCCCCTCCCATCAGTTGTACTTTCCCTGCAATGCAACATTAGAACTGTCTTATGAGATAGAAGTGTGAGGAACATCAGCTCGAGCTGTGTCCTCACTGGTCAGGTATATAGAAATGTGTTTTGGATATGGATTAAGCTGTGTTGTGTGTTACAGATGTCTGAGTACACATGGACTTAAGAAGCTGCATTTTCTATCCAAGCAAGGCAAGGAGCCCTGCTGAATTCAAGTAGTCCTGGAGAGGTGACTTCCTCCGTTTGAGTTGTTGGAATAGTATTTATTTATGTATTTCTGAAAGCTCTGAAAGGCTTTTTTTTTTTTTTTTAATATAAATTAGGATCCTGGGATGCCTGCCACATTGGCTAATGTTTCAGTCTGAATTACATGTGGGACTTGTACATCTTTCTTTTCTTCTGGGATGGTATATGTACGTCTTTATTGGTTTATATAGTAGTTGTCTCTTGTTCATAATGAAGTGCTGAAAGAAACAGTATATACAGCCTTGGGTTTGGAGCATGAGATTATAACACTGTCACTAACAGTGCACCAAGGACGTACTACAACACAAAACCTCTAGCATTAATCCTGAAGTGGACTTCACACCATCCATGCCAGTGGTAACAAAGTCCATTAGTGGAGCCTTGCTTTTGGTTATATGTTGTATCAATGACTGAAAGCTCTTAATTCAGTGAAGAGACAGATTAGATTCACTTCCCATATTTTTTGGCTGTTGAGGATGAAAGCTCAAATGATGCTTTACATGTAGGAACTTCACAGGTTCTCCAGATGAAGAGTCTTCTTCTTTTCATCTTGAATGTGACTGATGATACTGTGCTCTGTTTACAAGGTACAACATTTACTTGCAGGTGACTTTCTTAATTTTATATTCATTCTGTTTAGCATTGAATAGGTGAAATAGAAAATGTGTTGTTATTATTGTTGTAGAGATTTCTGAATTTAAATCAAGAGAGAAGAATCTTTGGAGATGACCTGAGCCCTACCACTAAGTTTCAGGGGTGGGAGGGTTGGCACCAACCCACAATATGGTGGAGGCCTGTTAAATCCATTTTCAAGAATGCTCTCCTCCCCTAGTCCTACGTCTCACTTGAGTGAAATTTGTATCCACATTGGTATTAGAAGCAATTGTATATGGAGAGAGGTATTTCACAATACTACAGCTCAGCAGGAAGTTCTGATCTTGAACCAACAAGGCTCCTTGGATTTGGTGGGGATGTGTACAATGACTTAAGTAAATTGCCAGTGTTTAAGCACTGTTAGCTTGAACCTATTTGTACTTTTCAGCTCCTGTTCCAAGACAAAGTCTCAGTAGCTACTACCACTCCTCACTGACTGTGCTATAATCTAACTTTTTCTTTAGCCTGGCTCTTTTCAATCACTTGATTCCAAAGTTACTCCTTCCCTCTATACAAACTAGTCAGATCATTTTCTGTGAGTATTCCAATTTAATGAGTTTTTCCAAAAGCCTGTGTTGCTGAGGCACAAGTGTGCAAGAAGAAAACATCACAATCCTAGAAACAGAATTATGGAGGAAGAAGAAAATTTGAAAGATATTAGATATCTAAGATGTAGGACTTCATAACCAAGTGTTAGTTCTCTCCTCTTTATGAATTATGATAGTTTTTCCTTACTTTTTAGTAAATTCTGCTGTTCACAATTGGGGTGTGTGTATATATGCACGCGCGTGTGTGTGTATATGCAAGTGAGAGTATAGATGTATATATAGAGATATATGCCACAGTTTGCTTCAAGGTGAATTTATGACAATTATTCATAGCTGAAGCAACAAAAAGAGGGAAATTAATATATAAAGGAAAAGAGTTCCTAATGGTTCTATAAGATAACAGTAAAGGAGTTTGTATTGTCTTTCTATTTCATAGGAAATTCCATGACTGTGCATATAATAAGCCCATGAAAGGTGGGACACCAGAGTGGTGGAATGCATTGACAATGAATGCAATCTTCTTTCAACTGCTGATGGATTTTCTGTAGATTGTATCAGTAGGAACAGCAGAAATGAGATGCAGTGTATTCCTTCCCTACAAGAGAGCTGTGACTGGAATCTTTGACTCTTTTTTCACTTGTTTAGCTAGCCTGGTAATGCTATCAACTTCAGGAGAGCTTTTGTTTAGGGTTGATTTTATTTTTTTCTTTCTCTGTATTTTACCTTCATCTCCCTACCCAAACCTCTGTATTTCTTTTCATGTTTTCACTGAATGTAAACAAATTCTCTGACAGCCAGGAGCAAACCTATAAGTAAACAGAAGCACAACACCACTTAATTTAAATGTTAAACAAAAGCTGTTCTAACCCTAACTCAGTCATGCTCTCTGGGGTTGTTAAATTAGTGGCAGTGTGCTACCATTTTCCCACAAGTGGCTACCACAGTGACAGCAGTCTGGTACAAAAACATCCAGAAAGGTTTAAATTACTTGAAATGCAGGTAGCAGTCAAGTTACGGCAACACGGTACTCAGCACAAACTAGTTAACCCTGCCTTTTCATGTAGGTTTACTGAAGTCTGTGCTGACACGATGACTGTCAGTTCCCAGAGAGTTTTTAAGTCTAGCTAGTGGTATGCAGTAGCCTGCACTACCTACCAGCCACCATGTGACTGCAATTTAGATATACACTTCATGTCAGCAGTCTTGTACTGAAAGGGCCTTGCTTTTCTTCCATCTCCCAGGGAAGATCAATGAAAAGGAGGTGAGGTCACAAAATGGAAGCATCTTGGGCTCTGACCAGGAAGGATGTATACTGCAGTCCAGTTCAAACAAGCTTCCTTGTAGAGAACATTTAAAATCTCTATAAATCTAGATTCAAGGACTCAGTTATGTTCACGGCACTCATCTACTGTCTGTAATGATTTCCATTAACCAAGTGGGCAGATGGAAGATTCTGGAGGGCAAGAGTCTACAAGCAAATAGTACTTTTCAATGGATGATAACTTTGATTTCAATATTCATATCCTAAATCATTATTCAATGTAACATTTGCAGGCTCTGACCCAGGTGGCTCTGCCTGGTTTGAAGGACTCTTTCCTGTGAGATAACCTTTTTCTTCTCTGTGATTAACTGTCAAAAAACGTATTAGTCTTTACACCCATGTTTGTATTGCTTAGTCATCTCTCCAAAATTTTATTTGGCCTTAAAAAAACAACCAACCAACCAAAAAAAAAAAAAAAAAAAAAAAAAAAAAAAAAAAACAACAAAAAAACAAACCACTACTGAAGACAAGGTTTGTTAGTAAATAAAAATGTATGTTATAAGGAAAGTCTTGAAAGAGTTAAAAAAAAAAAAAAAAGAGTCCATTTCAAGCCTTTACATTTTGAAAACATTGATGAAATTAGTTTTTCACTGTTTTACCACCACTACTTTCAAGCTTCCTTCCCACGCTGCTGTGCGAATTACTTGCAGAATACTCGGGGATACAAATCTTCACCAAGCTTGACTCTTAGTTTCTCTGACAAATGCTCATGCTGTGAAAGAAGAGACATTCTGCTGCCCTGGATTGAGCAGGCTGTCAGACTTCCCCAGAGAAGTTACCATGGAAAGAAGCTTCTTCGAAACCTTGTTTAAAGTGAGGGCTGTTAATCAAGGCCTTGGTGCTCTCATTAGAGAGGGAGGGAACCATTTAAAGTCAGGAAGCTGCAGTATATGAAAGTCATGAAATTGAAATGAATGCATCTTTTGCCAGCTGGTTTCACACCCCCAGTTGGCAATCCACAAAGGTTTAGAGGGGGAATTAAATCCATTTTTCAGCAGAAATAACTATTTTTGTGATTATCATATAGATTCCATGAGCTACACTTTGGTCCTATCAAGACAGGCAGGCAGCTGCATGAGAGGTGGAAAGAGAGAAAATGATTGAGATGAAATCACCACCAACAACTATTGCAGGCAGGAAGGCAGTTTTGGATCCCAGCCACAATACTTCTGCAACCTGGTTTGAATGGGCCTGACGGGATGCCATAATGGAACCTACACTGAACAAGGTACGTGGAAAGCTGTCTGACATGGGCTCTATTTCAAAGAAAAAATACAGTTTCCATCCAGGCTTTAATTGCTTTTATTTTACTTGTTTTGCTCTTGGGGCTAAGATTGCTTTCAATAAAATGAGATTTAAAAAGTAGAGTAAAATAACACTCTAAAACAGAGTCAAATGAGAAGAGCTTGGAGAAGAAAGGGTTTGTCCTAATGTCAGTCTTTAAACCAGCTGAAAGGCCTGAACAAAATGGATGACTGAAGTTTATTATCGCTGTTTGGGGTACAGTTCTGCTCTTACACGTTTTTCTGAAAAGCCACTAGCCTTCAAAGTCCAATACGTTTTACGAGAGCAGAAGTGGAGCGGCATCTGATTTTGGTCTGTTTTTGTTTGTTTGTTTGTTTTGTTTTGTTTTTTTTGTTTTGTTTTGTTTTGTTTTGTTTGTCTGACCGTTACCTTACTGCAGAACTGATGACACAGCTCCCACCTTTATCAGCTCTGGACACAATCTTAGCTTCCAAGTACAAATGCTACAACTGAGTTTCAGTTGCAGAGCAAATCTGTTTTGTGTATCAAAGGTCAGGATCAAGTCCTTAGCTGTGAATTGCAGGAGTATAAATACTTTCTGGCAATCAAACTTTCGTTGTCTGGTGTATCTTCAGAGTCAACAATTGTGGCGCCTGCTGTTTCTGATGGCAATTTCCCCATCCCCTTTTGGATTACTGGAAATTCATCCCTGTGCAAAGAGCACTTGTATCTCTTGAAGTCCCAATTTGTGTCCCATTGTGATTATTTAAGAAGTGTCTGGGAGCCTTGTAGGAACTGAGCCCTGGGATAAACTAGAGATTAGTTTCTATTTACTGCAAAGTACCAGAAAGCATGCTAGCCAAACATCCCTGGCAGAAAGGCAGAGAACATCAAACTGTAGCACTCCAGCGCCCTTGCCACTGGTGTGACTTGAGTGCTCATAGCAGCTCTTGCTGCGCACACAGGTAGAAGGTCAGTGTATTTCTGTGTTAAAACAGAGAAAAGGGAGGTTGAGAAGAAGAGAATAAAAATGTGTGGCCTTTCTGAGCTCCCATAAAAACAGCAACAATTTAGATAAGATAAAATAAGAACTATCCATTATCTCTAGGCATTACTGTAATGATTACTAAATATTAGAGAGAAAAAAAATATTTTCTATCTAGAAGATGGCATAGCAGTTCTTGAGGGCTTACTAGCAAGACACCCTTGTACTGTTCCATTCCCCCAGAGAACCCACCTTTTAATATTTCTTCTGTTGTGAAATAGAATAAATATGGGTGGATCATTGTTTTAGAGACTGGTACTTTGTAGCTTTGTCTAGAAGACTCCACTGATTTATCCAGCAAAAGAGAAGGGAAATATCCACAGTCTCCATGTTGCTGGTTTGCCAGTTATTGAATACTGCAGATCAGTAGTACACAACCTTTTCAGAACCCATGTGTCATTCTGACAACTTTCCAGGACCAAGGGGGGCAGACTTAATCTGCATGTATATTAACATAAATTTACATAGGAATTGAATCAGAGATGAATGTGCACAGTTGTTATTATTGTGTATTTACAATAAACTGCACTGTAAGTGTTGACAGCGCTTCACAAAACAGAGAGGAAGACAAAACATTCTTTGAGAGTTGAAGAGTAAGTGAAGCACCATTTTCCTGAAAATG
Organism: Aythya fuligula; assembly: GCF_009819795.1. NCBI lineage: Eukaryota > Metazoa > Chordata > Aves > Anseriformes > Anatidae > Aythya > Aythya fuligula. The sequence goes on from NC_045560.1 coordinate 51,537,262, forward strand.
GTTCTTCATGTCTTCCCAAAAAATTGATATGGCCACAGGCATAGAGGAATGCAGTGTTGAGGCTGTTAGGTGGCTACCGTATTTGTATGAATAGCAGATTAAATCTGATCTTCCACAGAGAGAAACTTGCTGTGGTCTGCAGTTTGGAGGAACCCTGACTTTCAGGGATGGAGATAAGGATTTGGGAATTTGTGTGCCCTGATCCAAACTTGTATCTCAACTCCCACTTTTTTTACTGAATTACGCAAGTTCCACTTCTCTGTATAACAAGAGGAAAAGTTTCACTTATCTTACATTTCTGCCTACTTGCTATTTAACACGGAAGCAGACATTTCTAAGCTTGTGATGAAAGAAGAGTTGCAACAGTGCTGCGTATTTGAAGACAAGACAAGGAAAATTTGCTGTCTCCTGGTATGGGAAAGTCAGTGGTGCACAGTAGGGTTACAAGTAAAACCCTTTCACATGCTATTTCACTGCTAAAGAAAGGATCCCCTCTGAAAAGACCTTTAAATAGATGTGCTTTTGATGTGATGCAGAAGAAAAAAAATATTCTAATGTTGATTTTTTTTTCTTTTTTGAAAATTAATCAGCAGTGGGCACTGACATTTAATAAACTGGCCTGTAGCATCCCTGGCCATAGAACACCCTGGGAAAAACTCCAAACTGCCAACACAATTGCTGGATAAGCCAGCCTAAGGGGCCTGGAGGGCACTGCCAGAAGAAATATCCCCTTTAACTTTCAGCCATGGTGAAGCTGTGCATTCATTACCAAAGAAGTGGAAGAACACCGTGATGTGCTATGACTACATTGTTTAATATACTTGCTTAGATCTTGGAATTAACTCTTATTTGACCATTATTTTTGATGTCTTTTCTCTTGAGAAAGTAAAGAATAATAAAGAAAAGGATGTATGTGTTCAGCACATCTCTTTCTGTACTTTGCTTTTGGGAATTGTGTAGTTCAAGACAGGGTGGAAAATGAATGAAACCTTAAAACAATACACCTGTTAGTTCAAATAAATCAGATTAGACCCTGGGTTGAATGTGTCAGCTTTGGGAAACATCTTATTTAGAACTATGTGGATGCTAGCAAAGCTTTGAGGGTCAGATTGTGGTACAGGTGTAAATCAGAGTAAGCCCTGCAACCTTTGCTGTAAATGCACCACAGTAGGGGCAGGGTGTTCAGAATGTCTTCTGACAGATATCTGACCTCCTTTAGGACCTTAAGAATGAGAGGGAAGTGGCAGTGAGTTGGCTCTCAGACTTCCAGGCGGTTTCCCATGGCAGCTTAACTGGTCCCCCTTCATCAGTTACTGCTTATATATGTGAGCTCTTATTCTTTGGCAAGTATGATGTAATGCAATTTATCCTCATCTTTTTTTCAATCCAGGTTATCCTTGTGAGCCTAGGTCTAAAAAACAAAGAGAAACGATGACCTTTTTGGATTCTTTTTCAGAGGGCCTGGTCTCAGGGTATAACTGCATCTATGAGAATAGGAGATTGATATGGTAGCACATGCCTCTTTGTCAAATTTTTCTTGGCCGTTTGGTTCAAAACCTTGTCTTTCATGCTGTGTGAGTCACTTTTCTATTGGCAGTCTAAAACAGGCGAATGAAGCAATCCTACTGCAAATCTTGGGACAATTATTGGCCATCCTAAAACATGTACGTGCCTTTTGTCTGAACAAAAAAAAAAAGTCATAAATAATGTTATCCCTGTGAATCAGAGTAACCCAACTCAGGGCTTTTGCTTACAAATCATCTCATAAATTATTCAGCCAGTTCCAATTTTTAGGTGACTTGCTGAACGGAATCTAGGTCATAAATTGACATATCCTAAATTGGGCCAGTGACAGGATGGATTACATAAGGACTTTCACTGCAGAGCCCCAGGTCCTAGCCCCTGCTGCAATAAATAATTAAGTATTTTATGGAGCATGGGATAAATCCAAGAGACTGGGGAAGCTTTGATTTAAAATACACTATAGCCTAGTGGTTAGAAGCAATTCCTGGGAGACTCAAGCTCTGTTCTGTGGTCTAAATCAGGCAAAAGAAGGAGTTGAGGCCAGTTCTAGCCTCACAAGGGACAAGTCTGGCTGGCAATAGGTGGGAAGGTGGTCATGTTCCCTCCAGGTGCTTTTTGTGAGGCATCCACCTGGGAGGCATGTTGTGAGAACCTGAAAGCCAAGCGGAGGAATGTTTAATTTTTGAAAGTGCAGATCAAGCCTCAAGCTCCTTACAGACAGTGTAATGCTTGTCTCCAGCAGCTGAAACATAAGGTACTTTTGTTATGTAACATTAAGCATCTGTAAATTTAGTTGACCAAATGGGAGATGTCTTGTAGATCCAAATTTGAGTTCAGGTGCCTAACATGGCAGCTCATTACTTTAGGCTATTTATGAGTTGGGTATCATGTGCTTTTATGTTTACTATAATATTTTCAATTCTTTCCCCACACTGCTATTTTGAGCTAACCTCAGTACCCACAGAGGGCTCCATGACCCATCCACTGACTGCTGAGTTTGCTATGAGACTAACTGTAACTCTGTGCCTGGTTTTCCCTCCCATCTGGCAGCAAAAATGAACTGCTGCTGACTGAATGACCACTGATTCTCTTGGAAGCGGAGCTATGCTAACAGCAACAGCCAACTCTGTCACCATTTGTGAGGATTTGTAGCTTGGGCTCTGAGACATCTGGCTGAGATATTTACGCAGTCCCGTATTGCACTCACTGAGGCTCTGCTTTCACATCTGGAGTCTAGACTGAGTGACTCTATGGGCTGGCCTTCAAGCCTCCAAGCAGCTCATGTCCCTCTTGTTCTCGCACTTTGTCTTTTTATTGCTTTATTGGTTTATTTATTTGCTGTAGGTGCTCCTATCATATCTCCTCAGACATTCCTGTAATGGTCACTTGAGAGCTTCAGTGAGGAACAGCAGCAACTGAAAGAAACCGGGCAAAGGCAGACAGGATGTACAGGGAAAAAGGGCTGTGTTGAGGCAAGGCTTTGATTGCGTGGTTGTGGTAATGGGGAATGCCTGGTGCTTGATTATGCTGTTTCTTCTGACTTGTACAGCTGTGACTGTGGGAAATGACAGTGCTCAGCTGCGCACAGCTTGCATTCAACACATGTGACAGGGAGCGGGGGTTTCTGTAAGCTGCTAGAGTTGGCCAAGTGGTTGAGCCAGGCAGGGAAATGTGGTTGAGCCAGGCAGGGAAATGAGTCACCCACTACCCTGAGTCAGATCCATCAGTAGAACGCAGGTACAACCTGGGTCTTCACAGAGCTGTTCAACTTCAACCTGGTTAGAGTTGTCCTCTAGATGGAGACCATTCATTGTCCCCAGGGATAAGGCAGGGGCCCAAGGGCTAAAACATGGCATGATGGTTAGAAGTTATAGCCAAAATGTAGAGATCTGAGGTACCTGAGACATTGGTATAGGGCTGGTAAATGCAGCACAGGTCCCATGGGAGAGACCTAGAGCATCTAAAAGAGACATTTAGGTTTAGGAAAATAATTCCTTCATATGTTCTGCCTTTGTGCTTAATAGTGTATACAGAATCACAGAATTGTCTAGGTTGGAAGAGACCTCAAGATCATCGAGTCCAACCTCTGACCTAACACTAAGAAGTCCTCCACTAAACCATATCGCTACAGGCTGCAGCCCCATGCTGGTGCTGTACTTCTGCAACAGGAATCCTTCTTGATCTGAGTACTGGCCCCAACGATATCAGCTGTTGCTGCTTCCTGCACTAGGAGCAAATCTTCCTGTCTATTGCTGTCCTTATTCTCAACCTCTCCTAATTTCTTTCCTTGGGCCTTTAGTCTATTAGCTCCCCTCGGTCATCTGTCTGTCCCATATTCTCCTTGTAACAGTTTTCCTTTGCAAAAAGGGAAAGAAATGGTTAGGCGACCATTTCCTGGTTGCCTAACAGACCTGTTTGCCGCTGCTGGAGAAATACTGCTAGGGTATGAAAGGCTAAGTATTGTTGACAACAGAGGTGTTATGATCTGGAAACACAGTGGAGAAACTGAATAGTCTAATAGGGGAAATGTATGTAGTGCTTGAAAAGACGGGTACTGTGAATGTACCTGTTTGTGTAGGTAGGTCTGTATATATTTGGATATAGATAAGCCAGAATCTACATTAAGAGAATGTCACAAACTCTAGAAATTCAAGCACTGAAATACAGTTCAATTCATCCTTTAAAGAAGGGTAAAAAGGGATTTCAGATATTCTCTGTGCACTTAAAGTAGCCAGCAACAGCATGATGGCAGTTCTAAGTAAAGGGCCTTAATCAGAGTATATAAAAAGACTGGAGTGGTGTTTGAACAGCATGTCCAGCTCCCAAGCATTGTCTCTTTCCTGCTATCAATGACACCCATTGTGCAATAACAACATTTGCACAGAGATACGTCCTGTTTTGCGCACAGAGAATATATTGAAGCAACCATAGGGCTGCACTAGCCTTGACTAGAAAAGTCCCCAAGGGCCCGTCTGCCAGCTGCTGACTGATGTAGAGCTGCTGCTACTGATAATAGGGTACATGTGCTGGCTTTGAGCTGAACTAGGCAATCTGGGGCACAGTCAGATGTGTTCAACAAGGATCAAGTTCAAACCTGTTTAAGAAGTTAGTTCCCGTCAGCAGTGATTTAAGCTAAGTAGTTTTGCTGTGGATTGGAAAGGACAAGGAATGCTCACACAGTCAGCTATTTCATCTTGGCTGTCACAGTGGTGATTTCAACACAGCCAGAGGAGTCGGAAAGAAAACAAAGAGCTAAGATCTGTAACTTCCTAAACCATAAAGACACGAGCTGCTAAAGGTGTATTTCCATTAGATGTTTGCCTGTTTGTATGTACCAGAATTATGCTACCTACTTTGCTCTTTGCAAGTAATTGAAATCAAGAGATGCCTAAACTTCTTTGAAGATGTAGGTCATTGTTCAAGACTGGAGGTGGCTGCCATTGGTTGAATGCTGCTGATCCTTTCAGGACTTCAACCACAACAGGAAGAATGTAAGTGTGTGTGAGGCTAGAAAACACAGGTTTTTGCTTTAGAGATTGAAGTACCATTGCTGGAGAGCAGGCATAATTTTCCCCACTTTATGCTGTCACAGGAGAGGAAATTGAGAAATGACCACTGCAAGATTTAAGAATCATAAATACACTAATAATTAGGCAACAGAACATTGTACATGACATCTGCATTAATGTCACCCAAATTCATCACTAACCATGCTCCTTCTAGGGATATCCCACATGTGGTAAGCAGGATATACTTTTGTGTGAATAGTGTTTCACACCATCCCATATCAGTGAGGTCGGCTATGCTGGCTTCCAGGCTTGGGAGCTAGAGTTGGCCTTGTATCAGAACAGTCATACTGTGAAGCTACTGAGCAGAGCTCCTCTGTATTTCCCCAAATTATTCAGTTCCTTTATCAGAAAAGTACATCTTATTCAGCAGGAAATGAAGCAAAAGGTCTTCTTAGTGATTATTGCCTCCTGGAAATATTACTGCCATATACTTGTGGAGTTCTGGAGCAGCTGTAACTGTTCTGGAGTTCAGCTGTAACTATTCATCTTTTTCCTGAGAGGATTCCTAGTGAAGGCACCTTCAGGCGGATCTAGAAAAATAGCTCTGTGTTCAAGCCCTAGGTAGGCTCTGAGCTGTGAGTAAATGCCAATGATGAGATTTCTGTTGATAGTGAGAACAGGAGTTAAGATCTTAAAAAAAAAAAAAAAAAAAAAAAAAAAAAAAAAGGCACTGTAAATAACTACTACTCTGGCTTGGATAAACGATGGTAAAACAAAGGTGACTGGAATAAAATGTTATGTCCGCTAAGTGATCATTATCTTATAATGAAATATAAGGTGAAAATACACACATAAACACAGAAAACAAAAAAAATAAAAAAAAATTACTTAAATCTTGTTACTCTGGCAAAGATCCCACTGACCACAATAGTATTTTACCTTTGCAAGGATTAAGAGAACAGCAGGATCTGAACAGCTGGTTGCTTAGTTGGGTTGTTGGTGTTTCTAAACCTATAATAAGGCAGTGCTGAATGCAAATATCTTATAATCTGAATACAGAGATCTTATACCATCACTCAAGACCTCTTGAAGGCAATGCATACAACATACAAATAGAAGCTGTAATCTATAATGCCACAAATCCTTTAGGAGGATTATCTCTGTTATCTCATCTGGCATCAGAGAATTACATGTAATATAGACACATAAATGGCTTAGTCACAGAAAGATCCTTTAGAAAAGGGTAGTAGAGAGGAAGTTTTGTTTGCTTCTAAGCTGGACAGAAGAAGAAAAGCTCTTCAAATGACAAATGGATCGGAGCTGAAGTCCTCTTTGGGTTCACAGCAAATCTTTTTCACTTGGGAGAATTAGCCAAGGGAGCTGGACCCCCACTATCTTGATTTTCATGTAGTCATTTACAGCTATGCAAAGGGTTGGTGTCACACATGCTTGTGCCTCCATTTCCCTTTTACTAGGTTCAGTCAATCTGCATCAGTGCAAGGGGCTATGGAAAGTGGAAGACAATCGATGACTAAACTCTGTAGCTCCCTATCAGCCCAACAGAAGCCCTAGATTTGAATAACTTGAGCTGAGGATAGGATTGCTTGACTTGAGGCTCAGTCTCATAGCTAAACTGATGATTTACTAATTGCAGGGCCTGCCTAGATTCATCTTGCATAGTTTTCTCCGACTACCTTCACTTATTTCTCCTTATAGAACCCTGCCAGTTTCTTAAGAAAATGAAAAACTGATGCAGTATGATAAAATTTCCCCATTGGCTATGGCTGTTCTTATGTCTCCTACCTACCTTGTATCTTTTTCCATCCAGATGAATGGGATTTTAACCTAGTCTTGTGTGCTTGCTCCAGTCACCTTATTTCCTTCTCACCTATGTATCACCCTGTTTTTCCTCTCAAAATCTCGCTCTGTCTCTCCTTTACTAATAAAAGGAGAGTTGTTCTGTGCCTTCTTAAAAATACTTATTTATCAGAATCCCTTCCCTCACCAGTTACCAACCAATTACCAACTCTTTCATTCCTTTCATCTCTAATTGCATCTCAGACAGCACTGAATGTGTTGTTTATTGCCCATAAGCCAGTGTCAGAGGTGCTGTCCCAGATCCTCCCCAGTCCAGCCTCTACACTTCTCATTCATCTCAAACCACCCTCTCCAAGTTCTTTAATGATGGTAGGATAAAAAGAAAATAAGGGAAAGGACGTGTTGGCATACCTTGTAATTTTAAATACCTATTTTATGTTCTGATGTTTTGGGAACTGATTAAAAACCCACTAAATTAAAATTAACTCTAAATTAACTCTTTCCATAGATGTAATGATCTTTAGACAAGAACTAGCAAATTTATAATTTGTGAGAGTCAGGGTTCAAAAAGGAATTTCAGTATTTTTGTTCAAAGATGGATCATTTCCTGTAGCTTTCACAGTGTCCTTTCCACTCTACTGACCTCTGCCTTATCATATACAATCTCCTTTATATTCACTTTTACAGGATAAGTAGTTGGATGTGCATAGAAGAATGTTCCATTTTCTGAGAGCATTTCTTGGATTCCCTGAAGAGATTAGTACAAAATTGTAATTAGGGGCATTGGCAGAGTTCCCACATGCTGGTGTATTAGGCTGTGGTTTTCATTTTCATTCCCCATTTTGGTTCCTATACAATGCATAGGATTTCAGTGGAACCATGAGACTTATGGCTGGTTTACGATGCACGCCGTGTCCCTTCAGTTTTTGTCCCTGCCATTGATACAGATGAGTCATGATTAGCAGCTGTCTCGTCTTTTTCTTCCAAAGACTGGGGCAGTTGCCCAACATTTTGAGGACAATTGTCCAAAAGATGTCAGAGTCTGAAGTGACCAGTACAATTTCCACTAAAACTCTGGAAGGCGTACAGGATGCAAGTGTCATTAATTAAGTTTTAAGAACCTACAGTGCTGTGGGAACCTGGCAGAAAATACACAAGCTGAATTTTGTTTGCAACTTCCTTCTATTTAGGAATTCATTAAAGGGCTGGAGCATTTGCAGGGATTTCAGGACCCAGTGCTAGAATGGCTAATTGCTGGCTTGGTCTTTTGTATACAGTGTAGCACATAAAAGGACTGTGATCAAAGAATGCAGGTGCTGCTGAGGGCAATGAGAATGCAAGTATGGTGATTGCTTGCCGGATACAATATATAACGTTTCATTTAGCTGTGCTTTGCTTTGGTCCATGATTGGATTTTGCAGGGATTGGTGAATGATTTTGACTGAAGCGATTTAATAAATATATTGTTTAAGTAGAGTGAGAAGTTTATACCTCTTCTTTCATCTTCCTGTTTTTTCCCCTTTTAGCACCCAAGGGAAACATAACCACCACTATAGATCTAACTTTGATGAAGGCATTAGTAAGTTTAAGTTGCTTTCACCTTCCTCAGTGTGTTAGAGGTGGCTGTCACAGTTTTAGCTGGATCTGTGGTCATGTATTACAGTAGAGCCAAGTTACACAGTACAGTTTAGTTTACGTACCTTCACAGTGAGAGCTTAAGAAATTACCAATAATTTTATGGCTACATTTATCATACATACCTTGATTTTCTTCGGTTGCATTCTCATCTTGCCAGTCTTTTCTTATATCATTCTCATTGAATGTCAAAGAGAAATCTATAATGAAGCTTTCTCCTTTTTTAACAACCATCCGATTTGATGACTCCCCCCAAACAAAACAAAACAAAACAAAAAAACAAACACAAACCATATGAAACAAGTAAAGCTGTGGCCCCTGTTTTGGAGAACATGCATGAGTAATTAAATAATATGCCCTTCTGTCACCATTTTTGCAAGGAGAGGGATTAAAATCTGTGTTCACAGGCTGAGAGCAGGTGTCTGTGATGAGATCCCATGCTGTGACATGCATGCAGCACATTCTTACATGAAAAGCCCTGGCTGATGAAATGACCACAGGAAGACAACATGGAACCCTTCCGGCAGGATCAGAAGAAGCTTAATTAAGCTCTGTGGTCAATTTTGAAGTGAGTGTGTGCCTACTTTAGAAGAGCATTAAGAAAACTGAAAGCATGGCTATATTTTAATTATGTTCTGGTTTTTCTGACATTCCTTAAGTAAACTGTATTGCCTCTTGCGTGGTCAAATGATACAGTGACTCAGAAGTGAACACACACATCTTTACGTAGATGGGATTTGGTAATTGATCCAATGTGGTTTTAGAGTTTGTTAGTTGTGGACTTTTTTTTTTTTTTCTTTCTGACAGAAGGCAACACTGAACCCACAGTTTCTGCATTTATACTAGACACTGTTGTTTCAGTTGTAATTATATTACTGAAATCATGGACTACAAGTTCCCTGTAATCTTGTTAGAACTTTCATTAGAAAAGGTTAAAAAAAAAAAAGTAAAAAAGTAAAAAATAAAAAGGCAAGACTCAGAGAAAAGATGAATGTTTATGTTAAGATAGTAAATAATAATGATAAAAATGACGGTAGTACTGGTGGCAGCAATCATTTGCTTTGTATTACTGTGCTTTTCCACTACAGGACTTAATATTCTTTCCTGATTTCCCTGAAGCAGCATGAGAAATTCTTTACATGTGCATGACTATGGCTATTGCAGTGGTGGTGAAGCAGAGATTTGACAAGTGAAGTGTTCTAACAGCGCAGGAAGTCAGTGATGAAACTGCAAAGGCAAGACTAAAGTACCCATGTCTATCTTAATGCAGAATATGTGGTGAAAAACTGTAGCCTGGCTGTATGTGGATTGATGGAGTGACAAAGAAAAGCTTAAGGCTTCATAAACACCTTTGCTTTTCTCAACGTAAGAATATGTTCTCTCTTCCCTGTCTTTTTTTTTTTTTTTTTTTTTTAACAGAGTAGTCTAGGTCCTTGTCAAACATGAAAGAAGGCTCTGTCTGTGAAATTCATTAACGGAATTAGACATAAAATAATGAGAGGATGAGAAGAAGGCAGCCAGGAATGGGGGGGCAATGGGGGGAAGCATGGACAAGGATAGCTAGAGACAGTTTTCTGCAAGGGTAGCTGACTGAAACAATGGTATGGTACCTTGACTAATGCAGAGCTAATTAAAACTGTATAGGACAATGCACTATCAAACATACTATAGGGAACAATCTTTCTATGGTAAATCCATCCCCGATGAAATTCCATTGACTTCAATAGGTTTTCTTCTGGGATGAATTTGGCCTGATAACCTAATAAGTCTTTTCTGCCTCTAATTTCTAAGGTCCTTTTGTCAGAAGCATAGCAAGAAACTTCAGTCTGGCTTTCAAAAGTGCTGAACACCCAAAACTCCTACAAAGGTCTCCATGAATCACAGGTACTCAATACCACCACAAATTAAAACTGAATGAACTGTTTCATGTTTGCTGTGAGTTTGCTCTCTGTACAGTCACATCTGCACAAAGACCCTAAGTTAACCCCCTAAGCCTTTTGAGGCAGAAACTTCCTATGCATAGGTACAACACCTCACACAGTGCAACACAGAGCTTAGCAACGACCTTCAGGCATTAATGAAATAGAATTAATTAGTATCAACAACAGTAAATTATAATTTTACAGTATTTGTATTTGCGGGGCAATGGGTAATGTGTATTTGGGCTGGCTATGTATAGATGGACCTACTTTTGTTACCCAGTTTTCAACTAACTGTCCATGGTCTAATTTTTCAGATAAATTACTTTCAGTGTGTTCATGGTATTTGTGATCTTAGAAAAACTATCTTTTTGTAAGTCTGTAAAAGCCATGTTGGGAGACAGTCAAAAGTAAAAACAACTGCATCTTCTTATGTCTGCAGCACAGAACAAGTCACTCTTCCCTTCACTCTTCAAGCACCACAAATTCATGTGCTTCTGATAAAACCTCTATTTGTACATTAAGTTTACACTGCATGTTGCAGTAAGCATCTGTGAGGTGACCAGGACTGTCATGTAAAATACAGGTCAGACTTGTTTTGAAAGGTCCAGATCAAGCACAGAACATTCTCTTTGGAATCACAGAATCACAGAATATCCTGAGTTGGAAGGGACCCACAAGGATCATTGAGTCCAAATCCTGGCTCCACACAGGACCAGCCAGGTGTCTGAGAGCGTTGTCCAAAGTCTTCTTCAACTCCAGGAGGCTCAGTGCTGTGACTACTTTTCTGGGGAACCTGTCCCAGTGCCCAACCACCCTCTGGGTGCAGACCCTTTCCCTAACCCCCATCCTGACCCTCCCCTGTCCCAGCTCCATGCCGTTCCCTCGGGTCCTGTTGCTGTCCCCAGAGAGCAGAGCTCAGCGCCTGCCCCTCTGCTCCCCTCGTGAGGGAGCTGCAGGCCTCCCCTCAGCCTGCTCTGCTCTGGGCTGAACAAACCAAGGGACCTCAGCCAGTCCTCATATATCTTGTTCTCTAGACCCTTCACCATCTTTGTAGTCCTCCTTTGGACACTCTTTAAAAGTTTTCCCTTTTATTGCTATGCTATTGTAGTCTGCTCATCTTTTGCTTCCACTCCATGGAAGACATACATTGTATAGACAGATTTTTTTGTTTGTTTGTTTGTTTCTAAGAAAAAAACAAAAACAAAAACAAGTCCCCAAAACAGAAAACCCCACTGTTGAACAACAAGTTGTGCTCCAATTTTATTCTCAGGGCTGCTTCCAAGAGGAGGATTACTAGTTTAAATCTGTTACTTAAAAAAATAGATCTGTTTGATTACTCGGTGCTTGGTTTTCAAAAGGACAGCTCCTGGGGATCTTAAAAAATATCCGTAATGCAACAGGGAAGGAATATAATAGACTAGTTTGGGAAAAAAAAAAAAAAAAAGTACGATGAGGGGAAAACATAACATACAATACATTTGGTGTGAACTTTTCCCAGAAGATTGCTTGAGCCTCATAGTTCACTTACAAGCAGAGTACAGTGATGCTGGGCAGCCTGCCAGTGCTTGTTATTGTAGTACTGTGTGAGCCAGTTCCCTAGTGAAGAAGGAAAAAAAGAGAGACATTTCTTTGCCTTTCATAGGTGTCCCACACTTTCCTCTCTGCTCTCTCTGAACACCGTCCTGTTCTTCTCTACATCAAGGTGCTTTGGTGTGTGCTACACTGTGCAGATGTCACACTAATAGTTTCACATGTGGTGCTTTCACAGTTCAGGAGGACTGACACAGAGCTGTATCACCTCGCTGCACTGGAGGTTTCAGCTAACAGCTCTCACCTGATAGTCTAGCAGTAAGGCACCCTCTAATACACGTAGTGAGGATGAGCAACACCTTGTCTCGCAACCAAAGTGTCTCGGAAGGGAAGCATTCCTAGGAGCGAGTGCCAGGCTAAGTTGCATGTCTACACTGAATTTTGCAGTCAGATGTGAGCCAGGATAGCTTCAGCTTAGTACCATGCTACAGATACCACGAGGTTTCCAGCGGCTTAGAGTACTGGCAGAGCTTCTTCATGTCAGCCTGAAAAACAGTGTACAGGCATGGATGAGTTAAAGGCTGACAGTCTGGCCACAAATGTATAGCAAAACTGAGTATGGATGAAGGAGGCTTCCTACTTTCTTGTATCTATATTCTACCTGGAAATCCATCCAATAACCTTTCAAAATCAGCAAACATGGCATGGGGTTGTTTTTATTCCCCTTCTCTCCACATCCACACACCTCCTCTTCATGCCGGTATGTTGTCTTGAACTACAGCACTCTCTGGGAAGTACTTGCACAGCCTCCATCAGAAGCATGCTGGGCTCCCAAATGTGATAAGAAGCTGATAAAAATGATCTGGGCCTGGGTTAAAACAGCCTTAGTGGAAGAATGTTTAGCTAAATAGATACCATCTGTCCCTCAAAGTGAGCATGTCCTTGTTCTGCCCTGGCCTGACCAGTATGAGCTGTTGCTTTTGTGGTGCGGTCCATGTGTGGACTGGCTCTTGTTCCCAGGACCTGGGGCAATTGTTTATGCAATGTGGACTTTATGAGAAACAGTTTCAGTTGCAGAGAGGGCTTTCTTTTTTTTTTTTTCCTTTTTTTTTTTTTTTTTTTTAAGGATTAAAGATTGGTAATGAAAACAACATTTCAGCTTAATACAGAAAAGTGCTGAAGCTGGAGCTCAGCTGAACAGGCATGTTCGCCTGTACAGCACATTTCTTTAGGGAAGCCAAAGAGGAAAGGAATCCTGAAGAGCTAAAAGTAGTTTACAAATTACCAAGAGAGTTTTCATGTCAATAATGCATGGTGCAAATATTTTCTAAGGGACACAGGCAGTTAGCACACAGCACTGATTTTACAGTTTTTAAATGCATTTTCTTTACCTCCTCACAGACGTAGATAGTGGAATAGAGCTTGGAGAGGGCTGCTACTACAGACCATTCATGCAGATACATGGAAAAGGGGTTAAAGACAAGAATCAGAGCTGCAGACTTGCTCTGAGAATGCCTTAACAAACTTTCAGACTCACAGTACTAAAACAAGAGTGTGGTCTGCCTAGAGCAGGGTCCTGCACACCATTAGAAGCCCAAGAGCAGAGGAACTGCCACACTTCCCCAGGGAGGATCAGGTGAGGACACCTGCAGTGGGACAGTTACGCTGTTTAGCTAACCTGAGCATATTCATGTTACCTAGTCAAAGTGAAGCTGAATATCTGAAGGCTCTGATCTATGTTATAGGTATATCTGTCTCTAATGCTGTCTCTGGTGCTGGCTCCTGGCTGGAACTTGAAGTTGTGTTGTAGGTGGCTTGTTTTCTGGTTGCTGAGCCCTAGACCTGTATCAGTACTTGCCACGTCTGGGGCTGTTGACCTTATTACCAGCTCGCAGCTCTGTCCACTGTGGTTGAGCCCTATGAGATGGTGCCTTGCTGGTGAGAGTGCTGCCGTTGTGGGGCTACCCTCAGTCCTTAGCTTACCTTCCCTCAGGGAGCAACCCTGCACTTGATGCTTCCTCAACAGTGTCTAAACCTCCACAGTCATAGGATAGTGTCATGAGAACTGTAGCAAGCAGTCACACAGTCTGAAGGGGTGTTATCCTGTTGTTCATAGGCTAGTTGGCAATGGAAGAGACTGTAGGTCTTGCAGTAGGCAGCAAGAGTGTCTTCTCCACTATCCATTGTAGCAGCCATAATGTACAACACCTGCTTCTTGGCAGGGCAAAGGCTTCTCACCATCTTGTTATTGTTCATGCTGATTGTCGGGAGACAATCACAAGGAAGATGAGGGGCAACTCTTTGCCTGTGGAATGAAATAGAGGTTCCTGGTATTTCCTGTGCAGTTACTGTTGCTTGTGATTTAGCTGAGGGAGTGGGAAGGTGCAGTGGCTTCAGTGCTCTGAGACTCTGGACCACCAGCAAAAAACCAAACATGGCCTCAAGTACATCTGCAGGAGTGATGCTTACACATTTGTGTACGGCGGTGATTATAGTTAAAATTTCACATGGCACCACACCATCACGGCCACTGTGGGAGTCAGCAGTAGTATTTCTCAGAGCAAAAGAAAAAGAAGTTAAAGAGGGTAACATCTAGCAAAGAGGTCCAAGGGAGCTAGTTCTTGTTCATCTCCAGTGAGGTTTGGGCTTTAATTACCTGAAGACACAGGGGAGGAGGGCAGCTAGTATAAAAAATTGAGATCTCAGGAAAAGGACAGGTTTTCTTTCATTCCTGCCTCAACATCTGTAGAGGCAAGGAGGTCCCTTGGATTCCCAAGAAGAGATGGCACTGCAGGGAATTCTGAAGGCTTTTAGTGCTTTACTTGAAGACCTGCAACTTTTGTGTGGTTTGAAAGTGAGGTCAATTCATAAATCTGTGTTCCTTTTTCTCCTAATTACTTTTGCTTCGAAAGTGAATCCATCACCCTGGAGATGTGTGCTTTTGAATAGGTTATTCAGGCCTGAGTGGTCTCAGCAGTGCTTGTAAGGCTGTAGCAGTAGCACTGCAGAGGTCTGCATACGGGGAAGAGAGGCAGAAAAGGGGATATTCACATGCAAGTGCATCCTGTGGTCCTACAGTTCAAAAAACTTCCATGGATGGACCCATACCTAGGAGGCTTGGAAACATGTGACATCCTCATTTGGGTCAATTATGACAGACAAGAGAAACCCAACAATATGTGTAAAAGCTGTGGAAATTATAAGGTTGTACTACAGAGGCATGTGTTCTGGGAATATCTTCCAGGAAGCAAAGGATATTTTTGTATTTCTGAATCAGATATGTTTCTGGTATATGGAACACAACAAGAAAGTTCAGAAGTCAAACTGTTGGGATTTCTTGTTTGTTTTGATTTTTCCGTCCCACCTCAATGACAGAAGACAGCATATGCAAATAGTTTACAAATAACTTAAAGGAAAATTACCACTGATTTTTGCACAAAGGACTGCAATGTTAGAAGAGTGGATCTCTGAAAGGTGTTTCTGGGTGGCTGCAGAGTAGTACTAAAAGGTTGTGCTTTATAAAGAGCATGTATAACAGTGATGTTATTCAGAACACTACTTGCTATAGGACTTGCTATGATATTTTGTGATTAAATCTCAGAAGCACAAGTCTTGGGGTAGAGAGTAGAAGCTGAAGCCCATGAGGCAGTTGACTGTTCATACAGGAAACTATTAAAATTTTCATACTTACAGTGACAGTCAGATAAGAGGCAAAATTCTATTCTGTTGTTTGAAATTTTCAACATCAGACCCTAGTAAGCACACTAGGATGCTTGATTCTTCTTCTCGTAGTAGGGTGAAATGAAACTTCTTTTTGATGGCTGTTTCAGCTCAGCCTTTATGAGTTAGAAGGGCTGATCCTTGGACCTGGTCTATTTTCATTGCATGTGTTACACAGATTTCCTTAAAAAGGAATCTTGTGCCTTAGCCAGGAAGATAAATAATGAGAAAACATCTGCTATTTAAGCTCTGGACTGACCTATAAATCTTCATGACGAATGCAATCCCAGAAGCAGAAATCATCTACAGATTGCAAAATTCTCTCACTCTCTCTTTTTGGTTTCCTTTTACTCTTTGTTGTTGTTGTTCCTCTAATCCCTTTAATTCCTGGTAATTTGGAAGCCCAAATATATTTTTCTTCTAACTGTTTCATTATAACTGATAGAAGCTGCTGAGAGGAGGGCATGGCAACCATAATAACACAAGAGTGATGGAACAGACAGACCCTATAAGGAGCTGACAGGCAGACAATAATGACAAAGTAGAGGTTGGATAACTAATAGTTTGGATGATTTACTCTTGAGGAGCTCTGGAGGGTGGGATGCTTCTTTGCCTGTTTATTTCAACCTCACATGCTGAAGAAAGGGTTTGCTTAGCCACTTTAATCCTTTGCTGCATTTTCTCCTACCAGGGAATGGGAATCTGCTTCTTTCTTCAGTGATTCTTTGCGGCCTGCCTCCCAAAGACAAGATTGTTCATAAGAATAAGAAGAGGTTTATTTCTTCTTTTGCCTCTAGACCTGCAACAGAAAGAGTCCAGCAAACTTTTAAAACATCTGCACCCATGAGGACTGAAGAGCTAAGGAGCTAAAATGCAAATTTCTGTGGACAATCTGAGGTTCAGAATTCAAAGAAGGATTTTGGCATGGGGCATGGCATGCCTACAGCATAAGCAAAGACAAGGAAACTCTCGTCTTGACTTTGCTTGAGGTGCTTAATAGAACTGGAGGGCCTCTCACACAGCAAGTCATTCTGTTATCTGTTTATTGCAAGGTCAGGCTAATTTTATTCTGCATTTCACATTGGTTTAATCTGAACAATGGAAGAGTTGATATTGAGGTAAAAATCTTAGGAGATTGTGAGCATCATATGGACATTTCTCCTGATAAATCATAGAACCATCCCCTTGCAAATGCACAATGTTGGAGTACGTCTTCTTCTGAAGCTGTTAAGTGATCTTTGCATCCAATGAGTCAGTGTCTTTGGTCTGTAATTTCACAGACTGGTCAGTGGGTAAGAATTCTGTGGAAACCAATTCACCTACTTGTCCCAGGCTGGGACAGGAGGGACACATAAGTTGAGCTGGAAATTCAGCTCTCTTCTCAGATTGGTACTCCCTGGGCAGAAATTACCCCATTCTGAATTGCTTTAGAGAGACACAGCTGTAGTTCCAGAGTGGCTGGGCTGGCACTTTTCAGGCACACAAGCAGACTGAAAATAAGATAGCATTTGTTGGTTGAGACAGGAATTGAGGGAGCGAGAGCTAAAATTAAACACATGGTGATACTCTGTTTTGTTCTTTCTTGTGCCCTGAATACCATCTGCTTGAAAATCAGGTGAATCCAAGTGTTATTCTGAAAGGCTCTCCTTATTAGATTGAGATTTTCATAAAGTGGAGCAAAGTATTTCGTCTAAAAGAGGAAATAAATAGGAGTCTAATAAGTGAATGCAGAAGAGACTGCAAACTGATCAGTGATCAGAAGAGGGTGAATGGGTTTGACTGACATCTGGAGAAAAGCAGTGCTGTGCTCTTTCAATTACAGGTTTAAGACTGCCACAATTGACAGATTAAAGGTGTTCACCCTAATCCAAAATTATACTTTCTCCAGTCAAATTGACCATTGTGTCAACTTCAATTTGTTCAGATACGTTACCCACAGTCACTGATTGGACTGATTCACGTGCACACTCTTTGACAAGGTCCCTGTTTTGTGTTCACTCCTTACTCTTGCTATTTCCCTTGTCAGACAGATACTCTAGAGGCATTTCCATTATCTCCCATGTAGCTGTACCTCAGAAATGTAGTGGACTGGAAAGAAAAATCCTCGGGCCAATTATTCTGACATAAACTCTATTTATCAGAAAGCACAAGAATATGAAGTGTAAGTTAAAATAGCTCAAAAATAGGATGCATACATGCACATATACGTACACCCTAGGCGTACACCTAAGTAATGCTGTGCTCAGAGCTATTACTGTGACTGAGAATGGATGAGCACTGTTAAATAAGAAACAACTCGAACCTTGCCTCGAAGTTCAGACTGAAACAGTCTCTCTGAGAATGGAAGTGCTTAAATTTAAAGCAAAACTAACAAATTGTTTGCACAGTTCTGCCCTGTAGCATTTCTGTTAGAAGCAAAAGCACCAAATTGCTTGGAGAACAGTTACCCTGTAATCTTTCCGAGTCTTTGAAAAAAGAACTGAAGTAAAAAATATTTGCAAAATTCTGAGAACCATGCTGGTGCTGATTCACCAACACCTCCTTGGGTGAGGAGGTGAAGAAGAAGAGACAAGTTGCATTTCCTTTTCCTTCACAAACTGAAAGAAGTGGAGGTAGTTGTCTCATAAGCATAAAAACATTAAGTGACATTCAGGTTTGTGCTTTTCAGTTTTAGCCAAATGCATCACATGGGCTCTCCCTTGAGAGCCAGATTGAAAGCATTGGCATCCCACTGAAGAATGTTTCCACGGGGAGATTTTGGAGTCTGGAGAGACCTTGGTGGTGTATCTTAACCTTCCTCAAGGTGTGGGCAATCCTGCAGGGAACGTGTTAATCTCTAACACATTAGAGAGGGGATGGCAGGGTGCAGCCATGTAGGCTGTGAAGGTGTGAAGGTGTGGCAGTTCCACTGGAGCAGTCAAACTCAAGGCAGTACAAAAGGGATGAATCTGTTTGATCTCATCTCCCTTGAGCTTCATATCTATCTATCTATCTATCTATCTATCTATCTATCTATATTAAAAAAAAAAAATCACTTGTTAACTCTACATGCCATCTGTACATGGTGGTGTGGTGACTGGTGCTCAAGCACCAGTATCATCCTAGTTGAAATTTCAATTGAATGTTACTTCAAACTGTTGCGAGTGCATGTGTAATTAATTTCATTGTCTTCTCAGACTTTTTTGCATCTCTGCTTATGCTTTGTTTTTGTTGTGTTTCCCGTCCCGTCCCCCCCCCCTGTTTTTTCACTCTTTGAAGTTATCCATTAGAATAAAAATGAAATATTTTGATCAGGTTACAAGTATATAAAAATGTCCAGTATTATCTATCTTTGTAATCCATCTGTTACAGCTTCTCACACAGCCATTAATGAAGTTTCCAGGCACTCCAACATATAACATTTAAAAGAGATACTACAGCCAGAACAAACATTACTTACCTGTACACCAAAAAAGGTTTGGGGCTGACTTTTCATCCACTAATGCTGAAGGATTTTTTTTAACTCTGCTTGCAGTAGCAGTTTTGAGTGGGGTGCATGCACAGGTTCTGTGTAGCTAGCAGGACCGTGGCATGCTACGGAGGCTTATGAAGCAGGACATTAAGGACTGAGTAGGGTGCCTCTTGTCAGTACTAGAAAATCCTTTGCTTTACGTTCTGGAGAAGCTCATAGTTAAAATACTTCTATTTTATACAATATTTGCAGAATGTTTATAATTCTGTCAACATTTTACCCAAAATTTTATATATCCCTTGAAAGACACAAACTGAAGCTGATGGATTTTGGTTTGTGTTTAAGTTTTGACTTACAGAGAACAGGGAAAGAATGCACTCTTTTTGTTATGGCTTGTAAGCAACTCTAACACATTGGGTAATTTGTGTAGATGTTTGAACTTTGGCTTGTGTGTTACCTCCAACCACAACTATGCCTTTGGGTTTTCTGAGTAAAGTTAATATGAAAGATAAGCAAAAGGAAGCATAAGAGCAGAGCAGTACTTAGCACTGTCTATTTGGCTAACATCAGTTTCCTCTGTGAGGTCTAAAGCACATGCCTCATACACACCCTTCAGTAAATTCTGAAGGTACAGCAGCAGAATTTGGTTTTACTTACTGATTTTCCAGTTTTCCATAGTCGTGGCTCATGTTCCATGAAGGTATGGTGGGAACCATTCCTTCTGTCTGCAGCTCTTTGAGTATGCTTGCAAACTTTGTGCAGAAGCAGGCTGGGCAGACACTTTTCGTTAAGATATATGTGATGCAGTCTGCAAAGAAAAGTCTTGGAGTAGCTACCTTTTATGTTTGTTGACTGTAAAATGAAAAAGTACCACTGGGACTGTTTATGTGACTCAGGGTTCAGTTTTCATGGAGATGAGCTGTAGCTGTCACTCCCACTTTAATCTAGAATTGAATGATTTTTTTGTAAGCTGCTATGCCATGCAAGGCAAGAAGGCACAAACAAAGAGGGACCACAGAGGTGAGCTTGTTGAGTCAGTACCACTTAGTAACAGTTTGTAGCAGAGAAGTAGAGGCATCAGAGATTCAGAAGGGAAAGAAAGCAGAAAACCGTCATTGACTTGACAAGATCTGAAAACCCTAAGAGAAGAGGCAGAGAGGAGGAAGGCAGTGCATCAGCAGGGCTGGGGATCAGCCTGTTCTAAGGAGAAACAGAGGTTGACAGGTTTCTCCTTGATTGACAGCACCTTGGCCAGCAGAGACTCACAAGGTGACTGCCCTGTGGATACTGAGCATATGAATGCTTAGCCTAATAATGTTAGTCCTGGCCCACTGCTGCTTGTGTTAGCAATAAATAAGACTACTTTTATGTATCTATAATCCTGCTTTTGGGCCTCTATGCCCAATAAAAGATGGTCAGACCTTAAGGGTTATATTTAGTGTGGTCTCTTGTATTGTGCAGACTGCAATACTGGCCTCAATTAATTCCTCCTCAAAAGAGAACATATATGTTTGGGGGAAAAAAAAAATCTGTCTTGTTTGAAAAGTTTTCCAATGATGTATACTCTATTAGTCCTTGGGAAATAATTCAACTGGTTAATTATCCTGAATGTTAAAAATCTGTATGTCAGTTTTACTCTGAGTTTGTTTTTAAATTCCAACCACAGAATAATATTATGTATTTTCTGAACTGAAAAGCCCACTCATCATGAGGCGTATGCTGCCTGTTTTGATGGTGCATGCGTCTTTTACCATCTCCTTGATGATCATTATCTACCCGACCCTCTCACCTTCAGGTCTGTGCCCTAATCATGTGTCCTGGGACTGTCATTCCCCTAAATGGATCTTTTCTGAATGCTCTCCAGAGCTCTGATATCCAGGAACAGACACGGTACTACAGGTATCACATTGCTAACAAATACATAGGAGACCTAGTGGTGGCAGGAGAAACAGTATTTCTTGTTAATACAACTGAGCATTGCAATGGCTGGAGCACCGCCATGAGAATTTATGCCACCAGGAAGCCACCTACTTTGTCATTTACAACACTTTTGAGCACTGGCTGTTCGAATAACCTGTGCTCCCTTTCAGTGTGAAGAATCCTCTGTTGGTATATACAGATCTGTATCCACAGGCATGTCATTTGCTTGTGCCTAATTTAGCAAGTGCTCCAGACTGGTGATTTGTGATTTTATCACTCCCATTGACTCTTTTTGCCAGGGTGGACTTAGTCTGTAATGCAGTTATGTTTCCATCCGTGACATTGATAAAAGTGTTTGATAGCAAAGAGGCAAGAAATAATTTGATGGGGAGCTCACTCAAGTCTCACCTCTTTGACTGATGTCACTCTGCTCTAATTCTTCCTCGACTGACTCTTGTAGCAAGCTGTACTCTGCTTAACTGGTGTTCACAGGGACCTGGACACCTGCTCCAGCAAACATGGAGCCATGACAGTGCCCAAATAGGATCGCCCAGGCTATGCAATGCACCAGGTTATAAGCCAAGTGAAGTCCTGCCCACCTATCTACTACTAGACCAAGATGCTTTTACTGGATCTGCTGCTTCTCATCTCTTTGATGCTGCTGCTCCAACCCTTATATCAAAACAGAACCAAGAACTGATCCTTGAAGACTGGCACTTGTAATTCATCACCCAAGGGACCCCAGCTGTTCTTATGTTTGCTGGTGCCAACTGACTCAATTCAAGGTTGCCTACTTGTGTGCATGGGGCAAATGGCAACTTAAAGTTTAACATCTCCTGACTTCCCACTGCCTCTTCTTGCAACATCTATGTTGTTACAACATGTAATACAAAACCAGAATAATATATAAATGTGAAAATGACTCCTTTAAAAAAACAAAGAATATGGCAGACAATGAAGAAAAGTGCAGAGGATTAAATGTGTATCATAGAGGGAATACATTGTATTAACTAAATGCAAACATATTTTCTTGGGTTTTGTGTTTTGGAATGAGAATGAATGGGACAGATCAGCAGAACAGGGATACCCCTGGTGAAACTTCACTTAAGTCAGTAGAGTTACACCAGGGATACATTTGGCTGATTCTTTTGCTAACGGCTGTACAAAAACTTTAATATAGAGTTTCTGCATGTGTGAAGTGTATGCCAAGACAAATGCAACATGCTAAATGGAACCTCCTGATTTATTTAAATTAAAAATGCATTACAAAAAAACTGTGGATAATTGGAGTGGAATGGATCCAGACTAGAATCGTCTGTCTCATGTCTCCAGAGTGTCTGAGGGAGGAGCAGTGAGGAATATCTTACTTGTAAACCTAAGCAATGAAGAATATGCAGATAGCAGATAATTTCTTGAAACTGCTAAGATCCAGCAAGGGACTCAGAGCTCTTTAAAAGACAAAGGTTGTAATCAGATGTAAAATAGCAGTTTTGGCTGCAGCTGATATGGACTAATAGATTACTAAATTCAGCCTGTTCTCAGCTGTTCATCAGTTAACTTTCTCATTGTCATTTGCCTCCATCTTCCCTTCCAGTTCAGTTCTGTCAGTATTGTTGTCACTCCCCAAGTGGCCAAAATGTTCTAGGTATAAAAATAAACCTATCAAAAATGTTGAACCTGAACAAGCTTGTTTTGCCTTTGCTGTGTTGGAATTTAAACCTGGAGAGGTGACAGAGATTGGCTAGCTACCAGTCACGACAAACACCTAGGGTTGGGCTAGGAAAGGCAATATCTTGGTGTGGATAATCAGCAGCCTGAACAGAATCTCTGAGCACAGTCTGACTTCAGTATCTGAACAACATAGACCTTCTTCCGATAACACCAATTGCCCACTAACTATGGTGTAACCCAAAGCCCTCCAGCGGCCACCTTTCTCTTTGTGCTGACCTGCACAACTATTTAAGCTGTGTAACTGTTGAGCTGCTCAGAGATGTAACTCACATTGAAGGTCTGGAGGGTTTCTCAAGCTCTGGGTTTCCCCTGCCATGCCCAACCTAACAGACACTCCCAGAGCATACCTAACTTGCACTTGACGTGTTTATGTACCCAGTAACTTCAGACATGAAAGACCCAATTCTGAAGGGACACTAGAAGGAAAACTAATGCTTCTATGTGCACTGTTAGAAGTGGTGCAAAGTTTCCTTGACACATGGAGAAGCTGTTCTACTTAGCATAAAATAATTACGTAAATGCCTCTAGGACGAGGTCAGAGTAATCATGAAAGCCAATGCCCATGTTAACAGTGCATCAGATACATGGAGTGTCAACAGCCCTCATGAAGGAGTGTGATGGAATAAAAGTCCTCAGCAAAGTTCTCAGCCTAGATGGGTCACTATCAAGAAAAACAGGTCAACTTTGTGTTCATATACATACTCAGAGCCAGTGGCAGACTGTTTTAATTTCAAGAGACCGTCTGTGATAAGAAACAACCAGCAAGAGGAGGGAGAGAAACTGGAGAGAAGCTAAAGCACTCCAGAAAATTCTGTCAGGTCCCTGATACAGGTTGTCTCATATGTTGAGAAGTGTGATGTTGCAGCATATATTTCAGTGGAGGAGTTATGTGATTGTTGCAGTTTTCCTATGTATGGTGGAAGTACCTATTAAAAGACCAAGATGGAGTGACAGTTCTTGCATAAATGTATCGGGGTGGAAAAATATTGACGTACTGCCCATAAAAAGAATTAAAAGCGAGATTTTCAAAACTACTTCCAGAAAGCTGACACTCAGTTCTCTTTCATTTCTAATGGGAAAAGAACTGGACAGCTTTGAAAATGCCCTCTTTTTTCAAATGGTCTTAAATTCATTTTAATTTTTTTGAACTCTTCAAATGTTCAAGCACTTTAGAAAATGTTACCATGAATCAACAAAAATGTGCTAATCTATTACTTCAGAATGTTTAACATTAGTATCTCAACGTTAAGTTAATTCATCAAGGTTTAGTATATGGCTTTAAAAAGAAGTTGTCTCCTATTAGACTGGGTAGAATAAGGTATAAGAAGAATAGTAGATAACCTTAGTACTATCAAATCTGAGCAGTGTAAATAGCCTAACTTTGACATCCTAAAGTTTGAATACTGAAATGTGAAATCAAAATGTTCTTTCACAGCTCCATCCAGTGACCACAGAAGTCAGACCGAAAATTTCTGACAAATCTAACAGGCTTTTAATATTGCTTTTTCCACCCCGTTTAATGTCTGACCTCTTACAGCTCTCTTCCTGTAACAAAACTCCTAGGGAATCTCATTCTGGGCAGTACCTGACTTCTGCCTAAGTTCTAAGAAATAGCAAGGTCATTTGGTAGCGCTGTTGAACTCAAAGCAAAGCCTAAAGACTAGGGAATATGTACCTTCTGCAAATGTATACAAGTCTAGACAATAAGCTTCTATAAAGTATAGTGTTCATTGTTTTTTCTCTAATTCTAAGCAACTGTGGTGACAGTTCCACTTACTGTTTGTGAGATACAAGAATTTTGCACATCTTAAAACACGACATGCATGTCATGCAGACTCAGGCCTGTAATAATGTCCAATGTCAGGAGTCCATCCTGCAGCCAGGCTCATCCACTGGAAAGGACAACATCGCACTCCAGCAGTTAATGTGCTAGACCGGGCCCTTTGAGCTGTGTACTTGATTTCATTCCTGGCCTGCAAACTACATTTCATGAATTACTACAACTCTGCCAGCCTGGATTTCCTTCTGTTTAAAGGAAGAGGATGATAATTTCTTCACAAAACTTTTTGGTAGGTGGTTGCTTTGTTTTATTAAGACCAGCTTGCTTATTATTGCCCAGACAGCAAGAAAAAAAATCAGAGAAACAAGATTTTTTTTAGACGGTGTCATTAATTTGTTTATGGCATGTCTTGCATTGGTAGTATAACAAACTGAAAACCACAGCTCTCTTTGAACCTCACTTTCTTCCTGCACACTGTTTTTCAATTTCACAGCACACCACTGATTCCAGGGGATGGGGTGGGGGGAGAGGGGGAGAAGAGAAGTGATGACTTAGGCAGTGGCACCGTTTTCATTTGCTAAAATAGCATCTTGGCAAATCTGGTTTCTCAAATTTCTCATGTTTTGTTAATTACTGACAGCTTTGTTTTTAACTGAACGTGAAACAATGTGGAGAAATGGGCAGGCATGGCCCCTGACTCACCAGTGCCCGGCTGAGCTCGGCAGGTGGGAGCAAGCTGTCTCCAAGAAGGGGCCCAAGCAGCAATCACTGCCCCAGTTCGTCTGACACATGGCTGAGCAGATAGATGCAAGTGAAGAGGTGCTGGGACCCAGCTATGGGGTGCCCAAAAGGGCCTCTTCCCAATCTGGGCTTTCTGGGCCAGCAGAAGCATGGAAATCTTGCCAAAAAAAAAGGGATGTGAAGCGGGGTGGTCAGCCCTTGGGGGTTTCCTGGTGAGGTACCCTTTTCCCTAGCCATGGTTTGTTATGGGCAAAGATGAACTGCCCATAACGCTTGGGGGAACTGTTGGCCTCAGTTCTGTCCCATGAGAAGAAATGGGAAGGTCTAGTAGCTCTAGAACACCAGTGACTGGAAGCACCCATTGCATTTACATGGAAATACATCTTTGGGGGTGGGTGGAGCCAGGTCACTCTGATCACGTTTATTTCATATGAGGGACCACATCTCATGCAAAGCAGCCAAGTGTAAGCCAGATTTCTGATGTGAGCATGGGAAGTGGAGCCGGAGTAAATGCACTCCTTGCAGTTGGCATTCCCTGGCCACCTGGAAGTCCGTGTGGAGCAGTATCTCTGCATACTTTGATACCCACACACTTTGAGTGATGTTCAGCCTACTGGGGTCTATCAACACAGGGCATGTACAAAGCAGGGGCAAGCATGAGAGCTGCTTTTTGGGATGGTGTCTCCCGTACAGAAACATGGCACCTTTGTAAGAGCAGGTATCTGTTCTGCAGCTCTTGCCTTCACTGATCCTTTTCTAGTGAATATGATGAGTCCCCATTACCAGAACATGGGGAAATTCAAAGACATAGGAAAGTGGAAAATTCAAAGCTAATGAAAAAAGATGATTTTGTATGCATGCATTCAGGTAACTAAGATATTCACTGCTCCAGGAGATGTCAGGAGCCCAGAACATAGTAGATACTTTTTTAAGGACTTGATACTTGGCCAGATAACAAAAAGTTCCAGCCAGGTTAATAAATCTGACAAAAAAAAAAAAAAAAAAAAAAAAAAAAAAAAAAACTCTTCAATTTTAGGTTTTAGACCTATTTTTAGTGAAAGAGTACTAGGATTAAATTATTTCTGGGAACCAGGGTTCCTAAGAGTGCTTGTGTGGTGACAAGATACTGGACTAGCGAGACTGTTGGCCATGTAAAACGATTCCTTTTGTAAATGTGCTCCTAATAATCCCGTGGCAACTTAGTTTTGACCTGTGTTTATTGCACTGGGTAAATGTCACGTCCACTTTTTGTCTCTTTATTACCATTAGCTCACCAAGCTCTTTGTGTGTATTTGTATATTCATAACACATAGACATAATTACACGTAAGTCCTTTGGTGTCACTTTTCCCAGAACAGTGTAACACTTCGCATATGAAATGAATTTTTATAGAAATAAAGCTACAGTGATTTTTTTTTTCCCAACCATTTTTTCCTTTTTACTAATACATAAGAGAAATGGAAATAGCAAGTCAGAATATATCTGTAATCACATGGCATGAAAAGAAATGCAATTTCAGAAAAAAGCTGTGCTTTGTATCTGAGTGCAGGATAAAGCCTGAAAAGTTGGGCTGCACAGCACACATCACAGACCCGGCATTTATGGCTGATAAACTGTTTTGAGAATCAGCAGCACCTCAGCCCCAATTTGTCAAAGCTATTTTGCAACTGTCCTCTCAGTGAAGTTAACTGGAGCTAAGGACATGCTCTGGGAAATCAAGGCTGTACCATGAAAGCAGAGTGCTGGGAATACAGGCTTCTAACTTTGGCTCTTCCGCTAACTCTTTGCTTGACCTTGAGCACATCAGAAGAAGGACAGGAGTCCAAGAGTGATTTTGGGCTGCTTTTCCATCATCTGGCTGTCCTTTTTTAACTAGCACTTGTCTGTCTTGTTATCCATCAGGATCTCATTTCCGCAGCCTAAAACAAAGGGCAAAGAAGAAGAAAAAAAAAAAAAAAAAAAAAAAAAAAGGATCCTGAGTTACAAATTCCAAGCCACAGTCCAAGAAAACCTTGCTGAAAGGTTTCTCCTTTCTTACAAAATGAAGAGGAGGAAGCATGACTCTCTGAACTAAGATCTTGCTGGATAAAGCCCTAAATAACGTTTCTATTTCCAGCATCCCCCCTCCACACCACACCCGCTACCTCCTGCCCCCCTGCCCTTTTGTAGGACTGAGAGGCAGCTTTCCTGCCCCACAGGTGGAGAAGCCTCCTTGGTCAGACCGCATGGTGTGCCTCCAGGTCCAGCCTCTGTGCCCATTGCTGCTCCCAGGCACTGCGTGCGCAGGCGCTCACCATTGCTTCCTGTGGCGGGTCATTGCCTTGGCCTCTACACAATGAAATTGTATTTGAAGAAGGAAAGGATAAAAAAAAAAAAGGAAAGAAAAGAAAATAAAAGAAAAGAACCAAAATGATGGCTGGGATTAAAGCAAAGAAAAAAAATACAGGAGTGCAAAGTACAAAGGGGGTTAAAAAAGGAAAGAGAAAGAGAGACATGAATAGCATTGAATATTTGAATTTCTTTTGTCTGAGAGAGTTTTTTTTAAGTCTCTTGGAAATGTGTTTTTTTTTTTTTAATTTTTTTTTTTAATACAAGTGTTGTGTATACATTTTTCCAATTAGAAGAATCTTCTTTATATATTTAGCGCTATTTAGAGAGGAATGGGAAGATAAGGCTGCTGAGGAATGCTTCAGGCTAAAGCTAGGTTCTCCAAACTGGCTTTTGTTGCGCCAATGTGAATCACTTAATAATTCATATTTCAGAATACATTAATGCAAATGGTAATTTTAGCTTGCTATTGAATTTTTAAATATGCAATACAAGCAATTTATGTTTCTGTTCATTTTCCCAGGTAAAACTGTTTAGACATTTTTAACATACGCTTGGTTTCACTCATCATATATCATCCCGTTGTTTTAATTTGGGGTAATTAAAAATTAGGAGCATTGCAAATAATACATAGAGCACTGTGTTCATGGAAAAATAACATGGAACTGATATTTAGCCTTGCATGTTGAATGGGACAGATTTTTCAGTGATGCCTCAGTAACAAATACTGGTGTGCTGTGCTTATGAAGATAATCTATATCTAAATAGTAATTACTGCGATTAATCTGTATCTATCTCTTTCTTTAACCCATTCAGGTTTGTTTTTTGTTTGTTTTGTTTTGTTTCTTCTTGAAAGTTTCTTAGATTTACAAAGAATATTTGGTGTCAGAGGGACAAACAACATGCACTTTGTCTCCTGCTGGGCTATTTAGATAATTAGAAGACTGTAAATCAGAGGTTATTGAGGATTTGCTTTCTTTATTTGCTTCTGGAAAATTAAGGTCAAGTCTTTCGCTACTTCTCAGAAACATGATAGACAGACAAGTTGCTAGACCCAGAGAACCCAAGCCATGGGCTTTGTCCAAGGAAGAATAAGAAGCTCTGTGGCTCCCAAATTGCCCCTCAGCCCCCCAGGATCCATAAGGGCAGAAGGAAGGGCAGGAACCAGTCCTACCTGGCCAAATGGCAATGGTCCAGGATCATGTCACTTGGTGGGGAAGTATTTAAAGAAGTGGGTGGCAACAGGGGACACGGTATCTTGCAGTGTCTTGCTCTCCAAACAATATGTCTTGCTCTCCCAACAATAGTGCATGCACCATTTGGGATTGTTGATAAGAAATGAAATGTCTGTACAGAGGGCCACAGGGTAAAGAGGACATTCTGAAGCCTATCTATCCCTTTACTCTTCCTCCACCCCCTCTTCCTCATCTTCCTGGTAGTGACTGGTTCTGGTGTGCTTGTGGGGATGATAGCTTGGCCCTTGTGGTGTTCAAAGGGTCACGTAACTTCTCTTCCCCTCAGCCAGGAACAGACAAGACCTGATTTCCAGACTTCAATACCCTCTTCCACTCCTAGAAGAGTCACTCCCCCCACCCTTCCTAGTGTTCTCTCCAGGGCAACACAAATTAAAAAATGTTGTTTTCCATCTCTTTTCAGGAATGAAAACCCATCCTTTACCACTGATAATGTCAGAATGCTTTCCACAAACACCTACTAGCCCCTGGCTTCCACTTGGCCATGACTGCTCAACTGTGATAAAGTGGTAGCATTTTCCAGATACGAGATCTACAGACAGATATGACCCACCTAACTGCTGGACTTATCCCTGAGCTCCCATATGCAAATCTCATCCTGTACTTAATCAAATATCATCCATCTGGGGTTGGGGGGGTGTGGGGGGAAGGGAGTTGGGGTGGAGAAAAAAATGAAGGCACTATTAGAAAGGAAATGGTAATGAGAAGAAAAGAGATATCAAGCAACCAAAATAATTTGTTACAAATTAATATTACAACCTGGGGATATAAATATGTCTGGTTATTGGAACACACATTCTCCCCCTTAAACCATTGCTAGAAGCATAAAACTTCCCACGACATGCTGTATTGGTCAATGTATCTCCGTAAGAAGGTGCTTTGTATCTCAGAGGTAGCATAAGAGCCATTAGATGTGGGTGTTGCTATGGTAACTGCTCTTTTTTTTTAATTGAATAGCATAGTAAGTAGTCTTGTAAAACCCACCAACCCGTAACTTGCTGGTGCCCTGAGGCAGCATTAATGCAAGCACCTTTTCTTTGTCTTATTTCCTTCCTAGATAGATGCAGGTATCCGAGCATAAGCTACATCCTTGCAAGGATAATAACTGTGCCAGGAGAATATGTCCAGCTGCCTCTTAAGAAAAGGATGATAAACAGAAGGTCAGGTAAGATATACCAGACTTATTCCAGGCCACTTTAGGTACCACACTGTCAGGTAGACAGAAGATTCCCCTTCTTTTGCAGCTGGGAGGGCTATCCAAAATCGTTTGCTACTGTTCTTCATTTCTTTCACTAACAAAGACTGCCCCTCTTGTGCCACCTGTCCCAAGCAATGGTGCTGTGTTGGAGCTAATTAACAAACCATCAAAATGAATCCTTCTAGCACACCAGCCAGGTTGGATGAGCTGACTACTGGTTGATTGATGTAGGATTTATTGATTTTTTCTTAACTTGTGTTAAGTGTGACCCCCCTCTAAATCTCCCAAGATTTTCTGCTTATATAGTCCTGATCTTTTCAGGAAAGCAGGGGGCTCTTTGACTGCAGAGCAGGATCTTGGAACCTGCCCCTTCTTGCTGGTCTTCACATTTTAAGTCAGTAGCAGAGTATTTTTATAAGCACAAGATTATTGGTATTCCTCTGAGTAGGGTGCTATCTCCCTGATTGAAATACGATGTACAATGTGGTCAAAAACATGAATTTTTGAGCTTCAGCACCCAAACTTCCCATGCCACTGCTGGTGGGCCTGCCCTGTCACTGCTTTGCTATGGGATGCTTTGTACTGGCTGTATTTCCATTTTCAGCTCCCACCTCCCTGTGATGAATGAGAGGTAAGCTAGCTTTGATGCTGAAAGAATAACTAACCTTAAGGATTCATTAGCTTGGGAATTTCATTTACATGTTATCTCACATAGCATAATCCATAACTGAGATCTTGGGAATCCCCATGTAGGTGCTGCAATATGAGGGTGGCATTGACACAGATTTTGGAGATACACATGGGATTTTTTTTACCTTAAAGGTTTCCTGGTCATTTAAAAGTTCTGTTTCAAATTTTGCAGTTCTAGTTTTGACAGGGCTCAAAGTGATCAGACCCAGAACCATGGATCTCCTGCCTAAATCTCCCAAGATGTTCACAAAACACCTTACACATGCCGGCAGGCTTGAGCTGCCCACAATGCTGCCTTCTGAAGTGCTGGTGAGGGAGTAGGCACTCTTCCACCCCCTCAGCCCAGGCAGTGTCCCAGGCCCTGCTGGGCACCCTTCAGTTCTCCCAGCATGGTTGTGGTTCCATGGTCGGAAAAAACAGTCAGTACATATTAGGGTAAATGTTACTCCCAGGCTCCCAACGAGGTATTTTGTTCATTTTGATGTCAAACTAAAAGAGGGTAGAGAGAAATGATGTCAAATAGAAATCTCAGCTTCAGACAGCTGCTAACTTTGGGTACAGTAGAGATAGGAACTGAGCGGTATGGCCAGAGCCCATGGTGTATTAATTAACCAAAATTGTGCAAAGTCACCCTGGTTCAGAGAATTGAAGTGAACTTTGGGTGGCACATGAGCCTGGTGTTGCTCTGCCATTTGGGAAGTTAATTTCCTCCTGGGAGGAAGTTATGGTCTTTTAATCAAAGGTAGATCATTTTCTTTTGAAAAGTGACTCATTTTACCAGGGTGGCAAAGGCTTCTAACTTGTTTTGATATTTTTTTGTCCTATATACAAAATGTCCTTTAACGGAAAAGATAGATTTTAAAAGTAGATTAAAAAAAAAAAAAAAAAAAAAAAAAAAAAAAGAGGAGGAAATGCTTGATTTGCAGTTGAGGAGCCTGGATTTGTTCAAGTACAAGCATGGCAAGTCTGAGTGATCTTCACATTCAGATCACAACTTTGCTGCAAAGGAAAGGTCGCTTTTGCTTGTGTTCTGGGTCAGCTTTTTCTCTTTCGTCCCCTTGGTAAGATCTCTCCTTTTGTGTTATTATGGATGTACCTTGGGTTTGAACTTTTCCTTTTTAGTTTCTTTTGTGTGTGCGTGTGTGTCTGTGTGGAGAGAACTGATATTTCATCTTTTAAAAGATTTACAAGAAAAAGAAATAATATATGCACCACTGTGGAAAAGCATGTCTCTGTTCATACCTTTGCATTTTACAGGAAAATATGTCATTCCTTTCAGATCCATGAATTAAGATGCACTATTTTTTGCTGAAGGCTATTTTAAATTAGGCTAATAAATTGCTGCTCTCTGCCTTGCGTGATAATGCATTACATTATCTACTGATGTACACGTATTGTTTGACTCTAATGGTGTGGAAATTAAATGTTAGACATGGGCCAGATGTTCCTATAGATGAATATGAAGTATGACTCTGTCGTAGCCAAGTCTCAATGGGACAGAAGGTAGACTATGAGGTTTTCTGAACAACAGCAACAAAATCCTTAAGTGGGTCACTCGCATCCTCACCCAGGATCCAGCCCTAACACTGAGCTGTTGAGGAGAATTATCACCTTCAGCATTCTTACTACTCTTCAGGAAGAACCAGTGCCTTTTTAATTTCAAATGCTTCAGTGCTTGTAAAGCCACAGAGACTGGCTTGCAGAGATGGCAAATGTTTGCCATCCCTGCCAGGCTGGCAGAAACAGCTCGGAGTGCATCACTGGGACTCTGCCTTAGCCGCAAATGTTTTGAAGCCCTCTGCCCTCCCCCTCTCCCTGTGTATTTTCATGCAGTGGCTGAGGGGGCAAACAGATGTACATTGCAGTGAATATTAATGAAGGTCCCCCACTGGCATCTCCTCTCTAGAAAAGGGGGGTGGGAGGGGGTTGGGGGCAGGCTTACAATCTCCCTTGCAGAGCTAAATTACCCAGTGACTCATAATCTAAGTACCGGCCGAATGTTGCTGAACACGGGTATTCAGGATATTTGATAATGATGGATAGGGGTATTTTCAAAATTGGCAATAAAGCTGCTTTGCTTTGGGAATCTTAGGACTTGCTATAGCTCACTAGCAACTAAAATAATAATAATAAAAAAAAGTCATAACCATGAGCTTAACTAAAAATTTCTATTTGAGTGTGTGTGCATGTATGTTCATATTATGTTTGAGATGGAAAGAAAGGACAATTTTTACATTATCAGAAGAGGTCTGTGAGCAAACCAGGACTTTTAGAAGCTTGAGTGTGCTGAGTATGTGTGTTTTTGTGTGCCCAAGTTCACCAAAGACCAGGCGTATAAGGTGTTATATCATTCCCCCTACTGAATGCGGCAATCACCGCCAAGAAAATCAAATCCCAGTGAAGAGCTTTGGGCCAGTCACATCAGAATCTTCCAGCAGCTCTTTGAGAGAGGTGTGGGGTGGTGGAGGGAGGCTGAGCACCTGGTATATCCTAGGATAGCACAGAGAGAGGCTTGGAGGCACTGCTGCCCATGTGACAACTGTGGAAATCACCAAAAGGACCATGGTGTCAGCCAGAGTCCCTGCTGGGGGTGATGCACCAGCACTGACCCCAGGTGTAAGTCAGCATCAGGTCTTCAGTGTATGATTTTTAGAAAGCCAGGCTCATTCTCCATCTATTTTCAGTGTTTCTCAGGCTCTTCAGTGGCAGGCACCATCAGAGATGCTGGAGAATGTTTTCATCACAGCTAACAGAGGGCTATCCAGATTGCTCGTAACTGTTTTTAGCACAGTAAACATGTAAACTGAGTGCCTGGGGGAAAAAAAAAAAAAAAAAAAAAAAAAGCAAGCTTGTCCTTGCAGTAGCTGATCATTTTTAATTAAATCTCGATCTATCAATCTGGTTATTTTGTGAGGGAGAGAGAACCAGCCCTGAGAGGTTTGGGATGTGGGTACTTCAAGATGGCTGCTAGCTCCATGCCCCCACACAGCAGCTTAACACAACCCTGCTGTTGGCATGAGTACACAGGGACAGGACAGTTCCACTTGCCTGGACTCCATCACAGGTCTCATGAGCTGAGACAGTCCATCGGAGAGGGTTTTGTCAGGAGATTTGCCCTTTCCAGTGGAATTGGGCCCAAATACTTTAAAATGTGAATGTAGCGAAAAGGAGGAGGGTTCCTTTGAAAAAATGTGATATTTACTATCTTCTCATCTATTCTCTCCCTGAGCCAATATTAGCCATATTGTTCATGAATGGAGAACAAAAAAGGTGTCATGACAGTTGCCAGTTTTGATACCAGTTTTGGGTCTGCGCGGAGGCGGGAGGGGGAGAGAATAGCATGCGTTCATCTGCATTCCAGGAACAAAGAACGTCAAACCTGGAATTGTTCCCTATTTGACAATAATGCTTAGATAGATTTTTATTGGCAGAGCCTCTTTAGTTCACAGTATAGTCCCCTGCATCTAAGGTCTGGTAAATCACCTGCAACCTTCCCCTTTTAGAATCACAGAACCACAGAATCATTCAGGTTGGACTCAGCCACTTCCCTGGGCAGCCTATACCAATACCTCACCTTTTAGTAAACAAATTTCTCCTACTATCCAGCCTAAACCTCCCCTGGTGCAACTTGGGGCTGTTTCCCCTTGTCTTATCACTTGGTGTTTGGGAGAACAGCCTGATTTCCACCTTGCTACCAGCTCCTTTAAGATAATTGTAAAGTAAAATAAGGTCTCCCCTGAGCCTTCCTTTCTCCAAGCTAAACAGCCCCAGCTCCCTCAGCTGCTTCTCATAAGAGCACTTGCTCTGCTTCTCCAGCACTTGCTCAATAGTGAATATTGTATTTCACATTTAACTGAAGCTGGTCACCCAGTAGGCACAGGGACTAAAAATGTGCAAAAATGTGAAAGAAAGAAAACCATACAAACATGAAACTGTACAAATCTTTCTTTTTATCTATCATATGTATATGGATGTGTTGATTTAGATAGCAAAGACTACATAAATCAGGCTACATAAATCAGCATATTCGTAAACATATGCTCACATGTATTCTCACACATGTATTCACAAAAACAAACAAACAAACAAACAAAAAATAGGGACAACTCGAAGCAGACAGTCATCCTCCCCACCATGGAGGGTGTTAGGAAAGATGTTCCTGCTTTTTCAGCTTTACAGTCCCTGGTGCTTGGTGATTACCTGGTGGTGATCTCAAAGCTGCTACAAAAGGTGAGTGAATTAAGCCTCCAATATCCTGTTTTATTAAGAGCTGTGCTGTTACAACAGGGAAACAAGGCATGTAGTCATGTATCCAGGTACACAGTGGGTTGGTTGCTGTGCTGAAAAGCACAAACAGGATGACTTCACGTGCAGCCTTGTTCCCTTAAACAAACAGCCAGGACTTGTCATCTAGCTTTTGGTCAGAAGAAGGGTAGTGACAGCCCTATGTGGACCATCTATAAGAGTGTCTGAAGTAGTCTTGACTGCCTATTGAAGTATCTAAGTTCAAGAGAGCAAGTCTCTTATCCATCCCATAACACCTCCCTTGGTTATAACATGGCATTTGCCATATGTATTAATTAGCAGTTTTCCTGTAACTCACATTTCAAAGGGCGGTAGATCTTCAGTGGGAGGAAACCACAGCAAGCCAATAGAAGCTGTTCAGATAACATGTCTGAAGAAATTCGCACTAGCAGGAATTTTGGCAACAGTACATTCTATTTACTGCAATGGAAAAAATACATTTGATTCTTAATTCAGTGGAAAGTACTAAATTAAAAATCCTTAAAATATCTGGATACAGGGGAATTTAGGGCTTGATTCTGCACTTATCAACTGAATGGGCATATTGCTCTTGTGCATCGTGGGAGCAAGACTAGCCCCTGGCTAACGGAACTTCAAGCTAGATATAAAGCAGTTTGTAGTGATAGGAATAAAAGCAACAACAACAAAACCCAAGCCAATCCTTTTCCTTCTCATATAAAGATGGGTTGTTATTCTGGAAACCTTCACTTTGTTACAGGTCTTTATACTCAGCTTTCCCTGAGGGAGATGGATGATTTTTTTCCTATATATTTGCCTCCAAATTCTGCATCATTGCTGGCGACATAAATAAAGTGATATGATCACTGTCCCTTGTTATAGTGACTTCTTGCAGCACAATGGGACTCCCACAGAAGCCAAGCAGTAATAGCATGTGAATGTCAGGCATTTTCTTTCCCTTCACCAGAAGAAGGTGCCTAAAGATCCTGCACAGAAGGATCCTTCTTTCTCTGACAGGTCTGAGATGGGTTTGGCTGTGATGACAGGGCTTGCTTTGTGAGTGGCAAGTTGTCCACTTCATAGGATTTTCTCCTTTATATCTGTGCTTTCCTGGTCTCTGCAAAGACTTCCAAGGAAACTCTTAAATGAGGGCTTGTCTTTCTCATGATGTGGTCCTGTGGCCAAGGAAAACCGTGCCAAGATTTCCAAACTCACACAGGTCACCACCACAACATCTGATTGGAACAACTCCTACCATACAAAGCTGAGCCCATCTGAACTGGTGAACCCTCTGACTGATCACTGCTCATGTAAGCCAGCCGCCCCTCTTATTACTAACAGCTTTAGCTGGAACAGTTACCCAATTAAATATGCCTTGACCAGTCCCATCAATGCAGGAAGCCAAGACCAAGTAGATTTTATAAGAAAAGTCATTGTGAATCCAAATGCAAACCCTGCCCTGTCTTCTTTTGCTCTTCAGTTCCCACTGCAGATTCACTTCCTGGTGAGTCATGACATATGCACAGCACATATGTATGAAATAAGTTGTATCTTCTGCCCTTCCCCTGCTACAGCTGCTTCCTCACCCCCACACCTCATCCTTGTTTCTCAGAACTTACTCACCAAAAACTTTCTAATAAAAATCATCATAAAAAAAAAAGGGAAAGAAATAAAGAACCTCCCCATGTCCACTGGTGCTGCTATAATAGTATGAGCATTTCTTGTGGACTTAACCTACAGCTTCATCCCAGGACTGTGAGCCTGAGCTCTGACTAGTGGTATGAGCAACTTTGCTGCCACAACGAGCTAATCACAACAAACCAACTTGAAGTGTCAGTGCAAGATGGACAAATGCTAAATGGCAAAACAGATGGGAAGTAATAAGTCCTTATTTTACACTGTGAGCCGACCAAGAATTATTTGCTAATGATGAAATCACCAGCAAACGCATTCCTGCAGATAGCTTGAATATGGCCTCATTTCAGATCTGCTAAGTGAAATACTGGTTTCATCTTTGCAAATACCTTTTTGGTAAAAAAAAAAAAAAAAAAAAAAAAAAAGTTGAGGTTAAACTTTTCAAGAGTACTAAGAAGTGCTTCACTTTGTATTCCTGGCCCCAGATACTGGAATTTTGTCCCATTGGAAGTGACTTTGACAAAATGCTCCTAAGCATCCTTCTCTCAGACCACAGAGAGGGCAGCCATGGGTACACAAAGAAGGAATAGTTGCATCTGAAGGAGAAAGCTCAGTGAGCTGGTGTAAGAAATGCTACCAGAGCTTGTTTGTTATGTAAAGAGTGAGGGCTTACTTCTGTCCAAGGAAGTAAACAGAGTTTGTCTGCAAGCTTGTCCTCCTACAGTGCTAAAATACTTCCTCTCTGGACTCTTTCTTCTCTTTATTTTTCATTAAATGCCTTGCCTCTGCTGTCTTGCTGCTGTCTGCTGCTCCCTTCTCCAATGGTTCTCTTTTATTCCAGCTTCTCTTTCCAATTTTTTCATCACTCATTTGTTTTCCTCTTGGACGTTTTGTGCAACATGCCGTCATGTACCATCATGTTTTATCCTCTCTCAACTCTGAGGACTCCAGATAGTACTTGTAACGTTCCTTGGCAATTGTCCTGGAGCAGTATTTCCATACTAGCACTTCCTTCATCCTTTGCCCCCAGCCAGTTATGGGCATTTGTTTTCATTTGCACAAGGCACAGACACATTCTTTTTTAAAGATCTTATCCCACAGCTATGTAAAGTTCTTAGCGCCATTTGCATCATCTAAAGTGTTGCATTCTTCATGGACAAAATGAAAGTCTGCTGGCAGTTTTACAGTGACTGATAAAATGGCAAACACAAGAACCCTAAAATATAAAATGAATCTGACAAGGCATCTGTCCGTGTGATAATCCTTGTCTTCAGTCTACCAGTGATCTAAGCATAAAGAAATCAGTAGATTTTTGTTATCTAATAGAACCTATTTCAAAGAGAGATATATAGAAACATATGCCCCCTGGGCAGCATACTGTATAGCAGCAGCAAATTGTCACTCCAGCAGTGGGACTCTGCCATGGAAATCTCACTTAACATGGGCAATACTGTAGCTTCTCCTAGTTGATCCACACTTTCAGCTTCTTCTGAAGAGACAATAATTTACTCAGAAATGGTTTTAGTTTCCGTACATGAAACTCCTACTCATTGCGAAGAAAGGTTTACTCATTGCCCAGGGCAGGTCTGGACATCAAGATGCCTACTGGGGCTCTGCCAAGGCTCTACTTTTTAGTTCATCTCAGGTTCTTCAGTTCATCTCAGACTCAGAGCAAGCCTATGTTCACTTTTTGCCAAGCGCAATAACCCCAAGCAGAGCTACAGGCTGGGAGATGAGTGGTTGGAGAGCTGCCAGGCAGAGAAGGACCTGGGAGTGATGGTGGATAGTCGGCTGAATATGAGCCAGCAGTGTGCTCAGGTGGCCAAAAAGGCCAACAGCATCCTGGCTTGCATAGGAAACAGTGTGGCCAGCAGGGCTAGGGAGGTGATCATCCCCCTGTACTCGGCTCTGGTGAGGCCACACCTCGAGTACTGTGTTCAGTTTTGGGCCCCTCGCTACAAGAAGGACATGGAGGTGCTTGAGCGGGTGCAGAGAAGGGCGACGAAGCTGGTGAGGGGCCTGGAGAACAAGTCCTACGAGGAGCAGCTGAGGGAGCTGGCCTTGTTCAGCCTGGAGAAAAGGAGGCTCAGGGGCGACCTTATTGCTCTTTACAGATACCTTAAAGGAGGCTGTAGGGAGGTGGGGGTTGGTCTATTCTCCCACGTGCCTGGTGGCAGGACGAGGGGAAATGGGCTTAAGTTGCGCCAGGGGAGTTTTAGGTTGGATGTTAGGAAGAACTTCTTTACTGAAAGGATTGTTAGACATTGGAACGGGCTGCCCAGGGAAGTGGTGGAGTCACCATCCCTGGAAGTCTTTAAAAGATGTTTAGATGTAGAGCTTAGGGATATGGTTTAGTGGGGACTGTTAGCGTTAGATCAGAGGTTGGACTCGATGATCTTGAGGTCTCTTCCAACCTAGAAATTCTGTGATTCTGTGATTATATCCAAACTCAGACATTTGGCTGTTTTTTTCTCATACACCATTAGCCAGCACCTTCTCCTGCAGCCTCTGACATCTCTAATACTGGTGTTCCCGTTCTTCTGAAGGAGAGAACTGACAGCAGGAGGATCAAGGGAGGAAGAGAGGAGAAGGAAGAGAAATTCCTGCCAGACACTACAGGTACGTATTACTGATCCTTTTGGTCACTGATGTCCATCTATGGAGCAGGGTCCACAAATAAACTCTTTCTCAGGTACTTTGAGCAACTTGAATTTTAGACGAAGCCATCCTTGGAGAACCAATGTAAGATGAGGCAGCCAACTCATACAGCATGCATCAAGCCACACGTGGGAGTGTCAGGTTCACCTGTTCAGTATGGGGTGTAATTGGTGATGGGAGAGGGATGTACATTAACATTTCTAGCAGTGTCTCACAGCCTCTGCTGTGACAATAGCAGTGATGACTGTGGGGAGCTTTAGGTGTTGCTAATAGGCCTGCTCAAAGACGGTGTCAAAGAGATGACCCATCTCCAGTCTCTCTTCTGTCCTTTATGGATGTCAGCAGTGTGGGTGTCTTCCCACACATGTGACATTCAGCTCCAGGGTGTCATATTGCTCTTCAGCGAGCAGTTTGCAGGCCATACTGAACTGGCCTGCCTCGTGGATAACTTTGCTTTAGATGACACAAACGTCTTCACCTACTGTGAATATTTTCCCATTGCAACACCCTGCTTTCATTTGCTCAGACCTTTACCAAAATTTAATTGTTTGAACTGAATTACTGAAAATAATATTTTCCTTTTCCTCTTGCCATCCAAAACTAAGGATATGAGAGAAATTTGACTGCAATGTTTCGCTTTTTCTTTTTACTTGAGATTGAAATCACACACACAAAAAAAATTGATTATTAGAAAAAAAAAAAAAAGGAAGAAGGAAGAAGAAAGAAATCATAGAACCTTCATTAATACACTTTAACACTGTACTACTTAGAAATTAATATCTGCTTCCAGGATGTTACTGATATTACTGTGTGGCTTGTCTGCCATTTTAGTGGACATTTACCCACATGTGGCAAATTACATATATTTAAAATGAAAATCTCTGTATGTTCATAATTGGAGAAGATGCTGAAGTTTAGCCATTGAAGTGTCTGAGGAGTCCAACTTTCATGCTCTTCCAGTGAGGACACTTCATCCTCTAATGCCTGAGACCAAAGTACATGGTCTTGCTATCAAGTGACTTGGCATGTTTTAGCCAGCAGTACAATACAGTCCTTCCTTGAAGTTGCTGAAGGATAGTGCATCATTGTGACTTGAGCACAAAGCTAAGGAATTATCTTTTTCAATTCCCAGTTCTCCATCTGACCATGTGCAGAAGAATGAATGGGATGAGGTGGAGATTTGGAAAAAGGTTGAGCAAGGGAGATAATAATAGCACCAACCTTAATTCCAGTATATTTTTTTTTCATTTTTAACCTGTGTCTGGCATGTTCAGTTTCTTTTCTTATGATGTAGGTATATGATAGCCATTAAAAATATGCTTTATATTTACAGGCAAACATAAGAGAAGAGTAAAATAAATGCAGCATTTTCTTTGTGCTGTAGCTGCTTAAAAGGTTTATGAAATTGTCTGCCACAGCTCCTTGTCAAGGAAAAACAGAAATATTACTATAGTAACATTCAAAGGTGGTTGCAAGAAAAATAAAATAATTCAGACTAAGGTAATATTTGCTCACATAACATGAGTCATTTGTATTGTAATTTCCTGACACTGGTGGAGAAGGGGAAAGTTGTCAAGGAAGAGTGACAATATGTCCCCACTTCATACTGCAGAATCTGAAGTTTCTTGCTGACAGCCAAGGAAAAGACAATAACATGAAAGTGTAATATAATTTTTTGTTTAGCAGACTTCAGAGATGCACTAACAGTGGGCCAAGTTCTGCTTTCACATATGCTTTGGATTGCCTTTTGATTTCTGTACAAGCTCCTGTTTATAGCAGTGATACATCTGCACAGAGAGGAACTCGGCGCCCTTTGGATCAGGCTCTGAGTATGAAAGACTCCACAAAGTTCTTCATGATAGATCAGAGATACATAGAAATAATCTGAGAGCAGAATTTTGCCCTGCTAAGAGTACAGGGAGAGACTCTTCATCAAGGAAGGGAGTGACACAACAAGGGGTAATAGTTTTAAACCAAAAAAAAAGAATAGATTTAGATTAGATATAAGGAGGACATTCGTCACTCAGGGGGTGGTGAGGCATTGGAAGATATTGCCCAGCCAAGCTGTGGATGCCCCACCCCTGAAAGTGTTCAAGACCAGGCTGGATGGGGCTTTGGGCAACCTGCCCTGTAAAACAAGGAGCAGCACTGACATAAAGTTGATTGTCCTGACTGCCATTCTTAGCCTACTAGAGAGCCTGATTCCAGGTAAGGCAATTCAGCAGGTAGCTAGCTGCTGTGGAGGGCAAGGGCATGCATTTGTTAGGAGAGGGAGGAAGGAGAAGAACAAAAGAAATAGTTTAGCTTTACCCTGTAAAATCCATCTCTCTCCTTTAAGAACAAAAAATTTTTAAATCACCTTAGCAGCCAGTATAGCCAGCTCTGAAGTAGGAAAGTTCAAAGATATCGTCCTTCTATTACCTAAATTTTAATTAGTCTGTGGGTAAACAGGGAACTTTGAAGTTGTCTACACAGTGATTTTCATGTGCCCTGTTGAATTGAAGAGACCAAAGACTCCAGCAACTTTCAAAGCTGCCCTTTGCACATGTGTAAATGATTCCATGAAGTGCAAATGTGGTGATTTAGGTCTTACCCTGAAAGATCTTTTTTTTTTTTAAGGACGTGCATGCTAATTCCAAAAAGAGAACTGTAAGTCTCCAAAGAATAGCTATGAAGTCAATGCAATTCCCAAAAGTGCTGAGACCTGCCCATCTGCCCTGTGTACAGACTCGGTACAGACCACAGTGTCTTAATTTATCCCAAGATGATCTGAGCAATAAAATAGTGTAAGCGATGAAATCACCCAATTTTTAGAAAAGGCTGTGTTCCTTCCCATGAAAATTCCTGCTTTGGTTGAGCTACTTTTGACTTGCAGTGAGAGATGAATTTGACCTGCTCTCTTTGTCTCATCTGTTTGGCTGCAGCTGTGCCCTCTAGCACTGGATATGTATTCCAAGCTCATCTAGATGTCAGAACAAAAGCACAAATGAGATGACAATCTTCCATTCTTTCTGTGTGCTGCCAATACCTGTTTGTCACTATAATGGTATTAATCATCTTTTATTTATAGCGGAACACTGGAAGCTTCCATTTTTCCCTTTTGATTTATTTGTAGGACAACAGGTGCACAACTTAAGCAGGTGTATGTGTGTGCATATGTTGTGAGTTTGCTGATAGCCACAAAACATCTTTAGTAAATTATTACTTGTATCAAAGCTGCCATTATTTTTATTTCATGCATAAACTTAATTCCACAACTGTTAGCTCCCACAGTCTATTATCTGCTTTGTATTGCAACCGCAATAATGCAACTCATGGGTGCAAGACCTCTTCTTTCACCCTCCCAAAAACCCCCACAAACAAGACATCCCTAAACCATACACTGCTTCCAGTTTCTGATACTTGGGAAAGGTACCGTTGTTTCCATTGGCAACTGCTGCAGAGTAGCATGATACCGGTTCAACAGCTGACACGAAATGCCTTTCCATATGTAAAGCTGTGCCTTAAACACACAAGGGACACTAAGAATAAACTTTGTACTTTCTTTTTCTTTTGTCTAACAGCAAATGGGTTGTGAAGAAGTGCTGGATGCCTTTAAAAAAATGCAGTTATAATTTTGGATCCAAGCTGTGAGAACACTCATTGGAGACAACTGTTCTCTCATGGGCTAGCCTTGAATAAACAATCACAGCTCTGTGTGATATTACTTCTTAACCAGATTCTAGCATTGAGCTGTTGCCTTGCCATGGTTACTTGCCTTTTAAACCAATGTTTCTTTTCCTTCCTTTTTTTGCCAAGATTCTTGCTTGTTTGGCAGTGGTTCGTTCTCCTTTGAACTTTTGCCCTATTTTAATTTCCACCAAATTTTTAGTCTAAAAGAACCTTTTCACTGATATCTTTTGTTGTCTTGATTTTCTTTTCTGCCTGTGAGAACTTACTTGGGGACATTGCTTACGGGAAAGAGCCCAAGAGACTGTCTTCTCCTGAGTATCCAGCAGCTGGCAGGCATCCGTGAGGAGATTAGAAAACAAAGCCACTACACCACAAGACAGTGGCCACTCCTGAAATAAAATTAAATAGGAAAGAAGGGCACACACGTACACACACACAAACCACCAGGTCATTCACGGGGAGATTTACAGCTCCTGAGCTCCCCTCTGTTGAATTCATCTAAGGATAACACCATTAAAACACATGTCAGAGCATCACTCTGCCACGTGGGGGTCCAAGGCAGAATCCCTCGCTTATATTGCACCCCTGGAGCTGGCAGAGCACTGGAGTCCTGTGGATCATACGAGAGTCCTGAGGAAGGGAAGCATGTCCCTAGTTGCCTTGGGGTAATTCTCCAGGAAACCTGGAAGAAAAGCTGACAGCTTCTATTGAGAAGAAAAAATCCCTCTTATACCAGGCAAACACATCCTCTTGATATGTCTTGACTATTTTTTGTTATGTGTTTTGTCCTGTGTAGAGATTCTGAGGGGACAAATGCATGCTTTCTCCAAAATATTTTTAGCCACATAATTAACTAATATTATTTGCACTGCTGAAAAACAAAGCAAAACAAAACAAACAAACAAACAAAGCATTTATTTAATTGCTTATTCAGTTTCTTATTCATCAAAAGACTTCAATGTGTTGTTGCCTAAAATAAAGGCAACTACATGTGCACAATAAATGTGCATAATATGCATGTGCATACATATAAAAACAGGGACGATATTTCATACTAAATTTGTTATTGGGAAAACTCATTCTCTTACTGGAAAGATAACTGCAAATTTCTAGTGC
This sequence comes from Aythya fuligula, assembly GCF_009819795.1. Lineage (NCBI taxonomy): Eukaryota > Metazoa > Chordata > Aves > Anseriformes > Anatidae > Aythya > Aythya fuligula. Next base: position 51,581,356 of record NC_045560.1, read on the forward strand.
TAGTGAAATCCCAGCTATTACTATTTAGAAATATCTGTCTTAAGCTGAATCATTTTTTGGCTGAGTTCTTAATGTAAAGTAAAACCTAGCATAAGCCTCTAGGACAACAGACCCCTGTGGTGTGCTGTATGTAAAATGAACTACACTAATATCGTTCTGGTATGTGCATCATATATTCTGATAGAGAAACCAGGGGCCAATGGTTTAGTCATATTTACTCATGGCCTAATAAGAAACTGTGTTCGTTAACTAACATATGCTTAAGACACCTTTTCACCATTTAAAATCTTCTAACTGAATGTGGGAAGACCAGCAAGTTACCTCTTTCTTTTAAGACATAACCCTACTGATATTTTATATGTTAGATGATTTTAAATTAAATCAGACAATTAAAAGTCTCCTTGCTCACTCTTATTTATTAACTTTTAGAGAGCAATTTTCTTCACAGTAGCAAAATCAATACTCTGAGATAAAGTTTCTAACAAGAGTTTCCTTTCTCATAAAATTCTATTGGCAATTTAATTCTTCATCTGTACTGGAATGGTAAAATGTAAAGAACAATGTTCTTTTTTGCTAGTAAAATATCCTTATTTACATTGGAACACAAGCAGGAAGTACATTTTCAGCTTAGTTCAATCATTTTCTGTATCCCTGATGTCTTCATATGCAGACTGTCCTGACTGATGGAAAAATCATTAGCTAATTGATTGCAGGATGCTTTATATGCAAGTATTGGTTGCAATCTGCTTCTCAGACTGCCTGTGCCCGGGATGTAAGTAGGCACATCCTACAGAAGACAGAGGTGCCCAGACAAACACAGCACTGCACTTCGCAGGCTCAAGATGTTGCTTTGGGGCAATTTACCCCTTAATGCCTGATATAAAAAGTTCCAGTTGACTCTAGCCGGATTACTGTATTTTGCTGTAGTCAATGTACTGCAGCAAATCCTTGTAGTATCTTGAGCATGGAAGGGAAGTAAAAGGGCTTGCTGTATCACTCAGTCCAGGACAGGAACATAGGTATTTATGAGACAGACAAGAGTCCTTCCCAATAAGAAAGGAGGATGAAGGCTATTCAGTGCTTTGCAGAGGGTTTGGCCACACAATGTGTTTCTACATTCTAGGCTCCTCCATCTGCTAATTTCAAAATTATTTGTGGCATTTGAGTCCTCAGAAGATGTGAAGGTGGTCATAAGTATTATGTCTACACTACTGCAGGGAAGTGGACACTCAGCCAAGATAGATAGCTTATAGGTAGCTTCACTCCAAGACTGAGAGCCACAGACCTAATACAGGTCCTGCTGCACCCTTGCTCCTCATACTAGAACTGGCCTTCCTAGTGAAGGGAAGCTCCCCTTGAAAGCTGGCTGCTGCCTGCTGAGCAAAACTGCTGCAACATGGTACATCTTGGAAGTGTGGATGAAAACACGCAGCTACATCTGCCACCAGCTGTGCAGCACCCACCAGGTAACAATTTGTGCAGAATTTGCCCCACAATATGTGGGCGCAATGACCTTAAAGTGCTGGGAACACCCCCATTCTGCCTCCTAGCTATTCTAGGAGTAAGTCAGGCTTGCAAAGCCAGTGGAGCTCAGCCTTTGGGAAGGAGGTTTCTCTCCATACAATGCTGACTTGAGTCCCAGTGTCACTTTCCCACACGGAGTAGTCTCCTGATCTGTGAGTAGTGCTTATGACTTCTACGGGGACTCCTTGCAAAGGACAATGCAGCTCAGCAGGCTCTTTGTAAATGAGTGGCTGGGACACATTCATCAGCAACAATGACCCCTGTAATCATTTACAATGCCTTTGGGCCTCTGTGTGTAAAAAAAAGCACTGCTACGCCAAGCCAATGGGAGAAAAAACTAGTGTGGTGGCTGCTTTAAAACTGGAATTGTGAAGCATTATTTGTATCGAGAGATGAAATAACAAGAAGTGGGAAGGGTGAGAAAAGATGAAACGAAATGGGCTTAGGGAAACAGAAGCTGGAAGTAATCAATAAATCATACAATAAAGTAAAGAGAAAGAACCTTTAAAGTGCCCAAGCTTAAATGTCAAGAGTATTAGAACAAAAGAGCTCAAAGCAGAAGATTGTGTGACAGAGGAATATGCTGAAACTGACAGAAAGCAGGCTCACTCCTGAGCATGGAAAGGAGTACAGACAATGAAGGGCAGCAGAGAAGAGCAGAATAAGAAATTAGGACACCATGTACATTCCTCTTAAGTAGTTTGAACACACAGGATTAATTTTATTGTTTTTAGAAGAGTCTGAGGAGTAAAACTGGAAAAACAACATAAGGGTGGTTGAAAAGATCAGTTTTATACTATGTAATACGGTGAGAATGTGCTATCATATATGCATGAAGGTATGCCATCAATATTGCAGGGTAATAAGATCTTGCTTACATTGTACTACACAAAAAAGAAACTGAGCCAGCCAAGGCAGAGCTGTTGTTACATTTATCCCTAGACAAATTCATACAGTTAAAATTTATTTATTTTTCTAATGACACTCTTTCAGTGATGTACTTAATCAGACATAGCTCTAGGCACATGTGCTTGTCCCACTGAAATCTATGTATATAAACATACACTTAATGTTAAGCTAGTACTCAAAATGTTTTGCTGAGCTGAAGCCTATGTGCTGATGGATTATCTAGTTAGCTATAAACTGCACGGTTATATCTGGTTTGGGCTACTGGCTCAGAAACAGATAGTTATTCTGCTTGAATCAAGTTTATCATTGTTGTTATTCATATAAAATAATAGATGCTTCTGGCACCACACACATGTATGCTGTAAAATCAAAATTTTGTATTCAAAATGGATTTTCAGTCAACTGAGCAAAGGTGGCTTATGTTTTCCTCAGCAGAAAACAGTATGGGAAGAAACTAGTGTGCTTTGATGTACCTTGAAAAACAGAATTTGGGAAGCTGATGGGACACATGTGAAAGGCAGACAAACCCCAGGCACTATGCTTTGGATGATGGACTGCGCCAAGCATGGCAGGTATAAAGTGTAAGCTACTGAGACACAGTGACAGGCAGCGGGACTGTGCCACAGCTCTTCCTAAGAGCCCCAATGGCATTGCTCACTGCACAGGTCTCTGGTCTTGGTCAAGGGCTGAAGAGATACCCTTTGAAAAAGTTTGTGGGAGGTCACAGTATAGCTGTAGTAAAAACCCATTATGAAGACGCACACCCAAGGGTATTTGTTGTTTTGGGATTAAAGCATCACCTAAAATCCATGTGAACCACTCAGTCACAGAGAAGAAATTATATATTGAATTGGTTGTAAAACACTGTTAGCTTGAATTGTTGTGATAGTGATACAGAAACACAGAAGCTTAGTCCACTCTGAAGAGCTTTTATTACAACTATCTTGCTATTTTGCTGTGTGCACACAAATGACAGTACTGATATGCCATGCCAGAGTAATGTCAGCAGGTAAATTGACTGATAATGCTTGTGTTAATGTTGCTGAGCATGCCCACAATAAAAGAGATGTTTCCCAAAACCTGATACCTGATTGATCTGATGTAAGGAGAGTGCTGAGTCAAGCAGAAAAATAAAAATAAAAGATGTTACCACAAGTGCTCATTTGACAGCAAAGGGTTTTCTGGTATGGCTCAATGAAACATTTAAAATTTCACTCATAATTTTATGAAATCTCTCTCATTCAAATTGTCAAAGTCTGACAGGCTTGTTAACAACATCAAGGGGTGAATGGTCCTTCATCTGCTTGCTCTTGCTCCACTGAGTGATCGATGAACAAACTAAAACTGACAGCTACTGCAAAGATAACAAGAAGTAGACGATAGAGTGGATGCTTCTACCCCTCCCTGTCTAATTGAGCCTCGGGAAGTTGATATTCAGCTCCAGAAAAGATTGGAAAGGTAGAAGGAACAGTAGCCTAGATTCTGGCATTCAGGCCCATATCAAGCAGAGCCACTAGAGTGGCACAAGTTATTCACCTCTCTACAATCTAGCCAGTAAGATGTAAACTGAAGTTGTCTCATGCTTGACCAATCTGTTAGACTTCAGCAATGAGGTGATAGGCTTGGTGTATGAGGGGAGAGCAGTGGATGTGATTTACCTTTGGCAAGATTTCCTCTGCTGTCTCCCATATCATCACTCAGATAACATCCAACAAATTGATGAATTACAGACTAAATGGATGGTCAGTGAGATGGACTGTAAACTGGCTGAACTTCCAGGCTCAAAGGGCTGTAATCAGCGGCATGAAGCCCAGCTGGAGGCCAGTCACTAGTTGTGAACCTCAAGGGAAGATACTGGTGCCAGTACTTTTAAACACCTTCATAAATGACATGGGCAGTGCATCAGAGTGAATCCTCTGCAAATTTGCAGATGCTATAAAACTGGGAAAAGTGGTTGCCAGACCAGATGCTTGTGCCTCCAGTCAAAGGGACCTTGACACACTGGAGAACTAGGCCAACAGGAGTCTCATGAAATTAAATAAAGGGAAATGTCAAGTCTTGCCCCAGGGGAGGAATAATCCCATGCACCAAGGCAGGCTGGGTCTGGCTGGATGGACAGAAGCACTGTAGGAAATGCCCTGGAGTTCCCAGTGAATTACAAGTTTACCAGGAGCAATGTACCCTTGTGGAAAAGAAGGTCAACAGCCTCCTGGGCTGCACGAGGCATGGAGGGATCCCTCTCAGCAGGGCATGGGAGGGATCCTTCCCCTCTGCTCAATCCCAGTGAAACACACCTGGAGTGCTGGGCCCACCCCTCGGCTCTTCAGTACAACAGAGACATGGACATATTGGTGTAGGTCCAGTGAAGGGCCGGAAGGATGATTACAGGCCTGGAGCATCTGACATACAAGGAGAGGCTGAGAAAGCTGGGACTGTATGGCTTGGAGAAGAGAAGGCTCTGGAGGATTTTATCAGTGTGTATAAACACCTGATGGTGGACAGTATGAAACCTGGAGCCAGACTCTTCTCAGTGGTGCCCACTGAAAGGACGGAAGGTAATGGGAACAAATTGAAATACAGGAAATTCCTCTTAAATATAACAAAAATTATATTGTACTGCAAGGGTGGTAGAACACTGGAACAAGTTGCCCAGAGAGGGTGTGAGGTCTCTATCCTTGGAGATGCTCAAAACCTGAATAAACACAGCCCTGAGCAACCTGCTTGGGTCACCCTTGTTTTTGGACCTGACAGTCTCCAGAGGTCCCTTTCCACCTCAACAGTTCTGTGATTCTGTGACAGTGACATCCTCCTCTATTCCTTGTAGCTATTGATATACTGAATGTCTGTTACTTTTATTCTAGGAATGGCATATATTACCAGTGATTTTTTCAGAAAGTGAACCAGTTTATTGTCATTTCCTTGACATACAAGCTGAATTTACAACCCTATTGACATCCTTATTTTTCCTGTTTCTTACTTCAACTTTGCAGAGTGGTCTCTAATGAATAAAGTCTGTGGTATATCTCACACAATGAGATATGGCAAGAACCGATTACCCTTTATTGAGAAAGAGCTACTTTTAAAGCTGCATTTGTTACCTACTTCTGCTGAGTCAGCACAAAACCTTTCTTCATAGAATCATAGAATGGCTCGGGTTGGAAGGAACCTTAAAGACCATCTATGTTCCAGCTCCCTGCCATGGGCAGGGATGCCACCCACTAGACCAGGTTGCCCAAGGCCCCATCCAGCCTGGCCTTGAACACCTCCAGGGATGGGGCATCCACAGCTGCTCTGGGCAGCCTATGCCAGGGCCTCACCACCTCTGAGTGAAGAATTTACTTCTAACCGATAATTTAAATCTCCCCTCTTTTGGTTTAAAACCATTCCTCTTTTTCTATCACTATCTGCCCATGTAAAAAGTCACTCTCCATCTTTTTTTAAGCCCCTTCTAAGTAATGAAAAGCTGCAGTGATGTCGTCCCAGAGCCTTCTCTTCTGCAGGCTGAACAGCCCCAGCTCTCTCAGCCTTTCTTCACAGGAGAGGTGCTCCAGCCCTCTGATTAACTTCATGGCCCTCCTCTGGACCCTTTCTAACAACCCCACATCCTTCTTTTGCTGGGGGCCCCAGACGTGGATGCAGCACTCCAAGAGGGGCCTCACAAGAGCAGAGCAGAGGGGCACAATCACCTCCCTCCCCTGCTGGCCACCCCTTAGTTGATGCAGCCCAGGATGCAGCTGATCTTCTGGGCTTCAAGTGCACGCTGCTGGCTTGTGTCGAGCTTTTTGTCTACCAGAACCCCCAGGTCCTTCTCTGCTGGGCTGCTCTCAGTGAGTTCTTCTCCCACTTTGTGCTCATGTCTGGGATTGCCCCGATCCAGGTGCAGCACCTTGCACTTCTTTATTTGTTGCAGAGTATTTTGTGTGCTATATTTATACCACAGTGTTTTATGTTAGCACGCAGTTAATATTTGTTTATTAAAAACTTATTAATTATTTGTTTATGGCTGTTTTTACCATCCTGGAGTTAGTGACTCTGCTTGGTTCCCCTGTCCCAAAAGAAAGTCAGAGATGAAAAGATGCTTTGAGGAGATACAGTTTCTTCCCTGTTCCTCAGGGCAGCTGCCCATCACTACCTGTGTGCTTTTCTTCTTGGCATCTGCCTGCTTCTTCTGTATCTGTATAGATTGCAAAAGACTCATTTCCTACTCTCCATTGTGTAGTTTTAATACAGGCAGATGCTATTCCTAAGTGAAGTGTCACACCACAAAACAAATATGTATCTCACCTGCAAATTCCCTTACAATTTTAGGATTTGGGACAATCCACAGGCTGCACTGTTAATGCCTCAGTTCTGACCCAGATGTTTCCCTAGACTGGTATCTTTCTCCATATTACCCCGGTGGAATCACAGTTGTCTAAAACTGAAATGTTGGTGCAACTGTTCAATTTGTCTGCAAGTTCATTTCAATCTGCTGCTAATAGTAAATAGATGGGTTCTGGCTCTGTCCTTCATGTTCAGCCTCATGTCAATTCCAAAAAAAAAAAAACAACTTGCACAAATGCTTTACAGAAATCTCAGCTCCACCTAGAACAAAAATCTCACTGAAATTCATAAAGAATTTGAGGTAAAATTGGCACTTATGCTTGGGGATAGGAGGAAGGCACAGACAGCAGGGGAGAGATAAGTGCCCATGAAAGACTTCAAAATGGAGGGATTTCATTCTTGCTGATGAGAAGACCTTGAGGAACTCAACCTACAAAATATTAAACTGCTGAAAGAATGAAAGAAAAATCACTCATAACTAAAAAAAGCATCTTAGTGCCATTCAAGCACACTGAAAGCTTTTCTGAACACGTGCCTTCTGTGGAGAACTGGAGCCACATGTAATTTTTTTCCAACTTTGTTCCTTTAAGATTTAGCTTTCCCTGCTATGTTACCTGTTATTTAATGCATTTATACATATGCATACCTAAATGTAAATATAAATATAATTATAAATGTGTGTGTGTAAGTGTATGCAGGAATATAACCATATGAGCATATGTTTATTTATTTCTGTTCTGTATGTGTACAATTACTATAGCAAAATCCTTTTGAAGCAGAACTGTTCTACAATCCATTAATTCTTGCCTTATTCTTCTATCTGTAATGCCAGCACCAATTCATTTATGGGGCTTATTTCTAGTACTAGTCAGTGGCAGGAGTCCCCAGCTGAGGTTACAGTGAGCTTGAAAATAATTTCAGGCCATTATTCGGCCTGATCTCTGTGCTAAAATAGACACAAGATGTGTGTATTTGTGTACGAGGCTCATCCTGCCTTTCACTGCTGCTAAGTAAAGAGTCCTCAGCCATTTTCCCAGCATGAAGCAGGCTGTTTGGGAGCAGGAAGGCCAGGTGCTCTTCAGCACTTCGTGCAACCCATCTAGAAAGAAGCAACAGGTGCGCTGTGCTTGTTACAGCAACTGTGTTGGGAACAGGTTGGGGTAAGCTCCTCTGGGCAGTGATGCCCCCTGGCCCCATTAGCCACCCTAATCCATGCAGGGCTTCAGGGTGACCTACAGCCAAAATATGTCTGGGGCATCACTGGTGGGCAGGGAACTGAACAGGGCACTGAGTCACCTTCATCCTTGCTCTGTGTGTGTGCTGGAGTTAGTCACTACCAGTAGCAGCTATATTTATAGAGATATGTCATAAGTTTGATGTAAAAAGATAAATTTTTTTTTTGTATTTTTTTTGTATTTTTTTTTACATCTATACGGCAGGGCAAAGGTGCATTTCTCCGCCCCTTCTTCAGTTTTGGATAAACCCTCACTTGTTTTCACAGGAACATTAGCTCAGATCTGCTGCTACTGTGCACAGCCGATAAAACTTGCTTGGAAAGACCATATGTCACATGGATCTGCTCAAGAGGCATGAAGCCCTGCCTGTTCGCCGATCCTTTACAGATACAATTTTATGCTCAGTTAAAATGGAAAAGAGCATTATGTTTAAAGATAAGCCCATTTACTGTGCGAGCGCTTTGCTGAATTCTGTCACCAAATTACTTGTTAGTAAGACATTTGGACTGCCTGTTTAACAAAAAAAAAAAAAAAAAAAAAAAAAAGGAAAAAGGAAAAAGGAAAAAAAAAAAGTTTTTTTAAATCGCTTTCTCCTTGTTTATCAGTTGCTATGACAATGCTAATGACAATATCATCACAGACCAGGACTAAAATCTTTTACTAGAAGCAGGAATAGGCAAGGTCAGATCTGAGGAGAAAGTTCCTTTTATTAACATCACCCTCTTTGGCCGTGTGGTTAGCCAATATTCGGGGTCCCTACAGGTTGCTTCTTTTTGGAGACCAAACGGATGAGAGTGAATTGTGTTTGTTAATATGCTTTTGTTTATTTAGCAAGAATGTACACAATGTCCTGTTACTCTGGGCACAGCAGGAGTCAAAACAAAAGGCGGTGCTTTCCCTTTTCACACTTCCAAGCTTCTTTTGAGCCAGAACCCAAGCTTGCTCACTTTTAGCTTTTTCTCAGGGTCAGGCCACAAGGATTTTCCTCACTGGCTCTGGTGTGTCCTTGCAACTTCCTCTGTCTGCTTCTCTGATGTTTCTGCTGTCGCTTTCTGAACTGCTCATTTTCATCATATGCCACCTTGTCCCTAGAGCCAGATCCTGGAGAAATGCCTCAGCCCCCACCTCTCAGAGCTGCCAGGCGTGTGCGGTGTGGTAGGTATGTGTGGCTCCTGGGGTTTCAGTAAGCATGTTCCATAAAAAAGGCAATTTTTAGGCTTTTCCTTAGGGAAGGGAGGCTTTCTCACCCACCATCTTCAATGAGATTTCATTGCTGACTTTCAGCATAACACTGAATTTATTTCCAATAATGTATTTTAGCAGTCTAAATGCACGATGACTTGTTTTCTTGATTCAGCCTGAGATTTTTGTTCCCTGTCAGAGCAGTTTCTGTACAGTAGTGCTATGAGAGGGGGAGCAGAAAATATGTTACTATTTCCTAACAAATCAGCCTCTGATGCAACTATAATAAAGTTGTGAAAAAGTCCTAGAGGAGTTAAACAGATTTGACAGCATTTAATTTCCATAAATTTAGGGCCTGATCCTGCTTTTGTTTTGCTAATGAGTACTAAAGGGAGATAGAGCACAAGCTCTGGAAGAGCTGAAGACGAAAATAACGTCCCAGCTCAGCAATGACAGGCAGGCGTGTGATGGAGATGCTGGGGCACTTCCACGCCCAGCAGAGGTAACTCCAGCGTTCTGCCTTGGGTCCAGCTCAGGTCTGCTGTGACCAACAGGTCTCCTGCCCAGACCTGACTGAGCTACACAGATACTGCCTTTGGCAGCAGCTCTTTAAAGCCTTGGGGCTTTACTCTTTGACTGGAACAAAGGTCGCATATAGCATAACCTCTGCTCAGGCAAGGCAAAGATCTTGGATTTTCAACAGCAAAAATGCATAACAGTTGTTTTTTCTTTTACTTTTAAGGAAACAAACTCAAGGAGTTTTACTTTATCTTGGGTTTATGCCATTGCCATGGCCCACTCAGCACATAAAGAAGCTTCTCCTATTTGTGCTGAGGCAAGACACATCCCTGGTTTCCATATACTTTCTTTTTCTCATTCCTTCCACAAATCCACCTCCTACCTGCTCCCTCCCCATCTTTACATAGGTGATGGGCTGTGAAGGGGTTCAGCGTAGACTCCCAATGGACAGGATCCTCTGACACGACCTCCCACATCCACAACTTTGAAAACAACTCTTTCACTACCATAGGTGAACCAGTTAAAAATTTTTGAAGGCCCCAGCAGAAAAAATGGGCATCTTTGGACACACTTGTAGAAGCAATACTCTCACAGCCATGAGACAGTTGAAAGCTATCTTTCTAGTGCGCTTTGCCACCCATTAAACCGGGGGGGCATGGACCTGTCAGCACTGGCGAACTCAGTGCCATGAAAAACCTCTGAATTCAATAGAACCTAATTTAAATGGAAGTTCCTGTGACAGAACAGAGGAAGCTTGCACTTCTAATTAAAAGTCTCAGGCCATCCACTCACCCAGCCAGTCATTAATCCCCAGGAAATGCCCTTTTGCTGCGTCCATTATTTCTTAATTAGCATACAGTGAACAGAATATATTTGGTTTAGTCTTTGAGAAAGGGGGCGAGCTTTCTCCAAGCACTGGAGACAGTAAGCAGCTCTTGGCATGGAACATCCAGTTAGGGGCACGAAGTATGCAAACTAAAGTGCTTGATTCAGCTGAGTCCTCAGCGGAAGACGGAGTCTGGGATATCCAATTTTCTTCTATTTCTGTAGAAAAACACAAGCATTTTGAACAAGACAGAAAGGGATTTGGGGGATAAAATCATTTTCCTGTTAAAATTGTTTTTCAAGGAAATAGTTCAACAAGCTTTAGTAAGATTCCCCACAGAAAAGGGAATAGATATTCTCAGGACTGTGTGTTGTAATTTCTTCAATTTTTCAATAAACTGATAGTCACTTGATCAGGGTCAGAAAGAAAAGATCTCCCCCTCTGGGCACGTATCTTCAACGATCCAGTCTACAGCAATTGTTCTCTGTCTCAGTCACTCCTAGAGCAAAGATTTGAGAATGCATCTCCCCCACCTGCATCCACCGATCAACCACAAATTTGTACAAATCTGTACATGTACCACAAGTACCAATCTGATCCAGGTCAGAAGGGAGCAAACAAGTTTGTTTCTCTTGAACCTGCCTTGTGTCTGGTCTTTATGCTGCCTTTACCCTTGCACTGGCCTTTTGCTGGCTGCAAGACAACAAGCAGTTTCTGTCAGCATAAAGCTGGGTGTTGAAGATAGCCCATCAACATTTTTGGAACCAGCACAAAACCAGTGTCAGCAGTTGGAATACAAATCCATCCGGGCTGCATTTGATCCTATAGGAGGAGCACTGTATCACTGAACCACAGCCTCAGTGTGCCCTAAATGCAAGAAGATTGCCTTATGAGGTCATTTTGCCTCAGTCTCTCCTTTTGGATCTGTTCCACTTTGCTTGCAATGCTTGAATATCCACTGAGTCAGAGAGCATGAGAATAACTCTTTAGTGAAGGGCTTAGGGCATTTGCCGGAGAGGGGACACACATGGGTGCAGCACGGACCAAAGCATGTCAGCAAAGTGGAAGAGTGTCAGCAGGAGAAGTAAGTAGCCTCCAGCCCCACGGTACCCTTTTAGCCACATTCTCACATCATCTGAGGACAGATGCAGCATTTAGGGCAATCACTCCCTCCATCCCCTCCCTCTAGCTGTAACCACTGCCCATGTGAGAGACTGGCACAACCTCTGCAACCCACCCTTGCTTACCCGGCCACTGTGTGTGCAGCCAGCGCTTTTTCCACACCTTTCCAAAGAGCTCCATGGCCCTGGGCTCATGCAGCAGCCCCACGGCAAGGCTCCAGCCTGCAGCACTGCTTCCAGGCAGCTTGCAGTACCCTCCTGCCTGCTGTGACCCCGTACGTTACCACAAAGGCTGCCTGTTGCCATCAGGCATGGTCTTGGAAGTAAAATATTAACATACCCCTGTGGGAAAGGAAAATTCTGATTTAATGACGGCATTCTGTAATTTCTGAACAAAAGGAAGGTAGAGCAGAAGCAGCTCCCCATTCTTTTGCTTTGCTATTCCTGACTAAAATGTTTCCACAGAAAGTCACTGCAAAAGTTTTCCTAGTCCCATATGCCTAACATCAAGTGCTGTTTTTAAAAATTGGCATCAGCTGCTTGTGATCTGATTTATTGTCTGCATCCTTCTGAAGTTCATTAGTAAAAGTCCTAGAAACCCCAGCCCTCTGGTGTACATTTTATCTCCCTTTTCAGAACCGTTCCATTATGCCACTTTTGAAGGTTTTAATATTTTGTTCCCAATCCTGATTTAGAAGCATCTGCTAATAAATTGACAGGTTGTGACACGTCGCAGTAATTTAGAGCTTTTTCACCTTAGATTCAGAGTGATGCTTTTATGGTTTCAGAAGGCTTTTTATTCGCAGCTCCATAAAGCTCCCATCTTGAGTAGCTCTTTGAATGGGGTTGTCAAGACAGCTATGTTTGGTGCACATTTTTCCTGGAACTGAATTCAATTTTGCCTATACAGTCACAGTTCCTCTGTCCGCAGCAGGTTTTGTTCTGCAATGGCTAACTTTTGATTCATGCCATTTCTCATCTTGTTAGCACTGAATATATTCAAAACACTTACACAAGCAGCTTGTTTTTATTGGTTGCACTTGAAATTCATCCACTTCCCTGTTTCATTACATACCTAGCAAATCTTAGCTCACCTTTCACTCTGTGTTGTGAGGCACTGTCACATAGTGCCCAGTGTGTTCATTGGGAACAGAAGGTTTGAATATCAACATCTAGCAAATGGGAAGCCACTTGTAGTTAGAGCCTTATGATTACTGCTTAACATTTGCATCATTGTGTTACTTTGAAGCCCTAGTGACTGAAGCTCTGTTTAGTTCAGATCTGTGCATATCTATACTGAAAAGACAGTATGTACTCTAAATAATTCATGGGACAAGTAATATTTCTGTGCTGAATGTAACTTGCCAGCAATCTAGTTTTGCTTAAGATGGGCACCTTTGAGTATCCTGTGTCTCCAGTAAGGTCTCGTTAGGGTGAGGTGTTGTTTTATACCTTCATTTTGCAGATTCTTGCTCCGTGGCTTACTTCTAAGGGAGGTCTGTTAAAGGTAACCACAACAGACAAGCCCACTGTCAGCCTGTAGGTGTAATTTGGCCACAGAACGATTTGCACTTCCTTTAGAAATTATAAATAAAAAATAAATAAATAAAAACACTCATTTAAATACTAGATACACAGTCTTTATAGAAGTCATCATTTTAAGTTTGTTTTGTTTTGCTTTGTTTTGTTTTTCAGTGTGAAATAACCAAAGACAACAAGTGATTAAGAGCAGCTAACAGCAATGGTCCAGCACCCAGAGAGGTTTAAAGACAGTCTCCATAGTGCTGTGGTCTTACAGGTGAAACACTAATGGTGGGCACAGCTAGGGTCTGATTTTTGGTTTTGTAAAACCGTGTTAGGACCTGGACAAAAAGGGTTATGGCAACCCATTTATTTCTTCCTAGGGCTCACTGACACCTGACTGATGCCCAGGAGAAGCCTAAAATCTGTGCTAGGTGCATGCCTTTTCCTCAGCCTTTTTCCATAGGCAAACCTACAAGTTGTAGGGGAAGCCTCTCTGCTGAGACAACCAGAGCACCCCTCATGGTCTGTAAAGCAGTAACCAGAGACAGCAACCTTTCATACACAATTCAGCTGGGGCTGCTTGGGGAGGAAGCCTGGAAAATCACGTAAACTGCCTGTTGCTTTCAAAACACACACACAGATAGAACTGGTGGGTTCACTTTTTATCAAAAATTGCTGCTGATAAAGAAAAATATTTTTTCCACAAAACTTCTTATGACTAAGCTATTCCTAAATGCAACTATTAGACACACTTTAAAATGTGAATGTTATTTTAAAAGCTAATTTAAAATATTATTTTAATGGCCAAGTTTTACACAAACCTTTTTACATGATGTCTTCACATGTTCATAGCTATAGTACATGGTGCGTGCACTACTACTACATACTATATAGTATGACAGTTGTAAAATGGTTTAATTTTACTGTCATATCTCTGAAGACTCCTGCTATCTAGTACCAAAACAACTATAATACTCATGTCTCCTATTTATGTTGTAATGAAATAATATTGACAGTCTGAGCATTACAACGTAAATGGAAGACACTGAACTAAAAGACAGTTATTCTAAATGGATATCATTATCTGTCACTGCTAGTAATCCTTAAATAGAAATTACACTTAATATTTTCTAAAAGAACATTGGAATTCAAAAAAAATAAATCTTTCTCAGCTTTGAACTATACTTTCAAGGTTTTTAATTTTCTTTTTCAGAATACGTCAGAAATAGATTTTCCTTGTTTTTAACTACTCCAAGTGAAACAAATTCTGAACCTTCCCCACCTATAAAGATAACAAAGACTTTCAGTAGCCTGTTGCTGATCTTCCATGGTCCACCATATTTTTGGGGGTGTTTTTTCATTTGTTTGTTTGGTTTTATGGTGCTACCTAGAATAATAATTATATTCTTAAAGCTTCCCTCTCGAATAACATATCATGTTAAATCATGCATTTATTATGCATTATTCACTGATTCTAACTCACAGGAATTTGTTAGATACTGTACATCATAAAACTGGGACACAGTCTCCTATCTCTGTTTCATCCTACTACGCCTTTTTTGCTTGTCTTACAGTAAAAGAATCCCCTGAAAACCACCACAATATGTTGAAATCTCACTTGTTTTTTCACTCTTTCTGACACCTAAACTATTGGGCAAAGACTTCAACAATAAGATAGTGGCACAATTTTGTGATGGACCTCTAGTGAGCTGCCTCCCAAACCACCAGGATGGATCGGCTCTGCCCCACACTGTGCCAGAGAACCTGCACATTTTAAAAGAAGCCTAAAAGTTTCTTTCATTATCTATTGCACTGCTGCGTGCTGTATAGGTTTTTTTAGGCTATTTGTTCTGACACTTTATTAAATTATTGTATTTTCGCATGTATTTTTCTATCCTAAAGATCTGTGGAGGATTGTTCGCCTTTGTATAATACTCACAATTTGTGAGTGGCACATGAGAGGGGACGGCTATACCTTATTCTATATACAGAGGGGGGGGGGGTCTCTCTCAGCTCATGTTGCTACTGTTGGCAAACACCAATAGGGGCAGGCCCAGCTCGTTAACCTTCTGCAAATTTATGCCAAACTAACTGCAAAAGTCCCATCTGAAGCACTTGTCTTTGTCCTCCCAGATGACAAATAAACGGGAACGTATTTCCCTGGGTAGTTTCCTAAACAAGTGCAGCATTGGGTAAGCAGTTTGACATACCAAGGTGTGGGTGAGAAAACATAAAAGGGAGTAAATGAGGGCCACATACTGTACAGTAAATGCCAGTTTACACACAGCTAGCCCTTAGGAAGATTGCAAGAGGGAATAAACTGCTTTACCCTACCTCTTGTTTAGTGAGGAGATTGAGAGCAGCTGGCAATTACCAGGCACCAAGGGTGTGCTGTAGGTTGGTGTAGAACCTGTAAGAAGAGAGAACCTATAAGAGAACCTACAAGAAATGAGGCACCCTGTCCACGCAGCAGGACCCACCAAAGGTACATATTCATTTCCCCTTCTGTGAACATGATAACTCTCAGACATTTTTTGGCAAATGTTTTGTTCTGTTTTTTTTTTGTTTGTTTTGTTTTGTTTTGTTTTTGTTTTTCAAATATTTTGTTAACTCCATAGTCTTTTGACAGCAAGTAGGATGTAGTGATCTTAAAAACAGGTCAGGTGCAATGCTTGGAATTTTACCTAATAATAAATGCTTTTCTTGGTAACTTCCTGTAATGCTCATGCAATATATTCAGGAACAAGAAACGTGTGCATCTTTATGTTCTGCACACCTTTTCTATCAATATTCCCTCTTCTCACCAATAACTGTTTCCCCAACGCCAACACATTTTAAATGGGATCTGTGGTTGACAGCTGAATTAAAACATACCCTCCAATTGCTATTTATGATATGATTAGACAGGTCAAGTTTAATTTCAGCATTGTGGATGAATCCGTTATCCAATCATTTTAATGATGCACTACTCAAACCTGTAGTGGGGCTGAGCATGGAAAGAAAACCTTGATTGTAACTTGTCTGCTGATGATTGGAGTTTGTTTTGAAAGCACTCCGACGTGATCATCAGCAGCACACTTGGCCAAAGGTAGGGAATGTTCATACTCTCCTACCATCACCAGACCTGTAGCTGTGTGACAGGTGGGTAGAGGTACACCAGACAGGATGAAGTATTGCAGGAAGGATCACTTCTCCTTGGGGCTAATGCAAGGGTATACTTAACCAAATTAGCGCCTTTAAGAAAATACCATCTTTCAGGTAGAAGAAACTGCTCTTCAGCTGAATATTGCTCTCCAGGCTACATAATCTAGCCCGCTGAACCAAGAAACCACCAGTGCCAGCCTAATCCAGTTGACATTGCTGTTTCAATAGTAGTCGCGCATGCCTAAGAAGCTACCGTGTTTAGTGGAAGGAGTCTCCTTGCAGGGGTGCAGCTTCCTGGTGGATATATGTGATCTGCCACAGCCTGAGCACTTTCCTGCAGCAGCCCTTGGATCAGAAATATGGATTTATTTCTGGACTTAACAGGGACAACACTGCCAGATCAAGACAGCTGCGGTGACATTGAATGGGCTGAATCTGTGCAGCCAGATCAAAACGTCAGCACAAATGCTGCATGAATTCATAACATTCACATGCTAAAGTTTCTTGCAAGAAAGTTAAATAGCTGGAGAAAGGATTTCTTTGCCCCTGCTTGCCAGTGACAGCTGCGTTTTCATAACGCCAGTGTGGAGCTGCTCTGTATGTGTGCTTTGCCCCTTTGAGGCTCTTTGAGATGCCTGTCTATCAGGCATGGGAAAACTCCCTTTCCCAACACTGACTGTGAGCAGTGAAGCAGGAGTGAAAGTTATGTCACAGCAAAACAGCCCTCCGCACGTGTGCATGTGTCTACATCCCTTCCATCCTCTTTCTATAGTACCTCCATGTCCTTGAATGTGCCAGTGCCCATCCCAACATGTGGGTCTAGAATTCAGTCCCTGCGTAACTTTTGAGAAAACGTAAATTGATAGATCAGACAGATCACTTTTTTTTTTTTTTTTTGAACTCCACTCATTCTGTTCTGCCCAGACCATAACAGAAGTTGCCTAAACTTACGACAGTTCCCTCAAACCCCAAGGAAGCTGGTGGTAAGGATGGGGCAGCCCCATCCGACAGCGCCTTTGTGGCACGGCTCTGCTGGAGCTCCTGCTGCTACTCTGGGCCCATGTCTCCCTCCTCAGCTTCCCCAGTTGTAAAATGGGCCCAGACACACTAACGCAGCTACCCCAAACACCTTGCAGCACACATTCAGCTCCAATACCACCAGTACTCCTAGTGCATGCTTCAGCTACTAATACCTGAAAATTTACACATCCTATTTACCCACTTACCCCACAATGGTGGGGTCTGAGCTGACTGAACACGTGCAGCGATTGAGCCTGCAAGCTCTTTCTATGAAAGCAAAGCCAACAGCCCCTCACAAAACTGCACTGTCCCTTAGATTCCCCGGTGTCACCCCCACTTCTCCCCCCAGCAATAAGCAGCTCCTCAACGCACAGCACAACTGCATAACCGCCCGGTGAAAGCTGTGTGCTGGAAACCGCTGGCGAGGAGCGATATTTGGGTTGGGTTGGTCCGAGGAGGCTGAAGCAGAGCTTTCCCCGCAGATCCCCCCACCCTCCATGTCCCACCGCCCCCTGCCCGTGCTAATGGCGCCCGTCCCCCCCCGCCATTGAGCGGCCAGCGGCCGCCGGGCTCCCCCTAGGGGCGGCGGGGCGCGGGAGGCGGCGTTGCCGGGAGACGCCTCGGCATAAGGAGGCCCGCGGCTCCGTCAGTCAAAAAAATAAAATAATATAAAAATAACTGCAGGCTCCGGGCCAACAGCGGGGCTGAAGGCACCGGGTATTGCCCGGGCTTGGGCTTGCTGCCCAAGAGGGCCGCAGGTGGGAGTCGGGGGTGAGGGCTGGGGGACACAAAGCCCTCAGGGGTCCGTGAGCTTCACAGGCACTGTCACAAGCCAAGGTGGTCAGCCCCTGATGCAGCATCAACAGCAGTATTAATGAAATTACTGAAATTCAGCAGTAATCATGGCATGCGCATCCCACCTTGACAGGCAGAAAACTCTGGAAAAACCATAGCTGACACACACTATAGCTACCAGAACATGAGACCCATTAGTTCATACCCAGTTTCCTGTGGAAAGTTAATTAATATGATCATCCCACAAGCAGCTCAGTGCTCTGTGAGCTCTGCAGGCCTGTGAGGTGCAGGATCGGGGGGCTCTGGAGCTGTGCTGCTAACAGGTGAAAAATGCCATCCTGGTCTGGTTGCCACAATGACTCCTCAAGCAGTGGAATGAGCTGCTGCACTCAAACTGCACCAAAGCCACTTGTAGTGAAAAGAGGACGTGTGGCTTAGCTGGAAGGAACCTCAGAGATTGGTCATTTGTGGTTTTTAGAGCCACAGAAAGCTGCTGAACACACAAAAGGGCTGCAGTTGTACCTGGGTGCACCGATCTCTGCCGCTGTCTTCTGGTGGACTGGGCATATGGTTGTGTCCTTACCTTCTGAAGACTTTTTCCCTGGTCAGCAGGGGTTTTTGCTTAGGCTTTCACAAAAGTCTGCAGCTAGCCCTGGTCCCACAAAAGTAGGACCTCAAAGTGTGTCTCAGAGATTTCTGAGGTGGATTTCTGGTGTTCAGTGAACGCCCATCTACTTAGGCCTTGAAGACCGAGCATTAGGTGTTGAATTAGTATGTGGGGGGGACTAGGAGCCAGTGAAATGTATACATCTGCTGCCTTGCTTTGGAGATGCACTAACACACTGCACAGGACACTGTGTTACCTGAGACTTCCAATCCCGTTATACGTGAATGCAGTAATCAACAGAGTACAAATTCATGATTCATTCTACCCAAGTCCTTGTATGGGAGAGAAAGGGAATCATTTCCGACAGGCTGGATGTGGAAAAAATTGATTTCCTGGCATCCAAAAATAAGAACAGCCAGGCTGGTTGAGACAAGTCCATCCAGCCCAACAGCCTGTCTCAAGCATAAAAACCAGATGATGCCTAGGGAACAGCAGAAGAGGGGGGTGAGCATGCGGTGATAGTTCCCTGGCACACTGTCCCAAACTCCAGCAAGCTGTGGCTCAGGGACTTCCCTGAGCCAGATGTGGTATCTTTAAATTTAATAGCCCTTGATGGATTTTTGCTTCCATGAATTTGTGTAATTGTTTTCTGAACCTGTATCAATTTTTGACATTGCAGCATCCTGTGACAATTAGTGGCACGCTCCAGCAAAGCAGGGTGTAAAGAAGAGCCCTTGCTTTGTTTGTTTTGAACAGGCCACCTAATAATTTCATCCAATGCTCCTAGTTCTTGTGTTATGAGAGTCAATTACAATCATTCCCCATTTGCCTTCTCCAAACCATTCATGATTTTACAAGCTTCTCTCATATCCCACTCTCTCTTCCATTTTGCAGGCAGATACTCTCAACCTATTTAGAAATTTGGATACAGAAGCTCTTCCACAGCCTGGACCTTTCCCTAGTTCCCACATACCATGTTTGAGAGAGCAGACTTGAACGACACAGCATTCAGGATGCAAGCATATCAGAGACATTTATACCAATGCACGGCAGTGGTTTTGGTTTTGCTCCTTCCGTAATAATTGCTAAAATTTGATTTGCTTTTTTGAGCACCAAAGATGGATCTGACATTTTCTTAAATATATCTAGATCTCACAGACTTCCAGGATATCTTCACAGAGTGGTTACAGCCAGTCTAGCGCCCTCAGTTTTCTGCTTTTGCTGTTGGCACTACAGTACACAGATCTATCCTGCATTTTCGCCTTCATTTTATCACCCAATTACTCAGTATCATGAGACCATGTTTTTGTCATGTGTCATGCTTTTATTACCATAAATAACATAGCATCACCCACAAAATTTGCCACCTTGCTGTTCATCCCCTTCCTAGTGTGTAAGTCCAGCAGATGGATTTGGTAGCTACTTAAGATCTTGGCAAAACTGGAGGGACACAAGGGGGAGGAAACAGTATGTACCTTGACTATTTCTCAGCACAGCTGACATCTCTTCTAGATTTGGATCAAGCCAGCTGCTCCTCAGGGTGGTGCACCCAGGCTCACCTTGACCCTGCAGCAGATTTGGAAGGATGCTGGTGCAGGCTGGCCGTGTGCATAAGGCCAGTTGTTCGGCTGACACAACTGATTCACGTGAGCTGAGGATCTGGCCTCAGACACAGAGCCACGAGCACTGGTCAGACCATCACATCACAGGGATGGGGACGTCCATGAAGGAGGCAGGTGGGATGGCCTGAGTGGAGTCTGTAGGGCAGTGCTGGGCTGAGGGCGAACTTGTCAATGCAGCGCCCATCCTTGGCCCACCTGGTGGTGATATCACCATCCCTCCCTACCAGCAAGGCCTGACAGGTACATTTGTTATTAATAACGAGCACGGCTTTCTGAGGCAGGCGCTTTCTGAGTGCTTTCTTGCTGCTTACCCACGCTGAGCGAGGCTGGGACGAGCGCGTTGTGAGCAGTGCTCGCACAGCCAGAGCTGTCCCCGGTGCGTCCCCATTCCAGCACGCCAGCCAAGCGTTTAAGACACCTGCTTCTTTTCGCTCCTGCGCTGGCCATGGACTAATAGGGACAAACAGGAAGAGGACCTAGCAGAATGCAGAAAATAATTGTTCTGTGCCAAAAGGGAATGTATGATCAAAACTACAATGGGCAGGCAAGCAGCGAGGCAGTGACCCGAGGCAGTGCAATGTGTCAGGAAGAGAGAGCAGCAGCCCAGGGACAGCAACAGCCCAGAGCCTCAATTTGTAATGACTGTGTGGACCACATGCCAAAAAGTCTCTCCCCACCTCCTTGCTCCAGGGAGCTCTCCTAATGGTCTTAGCCACTTGGACATCAGGAGAAAAAGAGCCTGTGTGCGTCCAATGTGCGACCCAAGGCATCTGCTCGAGCAGAGCAGCACTGCAGAACCTGCCTCTAATGCAGAGCGCTCCAAACACCTGTGAGTCAGACGACGGCAAATTCTCCCTGTCTTCACAAGCACAGATGAGTTTGAACCTTCTGGGCATTTTAGCAGTTTACCATCTGCACATATAACCTCTTTTCCTGAGCACATGGAAGTCTTGTAGGAGGATGTTAAATCCAGGAACCAAAATAAGGAAACATGTTTACACCTGCTACATCTGTTCAAGAATTTCTAGCCTCTGTTACACTTTCGACTTTCACATTACCTCTCCTCCTCCCTCCTGTTTGGTCAAATGCCACCATGTTAAAAAACAATTCTGTATTTTCTCCCTGAGTCTCTCAGACTTTCTATCGAATCTTGTGAAAACTTACAGCAAACAAAATAAGCTGTGAAATGGTCTAGCAATAGAAGCAAGTGCTGGCTGTAGTATCTCTTGCTTATCCAGGATTGTCTGGATACTGGGATTACTTGGGAAGAAAAATAACATTAACTACATGAAATATGGTGATTTTAGTTTTTAAAACTAGAATTAAAAAATAAAATAAAATAAAATAAAAAATAAAAAATAAAAAACTGAACAGTTGAACCATTTCTGATATGAAGGAAATCTTCCTGTAAGCCAGGTAAAATAAAACAATTTGACCAAAAAAATAATAGATTATTAAAAGGATTTAATATACACACAAACAAAAACTTTACAAAGAAAAACATGTCTGTTAGCAGATGCCCTAGTCAATTATAACCAGTTTATTGAGAGACAAAAAACACCAGTATCTGCTGTCAGAAGTGGTCTGTCACTGAAAGTATTACCTGTACAATTACACCTACCACAAAGTCTGACCCCTAAATGTGAAACGTTTATGAAAGGGGGAAAAACATCCTTGACTTACTGGGGAGAAAAGGCAAAATAATTTTGACCTGAGCAGAATTTGTAAGAGATTTCTTTTCCTATTTTTTTCCTAAATTGTATGTTAAGATCATTGTTAAAAACATTATATATGATATGCAATATTTTTCAATGAAGCAAATATTTTCATTAAGATGACTTCAAGTGATCACAGTAGAATTTTATAACCATTGAAATTAATATGTTGATAGAGATGCAGAAAAACTGAGAAAGAGATGCAAAAAAAGATTGGATAAATATGGACTTTTTCACTGAATAATCTACTTTTGTTAATGGCTTTTCTCTTGGAAGATTTACACTGGCTTTGTGAATACATGAGCTGGATTATTAATAATATGGCCAAGGTGGCAGTACTGGGAAGAATCATCTGCTCCCCATCATTTCCTAATAAAGCCCAGTTAATGGAAGCAAAATGCTTTCACGGGTCAACAGGTAACTATAAAAAGTGCCATTTAGTGATTGTGGCATTCGGTGTTATGATGGAGCCTCTGTTTCTCTGAATTGCTATGTGATGCTTGTGTGAAGCATGCTGTCTGAAATGGCAAGAGAAATTAACGATATTAAGGTCAGTATAGGACATACTTGGGAAGGGTTGAGGCAGGTCCTCTGGTCCTAACACAGGCAAATTCTCACTGACAGGTCTTGGCCAATACAATCTGCAGGTGTCCACTTTCTTTCAGGATTTAGCCCAGTATTCAACCAGAAGAAAACAGTTCAGTAATTCATTAGGATATGATCATGCCGGGCTGGTTACTAATTGTTCAAAATACCATTGGAGGCACTCCAGGATGCTGCACAGCACTCCACAGCTGGCAGCCATGGTACACAGGCGGGTATGCCACCCAAATAGAGCTGAATAGCACAGGAGCCACAGGAGGAAAGCAAAATCCCTGGCGGCCAAGCCCATGGGAACCTTCCTGTGTTGTAAGGAGGAAGCTGCAGGTGCAGGGGGCTGCGGGCAGGATGAGTGCAATGCGCAACCCCACAGTCTGAAGCTGAAGGGAAATGTTAGTGGCAAAATAATTTTACTCCTGGCTGTCAAATGGGAACCGCGGGGTTCCTCTCCTAACAATGAAAGGCAGACTACTGTGCATTAACAGCCCTGCCGGTGCACAAAGTGGCCTAGCCTGTTATTAAACTGTACAGCTAAAGCTGTTGTTCTCCACTTAGCTGAAAGTGAGTTACCATATTGCAGGTCCCCCAAGATGTTCCCTACCCTTGACATATCCTCTCCCTCGCATGAGTGGTAATGACTGGGATCAGATCCCTCAGGCTCCTGCCTGGACCGCTTTACTTTGCTTTAGAGCGGCTTCTTTGAATAGCAGAGGGCTGGTCTGCACCCCCCACCGCACACAAACACACACACACACACACCCTGCTCCAGCATTTACTGCTGAAACTCTTTAGTAGCCATAAGGATCTTTCCCACAACAAATGCAGCCAGGAAAGCAGGTTGCAGGTGGGGTTCCCGTGCACAGCAGAGACTGGATTTTAAATGTATGCAAATAAGCATTTGTGTGCTTGACACCGTGACACGGAAACATCAGGATTTACTCGCTGACAGTTTTTTTCATGCACTTTTAAATTCGCATGTGCAAATTTGGCTCTGAAACTAACAAAACTGCAAAAATAACAAGATCCCAACATGCTGGGAAATTCCACAGCCCTACTGAGTAAGGACTTGAGCCTCAAAAGCAGTACAAAGAAGATGTAGTAGACACATAGCTTTTTTTATTATTATTATTTAAGGCCAGTATCTGCTTAGTATTAGTCTCACTTCCCCAGGATAGACTGGATGGCCTTCACACACAGTGCCACAACAGATAAAATCAGTCCTTTCCCTAGCAGCCTTTTTGTGTCACCGCTTGGCTTTGCTTATATTGCATGTATCTAGTCTTGATCTGTCGCTTTCTCCAAGGCCGGCAGAGTAAACTCATCCTCCTGACTCATAGCTCCAGATGGATTCAAGCTCCAGCACACTGTCCCCCTGGAATTTGGCATATGTAGGTTTATATGCCCTAATCAATCAGGCTGATTTCAGTTAATCCTAATCGTCCTATTAGGGTTCCCAGATAGCAACAACAGCAGCTAGAAATCCCCAAGCAGCCTAATTGACTTCATCTAATTACATTCCTTCTTGAGATTTCCATTAAACTACACCCTGAATTCATTACAGTCGTTGGCTGTAGGTTTCTATGACTTCTTAAAAAACATATGCAGCTATTAGGATAGCTCAGTTTTAGACACGATATGTAAGATCTTGCCACCTCCACATAGCTATCTGTCAGCTGTTCTGCTCCAGCATATATCAAAAGTCCCATCTAATCACGTAGCGGAGGATACCAGTTTTGACTCCTGGCACTTAGGCACATTTCTGCTGATGTGCTGCCTGTGGTTCCTTCCTTGTAGCACTGAACGAACCGCACAATTCAGAGACTGCCAGCTCCTATTAACCTCTCGCATAAAGGATTTATAGATATGTCTCATTACAAGGTAAGGAGCTGACACTCATCTCAAAAGCAGTTAGCTTGGAAAGGAATGCTCTTTTGTCAGTATTCACCGTCCTCTCTGCTCTTTCTGTGGTAGGAAATTGCAAACTGATCAGTGGAGATGGCATCTGTCACAGTTAGGTTTCTTTGGCTAATTTGATCACTTCTTCCATTAAAATAATGCTTTGGATTCCCAAGCATTGCTAAACTCTTGGTTCCTGCCTTTTGCAGAATAGAGAAATATGTTTCCCCTGAGAAAAGGAATGGCTATCTCCCTCCCTTAGGACCCAAAAAGAGGAAACTTCCCAGTTAAGGATAAAGGTGTTGATCCCAGGCTGGTTTCTTCTGTACATGCAAGTGAGACCAGCTCCCATGAAATTCAGGAAGGCTGGAAGGAAAGACTCCTTTCCCTAGGGGATCTTGTATTCAGCATGCACGTATACCAATACTTTGACTGAAGTTCATCTAAAAACAAAAACAAAACCCACATAAGACCCTGGAAGATAGGCACTTTGACGACTCCCAGTTTGAGAAGTGCTTTATTTGCAAGACGAGGCATAGTGTTTAGTCTGTTTGGAAACTGATGCCACCGCTCACTTTTACGGACAGTTCCTCTAGGTGAGAGTGACACTGACATCACTCACATGGACACTGCCAGATTGATGTCAGCCAGACCGCAGAGCGTTCAGGTTCGTTGGGAGGAATACAACAACTTGGCTAAAACAAAAAGCCTTGACCATGTAGAAAGGGAGCAGGTCGGAAAGGTACCTACCCCTGCCAAATGTCTACTCTTGCATCTCTGCCTTGCAGAGGGTGTGTTCCCTGTCGAGGCAGAGCCAAGGACAGTTAAGAAGTTCTGTGTGAATAACACCCGGTTGTTGCGGGCAAAGAGCTACAAAATTAAGCCATAAACAATGTATGTGGTCATTTTAACTAAGTTTAAGGCTTTGTAAATCACAAAGTCATAAAGTGATGCTGGAGGGAGCTTATATTTTACAAAAATATTGATGTTTACGCTAGATTAATGATTACTTGCCTGTAGAGAGGAATGGTGGATACAATATCTATCCAAGGTCAGGCTGTGTCTGAGCTGCAGACACAGTAAGTCACTAGAAAGTTTTTAGCAGGAGGATTTGGCCCAAACAGATTTTTTTTTTTTCCTAAGAGCTGGCTAAGATTGCTAATCATTTCTTTGAATACCTTTGAACTGCTAGCTTCCGAATCATTGTCATTCCAGGGGGATTAGTAAATCTTTTTAGTAAAAGGAACACACACCAAAACTTTAAAAACACATTTACAAAAACTTCCTATAATAATTGAATGCCAGTTTGAGGCTGTTTTTATCCCTTTTCTTGTTTCTGTTTCTGTTTTGGCACTAAACATGCAAGAGAAAAAGGGGAGGGAAAAAAAAAAAAAAAAAAGGGGGGGGGGATAAGAAGGGGGAAAAAGAATACAAGCTAGGACCAAAGAAACTTTAAGTACCTTCTCAGGACTGGAGACACCGTTGGCTTTATCACAGATGCAGGCACTTGGAGATGTAAGCATTTGAAGAAGTAAAGGCCTGATTCCTCCACTTACCAGAGGCGCTGGTGGAGGCTCTCCCCATTATTTCAGCAAACACAGACAGAATTTTCTACCAGTGCAGTATAATGCTCATTGCAACTCAAGCTTATGTAGAAAAGTTGGCTACTTACATTAAATATTACGATTGCCAGATTATTTAAATGGCACCAATATGGGAAGACCTCAGTAAATGGGGCAGGAAAGGGGATATTACAGACTCTGGAAAAGCACAGCTTTGCTGTGCGACTTACTTTTAAACATTCTGCCTTCAGTCCAGAAAAGGGAGGTGACATTTCGCCAGCTAATACATTGATTTACATGTCCCAAACTTCTTTGTTTTCGTCAGATGATATGGTGTAACCCATCCTTTTTTTTTCTTCTGCTAAAATATGTGCCATGCAGGAGCATGGAAAATGTACAAGCAAAACAAGCTATTGAAACATTGAGGAGCAGAAATGGACTATGCTCAGCTAAGATTTATCGTGAAGCAGTTAGACACTAATGTATTCATCCAGTCGCAACTTCCACCTCTGTTTGTGGGCCTGGCCAGGTATGGATGCAGGCAGAGTGTGCTTCTGCAGAGGCAATGGGCTGGCTTGAGTCAATGGGACTGGAGAAATAGGAGCAACTATAAAGAGAGGCAAGTTTCTACTTGCCTTTTCTTGAGAAGAGATCTCTGAAAATATTACACAATGAATACACCCAGTAGGGCTGAAAGCTTGTTGGTATTTTATTTTCATTTATTTCTTTTTTAAGGAACGCCTTGTTTGTAGAACCCCTGTGGTCAGCTGGGCACAGCTTTGGGGTCCAAAGCCCCATCAGGCAGAAGTGCCTAGATGCTTTGGGAAGCCTCCAGATTACGTGTCATCCACACTACCTCCTGCTGGCACTAGGACAAGTTCTCTACCTGTTTCTGGTTCAGCACTCACAGCTGTGCCCACGCTCTCAAACGCAACATAGCTGCAGACCTGCGTGTGGGGAACAGCTGGCTCCCTGGGAAGCCCACAGAAGTCAAGGGGAGGACAACATTAGTGAATGACAGACGACGGGGAGGTCCCCAAAGTGCTCTTTTGTTCATCTAGTCAGCCATCAATTTCACCAGCTCAGCATGTTGGCTGGCAGCTCCTTGAGGTTTATGAAAAACAGGAGGGCAAACTGCTGTTTTCCGCTGCACCAACTGGAACAAGAGCTAGAAATGGTGATGTTCCCGATTTCATGGACACCCTGCCACCTTCCCTCCCTTACTGCACTGTTTGCTCGCAGTAGTGCTGAGCATGCTGTGAGCTGAGGGGGCTAGAGACGGGGAATGGCTTAGTTTGGGGAGAAGGCAGTGCTTTCTGGGAGAGGAGTGGGATGCCTCCATACCTCTGGCTGTATATGCTCAGTGGGACCTTGAGGTCAGGGTGGTTCAGCTGATGGAGCCAGGTCTGGGGCTGAGCTCCTCCTCAGTGCTGTCAGATCATGATGCTTTGACCAGCTGGCCAAAACCCTCCTGGTGAAAATTAATGCTGGGATTTGCTTCCCTTCAGCAGGATTGTCTGCAACAAATGCCCCTTGTGGGGGATAAAGGTGGACCCTGCGATATCATCTCCTCTGCCTGTCTGTATTTCCTTTAGTAAGACAAGCAGGATGAGAGAAAATCTCCTGCTCCTGCAACGTGAGCTCAGGCAAAGCTGATCTCACTGTGAGAAAGCATTAGTTTCTTAATTTGTGCTATTGAAACTGTTCTGCGGACTTCCATTTGGTCGGGAAAGGAACTCCGAAGTAAAACAACTGCCATGCAGGGGAGGCTGCAGATGGCTCCGTAGTAACACACATACTGTACACCTGCACATGTTTGGCACAGAAGGGTTTGAGTGCAGATTTGTGAGCTAGCCAAGGGAAGACAGATTTATTTTTTTGAGGAGGCGGGAAGATCAGATCACCTCCAGGTGCTACCCTGATAAACAGTGAGAATAACTCACCAGTCCTCTACAGTTCTTCTCTGATCAACTTCATCCTTGAGATAGGAATTAGAGGGACAGATATGTTATCTGGGAAGTTGTCCAGATTCATTTCCAAGGAAGTTAGATACTCAGCACAGCCCTGCTATAAGTAAGGTTGCTGTTGTTTCTTTCTGCCATGATATGTTTGGAGGTAGTGGGGTGTTGGTCCTTTGTAACAACACCACAGCCAGCAGGGACATTAGACATAGGTCTAAAAGGTCTAATCAACTATTTCTAATCCCCCGTTTCCTACAAGACTGCCAATTTTGGGGTCCTGGATATGATTTATTCATAGGCAAACCAATCCTTATTTTGCTTTTTAGGTCTGCTCTGCATGTTGAAAATTGAAGAGATTTTGTAAAATAGCCAAACACGTGACAGCCAACCCCCTCTACATCATTCAGAAGAAAGAAACCTCCTCCAGAAGCCCGTCTGCAGCTAGGGAGGAAGCTCTGTGGGGATTTTCCACTTGTTCCAGGAGGCTCTGTGTTCAGTCTGTGCCATAGGGAATGGTGTCAGGTAGCCTATGGTTCCTACCCAAAGCCCAGCAGTCAGCCACAGAAAATGGGAGGTCAGCAAGAATGGGGTGAAATCTTCAACCACGTTTTCTCATGTCACATACGTGTCAGCTGCCACGCACCCCACAGCCCTACCTAGCTGTACCTTTTAGGTCAGAAATAGCCCCCTTACTTAGGCTGGACATACCACAATAGAAGGCATCACATTTCATGCAGTCCTGGAGCTACCTCACTTGGAGCTAGCATAAGCTACAACACAGTGCTGTGTTGTACCATCTATAAAATAGGAAGGTCTTGACAGAGATGTGTACCACAGGAGAAAGCAAAAAGAATCACTCATTGGTGGTGCTGTTTTTCCAGCTAAAACCCACAGGCAACATGACTGGGGGTAAAGCAAAGCCCTTTCTTTACAGGGTGGTCACATAATCTTAATGTAAGTTATTTTTAAAAACAGTGGTTAAACTACTGTAAACCACAGTGTGGTCACTTTCAGCTCAATTTAACATTGGCCAGCATGGATGACAGCTCATATTGATTCTCGTCTGTCTAATCTAAATTGATATAAGCCTGATTTCAAATGAACTGAGCTGTCTGAAGAGTGTTGTGCACTTGTTTAAGTTCATAAATGTAGAAGAAAATCTTTGAACAAATGGCAGCAGTTTTCTCACAAAGACAAAACTCACAGCTCAGTACTGACTTTGACAGTTTTCCCATTAACTTTCACTACAGACAGCTTAGGAAAGTTATTTGGGGATCAGAATGGTCAATATTTTGCCTAAGTAAATATATAACACAGACAACCTAGAAAGAGATACTTATTTTGTGTGACAGCAATAAGACTGAGAAATAATTGGCCAGAGAGTTCAACTAGATTATTTTCTTCATTATAGGTAATCTAAATTCTAAGTTGTCTCTCTAGACAAAATGAACTCCAAAATGAAGCCTAATGCTACATGAAGGAAAAAAAAAAAAAAAAAAAAAAAAAAAAAAAAAAAAAGCATCTCCTATTCCCACTTTTGCACTGTCCTTAAACTCCTCAGAGCACACTCTTCTGTCTCCTTTCAGAAACAGGGTGCTGAGCAGAACAGGCTATTGATCTCACCCAACGTTGTCACACATCTGGGGCTGAGGGAAACACCACCACGCAGTGCTGAATGACACAAACAAAACTGGAGGAGAGAAGAAAGTAAGCAAAAAGGAAATAGAAACACAGATGACCCAGAGAGTGAGGTTGCAGAGAAAGTCTACTTAAGGGTATCAGCAGCAGCTGATGTTTTTGCCTTGAGAGAAAACACATAGGGGAATAACAAGGACCAGATAACTGTGGTGCATAGAAGTTCACATCCTGAGCACTGCTTGTCTGTACGCATTCAGGCACGGCCTGCCAGAGACCTTTCTGGGCACAGGCAGTTGTGTGTCCACCTCTTCCATGCTTTGGGGCAGTATGAAGCGAGTGCCTCTGGCCCAGAAGCAACATAGCCAAGTCATCCTGGGTTCAGCACCATGCTATTCATCCAGCTGGGAGAGGGGCAGATACTACCCGTCTAGCTCTCCACTGCACCTTGCTGCGTGACTGTGCAGTCCTACACGGGCAACATCCTCTAGGGAACGAAACTTTTGCAATTGGAGACATTGACTCACAGCGAAACATTTCACCTGTTTCACTTCCTTCTGAAAAGCAGAGGGCCTGCTACATTCGTGTGCTGGGGCACATGGGAAAGCCAGCCAATTCAAAGTCATGTGCACGTTTTTCAGAGGGGAAAAAAATATATATATATCACTTCTCTTTACAGTTGTTTTTAATGCTTTTCTTTCCAACTGCTCATCACATGTATTGGCTCAAGATCACATAATGCAAAAATTGTGAATCTTTCACGGTGCTCAGACTTCCATGCACAATTATCATGCACAGCCTGGTAAAGTCAAGCACAAGCAGGAAAGAAATCTCAGAAGAAAATAACATTTTTATACCTTCAAATTCCACTGGGGAGAGGAAAAAAAAAAAAAAAAAAAAAAAAAAACAGACAAACAAACAACACACCTAAAACATGCAAACAGCAAACTTGCCCATTCACCACAGCTGTGTTCCAGCAAGCCAGTGGTTCTCACAGCTTTGAGACCAGTATGTTAACCCAACAGAGAAAATGGCTGCAATTTTCAGATGCCAAATTTTAACCATCCTTGTGGTTTGAAAGCCCAAAGCACAGTGCTCAGATAGAGCAGGCAACTCTGCTCCAGCCTGGCAGAGGCAATAAAACACATTAGAACTTCTGTAAGTGAGCTTCTTTCTCTCCTACTCTCCTTTTTTTTTTTTTTGCTATATTTTTTCTCTGGTGGGTTGAGGTATCCAGTTGGAGCTCTCAAAATAGACGAAATCCAGGCAGAAGAGCCTACCCAGCCCCATCAGCCGCCTGCTGAGTCTCACTCCATCAGCAAAGCTTTGCCTCTGGGCTGAGATGCAAAAGTTCTTGGGGTTTTGCACTCCTTCCCCCCACTCTTGGCCTTGTTCGTACTTTTGGAATAAACATTGAATAAAGAGCCTGTCCCTTTAACACAGAGGCAGTGAGAAGGGCAAAACTGTTCCCAAGAAGTCAGTAAAAGTGGTAATGCCTATTAATGATTGCAGCAGAGTGCTTTTCAGTTGCCCTATTAAAGGAGCTCTTTGTCCTAATAAATACCAATGAAAAAGCCTGCTCTCAGAGCACCTTCCCTGTACTTTATTTATAATGAGTCTTCTAATGAGTACATAGTGTTTATGCTTCCTTGAGAGACTCATCACTCCCTCTCTCAGTCTGTTATTTAACATACAGTACTCCATGAAGGTGTCCCATTTCATCCCCCATGCCTCCCCACCTCCTTCCACACACAAACTTCCCCATCCTGCTTTTTTTTTCAAGGGCATATGCAACTCTGAAGGAAAAGGGAGCACCAGAAGAGAAGCAGACATCCCAAATGCCAGGGCAAAATGAGGAGCAGGTGCCCCAAATTGTCAATGTAAAAATGCAGGCCAACTGAAGACACACTTCAGCATTGAAGTAGTCCCAATGTGTACTTCTTCAACCTGTCTGTTATACCTGGTAAAGTACCTGGTAAACCACAGCACTTTGACTGACAGATGGATACCCCAGCCCATAGGAATTACCAAGACCAAAAGGCACTCACCACTGAGAGACCTAGGAAAACCCTGCTGGTAACAATATGAAAAGGCAAACCTGTTCCTCTTTCCCGTGGGGGGATTGTTAAAACAACAAACTCACTTGTCAAGTAGTATTTTGTCAATGTTTTTGTCAAACAGTTGCAATTTGGCATGGTATGTTCTGTATCTGGCTGTGTCCATGGGTGACACACTTGAATTAATAACTTTGCGAGACTTCACGCAGTTCTCTGTTACCATTCAGATGATGCCATGAGATCACGGGATCCTACATGACACATCCCTAATGTGATCTTGTGACAGAACAGAAGTAATTTATGTTACCAGAGTGTCTGAGGAAAACAAAAAAAAAGCCTGTTATGGGGTTGCTCATTGCCTTAGGCCAAAAGATAGACTCTGAAGACTCTTTTATTCCGTGTTTTTCTTTTAAGCTTTGAAGCTAGTAGTAAAAGGGTTTCCCTTCCTTAAGCAAATCAATTCCCTGTCCTCTTTCCATGCCTCTGCAATGTCCATTTCCACAAGAGACTAAAATTAGACAGATTACATAAGGAGACTCAGTATTGATGTTAAACATTAAGATGAGCCTTGTATTCACTGCCCATCACTAACAAAACCCCTTCAACATAAAATCACAACAGCAGAAGTCTTTGTGGTATCTGGTGCTTTGACATTTATGAAATCAAAATTGTGTTTGGGATTGAGGAAGTCATGGGAATGAAAAGGCTCTTTGATCCAGAAGCATAAAAGAAAGCTGTCCCTCAAAGAAAATTGTTTTTGACCGCTTCATGCAAGCAGACAGACTCAGGATTCACTTGGTCTTCTCTGGAGGGTGTTCCCCTCAATAGCTGGGACACAGTGGTAAGGAATGCGGGACTCCTAGTCCTCCCACACCTCATCTTGGGCTTTGACGTCTGCACTGACCAAAAGAAAGATATCTCATAGGTCAAACTGGGGTCTTCCACGTGGCAAATGCTTGAACCTTTGCTCTTCTGGAAAAGAAGAAACTCTGGAAGCTCTCTGGGAGTCAGCTAAGGAAAGATTTGAGCAAAGGCTTGAGCCCTTACAAAAGTGCACAGCTGATTTCTGTGCCAGATAGAGCTCTCATACTGTATTCACATTCAGCTTCAAACATGACACAACTCAATAACCCAACCTGGAGATGACTGAAAACATTTGATCTTTGTCTGGACTATGTTTCCAAGCAAGAAGAAGAGAAAAATAAAATACTCTGAGGAACAGATGAGACCTTGCTAAAAATAAAAAATAAATAAATAAATAAAATATGCCTGTGTAGCATCTGCACTTCACAGTGTAAGTTCACCCACTCTAGCTCTCTACTTTTCTGTGGATGAGAAATAGGTTTCCAGTGAAACAGAACATCAGAGAGGTCACCTGGAGAGATGGGAAGATACCCAGATTTCTTCCTTTCTTATCACAGAATTGGCCAACATAGCACTGAAAATAGCACCCTGAATTTTTGTGAAGAGCTAGTGAAAGACATCCTCCAGATTCAACAATGTGTGAGGGAGCAGCCTTCCTACAACACTCAAAACCCAGCCGTCCTGGATTTTTTAATGTTACACTGCAATTCCTCTCTCTGTTTGTCTCCTTTTTAGGAACTTGCAAGCACTGCTGATTCAGCAATCATGAGGCTCAGACTAGAAATAAGATACCTCTTCAGTCTTGATCCAGGACCTTTCTTTCTCACTTTTCAAAAGTTGTCATGGTCAGGGAGGTTTGGATTGAACAGGAGTTAACCTGTGCTCTAAGCCAGCTGTAGGGCAGCACTTGAACATAATGCATCCACAGTAAATACGTGTATGTTTTAATCATAAAACATACAAACAAGTTCTGAGATTAAAAAAAAAATATATGTATTTTTATACTTTTTTTTCTTCTCAAGAATGAAAAGGGCACATTCATGGCTAATGTTTTGTTTAGCCATTTCAAACAGCATTTGATAGTAGGTGTGTGCGTACACACACGTATGTTTATGTGTGTAATGATACATTCTGAATCACTGAAATCACATGGGCAAGTCTCCTACCTCCCAGCTTTTCCCCACAGCATGTTATCTCACATTTCTGTGAAACGTGCCAAGTTCTACAATACTTGTGTACTAGTTATTCTTTCATTACAAATACACTGCTTACAGCTAATGATTAGTTTGTATAATGAGCAAAGACCGTAACCAGCACCTAGATCCCAGAATAGCAAGAAAAATTACTTTGGCAGGGTGCTTCAATCTGATGACATTGACAGCCTGTGCCCAAGCTAGATCTGAATTATTAGTAAGGCTAAATTCCTAAAAGAATGGAGCTTGGATTATCTGTGATCATGTGTTCATGACAGCAGAAGGGGGCTGCTTGCTCACGGCAGCATTACCAAATGTCCAGCGAATGTTCTACACAGTAAATACAGTTCTGCTTGTAAAGACGGTGCTGGGAGAAGTTTATTCTCTCGTGTCAACTGTTCCAATTACCAAGATAAAAATCTGTCTTAATTTCTGTACTAGTTTACCCAGGATGAAAACATCCATTTCAGCATCCTTTTTCTGCATAAAATCATCCACAGTGATTCTTCAGGCCAGACTAGACTCTTACCCTACTTATAGGTTTTTCTGCCCCAATTCACATCGATTTCATCACCTACACAAACACTCAGCAGTCACTATCAAATTTTTTAAGGTATGGGTGTTTTTGGCAGTTCTTTTCATCTTGTCCAGTTTGTGTATGAAACAATACTTTCTGTAGCTCCTCTGGAAAGAGGCAAGGGTAGTGTGAAAGGGATCGAAGGGACAGGACAACACCAAATTGTTTTTCCTCCAGTAATATGAAGCACTAGAGGTAACTATCCCAGCTCTGTCTCTCTGTTCATTTCTTGCTGCTTGGGTAGTTGACTGATAAGGGAGAATTCTTTTTTTTCCCCTCCTACTCCTATCAGGCTGAAAGGGTTATATTTAAATAATGGATCTCTTAGTCCTGCCTGCTTTGCAAGCTGATGCTCAAGTGGCTGCTTCTTTATTGTAAAGTTGATAACACATTTTTTACATGTAGAGACTTCACAGCAGGCAGCTGAATGGCTGGCCAGATGGCTGGGTTGTTGTTTGGGAGTCCCTGAGCTAGCAATTCCTTAGTCATCAAGGTTCTCCAGTTATTGTCATCTCCCACTTACATGTGTCTCCATTGATTCATATCAGTATCACAAAGGGCCATTTGTTGAACTTAACCCTAAGAAACAATGATGGCAAAAGTGCATGGCAATTCATGATGGCCAGAAGCAGTCTCTACCATTGGAACCAAGGTTTGCTGTTGCTTTTGTTGTTGTAGGTTCAGCAGTTCACAGTAAATGGCATTCCGCATCACTGGGGTCCAAAAAAAAAAAAAAAAAAAAAAGATATCTCAGCAGCGAGGCATTAGTGCAGACTTCTAAAAGCAAGGCTGTCAGGCAACCACTTCTTAATCTCATTTGAATTCAAATGCAGCTTTACATGTGTTGGATGCATATGGTTTTTCACATTAAGATGTAAAGTTTATACAAATCCGAGGTGTGAATGGTTCCCCTGAGTGCTGATGACAAATATTCCAGCATCAACACTTAGCTGCTAAGCTTACCTTAAAAACTTGCTGGGGCGATAAGCTGTTGGTAATTCCTCTGCCGGCATTAGACAGGAAACTGGAGCTTCTGTGCACTTCTCACAGAGACTAACTGCAGTACAGGGCATGTATGAACTTCCCTGCTGTTCAAGCTGGCTGGTAATTCATGATGAAAACCCACAACATGAGAAGTTAGAGCCCAGAATGAATGACGGGAAGTTGAAAACAAAAGGCTTGGAAGTCCTATGAGTAGACTTAATGCAAAGGTACCATACAAGTCAATTAATCCTTGTAATGGGAGTATATATACTTATGTTTTTTTAATTACCTCATATATTTTGTCAGCAAAATGAGTTCTGAAAATATTTCTATAGAAGAAATGGCAAAAGAAGCAAGAAACAGAATATATATATATATATATATATATATAAACTTCTCTCTACTTGTAAGTGCCTCCTATATGTCTTGGTATTTCACTGATGAGCATAGCAGAGACAAGAGAATGGCCACTTTCCACAGATAACTTTAGCTGACATAGTCACCAACAGTGATCTCGGAGCAGACAGGGAGAATAAACAGCTGAACATAACAGGTTCTTCCCTCTGCAACTTCTTAAACTCCTGGTCATCCAGAACACTTTGGAACATTTGGTTAATGTAAACCTAAGACATTTTTGTGAGTTAAAACCTGGATGATTTTAGCGAGAATCATAAAAACCTACATTTATTCACAGATTTCACTACAGGAAAACTTATGGAATTTCCCCAGAAAGAATAAGTCTGAGCAACAATTCAATATCAAAATGGCAGTAGAAGAGGTTTCAAAATACATCATCAAAATTAACAGTAAATCCCTACATTCATGTGTTGTTACCCAAAAGTTCTGAAGAAACTAAAAGTGAAAACTGGTTTACATCACAGAGGTACAGAAAGTGGCAGAAATGACACAACTATTTAAAATAATAATAATAATAATTCCAGAAAGGAGGTGGTCCCGTGAACTAGAGACAATTTGCATGATTTCCACACTGGGTAAATTACTTTGGAGGAGGGAAGTCACATCACAAAAAATTATAGAGGTTGAAAAAGGGTAAACAGGTGGAAAAGGATGACCTCACTAATACAGTTTAGTTGCATATCTAAAACATTTTTCATGAAGTCTTATAACAAAATATAAGATTATCGCATGGAGTGGTAAATTAGTTAAGGATAGGAAGCAAAGAAATATACAAATAATTTTCACAATGGATGGGTGTCTAGTGGAATCACACAGTGATGTGTACTGGGACTGTATTCGTAAAAGAAGATGAAAAACTGCGTAAATAAAGAAGTATGATGATGATGCTAAATTATTCAAGGCAGCAAAAATGCAATTTGTCTGCAAAGAATTCAGAAATACCTCATGATATTGAGTG
Organism: Aythya fuligula; assembly: GCF_009819795.1. Classification (NCBI taxonomy): domain Eukaryota; kingdom Metazoa; phylum Chordata; class Aves; order Anseriformes; family Anatidae; genus Aythya; species Aythya fuligula. Next base: position 51,618,126 of record NC_045560.1, read on the forward strand.
ACTGGAAAATAACAGGGCAAAGTAAATTTGATTCTGACAGTTGTGAAATAACATACATTAAGAAAACAACATCTATATGTGTATGCATATACAGCAGCATGTTCTGATTGAGCTCTTGTCACTCAGGAGAGAGATTTTGTGCTGTGTGGACAAGGCTCTATAAACATCAGTTCTGTGCCTATCACTGCTGACGTGGCATATAAACTGTTCAGAAGTAATAGGAAAGAAATTGAGGACAAAAGAAAACACATCATCCTGGTGTCGTATAAATGTCTTGTGTTGCACCCAAGAACAAAGGGGAATTACTAGTCTGAGATAGAGTGCAGAGCAGGCAACTGGGATGACTGGGAGTTAGATACACTTTCCATACAGGAAGAACAGGGCCACATCTACATTAGAAAGTAATTGGGTGCTGAAGGGTGGACTGACAGTCCATGATGGATGCTGAGAGCTCCGCACCTAAAGAGAAATCATTTCAGGCAAAATTTAGTCAAGCTGCCTGGACAGAATGTCCTTACTGCACGTGAGCTCAAAAGCTGTCTGTGGGACCAGCCATTGGGTTAGACCCTCCGGTTTCTGGTTTTCTGTTTACAGCAATCCTGGAGGAGAGCTTCAGCTTTAGATCTGAAAAGAACCTACTTGATACAACAAGAAGCCACCAAGCAAGGAATAGTAAATGAGGGTAAGTGAAAGATTTGCTTCGTACCTCACTGTGAACAAGAATGTTCACATAGACGCAAGGGGGTGGGTTTTGTTTTTGTTTTGTTTTTGTTTTGTTTTGTTTTATTTTTTGGTTTGGTTTGGTTTTAGTTTTGTTTTTAATTGCATACTATTTTTTTTAGTTCAAAGCAGGAGAAAGACAGTTGGAAAGGGCTATAATAGAGGTCTATAAAATTAAATATTAGTTGGGAAAGGTAAATAGGGAACAACTATTCCCTCTTTCTTCTAATATAAGAAGTAAAGACACCAAATGAAATTATCAGGCAACAGGCTTAAAGCAAAAGGAAGTACTTTTTCACACACTGCATAATGAAATTGTAGAACACATTACACAGGATGCTTGCAAGGCCAAAACCATAAATGAGTTCAAAAAGAAATTACACAAATTAATGGAAGAAAGGCCCTTGATGGGTTAAACCTGATGATGTAGATGCGATTTACAGGTCAGGAAGAGTCTCAGATTTTCTGGAGCTAAAACAACAGTGTACACTTCTTATTCTTTTTCTAAGTATCCACTACAAGCCAGTCAGACACACAATATTGCACTTCATGGGTGTTTTCTGGCCCAGCAGAGCTGGTCTTGCATTCTTCTCAGGGAACCATAGCCCAAAGTTTGTTATGAGCCTGGAAAAGCCACTCTGCAAAGCTCAGGCACAAAAATAATAATCAGATTTAACTCCTAACACGTTTGTAGTCTTTTGACAGCAAATAAGCTCTCATTTTTGATGTTTTCTGATTTTAAACTCTCTCAGACTATCACTGTATTCTCAGCGTGCATGTTCATAGTGACAAACCCAGGCTTCACCTTGGCTGGAATGCCCTTCAGACAGCTCAGTTCAGTTGAACTCTCTGAGTCTGAGCAGCAGTGTTTGAGAGGAGCAAAATGCAGAGAAAAAGTAGTAGCAAGAACCTTAGGAAACTGTGGCTCTTCAGTAGCAAGTATTGTGTCCAAAAGAGCATCTTTAAAGCAGAATAAATAGTGGTGAGGTTCCCATATCTGTGCTGTATGTGTTTGGGTGGGGGTTAGTTTAAACTAGCTTTAGTTTGGTCCCACTTACATGAATACTGCTAGCAGCTGGATCGCAGTGAGTGCATGGCAGGAACACATATTATAATCGAGTTTCACTCAAAAGGAATCCAGTTTGCATGTTCCAAGACCACTCCACAATGTGAACCAAAGCATAGTAAGAGGGTGGGGGTAGTCAGAAGATTTATTACAGAAACATAAGCCTGATCCAAACTGAAATGCTAATGTGGTACACCCACTGACTGCTACAAGGAGGCTTTCTAAGAGGCTATTGTCAATGTGCCATAGGGTAAGAATTTAACCTACTGTGAACAATTAAAGTTTTCCAAATTGTTTCCTTTTTTCCTCTTTCTCCTCACTACAATTTACATTCTGATTGTTTCAACCCATTTATTTAGCACTTAATTCATTGCTTGTAAGTCAAGAAATATGGCTCATTGAGCTTATAGACAGCATCATTTATTTTCCCGGCTTTTAAGCAAGGGCTTGAACTGGTTTTGTCTTCTTTTCAAATAAAGTTTCCTAAATATCATGAGGATGTCATGTGTGGCAGGGGCATTCCCACCACAGGACAGGTGGCATGTGAGATCATGCGACAGAGCCGTGATTACAACTTGCAGCTCTCATCAACATTTCTAATAGATCATTAAGGCCCTGGGAGCAGAAAGCTTGTATACCTTTGCACTCAAATGATGTCCCTGTCATGCAAGTTACTGTGTCTACACATTACACGGGAATGTGTCTGCTTTCAGGATTTATGGAGGTGGGGTGAGATAGGGGACTGAGCAGCCAGAACTGAGATTCACCCCATTCACCTTAGGGGCTGCTGTGTATGCACTGAACAGAGCTCAGACTAAGGTTCTGTGGGCAGCACTCACACTAGCAGTGCTCATTAGCAACACTAAGCCTCAACAGATGCTCTTAAACCATTCAGTATCTGCCTTAATTTTAGGAGAGGTAACTTAATGACATCAAGTGTTAGACTTGCACCAGCAGGGTTTTCCTATTTGCATGCACAGGCCAATACACAATCTCTCTGCCCCAACCCCTGCTTAGAAACCAACAAGCCATCACCAAGTAGCAAAGCAGTATAAATGCTAGACTAGCACAATGTCTACATTTTGTTTTAAATGCAACTTAAATCAACCACCTATGTATTTATTTTTCACTAAAAAGACATGAGAAAAGCAGATATGTGTGTAAAGAAAGCATAATCCCTTTTGACTCCATTATCTCTTAGTCTGTAATATTTCATATTTCCTAGAAAGGATAAAATGTGACCAACATCACTACATGACAGAAACAGTGGTGGGAATTGTTGTTCCATAATTCAGCAGAAGTGAGCCTAATTCAGAGGCAATCAACAGGATGATGGGCTGCGGGTTACTGAGGAGAACTCAGCCAATGGGCTGGGTACAGCCAATGGGATTTAATAAAATTATTCATAAATGGTGCATAGCCTTGCTATGACTCTTTGTCTTCTGACTGAAAACACGTTCACACACTGAATTCAACCAATGTACACTTCTTTATTGGTGATGTATGCCACAAGTCATATTTACCCCTCTGCAATGTACCACAATATGCGAGTTAAAGGCAAGGAAGGGGAAATGACTAATGATCGTGTTCTACAAGCACACTAAGAATGCATCTTTCCTACCACTGAATGCTGAATTTTCTTTTAAGCTCTCAGTAAGTGAAGTAAATGACACTGCACTCACATTCCTATGAAGACAAAAATTATCTCTTTTAGTTTAAAATTCATCAGTTTTATTAAAACTTTCACAACATAAAATCATTTGCTATGTCAGTAATAATTCAAAGTTCTGTCTGAATGTAATTTAAACTTTCCCTTGCAGCTGTTCTTCCAAGTGTCTCATGTTCATAGTGTCACATCAACCTACAATCCAGATAAAGATAAAGTAGTGGAGCTTACATGCAGCTAGTCTTAGTTATTTCCAAGAGAAACAAACAAACAAAAACCACAACAATCAATAACACTCAAGGAAAAATTGTTGTACCATAATAAAAGGATGTCTCTCAAACTGCTTGTGGCCCAGGCAGTGCATTGTATTGGAACTATGCTCCTAGGACAATAGGTAACAACATAACTGCTTCATCCAACAGGATTTCAATGCAAGTAGCAGTATATTCTTATTATGCAGGTACAGAGAAGAAGAGCTTTCTCCCAAGATAATGTATGCTGCTGTCATTTCACTTGCAACTGAGGGACAGCTATTTTTTGATGTGGAAGGCAGCAGTAGTTTAACAGCATACTGTATTCACACAACTACATTAATGTTCCCAGTCATATGTATAAGAATTGTGAAGGTGAAAATATGCCTAATGTTTTGATAATAAAGTAAGATCCCTAGGAGGTTGTGATACTAGATTTACAATCAGAAAGAAAGTTGCTCTGAGCATGCGTTAAGGCTTTCCTGCCTCCACAACTTGCTTTCTCCTTTTCCATTCCCTTTCTGCCCCCACCTTTCACATCAATTGAAGGTCAAGCACTGAATCCATGAAGATTATACTGCTCTGTTCCACCTTTTGGAAGTGCTTTGTCTTCTGCATGATGCTTAAGTATTTGATGGTACCATGCTAAATGGCTTTGGCTTCATTAACATTATCTTCCTCCTTTTGTTATGACCTGATCATAAATGTTCACAACAATGCACTACAAAAAAGGTTGTTTTAACTACACTCCAAGGGTATGATATCTGATCACCGATTCCATACCACACTTCTCTCCACAGAAAAAAAGCCCTGCAAATAGCCCCAATGTTAAACATAAACCTTTATATTAGAGCATTTTGTTCAGCAACTCATTGGAAGAAAAAGCCCAAAAAACCTTACACAAGCAAAACTCAGTAATATATAGGATCTGACCTGGAGACAACATCCATTTGTGAGATTCTCTGTATTCCATATTATAACAAATAGGAAGGGATAGTACATACCTTGTCTCCCATTTCTAAATTCAAGTGCCCACATGGAGACAAGTAAATAAAATGTTGTCTTGCTGAACACCTGCTGCTTCAATGACAGTTATTGATGCTACAGTGTGCTAGTCTCCTTTTGCAGCTAGGTATTTAAATGCTGTCAAAATGCAACATTTTTACTGTGGATCATACGGACCTTTTACAATTTAGAAATTACAAAAAGGTTATTTAAGCTTTTTCTGTTTCCACATCTGACCAGTGAAGCACTCAACTCGAGCTTTTAAAACTCTGAAGCAAAGTAGCACCTTCGAAAACCAAACAAACAATAAAAAAGACCTCAACAGGATTCACATGGAAGAGTAGGAAGCTGATAGAGGCTGGTTTTCTGAAATCTGAGTTGTATTCACAAAGCTGGCTAGAAGGAAATAGTTCCCTGAATTCTTTAGGAGATCAGCTAATGACAAATCCAAAGAGGAATGAACCTAGTGAGCTTGCTTCCTTTCTCATTTCTTATTTTTCATAATTGACTTCTATTAGATTGGATTACAAAGTAGACTCAAATTACTGACTCACCCATCCCAAGAAGGCAAGTCTTTAAAGTAATGAGATTAACAACTGTTGATCAAAGAAAATCACCATAGATGCAGAGCTCTGCATTTGTTGGTGAAATATATTGTTAGGGAGTAAGTGCACTGGGTTGATCAACAGTAGTTTAGACTGGCCACCACAGACAGCTGCACATGGGAGGGTTGCTCCTGAAGCAAGAGAGGCCATCCCACAGGAGCAAACAGTCAATGAATGGTCAACTGTTTCTTCAGATCCCTTCTTCATCCCTTCCTTCAGAGATACTAGATAATACAGTAAAAACAGAAAAGGAGCTTCCTACAATGAGTAGATTTTGCTCTATTAAACTAAGGTTATCTTTGTGTCCTCTGTTATTTGCCCAGCAGGAGTTTTCATGGTAATACAAGGGATTAAAAGAAATGGTCATGCTGAGTCTATGATCTTCCCTTGAGTTTCTGTTAAACATGCCACAGTAAGTGTGCCCAAGCATCCTCAGGAAACAATACTTTATGGGGTTTGCCAACAACACTTTGGTTATCTCCATAGGCCAGAAGCCATTGAAACCTCCCTACTACTACGGGGGCCAACATTTCATGGACGCATAAAAAAAAAAAAAAAAAAAAAAAAAAAAAAAAAAGATCAAGGTAGAATGGGTGCTCCTGGGTTTTATGGGAGGAGATAGGTAGCTGGGGAAAGATGGAAACATTTATCTCCAGATTTCAGACTGAAACTTAACAGAGTAAAAATCGAACAGTTAGTGGAGCTCAAGAGTAGTTGATGGTTCTTCTTACTGTTAGTTTCTCATTTTTGTCCTCTTGGTTTCCAGCTGGAAATAAAAATAAATATAAATAAAAATAACTAAATAAATAAGAATACTTCCTGGAGTGACCTACATTGGGAATACTGGGAATACAGACATCTTGTGACATCCATACCAGTTTCTCAGATCCAAGTCATTCGGATAATCTGGATTTCTTTCGAATAAGCATTTAAAAAACAAAGGTTGCTCTCTGTTTGCATTGCTCAAAGGGATCTAACTTAGATTAGATTTAGAGTAATATTCACATAAGAAGTTTCTTCAGGAGATAGACTTGACAAACTGAGGTTGTTGGTGTTGGTACAGAGCAGAGGAAGACAATCACGGTAGTGTCACATGTCATTACCGAGAAGCAAGGATGATCTTGACCGTCTCTGGAAAATGTTATGTCCCAACCTCTAACTAAAACTTCCTGGCTGTATAAGGCTTCCAATTGCCTTATTAAGGTAATTCTCTTCATAGTGCAGTCACCCCACCTTATATAGTGCTGCAGTACAGCAGGCACCCATGGCACAGAGTGGGGCTTGAACCCAGAGGTGACAGTGCTGCTGTTATGATAGAGGCACTGAGAGCTCCATTTCCAGCCCACATCTCTTCTGTAAATCACAGGCACCAAGAATCTTTCACAAAGGAAATCTGTTTTTCTGTCATGTTTGGAGATATGTGCATAGCATAAATCCTCCCTTGACCAAGCTACTCTTTGCTATTAAAAAGAGTTTAAAAAGCTTCAGGCTGTACCATTTCATATGTTTTAGCACAGCATGATCATGAAGAAAGTGACTTGAAGCAGGTGTGATATCAGGATATGTCAGTTGACCTTAAAAGTAACCATGAATTTTAGCACAGTGATAACCACAGGCAATTATGTACATCTATCTATGTTCATGTCAAGAGAAAGACGGGAACGAGAGCCTCCAAATGTCAAGCTCATGAAAGTATTTGAAAAAAGCCCCTCAAGAGCAATAGCAGTCTCCCACTCCTGCTCTGTCCCCAACAAAAGAGTTGAACTCCAACTGGCACTGCAGACAGAGAGAAGGAAATACAATGACAGCACCAATAAAAAAGTTATGTGGCTTCAGTTGTAATGGTGCTAGGTTATCCTGCATATAAACCTGCTCTGACACATTAAAAATTCACATCTAATGGACTCTCTTGGCTGAGACCTCAAAGAAGATTTTGTGTAATACTTATGGTGAGATTTGCACCTATTCACATTTAGGCATAGACTTGACTTCGGCAAATATGAGCCCTCAGCAAAGATTAAAAGGTGTGCTTGACTATCAGGGTAACAAAGCTTGGTTTGCTAAATAAAAAACAATAGCTTCCATTAGTGTCCTTTGTGTGGTTCCTGCCCTCTCTTTAAACACAAATACACTGATCTGGCCATAACAAAAAAATGAAATAAATAAATAAATAAATAATTTAAAGGATGAAAAATACCACATATGTGCAGCTGAAAAAATGGGATGAAAGGAATAAAGTTTTTCCAAAGAGCTGTACACTGCGAGGAAGGGAAATAAACCCAGGAATTCTGGGGGTGAACAGGGAAGCACATGCAGAGACCTGCAGGAAGGGAAAGAGATGATTTGGAAGCATGAGTCATGTCTACTGCAGTATTAGACAGCTGTAGCACCTGCCCGGTTGTTGGGACTACCTCTGTGTCAGAGCAAGTCTAGGTCCAGTTAAGGGAATGATTAGTAAAAGGCAAGAAAATTCACCTGCAAAGGAAGCATTTCATTCCAGGGAATCAGGAATCAGTTTTGTAAATCACAAGCCCATGCTGGAGTCAATAAGTGAACTATCCATGTGTCTAGTCCTAATTCACGGCCAGGGCAGAGGGCAAGTGGTGGACTAACAATAAGAAGAATCCAATCCCACCCTCCATCCAAACAACCACCTTTTAATGCTTCAGGAGGTAAACCAAACCACAGGTAGCTCTGGGGCTGAACCTGCCAGGGCCCTCAACACATCAACAGAGTCCTACAACCTCTTCCTCCAGCCCAGCTCCACCTGGCAGCCTGTGCTGAAAGCCAGCCTTGCTGTGGAGCTGGTGTGTCACCTCAGGCCAGAGAAGGGCCGTGAAAAGATGAGTGAAGACATGAGGACATCGTATCCTGGGGTGCATCAAGCACGGCATCGCTAGTAGGTCAAGGGAGGTGATTGTCCCGCTCTACTCTGTGCTGGTGCGGCCTCACCTCGAGTACTGTGTGCAGTTCTGGGCACCACAGTATAAAAAGGACATGAAACTGTTGGAAAGTGTCCAGAGGAGGGCTACGAAGATGGTGAAAGGCCTGGAGGGGAAGACGTACGAGGAACGGCTGAGGTCACTGGGCCTGTTCAGCCTGGAGAAGAGGAGGCTGAGGGGGGACCTCATCACAGTCTACAACTTCCTCGTAAGGGGGTGTCAAGAGGCAGGAGACCTTTTCTCCATTAACACTAGTGACAGGACCCGCGGGAACGGGGTTAAGCTGAGGCAGGGGAAATTTAGGCTGGACGTCAGGAGGGGGTTCTTCACAGAGAGGGTGGTTGCACACTGGAACAGGCTCCCCAGGGAAGTGGTCACTGCACCGAGCCTGTCTGAATTTAAGAAGAGATTGGACTGTGAACTTAGGCACGTGGTCTGAACTTTTGGGTAGACCTGTGCGGTGTCAAGAGTTGGACTTGATGATCCTTAAGGGTCCCTTCCAACTCAGGATATTCTATGATTCTATGATTCTATGATTCTATGACTTCCACCCTTTGTTTGGGAGCTGCATTTAAGATTAGGCTATTGCTCTTCATCCTCACCTGAGCTACACTGCAGCCATGCCTTCCTGATCCTGGCCTACTGACTTGACTTCCTAGATTGACCTTGGACCTGCCTTGTCACTGTGGGCTTGCCTTGTCATCACTGGGCTGTGGCTGACCATGATTACCATCACTGGACCTGTCTCTGCTCGCATTGCAACCACGCCATCACCTTGCCACCAGCCCCTGCTCCCAGCCACCCTTCCCCAGCAGAGCATCCCTCTCAAGCTGTGTGCCCTGACTGTGCTTCCGAGTCCAAGGAGAGGAGTGTAGATAAAGAATATTACAGAGCTGGTGTGATCCCTATTAGAAACTTTCTAAATGGAGAAATGAGGGCAAAAGGAACTTGAATTTGATTTCCGTTATCATCTCTTCAGGGTGCCGAAGAGGGCAAAATGGAAATAAAAAAGATTCCAAATACATCTTTAATTTTATATGACTGCCTGTTTCCACCAGGCTTATTTAAGGAATGTAAAATTCCTTAAATTAAGGAAATTAAAAAATGTGATGAGGTTTCTGCTTGATGGCATTTGTATGGCTGTAATAAAGGAACTGTCTCAGTATATTTCGCTTGCTCTGTTAGCCAGTCTGTACACTAAATCGTCCCAATTCAGCCTCCAAACCAAGCCTTATACTGCACCTTGTGTGCCTGCCTGCACCAGAGCCTCTGAGAACTCCTGCTGAAATATTATAGGGTCAAAGTACAAAAGAGCTCAGCTGAAAAACTGATGTGGAGCTCTATGTGGGAAGTGAAAGCCTCCTGAAGACTGTAATTTCCTTCAGCGATTTTGGTGCTATTGTATGCTCAACATTATTTCTGCCAGAAGTTTGTGTTCTGGCAAGTTCCTAACTAACAGTATGGGAATGAAAGAAAACATTTTTTCTAAGGAATCATTTCCTAAATTATGCATCGCTGAAGATCCTTATGACAAATTATTTTTCAGAGTATGTTAAATAATACAAAAAAGGGGATTCTGACACATCACTACAGGCCATTATGCTAAGAGTGGCTTAACCAGTAACCCTTTATCAGCCTTACTACTGTAATTCCCTCTATATACTCACCTAACCTGCCCACAGAGAAACAAAATGTACCATTTAAACTTAAGGCATCTAATAAGTCCTGATTTTTTGAAGAGAGATGGCATTTGTATGGAGAATGAATTCAACAATGCATTGAGATAGCATATTTTGGGCCAGCATAATTTCTATCATTAGGTAAGAGAAAGGAAAACAAACAAACAAAAACAATAAAAAAATAAAAACCAACAACAAGCAAGCAAACAGAAAAACCACTCCTGACCTGTAATTTTGGTGAACATTAGAATAACAAATAGGGGGCACATGCTGTTTTATGCACTGAACAGAGGATACAAGAGAGAAACTGGAGCTGCTGGGGATGCAGATGAGGAAGAGGGAAGGACAAAGGGGTTGCTTTGGCTGTAAGGACACAGGGCATAAATCCATATAAAAAACAGGCTCCACTGATTCCTATACTCATAGAGCAACTTGTTTTTTGAAGGGGAAACCATTTCATTATTAGGTCCCATTGTGCTATTTTGAACAAGAAACCGACTTTTCATTACTAGCAACCAACATTAGCCCTCTTCATGTCTGTCAGACTCAATCTCGGATGTCTAGCAATTACTTGAAATTGAACTCAAAACAATACTGAGGTTTTATTGATAGCTTCTCATCAGTTGCTTGCTGTTTCTTGCCTTTCAACCGATAGCCTGGAGAGCGTCCAATTCTCCTACACCATGCCCAACAGGGTCAAATTTCAGCAAGGTTATTGATTGCAACTTGACATTTAGGGAACATATGACCACTGCGACATAAACAGCTTTTTACCAGCTCATAAATATTGCTAGACAGAGGCATCCCCTTTCTCATGCTGAAAAAAATGAAATATTATTTCCTCATTTTCTGCTCTGGCTCAACATTTAATATTGTAATTCACCGTTTCCTAGATTTCCAAACTACAGAGATAAACGCCACTGTGAGAGTTATTTCAGGTACACAGTCCTGGAACCTCCACTGGCTGGACTAAGCAAAATCAGTCAAAGCTTGTCTAGCAAGAATTTCAAAGAGAAGAAGAAATAGATATGTCAGTACATAATTGATTTTTTATTTAAATCTCTCAGTAACAGAAAAAAAAATATATATATATATATTGTTATTGTGGTCAGGCTCTGGCTTTTACTTGCTGGGAGGCAGAGAGGGGGTCATTCAAGAGGAGGTCAGCATCTCAAAGACATGACTTATTTGTGGTGAAACTGGCCTCTGCAAGAGCAAAACAGTGCTATTACATCCCCCTGATTCCCATTTTTAGGGCTTCACATCAGATCAAAAGTTAAACTCTGAATCTCCCAATGACTTTGAAATGCTCTGTCTCCTTAAAGGAAATTAGGCATTAAAGGAAAAGAAAAAGAACACCCTAGAGTTTCACACACTTGCTTTCACTCTAAAATTCAGTGCTAGAAATCTGAGACAACATCCCACATAACCTGAAAGGCAATGTCCCAAAAGAGAGAGGGACTACCAAAGACCTCTTGGCCCCAGCTCTGAGCAGAAGTTAACATCATTGATTCTGTGTGAATTAAAATGACTTTATATCATTGTTCCTAGAGGTTTTATTAATTACTACAATATAAGGCCAATATGAAGTTTATCACCTCTTTCATGCATATCTCATCAAGTTCATTCTGGAGCAGAGATCACTGGACTGAAACAGCCCCTTGGCTTGATATTTTTACAGCGTGTATTTAAAGAATGTGATTCAGTTACAGTGCAAAAAATAATCAACACTTCATTTTTTTTTGCCATCTGCTTTACCATAATATTACTGAAACATAGCAACTTGCCAGGATATTTTATAGGAGTTGCTTTCTTTTAAGATAAACTAATAACAGATCTGATTAGAAAGACATCAGAGATATGCTCTTCCATCAGAGAAATTTTGTTAAAAACTCCACACAAAATCCAAAATAAAAATGTTGAAAAAAACATTTTGGCTTTCTCTCTCTCTCTCTCTTTTTTTTTTTTTTTTCCCAGTTGCCATAGAACACATTATTCTAAGGCTACATAATTATATAAATATTTCATTTGGATATTATTTTATTTTGCTATGTGTGTTAGTACAGTATATTTTACTTTCCTTATTAATTGAAAAATTATGTATATCAAGCATGTATTCTGTTCTAACCTCTTAACATTGTAAATGTTAAATGTTTTAGCCATAGAAAACAAAAGATTCAGTGTCTTAATCAAATTGAAACAAAATGCTATGATGTTTCCTATTTGCTGTTTTCAAGTTGTGCATTCCCTTGTATGCCTCAAAATTTTGACCTGGGATTCAGATTCAGAGCACTGACCAACTTGAAATGTTTGCAGTTCCCTGAGGAAAAGAGGTTATCTACAGCACGTGCTTGTAGCTTTAACCTCTGCACAGAAAATTAGTATGCAAGGCATAAGTCACAGACGGATAAGAAAACTCTGGTGACAGGAAAGTTGTTTCACAGGAGCTTGAACCTTTAACTGGAATCTAACCCTAATAGTTAGTGTGTGATCCACACTGCTATTATAAATGAGACATGTCACCTTTTATCAACAACAAGACTTCAGAAGTGAGCAAAAGAATACATATTTACTCAACCATTAAAATAAATAAATAAACACCGTGAGAAAAACTCAATGTTACTGCTAGTTGTTTCCTCTTTATTTTAGCAGTGTAGCTACATGCTAATTAGATATATTGCTAAACATTTAACAGTGTAGAAAAACATGTGCATACTTCTACTTAAAAGAATAATACTCAGTAAAAGCAACAGTCTGAACCAGTCTAATTGAACCTGAGGTTTGGAGGGACCCTTCAGTGTTGTGACTTGAGTCATCCAATTTACCTGTCAGCCAGGTGAGAATTAGCAAGACCCGGATACAGAAAGTCAACTCTGAGATATATGGTTTTGTGTAAAGATATAACCATGATTTTCAGATGCTTTTTTTTACTTCTTGACGTCAGCAGGGCAGCAGAAGGTCCCTGTGGGAAACTGGAAAGACAAAACTGCTCGAAAGCCAGTAAACCAATTTCATTTCCAGCTCTTCTTTTCAGTCAGGAGATGAAGAATGGAATTCCTCAGCCACGTTGCTGAGGGCTGGTGAATTGTTGACTGCAAAAGCAGAAAGAAAAGGAAAGCTGACCAATCCTCAAATCACCCTGACCCTCAAAGCCAGCCTGCAGCTTCATGGGCAATTTCACAACTGAGCCATGAATGATCCAAAAAGCCCTTAAAGATTCTCTCTGACTTGTTTTGCTTGTTCATGAGAATATGTTGCTCCTGGGAAGTGATGTGGCCAGCATGTTGTGAGTCATGAATTGCACTGATTGCAAGCACAGCTGGGAATCCTCTTCAGCCATTCCCAATTGCTTCCTTTCTCTAGCCTATTTTATCATTTGATTTTTTTACTGGCAGAAAAAAAAAAAAAAAAAAAGTTAAATTAAAAATAGGGCTTTGTTGCTTTTTCTGGCCCCAGCACTCCTTGGCAGCTGATTTCACTCTCTCTTTCCCTTTCTTTTCCTTTTTTTTTCAAATCTTCATTTATTCAGAGAACATCACACCACCCTTCTCTGTCCAGAAGGTCTCTCCACTTCTCCTCACTGGCCTGGCTGCTCTCTGTGGTGACTTATTGGCGGCAGGGTGCCTGCTTATTGCACCCACTTTGCCTTTCTCCTCTGTCTCCTGTCCTGTTCTTGTATGTCCACCCATTCTGTATGGGGGCTCAGTACTATAAATATTTTCAGTTAAGCCCTCTTATTGGCTTTCCTGCAGAACTGGTAACTGAAACGCTGGCACTGTAACTCAGTAAAACCTTTATGTGTTCTTCTTTGCTCCTTTTTACACAAAAGCCCAGAAATTTTCCCTGCAGGCTTGTAATTGTGCTGCCATTATAGGATAGCTCTTTTAAGCCAATCATACAAAATGCCCATCTTTCTGTGCATTATTGTGTGTCAGAAAAAGCGAGGCTCCCTCCCTCCTTGCTGTGCAGACATCCCAATACAGAAATTAGCCTGTGCGAATCCATCTCTTCAAATCCCAAAATAAGAAGTGAGTCTTGTGCCAAAGTCAGTGCAAGTTGTCCCACTGGTTTCATGTGGCTTTGAGTCAAATCATGAGGATGAAGCTCAGGTCTGTGCACTATCCACCTGAAACAAATTAATTGATAGGACCAGCGATGATGGGGAGGAAAGCAGCAGCTACCTGCAGCATCCAGGTGGATTGCTGCACCCTGCTCCCTGCCTGACACATCCCTGACGGCTCTCTGGCAAAAGGAGCCCTGTGCTAAACACTGCCTTTCAGCTCAACAGTTATTTTGCCTGCTGCCCAAGCAATATTTGACACATATTGTATCCCCTTTCTGCTGCATCAGCAGTGTTGTGTAAACACGTTAGCTCATCGAGGCTTGAAATTCACAATTGTTTCCCCACTTGCAAAACAAACCACGTCCGATAGGCCCAGGGGATGAGGCAGTTATTCAGATTTCAACTAAAGCTGGTCAAAGTAAGAGAAGTGGTTAATAAAGTTACCTTTCCAATCCATCAACTGCCTCCAATACTATGAAGTGCTGCTGACGTGGCAGGAATGAATGGCACTGCCTTTCAGCAGCCCTCTCCTCTTCCCTCAGAGGGGACTGAGCATGTTGAAAAGACTGGCGGATTGTCTCTCCTGGTGGTAACAGGGCTGGTTTCCTTTCTGATCAGTGCACAGTGGAGGAAATAAAGCAAAACAGCACAACTTGCAAGGCCTCCTTCACTGGGAGAGACTGACTGATGGATATAAGGCTTGGGTGCTGAAGGGCTAATTTCATCTGCAGCAGACAGAGGTGAAGTTGGGCAGAGAGGTGGAAGTAACCAGGAGAAGAAAGAGCAAAAGGTCTCTCAGCTCAGGGAACATGCACAGAAATAAATCCATCCCTTCACGCAGGTTTGTCATCCAGGAGAACCCACTCCAGCCAGACTTCCACCAGTTTCTGAACACTGAGGGATCAGAATCAGCAAGAGCAGGCAGGAGATGTATTTACCATCCTGCTGTCTTAGACACACTGCACCAGATACAGCATTCCAAAATGCCTCCTAGCCCTGCTGGCTATATGTGAGATGATACACGTGTTTTGCCCTCTTCTCATTTTCATATGTGAGGTCTCACAGACTTTTCCTGGTCTCACACATTTGAGACTAGCCATGGTGCTGGCAGCAGCATCCCCTCTGCTCCCCTACAGCACCGTAGTGGTTTACAGTGGTGGCCACTGTTAGTGAAGTGTACTTAGCCTACAAGTTATTGCAGCTTCCAGCCCTCCCTGCACACCTTTGAGCTGTTTTATAAAGCAGGAAAAAATGAAACCCTTCCTGAAGGGCCTTTTCAGATAAAGAGGTTGGGTCTTCATAGCAAATACACCCGGGATACATCACTCACTTTCCCAATACCATCCCTTCCTGTTAGTCTGGTGCTTCTGAAAGTGAACGGGGTATATTCATCCTGTGCCTGTTCAGGGTGTTTAAGCTTGGGTCTTTGCTTTGAGGGAGGAGAAATAGGGAAACTTCTAACTTCTGGACTTTGGTCCTTTGGTTTCATCGTTATTTTATGTCATCGTACATTCTCTTCTATATCTGTCTGCCTAATAGCAATAGACTTACTTTTTTGAAGCAATAAATGTTTTCATGCATGAGCCAAGAATACTGAACCTATTCCTCTATGCAGATCTGTCATCCAGCGAAGCCAGGCTCCCACCCATCACCAAATCAATATGAAATAATATCTTTATAAGATCCATCTGTTTCTTTCCCTTTATAACAGTTTAAGATCTGATACTATGAGGCAATGAGGTTTAAACAGCCTGTCTGTTAATTGGTAGGTAGCTCTTTCACTTAGCCCTGGCCCTGACCTTACTACCTCAACTGTCTCACATGCTACTGCCTAATAATTCCTCAGGGATGGAGACAGAGGCCACGCCTGGTCATTCCTTACTATCAGAAAGCTTCACCACAGATGAATCTTGTGAACCAGCTGGAAGGGGGAATTACACTATTTTATGATAAGGTTGTGTATAGGTAAGCCGTGTTTTTCAGGACCTCTTGCTATGCCTTCATCCTTCCACAGTAAAATACATGGTACAGAGTTTACAGACTTTGTGCTCCAAATGTTGTAGAAAAGTATAAAATCAGTTAGGTCTTGGGGAACAGTTGTTTTAAATTCATGTGTTCTTGCTTTTATTAGATATTACTATTTATGTCAGAATCTGCAAAGTATATGATTTCAACAGAGGGTAGGTTTTGTATGTGCCACAAAGAAATTGATGGCAACTGACTGAAACTCACAGCAAAATATACAAGTAAATGGAAATTTTCCCAACACTGAACTTTTCTAACTTAATCTATGAACACAGGTAGGATGGCAATAAAACCAGCGATTCAGAATAGCAGAATTATATCTGAGCTGAATTTGACATATTATCATAAAATTATTAGCTCATCTGCTTTCTAGGGCAGTAGAGTCCATCTGAACTTGTCATCTTCTTCAGCCAAGGACATGAGCCAGTGGGAAAAAATGTGAGTACTCACATTGATTTTAATTAGCTTCAGGGTTTAACACCATGTTTTTTATGTTAACTGAAAGATACATGTTGTACTTAAATGCCCCTACAATAATGAATAATGGTTCTTCCAGTGAGTTTGCTAAAAATACACCAATAAGATTTTAAGGAAATAAATGCTATGTTGCTCTGGCACATACAGTGAGCTCCCTCTTCTCCTGGACAATGATCTGAAGCCTGAGTGTCAGAAAGTGACTGAAATGGACCTGAAATGGCTGCTCCAGGACTCTTTCCATAGTCACCATAAAGATGCTGCATCATCACTACGGTTTGGGTACCCTACATTTTATAGTCAGACCATTACCAAGTATTCTGGGATGCCTTTTCCTTCTAGCCCCTAATTTGGTGACTAAATACTCCTGGAAAGCCATGGACTAGACTTATCCCACTGTGCAAGGTAATTTGTACTTGGGGATCTCAAATATGCTTCAGAAACTTCAAGGGGCCAAGCTGCTGAGAAAGAGAAACACATTGCAGTGCAGTGGCAAATCCCAGATAAACGTACACAGTGTTCCTCAATTCCAGGCTTATTCTTTCAGCCTCAGGATCAACTTTTACTTTTAGAAGCACTAAAGTTTAAAACCTACTGAATCTTGGATGAACATTTGCAAAGAGAAGGGAGCATTTGTCCTTAAGTACCAAAGGCTTTTGAAAAGCTCTGTCACTTCTTTTGGTTGATGGAAAACAGCACTTGTGGAAGAAAGACTATTCTCTAATGAGCTCCTGCTTTAATCCAGAGCACACCAGAGGCTAAATAAACTGCGTGGGTTCAGCCAAATGTGTGCACGGTTCACGTAGGTCTTGCTCAAGCTAATGGATCATTGTTATGCCAGGATATAATGGATAAATTGGCAAGAGTCTGTCCCTTGCATGTTTGATGCAGTCTCTGGATGAACCTGTAAGGACACATTTGCTTGCATTCTATAGTATTCTTTCTTACAGTCAAACCTTGCTTTGTGTTCTCAAAATGGCATAAAAAGTTCCTGAAATAATTCAAAGTAATTAAAAATAAAAGGGCATGTATCTGATGCCAGGGAGGGGAGCGTTTTCTCTTTTAGCCTCTTTTTGTGGATCCCGTTGTGCCAAGACAGAGAACAGTGAGATGTTCAAATATTAATAAAGTGGTAGCACAGCCAAATTAAAATGCCCCAATTCTCATAAGTAATGTTTCCAGCAGAGCACAAAAGAATAATCAGGCCCCCAAACTAGTGAAGGAGAATTTATGACCCACCATCTGAGCTGCCAAGAACTCCCTCCACGCTGGCACTGAGGATGGCATGGGAATCACTCTGCCTTTAAACTTCACCCAACTCTGTGCTACCCTGCCTCCCCCCCTCTCCTTTAAAATATATACATATATATATATAGTTAATTCAAGAAACTGTATCTTTCTTGAAAGGGCTATTTAGGCAAACTATCCCAGGTGGAAGAACTTAGATGTTGATCTGCACATATTGAATGTACCTACTCTGTATGTTGCAGACATACCTAGGGCACTGTTCTAGGTCTGGACTGGTCTTGTCCTATGGTTCAGGGTAGACTTCTAGTCTCAGCTATTTGCCTGAGTAGCATAAAACACTTTGTGGCTTGAACCACTCTAGGGAGCAGGGTTTCTCTGTTGGCATTTCTGGACTAGCCATCTCTCATGTGGCTAGCCAAAATAACAATGAACCTGGCATGGTTGCCAGAGTGGTTTCGCCCTGTCCCATGCTCCTTGGATATCCTTACCACAACACCATCACGCTTTCATGTATCACCTGTTCTCATTTTTTGTATATTTAAGTTGTGAGCTTTGTTTTCCTTGTACAGCAACAATAACAATACAGACTCATGCACGGTGAGCAGTAAGGGAGGTTTTCCCAACAAATATGCAATTAGTTGTAGGAGCAAATGAAACTCCAAATACTATCAGTGTGTTTTTAATGAAGCTCTTCCCTATGCTACTCCTCTCCACCTTCCACTGGTCAGGACACAAAGATAAACTGGGCTAACAGTCACACTCACCTTATTCTGCAACTCTAATGAATTTAATACATGACATTTTGTTTTACATTCTCTTCCTCTGTCATGTATTCTGGTTCACCTCAACTTCCCATGATGGCATACTGAAGTTTTATTTGAGTGCCTTTTAGTACTGTATTTGCTAGTCAGATAAAACATTATTTTTCTAGACTGTTTTTCCAATCCAAAAACTGTCCCACATACATTTCAGCATTGATTTTGTTCCAATCTCTGGCTGGATATAGAAACATTTTCTAATACCAGGAGTCCTAAATGAAAATTTTGAGAGGCAGCACGTACTGTTTTAACCCTACTCTATCCCTTGATAGACTTCCGTAACATCAATCTGATCTCTGATATCATTCTAACCAAGGTAGTCTGCTTTCTCCCAGAATTTTTCCTAGTGCTCAAGATACGTATTCTCTCTCACTTATCACTTTGCATTATTTACACATTGGTAACTTTTGGTTCTTTATGCTTTGCAATCTTTTCATATAGAAAATGAAATAAGGAAAAAAAAAAAAAAAAAAAAAAAAGAGAGGAAAAGGACATGAATCATCTTCTAGAAATGTAGATTGGTTTCTAGGGTTTCTTCAGTTCACCCTTATCAGTCATGGGTAGTGATCAAAGAATTAAATGCCTTCCCATTGAGGAAGGTTTAAAACAATAAATAATTTGCTCATTCTGGGTCATTCTGATACAACATTCCCAGCCACTGATGTATCCCACATCCAAATGGTCACACTTCAGAGACTCCTGAGTGATCTTACACAAATGTACCTACTTTCTCCCTTGAGGATTTTCCAGACTTCTAAGAGTGGGAAAGCTCTACCTCTTGCATATTTGATCCTGGCCCTCTCCTGTTGTGAAACCAAATTTCTGCAAGTGGAGCATGAAGATCGATGTCTTTGAGCCTCTCTTTAAGTGTTTAAATGTATAGCTCTTAAAAACATGCACCCCTGCCAAGGAAATTGGTAGGAGTCTACTGAACATGGTCACACACAGACTCTCAGCTAACTAAATTGAATGTACTTTTCCTGTCCACAATAGGTATTTATCTTCTGCTCATTTCTCCATTCTATAAAACGCCAGACTCTACCACAAGTTTCACCGTTACCTACTCTGGTCTCATTATGCCATATGCCTATATATATAAATGTATACATAAGTCTATACATGTATATATATATTCAGTTTACAAAAGTCATGCACATCTTGTAACCTCCCTGTGTATATGTTCTCAACACATCTTGTTATGATAGGTACCAGGAGTAAACACGCACTGTGTACAAAAAGAAACAGTTTCAGCCCATACTTCTGTCCCTATTGCACTGAAGAGCAATACCCTATTGAAATGATATAAGAGGCTTGTTCTGGTTTGCATTTTCCAATTCAGGCGGACAGCTGTGGCAACTACATGATAGCACAATCAATGCTGACACAGCCATACATGGACAACATTTACAGAAATGTAAAAAGAAAGGTTCCTGGCCTAAGATTCCAGCCTAATTGAGCCAAACACAATAAATGTGATAATCATTCCTTCTCACAGTGAAGTGAACAATTCAATTTGGAAGGAAAGATGTGCCATTGCTATTCCCCAGTCCTGCTGTTATTTTATTTTATATGCACTGTTACTGCTCATCATAGAGATTTTCCGCATTCAGTTTGGGAGTACCTTTGCCAGAGAGTTCAAATTATGGTCTAAACTCGGGTTAATGGGGCTTCTGAGGGTTTGCCTACACGGGGAAGTTAGAGTGCTATAATGGAAGCTGTTAATTTCCATCACTAAGCCTTTCTGGACACCCTCGGCCAGGCACAAACCAGCACATGTTCACACGCTAGAGCCTGAGCTGGCCAGGCATGAGGGAGCTTTGGTCTGACAGCTGTAGAGCTGTGAGAGCAGAGCGTTTCTCCCAAACTCTGCTAAAATCTGGCTGTGTCATCCCTGAATTGGCTTTTCCAGGCAAGAGGCTGTCACCTTCAGGGGAGAGCTGGTGGGCCAGCCGTGGCACACAGACAACAGTCCCTGCCACCCCTCCAGCGGCTTTGTGGCCACTGACTCCAGCATGGGGAGCAAATTCACCCTGCTGCATACACAGTCCCAGGCAGACAAGCCCACCACACACCAGACTTGCTGCAGAGCTCTCTGGGGAGGTCCTCTGAAAGTCTGCCATCCAACACCCTTTCCAGATGCTGCTGCTTTTGAATGATATTACAACTATTGCAAAATCACTGCTGCTGTTGCAAAAGCAAAAAGGAGTCAGTCCAGCACACACTTTTTAAGTGGGTGATGTCAGCTACAATAAATAAATAAATAAACAAACAAACAAACTCAAAACTCTGGGGGCTGTTCTGCTGCACTGTATTTCTTGACACTACGACGTGGAAGTGCTGCTATCTAATAAAGCTGTGCAGCAGCTTAGCTACTTCCTCTCACCTCTACTTAGCACTAAACAGTACCACTTCTGACTTTCTTGCAACATTGCACATCAGCCATTAGGTTAGAAGGGAAAGGTGATAAAAGGCTTCTTTTCCCCACAAGAGACATGATCTTATTTGTTAAAATTTTTGCAGTGCTTGCTTACTCTGCATCCTTGCCTTTACCTCTTGCTTTGAAGAAACAGCTTGATTTACACTGGACTGAAAAAGGAGCATATTAGGTGGTTGCTATCAAGAAAGATGCCGTGGCTTACCTGCTGTCCTCCAACCTCCCATGCACAGGGCAGACTTGCACATGCTGCTGCGGGGCCACACTCAACAGGCAACACACATTTGGGGTTGCTCTCTGGAGAGAAAAAAAAAAAAAAAAAAAAAAAAAGTGAGAAAAAGAAAAAGAAAAGGAAAAAAAAAAAAAAGAATGAGGCAGACACACAGAATGTATTTAACCTATTACCTAAGCACAGAGGGGACCTGTTGCAAATGCATGGTTCTTTCTCAAGCACAAAGATGGACTCAGCTCTGGAGCCTCTCATGGTGGGAGAGAGCACTCATAGGGCTTTAGCATGGACCTAATATCCTGATGCAGCACAGACAAATCAGGCATAGCTGAGGACAGGCTAGCCCATGAACAGATTACCTGAACTTAATCTCTTCCAAGCACAGCACAAGCCTCAAATGGAATAGGTGCAATCAACACTGGTGGGAAGGTGTTTGAGTGCATGGCTCATTTCAATCTGTGCAGAAATACCCCCAGACACCGTCTTTTTTTTGCCCCATTATGTTTATTAACTACAATTAGGTAGTAATTTATACATCAAAGAGAAGTTATTTCAGAGTTCATAATGCTACTCACATAGAAAACACAAAGCAACCATTTTTGTTACACTAAAGCTGAAAGAAAAGAGAAAAAAAAAAAGAAAAAAAGAAAAAGAAAAATAAAACAACAAACTATGAGACAGTTATTAGTGATTAAGACAACTATCTCCCATTTTTTCAGGAAGACTGATATCTGCTGTGGAAGGAAATGACTGAATGAACTGCAGGTGTAGCAAGGTAGTTAAATCAACTGGGCCCAGCAAATTGCAGTTTCTCTAAAGGAAGGTTAATAGTTGGCCTGGAAACCAGACACTAGAGGATAACAAGTGTGGAACAAAGAGGAAAAAAAAAAGACAGCATTACAGATCTTATTTTGTATCTCCACACCAAAATATGTATGCTGTCTCTGATTCAACTGGCACAGAAAGTTCTACAAAAACCACAGTAATGCTAACAGATATACATCCATGAAACCTTAGTCTTTTGTTTTATAAAGACAAAGGACATGACAAAGCTTCACTTTAAATAGAATCATAGAATCATTTAGGTTAGCAAAGACCTCCAAGATCCTGACGTTCAACCATGGCTAAGTTTATCAGTAAACCATGGCAGTACCTCACGTAGCCTCGGTGAATCTCATACGGTTGGCCTCAACTATACAGATCCCTACCCTCAGGAACCTTCCTACCCTCAAGCAGATCAATGCTCCCACCTAACTTGGTGTCGTCTGCAAACTTACGGAGGGTGCACTCGATCCCCTCACCCAGATCATCAATAAAGATATTCAAGAGAACTGCCCCTAGTACTGAGCCCTGGGGGACACCAATAGTGACCAGCCTCCAACTGGATTTGACTCCATTCACCACAACTCTTTGGGCCTGGCTACCTATCTGAGTGGGTCACCTTGCCACAGAAGGCAACCAGGCTAGTCAAACAGGACTCACCTTTCATAAACCCATACTGACTGGATCTGATCACCTGGTTATCTTGTATGTGCTGCATGATGGCACTCAAGACACCTGAGCCACAGCCCTCCCCAGCACCAAGGTCAAATCAACAGGCCTGTAGTTGCCCAGGTCGTCCTCCATTGAAAAATGACCCATGATCAAAATAAACACACCAAAGTTCTGCCAGTGACACTGGGCTTGGAGCTGGGTCTTGATCTTCTAGATCGTCCTGTTTCTCCCCTCATCATTCCCTGCAACTGGAGGCATAGAGGAAAACACTAACTGTGCTCCTGATCCCTTAACCAATTGTCCCAAGGCCCTGAAGTCTCTCATTTGCCCATGAATTTCTTGTTGGAACTTCATCACAGCCTATGTGAATCAATAATGAGTAATAATCTGAGGGCCACACCAGGTAAGAAGCTTTCTCTCACATCTCTAACCTGGGCCCCAGGGAGGTAGCAGACTTCCCTATGAAGTGGCACCATTCGGCATATTGGGCCTTCTGTTCCCTTCAGAAGAGCATCTAAAAACAGTTACAGTCTTTGAGTAAAAGTGGAGAACCCATGTTAAAAACTGCATTTAGGTTAAGGATATGAAGAGTGGTTACAATAAGAAAAAATTCTACCAAAAAGAAGATGGCATAAATCCTTGTGTTTTCTCACTAGGGGACTTTGAGTGCATACTTACACACACATACCATCATCCTCCTTCTGGGTCAGGGTGAAGCCTTTTCTGCCTCTCTCCAGAGTCCCCCTTGACTGTAGTGGAAGATGGGTCTCTCTGCCCCAAAAACCTACAGCAAACTTCCCCCATAGTTGTCACAGACCTTGTTAACAGAAAGGCATAAGGAAATAAAGTTTGACTATATTCCTTCCCAAACCAGACTTAACAGAGCATGAATGCCTGCTGCACACGTGAACAGACTTCAGTCATGGAACTAAACCAGAGCATCCCAGGTTCCTGGGTCCCCCACACTGAAATGATTTGGAAATCAGGATATTCCTGCCTCTGCAAAGGTGGAAACAATCTTGGCTTTGCTAAACTGAGCTAATCTTTCTCATTCCCATTTATTTCATGCAAATTTTCAGAGAGGAGATTTGGGTTTTAGGCCTATATTGATAACATAGCTTTTATGTACTTTTTGTACCTTTGCCATTTAGACAAATTGAGAAGAAATACAGCATTTAACATCACAAACACTTTCTGCTTTACCTTTCCATTCTCATTGCTCAGGTGTCCAAAGGCTTTAGGGAATATTCATTTCATGTGTCACAAGGAAAGATAGGATGTGAACTCAACTTCATCAGCTCCTTTGTGTTTTGAGCTGATACTATGCTCACAGAAAAAGTCTCTCCATACAGCTGAGCTTTCGTCAAATCCTGCACAGGTTTTTTGTTGATGTTCTCAGCCCAGACAAATCATACTGCAATCCATCACAATTCACTGAATGCTTAGCATACTTGCCAGGTTGCTTCGTAGTTTTGCCATGCTTAGAGATGCTGATGAAAACTTGTTTTCATTCTGTCTGCTACCACAGGAATTGTATTTGTTAAGCTACACCTCTTTCACAGTTTGTATGGAGAAGGCAAAGAGAAAATCCTTTCTTCAGTCACTGACATTTCAGCTGTTTTGACTGCAGCAATTGAATCCGACAGACTTTCATTCTAAAATGCAAGTGAAAGTTTTGTTTGGCAGAGAAGGACACAGCCATTTTGAGACATGTGAGACCCGCTCTTTTTTAGTCACAATTTCACAAGCTGTGGATGCTCCAGTTTTCAAACATGCTTATTACAGTTAGCTCAGATCCCAAGTGCTCTGGCGTATATAATTCCTGAGAAAGCAGTTCTTCTGGCAGATTAAGGGAACAGTTTGCTTTTGCCTCAGGCCATTAACATTTTAATAAAATGGTCGTCAACTGTGATAACAATTTATCTTTAGGGGACTTTATCTATTATTAACCTTATTAAGTAACAAGTTTATTTTTGCTGACGTGTAGATTTTCCAATCCTCATCAAGACTGATTCCATTTTTTCCTTTAATTTCATGTTCCATTATGTTGTGCTCCTTTGCTAAAAGTGTGTTTTGCAAGTTTGTTTGGTTTGTTTTTGCGCTGAATTTCAATGCTTTCCATCTCCTCAGAGTTAGCAAAAATACACGATCTCATCAGAAGTCATTAGAAAAAGTCAGTTAGTCCTGTATATCAGTCATTTTAGCTCAGGTAAACTTGCAGCCATTCACATCCTGGTTTCTCAGGCACTGGGTTATCTGAAAATTGTTTCTGTCCCCTAAACTCAAAATCCAGAGAAGAACTAAAATCTGCTTAACAGAAACTATAATTATCCAGGGTTTCAGATGTCTGCCAAGATACCAGGGTTACCATTATTCAGTGTAATTAATGCTTTCACCAATTTAGAAGACTGTACAAACATCGTGGCCTTGTGCTACTAGACAATGAGCACTTTCTATGAGATGATGAATGCCTTTGCTTCTGATAGATTTATCAGTATCTTGCAGGTTCTGGATCCATGCTGGTCACGTATAGGAGAGGCTGAACCAGTTAAGAAAAACACAGCTTTCAGTCCCAACTCTCTCATAAACCAGCTGACTGAAAACCACGGTCTATGACTGGAAGTAAACACAACCTGATTTTTTTTTTCTAATTTTTAATTAATTTATTTTTTAAGTTTTCAGAGAGTCTTAATAAAGGTTCACTACATCCATTCTTTCTGTATGCCTTAATAAATCCATATTATTTCTAAGCTTGTAACAAGATGCTCTATGAGTTTTGCAAGGAAGAAAAGTCCAAATGTATTCAAAGAATCATAAAACGGTTTGGGTTAGAAGGGACTTTAAAGACCATATGGTGCCAAACCCCCTGCCACGGGCAGGACACCTCCGACCAGACCAGGCTGCCCAAAGCCCCATCCAGCCTGGCTTTGAACACCTCCAGGGATGGGGCATCCACAGCTTTTCTGGGCAACCTGTGCCAGTGCCTCATCACCCTCTGAGTAAAAAATGTCCTCCTAACATCTAATCTAAATCTCCCTTTTTTTAAAAAAAACATTCCCCTTTGTCTTATCACTATCTGCCCATGTAAAAAGTTGCTCTCCATCCTTTTTATAAGCCCCCTTTAGGTACTGAAAGTCTGCAATGAGGTCACCCCGGAGCCTTCTCTTCTGCAGGCTGAACATCCACAGCTCTGTCAACTTTTCTTCACAGGAGAGGTGCTCCAGCCCCCCGATTAATTTCGTGGCCCTCCTCTGGACCCACTCTAACAGCCCCACATCCTTCTTGTGCTGGGGGCCCCAGATCTGGATGCAGCATTCCAAGTGAGGCCTCACAATAGCAAAGCAGAGCAAAGGGAAACAATCACCTTCCTCCACCTGCTGACCACTCAAGTGATGCAGCCCAGGCTGCAGATGTCTTTTTGAGCTGCAAGCACACACTGCTGGCTCATGCCAAGCTTTTTGTCCACCTGAACCCCCAAGTCCTTCTCTGCTGGGCTGCTCTCAGTGAGTTCTTCTCCCAGTCCATCTTCATGCCTGAGACTGCCTCAACCCAGGTGCAGCACCTTGCATTTGCCCTTGTTGAACCTCATTAGGTTCATGTGGGCCCAGTTCTCAGCCTTGTCCTTGATGCCATCCCTTCCTTCTGATGTATCAGCTGCACCACTCTACCTCTTCCAGGGTGGACCCCTAATGGACACCATTCATCACCAGCCTACACCTGGATGTAGAACCATTGACAGCATCTCTCTGGCTGGGGCCATCCAGCCTATTCCTTATTCACCAAATAGTCCACCCTTCCAATCTGTATTTCTCCAATTTAGAGATCAGGGTGTCATGTGGGACTGTGTCAAAGGCCTTGCATAAGTTCTGGTTGTCTTGATCAGTCTTCTCTTGTCAACTGATGCAGTCACTCTGTCACAGAAGGCCACCAGATTGGTCAGGCACGATTTGCCCTTGCTGAAGCCATGTTGGCTGTTCAGGATGTTTTTCTGTATAGATGTCACATTATTTCTAGGTCCTTGACAGCTACTGCTTCTAATTGCAGCAAATGGGGAAAAAAAAAAAAAAAAATGGATCTAGTCTGTGTCTCTACTGTAATCTTAGGCGTGACTTTGATGTAGTATGGAGATATTTGATCTAATTTTAAGTTAGTTTGTGCTGCTGGCAGGCTGGGTGCAAGTGTACCGGACTTCATCAGCAAGATTATCCCCTTCCTGGGCTGGGTTACAACTAGCTGGATGCACCACACTGGAGTCATGCCTGCTGCTTGGCAGATGCCTTGCTCTCCTGGGTGCAAGTTTACACCATCAGTAGTAAGTCTCCACACCACATCAAGGAGCCTGCAGCATAAACCATGAAGGCCCTCTGTCACAGGAGAGGGAAAAAAAAAAAAAAAAAAGTCATGAGTTTGCAAACAAAATCTGACACCATTTTAATTTTTTAAAAAGCTATATAATAATAATCCATGAATTAACAACAATGGAATGAACAAAAACAGCAAACAGGTTCCTCCCAAGGATATAAATAGAGATTGGTTTGGAAAGATTTATGGGGAATTCTGGCTTCATAATTCAGAGTAATCATGATTTGTTATTAAAAAGCTATAAACTGTGACAAATAGACAGGAAGCTCATTCAAACACATTCCTATCAAGTCATTCTGCATGAATCACTCAGTTTGCTGAAGATGGCCTCTTGAGTCAGTAGTTTCTACTGAAAGTCTGAAGACTGGGATGGCATTCCTAACTCTACCACAAAATATCTTTCTAGCATTGGTTGAAAATTACTCTGTAGACTTCTCTGTCTAACAGTGTAAGGAGAACAGTCTCTGGCAACACTCTTATAAGAACGTAAGTCCATTCATATCACCAAGACTTTTAATGCCATGTTGCAAAAGGTGATCTCTGAATGCAAAGCATTCATGGTAGTCCTAGAAACCTAAATTAAAACCTTTTTTTTTTTTCAATCTTTCCTTCAAGAAGATTCCTGGAATTGTTTAGATCTGTATATATGCTTTCTACCCCCTCACCCTAGCAGGTCAATCCATCAGTCAGATCTATGTCAGCCATGCATTAGGAGGAAATGCAGGTCTACATGCAAACTCCCTAAACGACCCAAACTGTTTATTTCAGTTCTAGTACAAAATTACCAAAAATTAGGAGTCTTCAGGGTCCTCTGCATGAGGACAGTTTAGCAGACAGCTCTTCTCTTGGCAGCACTGTTTCCTACAAATGGCCTTGAATGGAAGCTGTGGAGGCTGTTGAGGCTCGAGTGCTTGGCCTGCCTCGAGAGAGCAATGAGCAGAAGCCCTTCCTGCCAATATGCTTCCAGCTACAAGTGCTAATTGTATTATTTGCTTTTTAAAATGCAATACAAGTTAAGCTGTCCTCACCACCATGAGCAGGCAGAATCACCCACATCTAATTCATCTCCTACTTTATAGCCCATTGAAAAGAAATGCAGGTTGCCCTAGAAGCATACAACAGGTGGCTGTGAGACAGCAACCATCCATTTCTACACAGCGTATGAATTTGATCTCATTTGGCTAATTATCCCATTAACCTGTACCTAAAGATCCAATTACTGTAGCTGTGGGTGACTGAGTAAAGGGCAGCAGCAGTGAGCTTAGAGTGTCAGGTCTGTGCTAACCTTCTCTGGAGCATTTGTACCTGCCTGAGCCAAGCCTTCCCTGAAGTGATCCAGCAGGATTTATGTTTTTATGATGACCACGAACAAACAGCATTCGCTCTCTCTCTCTCTCTTTCTTAAGTGAAAATTGAATTTGAGTTGAAGTATTCAAATACCAAATGCCTGAGTTCAAAACCAGTCACAACTGGCATGTGAGCATGACCTGAATGGCTGCATGGCAAGGTCTATTTGTCGGTGCAACTGGAAAGACTCCTAGAGGAAGAGAGCTCAAACTGCATAAAATCTGTCACTGCTAGCACTGGGGGCATTTGAACTGGTCTTGTACAAGGGCATGTGTGTGTCTAGTGTCCTCCCTTCGGACATGCAAACCCAGACTTCATTCCTTCTTGTGTGAGGAAGGGTGGACATACAGCTTTTAGAAGAATGTTGATGCCACTTGTATAGCAGAAATAGCTCCAATCACTCATATAGAGCAACTGGAAGTAACATACAATAAAACTACTACACCTTTATTCTCATGCAAAATACCAAAGGAAAGATGGAAGATGGCATAGCTGAAAAATGCATGTGTTAAAAAGCACAGTAATACAAAAGATTCATAGGCCATACTCAAATCTAACCAGTACAAAAAGTTAAGATGAGGATACAAAGAGACTGTCTGTGAAATTTAGAAAGATACCATGAAAAGCAGTGGCATTGATGAAAATAAGTAATTATTTTGAATCTCACTAGAAATTATATAAATGGAAAGGAGGAGATATAAAATTTAAAAAAAGGAGAGGAGAGGAGAGGAGAGGAGAGGAGAGGAGAGGAGAGGAGAGGAGAGGAGAGGAGAGGAGAGGAGAGGAGAGGAGAGGAGAGGAGAGGAGAGGAGAGGAGAGGAGAGGAGAGGAGAGGAGAGGAGAGGAGAGGAGAGGAGAGGAGAGGAGAGGAGAGGAGAGGAGAGGAGAGGAGAGGAGAGGAGAGGAGAGGAGAGGAGAGATCATACTGATTAGAACCCTTAAGATCCTTTGGGAGAGAAGCATGGAACATTACCTATGAAGACTGTCAACAAGAAAAGAAGTGATGGTAAAAATGTAGAGTTGGGACATGCTTGAAGAAAAGGTTTATGATCTTTCAGAAAGTATCTTCAGCAGCTAATTAAAGAACCTTTTGAGGCAAGGAATCCTGTTTCTCCTGACAGTGTAAAGGATATTTATGTAATCCATTGAATCAGACATGGAGATTTTCACTAACAAAAACTTCAACAGCTCTTCTGGGAAGTACTGCTTGGGCATTTGGAATTTGGTGGCTTTTTTTTTTTTTTTTTTTTTTAAACTGGCTGTCAGCCTACAAAGATCAAATCATTTACCCCGCCCTGTTCTCAAAAACAGAGAATGAAATCCAGACAAAAAGCAGCCTTCTCCATGAGAAATATTTTTCCTCCTTACTTTGGGAAATGTTTTATTTTCTGCCCAAATAGGGAACAGCAAATACCCAGAAAGCTACACACCAGCAAGCAGCTCTTCTAATTAGACTTCACTTCGGAATATCCTTTTGCATTAGTTTCTATAAAACTTAGCAGGCAGTGTTTTTCATTACTGATACTTTGCCCATCTGTCTTCACATACCGACTGTCTCGGGATATCTGTGCACCAAAAGAACCTGAAAGGCTGAAGCCAAGATGGAGCCTGCTTGGAGATCATTATATTGGTGACTGTGGACAACAGAGCAGAATAATTCCTTTCTATATGACAAGTGATCTGCTGGTTGCCCAGCAACTGTTTGATTGACTGCTTTTCTTTTTCTTTTGGTAATGTTTGGTGTAATTTGTGGGCAGTGTTTCTAATCTCATGCAGTCACAGGTTGTTGATTTTCAATCCTGAGTTTAATTTCTCATGCCTAGAAGCCACCATGTTTCATATTACAAAATAGGATTTGCAAACTAATCCGTACCCATTATAACTTTAACCTTGTTATTTTGTTACAGGTGGTTGGGATACAGGCAGAAATTTCACATCTGCAGCAGCGATATGGCAACTACATACCACCTCCATTCCTGCATGCCAGGGGTACCTGCACACCCAGGTATTCTGCCTTTCCACTCCCATACTTGCTTCTTTCCTCTTCTGTGCACATGCTCATGATGCTGGTAATGTCCTTGAATTTTTCAGAGCCTGCTGCACAAAGGACACCACCTTTGTCTATATATATCTGTGACTTTCCCCCTCCAGCTTGCCTAGAATAATGCAACTGAGCAGCAATGGCTGTCAGTCCTTGGAGCTAGTGGGCTCAGAGGCCATGGTTTCTTATGCAAGGACTCTTGTCTGGAAATCCTCCCCTTCATATGTCTATTGGAGAACATCTTCCACCAGCTTTAGAGGGTGACTTCAGAGGAGTTTATTTGGCTTAGCTTTTGGTGATTCTGCAGGGACTTCAGCAGTTTGTTTTTTTAATTGATCTGAATGCAAAGCTGACAACAGGGTGACAATTTTAACTATACCCACTGTGGATACTGAGTTTTTTCACTTTATTGTTGGTATATGAAGTCTTAATATGTGACTAACTGCTATGTCAACAGGCACTCCAAATCTTTAAACAACAATGCAGCAAAATATCCAGGTTTCAAGAGTGCTTGTCTCTTTCTGTTTAGAAGCTGAAGAGGTTGTTACATTGCACAGTGTACCAGGGAATATCACATTCCAAAGTAGGACATCATTTGACCTAATGTGATAGAAGCTGAGTAAAATCATGCATAAGGCAGAACCAAAAGAATAAATGGAAAAAAAATAATAAAAATAATAATAATAAAAATAAAAATAAAAATAAAAATTGTGAGCAGTTCAGAAGTCCCTAGCCCTGGAAATATTTAAATATATGTATAATAGGTAATATAATATATATATATATATAATAGGCAATAGAGTAGCAAATTTCCCAAGTTACTGGGCTATTGCTTTTAAATGTAACTACTAGAGATTTCTGTGGAATTCCTCCCTTATCACCGATGAAATAAAACCAGGTATAATTTGTAACACACAGGTTATTTCTGGGTAGGACAAAAGCAAGGTCTTGTTACTAGAAATCTCATGCACTTAAAACTGGCACTACTTTGAGCTTTTTCGGTCTGTGTAAACCAGAGGTGGGAATGATCTTTGGTTTTATTTCCATTAAAATGTAATCCCTAATTTATAAGAGTTTTGTTGAACTGCAGTTTAGGCCTAGACATTATTATGTAGTTTTTCCCTGTGCCCAAATGCAAGTTTTTAATAGTTTGTTGGGTGTAGTGTTTTTTTGTTTTTTCCTCAAATTTGACATTGCTGGTATTAGGTACACAATAGCATTCCATGAAACAGGTCATACAGTGTTTATGAAAATGATTAAAAAGCCCAGAAATATCAAATACACAGAAATGAGTCCTGCTGATGCTGTAGCTACCGGAAATGTTGATGTCAGCTAAAGAAAAGCTGCCATCATAACTCAGCAAAGTCCTGTAGGCAATTACCAGGCCCTCTGCAGCCAGTTGCTCACATTGCTCACTTCTGTATGCAGTCCCCTTCTGTTCATTGCTGGGCTACGGGAAAGGGCTTTGGGAAGTAGCTGGTGGGAACAGAGCACCATACCTTCCCTTCCCAAGGTGCTCCCCAAACACCTTTGTAGATCTTCAAACCTTCTTCAGCTGTTAATGGCATGGTACAAGCCATGGACAAAGAAATTCATTCTCATTCATGTGGAGACGCTTTGGGGACCCTCTGGCCCAAAGACAAACAATTGCTATTTCAAACATAATAAATCATTTCAAAAAAGATTAAAATTCTCCTCATTGGAATATGGTTTTTGCTTCAAATCATGAGGCATCTTGGGTAAATGTTTGTATTTCCATATCTGCCGTGTAAAACACCTTCCCCCAGTTCACTAATGGAATAATACTTACAGTGTTTGGGGAACTGACAACAGACATGCTGTTATGCTGGGGGTTGGTACTGGATCATGTAAGCAGACACCAACATGTGCAGCGTCAGGCAATTTTCTACTTAACAGTGTAAGCAACTGGTCTGCTGGACATCTTCGAGTTTTCATCTGCTTGGACTTGGGCCATTGGGTTCAGGTAGCCTTGTTAAAAAGGGATTTGCAGGTCTTTGCAGTGTTACAGCCCTGCCAAGCTGGAAGCTATAGACAAGGTCAGTGTCTAGGACTCTCTTGTATTAAATGAGCAAGTAAGCTTATATGCATTGCAGATTCCCTGCCCATGAGATCTCTTGTCTAAAGCAATCTGCTGAAAGGTGATAGGGTTGAAGTGTAGGCTAGACAACATGCATATGGCAGAGGGTTTGTAATATTCTAAATAGCATCCACTATGTTTTCTTGGGTCAACATACAAAGAGTGTTGGTAAATCAATAGTCTAATCCACGTGTGACAAGACAATTTATCAGGCTTCTTACAGAAGTGCTTCTCTGCTAAACAAAGCAGGTTTGCAGCTTTGCTGGCAGAAGCCATTTTGCATCAAGTGGCATCGCACAGCCATAGCAAGAGATGCCTACAGTCTCACCTGCCTGTGCTAGGAGAAGACGAGCTAGGCAACCCTAGTCCTGATGCTGGGGAAATGCTATTAAGCACACACTGCTGTCTTAACGTTACAGTATTATAACACAGGAGGGGTGGAAATAATGACCGGGTGTTCAATCCTAATTACAAGGAGGAATTTGTTTTGCTTTTACTTGAAGAACAGCAAGCTTCTGCTCCCTGAGCATTATAAAGACACAACTCTCTGGTCTAAAAGACTTTGGTTCTTTCAAAGGCATGGTTAGGATGCTGTTACATGAAAAGGGAGGTATATAACTGTGTTGCAGTGACTCCTATGACAAAGTGAAAGAACAGAGCACTTGCATTTCACCGTTTGATAACATTGTGTGAACCAAGAGCAGCATTCACAAAACCTGGGTTCCTCTAGTTAAACCCTGAACAGCATATTCAGATATTAAATTCCCTCAGCTGCTGAAATCAAAGGGAAAAATAGGCATATGCACAAATTAGTGAAAGCATGTGATCATAAGTGTAAGGCCTGCATGTCTGAATGGTGCAGGTTGAAACTTTGCAGGCATACATCTCCACACATCAGAGGCACCCTTCTAAATTCGCTGATTCAAAAATGTGCTTAGAACCCCCATCAGGATACATATATCAAATCTAAAAAATTATTTGACCTCAGAATGAAGCAAATGAAATTAAAGACAAAGGAAAAGAACGGGGTGGGCAGAGCATGGGACTACATTTAACTCTTATAAAATATGCACAGTCAGCTAAAATACAGAGATTTTATTCTGATGCAAACTTATATAATTTTATATAACAAGAATTCTTGAAAACAGATTTGTATGTACAGAAATGGAGTTACACCTTCGGCACATATATAATAATTGTGTTATAGAATAGCTGCCAGAGTATAGAATACTGAACAGAAATGTCTCATAAGGCCATTACAACCCTACACTACTTTAAACCCACAAAAAAATGCTCACAGGATAGAAGCCTCTGCTCATATTACTCACTTTCCTTGCCTCAGCAGGAGAGCTGCAAGGAGTGCTACGTACAAGACAGCATGAATGAACTCTAATATTTCTTCACCAAAGTAGGTACCAAAATATAGTGGATTTGTTTCACTCTGTGGATTATGAACATGGTTCAGTCTCTCATTCACTTACCCTCCTCAGTCCATAGCTAGGTAAGCACCCTGGACAACAACTGATGTTTTTATTCTCCTAGTTCTCTATTCACTTTGTCACACAGAAGTACTTATGGCAGTAAGGAGGGAGCTCCACCAAGGGGAATACCTTATTCAGGGTTCCTCCTGGTTCAGTTCTCTAGCTGGCACAAAGATGCACAGCTATTTCAACATCCTTTACTTGGATCAGCTGGCATCAGCATGCCTACACTGATGCCAGCTATCTAAGTATCTGTCTCTGCGATCTGGGACAGATATGACCCATCAGCTTACCCACAGACATGGCTTCTGTTCTCCTGTGACATGACAAGTAGAATTGTACATACAGGCTGAAGACACAAGCAAACCCTGAGAACATTTCTGGAGCATGATTCTTCATGGCCTCCACACCACTGCAGTCACCTGTAAATGTGGGCAGCAGAGGTGTCCCTACTTGCCACTTTCATTGAGTATTTTTCCAACTTGTTTTATGCACAGCTGCACCAAAGACCAAAATTGAGTGCAAAGTTTTCCTGAGGCTATGCAAAGGTCGTAAATGTGGAAGGGTAGCCAGGACTTTTAAAGAATTTAATTCATTTTATTTACTTCATCTCTCTATTTTTGACACCCTTTGGATAAGGTTTTGAAAGAGGTTGCAAGGTGTACCACATGGCTGCTACTTCATAGCTAATAGAAACAGCACTGGTCACCTAAACAGGTCTTATTTTTGACTAAGAGGTGGGTAGAGAGGAAACTGCATGAAGGCAAAACATTTTGTCGTGTAATTCATGAGAAAAAGCACTGTACCTACAGAATGGGAAAAACAAGAGAAATACTCCTTCAGTAATAACAGAGCAAAACACTTTTAAGAGTGTGTGATACTGTGGAGAATAGTAGAAGAGATAAAACAAAAGCTGGCCTGTGTCCCTCAAGTAACTATGGAGCATTAGGTCTTTTTTTAAGGAATAAAGTCACTTCCAAATGTATTTTTCCCACATAAGGTTGCACTAATCACAAGCAGAAAACCAGCAGGTTTTCACCAAGTTTGTTAAGCAGGCAGACATTTTCCTTTCCCTGAGCCCAAGATGTGACGCATGGGTTTAGCCACCATGTCTTCCAGCTCTAGAAGCAGTTCCACTGATGTTTGGGTGTGCAAGAAACCACAGTCATGAGCAGTGAAAGGCTGTGACTTTGCTCTCCCTCATGTGTCCCTCTAGCTCCTACAGTTCCCTTTCCTGCCAGAAACTGCTTCAGCTTTTCACCAACTGCTTTTAAAGACAGGGTTCAGAGAGGAATGGGAAAGCGAGGGCAACTCTGAGTGAACAGCAATAGCATAATCTTGCAAATGAACCATCACACATCCACAGCTATCATGTTTTGTGTAGTTCTCTGATATTTCACAGCTAACAAGCTGGCAAATACCTAGAAACTTCTACTCCTATGTCAAATTTGGTTAGAAACTGCAAAGTTATTGGAGACAGAAATGCACAGACAGGTACACAGAAGCAACATAGTCCTATGTACTTACAGAAAAATAAATCAAACCAGTATTAATGCAGTGCTGTTGAGAGGCACTACCTTGATTAAAGAAATTCAGCTGGCCAGCCCAAAGTCCAGCTTCCTAGAAGCATCAGTGTGACAGCTCGATTAATGCCAACATTTCCTTCAGAGGCAGTTCACTACTGCATGCAGGACTTGTCTTTCTAGCTCATTGAAAGAAAGCATGAGATAACTTTCCCTACCCCCCAAATTAACCTTG
Source organism: Aythya fuligula (assembly GCF_009819795.1). Classification (NCBI taxonomy): domain Eukaryota; kingdom Metazoa; phylum Chordata; class Aves; order Anseriformes; family Anatidae; genus Aythya; species Aythya fuligula. Next base: position 51,653,932 of record NC_045560.1, read on the forward strand.
TCTCAGCCTTTTCAAGGTTTTGTGAGATGGGAGCAGCCTCCTGAACTGGGCTGACCTGAAATCCACAGCATGTACCTGTATGACCCATCAGTAATGATGCACCCCAGTAATGATGCACCTCAGTGTGCTGGTTACAGCTCAGGCTTCACATTCAAGGAGAAGGTGCTCAAAATGAGGCTGCAGGGTTAGACAGGATCCAGCACTGAAAGTTTTTTTTTTAGCCTAAATAATGCAGTCCACCTTACAATCTGTGTAACACTCAGGGTGTCCACACATACTCCTCACGTCTTTCAAATGTTCCTCTAGAGATCCAGCTTTCCTTAGGCTGTGTAATGCATGCTACACAATGCATGCTACATGCAGGAGAATAGGTGGAGAAAATAAAAAAAAAAAAAAAAGACCATCCCCATGAGTATTAAAACTTCAAGGTTCCTTCGAGTTATGGGCTGCTACCCTGAAGACTGTCCAGGCAGCAGCTTGGTAACCCTTCTTCAGACTGACTTTCACACAATGCTGATTTTTTTCCAGATTTCCTTCTTCTCTTTTTTTTTTTTTTTTGGGGGGGGGGGGGATGACAAATTTTTTTTTCTCTTTTTTTTTTTTTTTTTTTCCTGTCATAGATAGCATTAAAGACTTTCTGTTGCTTGGGCTTGTGCCAAGTGAGAATTCCTCGGATTGCTAGTGTGGCCTAAAACACTCATGCTGGGGCAGTTCCAACTTAAACCAAGTCACCTCTTAGTGTTGCATTACCTCCCATGGGCCCGTGCCTCCCATGATACCCGACAACCTCCTGTTCAGGGAGAGGATTTGCTATGGGCACCATGTCCATGTCACTACAGATGTGCTATGAGGGATGTATTACAAACAGGGAATCCAGACATTGTGAAAAAACAGGAGCATAATGCTCCCAGTCTTCAGCTTCAGTGTACCATTTTGGGGAAACATGTTTTTCTGGTGAGCCAGAGTGTTTTGGATAATTTAATTTATCTCTCAGAATGTTTCATGATGATATAAAAAATGTTCCAAAATACATATTTCTGAGAGAATTCTTCTGGACTTTTGATTCCCAAAAGAGCCAATATCCTTTTTCTTTTTTCTTTTTTTTCTTTTTTTTTTTTTTTTGGTCTAAAGATCTGAATTTTCAATAATCACAACTGTTAACATCAGATTAACCACAACTGTTAACATCAGATTTTTTTTGCATGTTATAAATTCCCTTCCTTATTTTCCCGCTGCTCTAATTACCTGTAGCACTTTCATGCTATCTTCCTGTACATTTGCCTTTTCATAATGATGTATAACATTTTTCCCACGTGAATTATCACTAGGGCATAATCCCAGATCCTCAGATCCCATAGTAAAGATTTGTTCTCTCTAAGATGACACAACAGGCAATTCATTGAGCACAGACAGACAGACACATTTTTTCCATGAATGCATTTAGCATCATTACCAAAACTGGCTCACTAGCAATTTCAGCTAATAAGAAAATGAAGTTAGCGCAAAGCTTCTGAAAATAAATTCTGCAGAAGACATTTCTCTGTTTTAACGGGGATTGAATGCAGTCCATTTCTCCTTCCCCATGTCCTGAACAACACATCAAAACAATGTTTAGCAAGTGAGCTACATTTCACAACGCACTCACATCATAATGGACATAAAATAAGTTGCTTGGCAGTGTAAATGCCCTGGAGAGAGCAAAGCTGGTGTGTTGGGTTTTTTTTTTGGTCCTGTCTGGTTTCTCCCAGTACTTTAGGATTGCCCAAGGATTTTCCATTATCTCACTGATGTCTCTGTTAACCCCCTGCACTACTGAAGCAGTGCTGCCACAGGAAACCTCCCTCCAAGACCCCTTGAATTCGAGGTCACAGAAGTGGTGGGACGCACTGGTGTTAATTCCCAGCATATCCCATGTGGTTAAACAAAACTAGCATGAAATCACAGGTGGGAGAGAGGGAGAGAGATGTTTTAAAAGATGGGTACTCGAAGTTCTCTTTAGCCAGGTGATGGGAAGAGAGAGACAGGGGCATAATGCAGAGCAGGGTATAAATTCAGTGGTTTTCCCCAGTTTTTCAAGTTTAGTTAACGGTCACAATGATATTTTCTCAAGTGCCCCAGTAACTAAATGGCATGTGGAAAATGTTATTTAGCTCAAGAGTTTCTCGAGTGCCACAGTCTCCAAAAAGAGGCTCTTGCTAAGCTCACTGTGCTCCTTGTCAGTAGCAACCACGGGCCAGATCCCAGCTCTTCAGAGTGGCCCATGGGGCTTAATCACAGAAAATCTGGCCCTTAATACTCCTCCTTAGACTACCTGACTTCTCTTCCCAAGAATATTAGAAACATGGCACTTGAAGGTCCATTTTCATGAAATATTCAGTCTAGTAAACCTCCTTTGCACAATGTATGTGGCAAGCAGATGCAGTGGGTCACAAAGAATGCTGAAATTAGTGCTTGGTGATTCAGCAGAAGATGTGCATTTTTTTGTTGTTGCCTGCTACTAGACAATTTCGTACACTGCTGGTAATTACCGTATCTGTTTTTTATTTATTTATTTTCTTTTCTTATGCCTTACCCAGTAGCTTTGTTTGTTGCAATAAAAACATTGAGAACAGCTTGGAAAACTTCCTTTGCTCTGACTTGAAAAGGCTGAATTCAATTCCCAAGGAACTCAGTGGGAGATGGATTAAGCTCAGTGGCAATATCCTTTACTTCTTACCATGCTGCCCTTGCAGCAGGTGCTGAATTTCCTTTTACCAGTTGGTTAATTTACCTTTTCGTGGTAGCGATGTACAAAACCCCCCTGAACTTCTTGTATTTATATGTGTGTGGTTTTTTTTCTGGGTTCCTGTGACAAAAGAGACCTAGAGCGTCTGCTTCTTATCCATTCTCCAGCCAGTTCAGAAGTTCAGACCCCCATAATTTTCCCCTTCCCAAGATTTGTTCTGCACCAGGATTACTCTGTGCCTATCAAGGTGGTTTGCAATATTTCTTACTCCTTTTCCGTACTTTAACTCTGGAATATGCTTATGCTGTTGTTCTTCCCCCAGAGTATCTTGCTGATGAGAATTACAGTTCTGTGTGGAAGCAGAAATGAGGAAAGGCATGTCTTCTTCCAGCCCAAGTCATTCAACTTCAGTTTCCCATCTTTCTTTAGTGCCCCTCAAACACATATGTTTGGTATCTTTGAAGGTTTGAAGGCTTTGACACCTTCAATTCTGAAAAGTCATCCAGTTGGGAAGGATGTAAAGAAACAGGGATCTCCAGAGGGAGAACACTGTAACTACAGAAATATCTCTGATGAAATCTAAGCAAATCACCAAATAAAAATCCTGGAGACAATGAGGATGCCATTAATAAATGCCAAGCTTCTCTGCTGAATTTTCAAATCAGCCAAAGCAATTTAAGAATCACATCCTCTCTGTCGATCCCTAACATTTTATGAAAGATAATTCTCACATGCCACTTTGTGGAGTTCAGCAAGACATCCTTATTAGATTTGCTTGTTGTGCTTATTTTTTTCAGAACATGATGGCTAATTTAAGTCTTGCTTGATATGTGCAGAAGGACCTACAATCAGGCACACAAACAATTCCTACACTGTGATAGTAAAATGTGAAGAAAAACAAAACAAAACAAACAAACAAAACAAAACAACAACAACAAAAAAGCACATGATATTACATACAAGTTGTAAAGGCACAGGTTTTTAATCATCCCCAGAAGTTGTTGCTGAGCTGGTTTTGATATGTTTACTCTTGATTTTTGCCTTTTAGAAAAGACAAAGAAAAACATAACTTTCAGACAAACTTACTATTAAGATGACAACATTACTTTAGGCAGAGCATTTGGTATCTGTGTTTTCAGCTTTTTTTGTTTTAGAGTACTTTTAATAAGTAGCATCTACAGACAGCTGTAGATCTAGTCCTATAAATCACACCAAAACAACTACAAGAAAAAAGGAAATTGCACATATTCCAAAGTTTTGCCATTTTCCCACCACTGGAGATAGGATTTTCAAAACAAGCCTTCCATAATCTTGTGAAATACTCCAGGGCTGAAACAGAAGCCGTGCCTCACAATAAAGTGAAAACATTGCATTCGAATTGGAAGGAAACGCAAAGGCACTTTCCTTTTGTGTTACTGTAAATTAATTTTAGAGATGGGCATAAACCATAAAATTCAGATTCAGCCATAAACCTGGGAACATAAAGCTTGAAATACATCTGGATCATTGTACCAGACCACCATGGTTGCTGGCAAACAGGTAATAGCTGATTAGTCAGAAAAGTCCACAGCACAACTATTCCATATGCCCCGCATCTCACAGGATGTCTCCCAGTACACAGCATTGCCATAAATCCTGTACTGATGCACCACAGACATTTCCAATGTCTTTGGTCTCTGTGATGGGCAATGCAAGCTTTTTAAAACAAAAGGTGTTCTGAAAGAGCGTAGCTTGGATACCAATTTTCACCCAGAAATGTGAACCTCATTTGTGGAATCTCCCCCAAACCTATCTCATTTAGTGAAAAACAGATTCTAGGTAAAAATCCAGCAAGAACAGACATTCAAGCAGAACAACTCACCTAAAACATGACCCAAAGCTGAATCTTTATGTTCTTATATTCCTGGCAGTTCCAGTTTAGTCTGAGACTAGAAACAGAAGCAGACAAATACATAAATATAAGGACTTTTTCTGAATGCATGTATAATGGATAAAACTGGTAAGATAAGGGTATGCTTTTCATTTGAAGAAGAAGCAGGTTATTACAGTGTGATTGAAAAGATTATCCCTCAGCTAATCTATTGTGTTGCCAATATCTGTTATTTGATACCAAAGAAATAAAAAAGACTCAGTACAGCATGGCAAGTAACAGGGAGATAGGTCCTAGATGCTGATATTGCCTCCTAAATTGTAACAGTTCCTACATTGTTTAAAATATAAATCATACAAAGTGGTCAAAATACAGCTTTAATTCTCAGTCTAATGATTACATTGGTCAATTTCCAAGACCACAGTTAAAGGCCATGAGAATTTTAAAATATTTTCCCACCCATATACATATTGTCCCAAGTTGGTTGTTTTTTTGTTTTGTTTCGTTTTGTTTTAAAAAAAGAAAAAGGAAAAAAAAAAAAAAAAAAGAGGGGGAAAAAAAAAAAAAAGGAAAAAAAAAAGCAAGCAACCAAGAAAGAAAAAGAACAACGATCATACAGAAATCATAGTGGTGAAATAAACCATGGAGTTACTGATCTGCAAGTGAGCTTTGAAATTACTAGGAGAATTATGATTTTGATTTAGCAGCCTGCTGAAGTATCAGAACAGTTTTGGAATGTGGAAGGGGCCATGTATGGTGCCTTAGACTTTTCAGAAGTCTTTATGATGGGTTTGAGGACTTTCAGGTTTTCTTTTTTATTTTTTTCCTTTTCTTTTTTCCTTTCTGAGTGAAATATTGTTTGTTGAAAATTATTTCAAGAGTTTTGCCCTTGCTTTCCTTCGCAGAGCCACAACAGAGTACTGTTAGCATCTAGCTCTGCATATGCCTAGAAAACCATTCATTTTGAAACATTTTCAAAACCAGGACCTTGACTTGTAATAATTTACTAAAAGTTCTGATACGTGCATTTTTTCTTAACATGTACTTGAAATTTCAAAATACCCCCAAATCTCTGCAAGCCTCCTCTCAAGAGAGTAACTTTCCAGGGAATCACAGTGTTCTGATAAAGAAGCAGCATGACAAATACTTAGTGTGATGAAAAAGCTGAATAATATCAAAATAAAAGTACGAATATGAATTTAAGAGCTGTATCAGTCATAATTAACCAGTCAGGAGAAATGTCAGTGTATACAGATCAGGTACGTGAAAAGTACTGAATATTTTAGCAATTCTTTAGGAAGGTACTGAACTTTTCTTGCAATTAATTATTCATCCATAAAACTTTCCTTTCCTTATTTCCTCCTCAAATTATTGCAGAACTTTCCTCTCCTTGGTGAGATCAGGATTATAATCACATGCATGTATACAGCACACAGACAAAAACACATACCCATAAAAAAAGCTGCAACAGATACCACCCCCAACTTTCCCCAGTTGTACATTTGATGCTTGCTGGTGCCATTAAGCAAACACAAAACAACAGCAAGCGCATTCTGTTGAAATGTTTAGCTAAATGGAACCAAAACAGTCACAGTTCACAATTTCATAAATACATTAATTAGAAGTGTCTCCAAATAGCATGTGATTTTGAATTATTAACATAAAACACTGCATTATAAATGACTGCAAATTGCATTCCTTAGTGCTCTCCATGCTTAATTTATTATGCCGTAGGAAAATTTGCAAATTACTTCACTGTTTTATATTTAATGGATAGTTTTATATGTATATTGTTTCATTAAGATAAAATTAAACCACAGTGTACATATTATATGCCTTTCCAGTGACATAAATGTCACTAGAGACCCTCAGACTTTGTCAGGAGGGGAGCGTGCTTCTGTCACTTCCTAGATCTAATAAAGAAGTAAAGAGCAGGTTCAAGTTTCTGCCCTTTCCATGCCCATCCATAGCTGCTCCTTCCAGCCAGCCCATTTTGGAGGCTTGTGATGGGCATGCCAGGAAAGTTTCCTAATGTTTGAAAGTATGGACAGGGGCAGTAGCAGAACAGCCTCCCCTTCTGCTCCCATGCTGCTGTGGCTGGAATACAAAGGACGTTTTCCAGACATTTTTCTGCTGCTAGGACATTGCAGCCACCATGCCACCTTTGCTCTGGGGGGCAGAAGGAAGGAAGCAAGGCAGGCAAGCCTCCTGCCCCCAGCCCCATAAGCAAAGGCAGCTTGAAAGCCACTTCAGCATCCCAGGAAGGGAAAAAAAGGCTGGCAGGAGCTGGTGTACTACACTGCCAAGGTTCTTGCTGTTGTGTCTTCCTGCAGTAGGGAAAGGATGGAAATAAAGCATATTAGAAAATCCTGACAAAGACAGGTGGGGCAGATGTCTGGAGAAACAATGGGTGAAGGAGGGCAGAGGATGTTGTATGTGTGAGGAAAATCCATTAAAAATGTAACCATAAAAGACATTCTTCTTTGACAACTTCTTTGCACGTTGTCTGCTCTTAGCCATTTGTCTTCTCTATTTGTAAATTCCTCGGAAGAGGAATCGCCTCTAGCCATGTGCTTGTAGAACGCATGTTACAGTGGGGACTCAACTTCCCTGAAAACCCGGAATGCAAATAGAGCGTAAATAATAGATATTATTTATGATACATAAATAAATAACATTGGGCCATGAAGAGGCATTCTAGGCATGTTTAAATAGGCTGTCCAATCCCCTATTTTTAAGAATTAATAATATGCCTTTGGTGGATGAGACAGACTGAATGTTCCTTCCAACTGACTTTCAGAACTTTGTATACAATAGGAAAGGTACTGGTTACCTTCTGCACAAATTCCACATAGTTTTCAGATACGTTTCCTTTTAATAAAAATATAGCACAATAAAATATTGCAGGAAGGGTAGGAGGTGGAGAGACAGCATATTGGGAAAAGCTATAAATTTTGCTTTAAGTTAAAAGTGTATTAATGAAATTGAAGTTACAAGAAAATGCATGCTGGAGAGAGAGAGAGAGAGACAGCCCTCTGAGCTATTCTTTTCAAGCAATAAAGATGAGACTCTGTCAGAAATTGAGGTGTCAAAACTGGAAGTGCTGGAACAAATTCACAAATTAAAGAGCAACAAGTCACCATGACCAGATGGCATACATCTGAGAGCTCTGAAGGAACTTAAGAATTAAGTGGTTGAGCTGCTAACAGAAAAATATGCAGCCTTTCATTAAGCTGCTACCATGCCAGAGGACAGGAGGTAACAAATACCTCGTCTCAAAAAATCTGGAAGGTGTGTTCCTGCGAGCTTGATTAGGGCTGTGGATTGCTTTTCTTTTCTAATCATCCTGGCTTCAGAGAGAAGTTCAGCACATCCAGCAAAAAGAGCTAGCCTCAGCCCGTCAGGAGCCCCTGGCAAAGGTGAGCGTGATGATTTTGCTGACTCAGCATACACTGATGACCATTAACCTGCAGATGACTGGGGGGCCTTGCAAGGGCTGACTTCAGTGATAATTAAAAACCACCTGCCCTAATTACCCCCTGCCTTCTTAAATGCGGGTTACTTTCCACAAGTGCCTATGCCTTGCAATGTTTCCAGGGCAGGTTAACTCTTTCCTTGGCATGCTTATGAATGGCATGACAGGACAAAGCTATTGTCTTAATAACTGAGGAATTTCCTCCTGGTCTTACACCCTACTTGAATTTCCTTATCATCCAGATAAGAGTATTTTTGTTGTAGCATACAGTGGAGAAGTCATCTCTACCTGTGAAGGTTTCTACTAGTCACTGGCACTATTAAAAGTATAAGCCTTGCTTCTAAATTGAACATGGGCTTTCACACTCAACCACTGGTTCTTGTGGCATTACTGTGGTTAATGAAAGCCTTCAGGAAACAAGTTATCACTTTGCAGATTACAAACAGATTTCAAACTATCAAAACAAGAGCTGTGGGAGAACAGTTTAGCCATCCCACCAACCATCCTGAGATGTTTTTAAAACAAACAAAATAAAAGGGGTCCTTCCTTCTTCCACAGCAGAATCATCCCATGCCTCATGAAAGCCTTAACTTGTGAGGACTAGAGACTCTCCTGCCATTTCAAAATATCCAGAAACATACTGGAGAACTGCTATCTGGGACACAACAGGAGAGGCTGGGAAATACCCACTTGAGAATAACCACCCACCTGAAGCTTCAGACACATATTTGCAACATAAAAGATTAAGACTCAAGTCATTGAATCAAGTGACTAACACCTAAGCTCTCATTCGGGGTGAAAGAGACTCTCCTCCTAGTTTGGATGAGAAGTTTTATCCATGTTGAAAATAAAACATAAACACCTGCAGGAGGTTTGTGGTTTGAAAAATTATTTTCTCCCACCAATTAAATAATCTGTAAGAGAAAACTCCCTGGCATAATACTCTTGCTTTTGTAGGGTCTTCATAGCATCCTGAACTGATTTTCTTGCAGCAGAGGATAGCTGCAAAGCAGATGCTGGGAACACCTGATATAGACTCATGGTCTGGGGCCAGCTCCTACTTTGCCAGTATTGTTCAGTCTAGCAGTCAGAGTGGAGATGCAATGCCTTCAGATACCTTGCAGAATGCAGGAGCATGCCGTGTATTTTTTTTTCTGTGAAGTGGGTGATCTAGAGAGTGAACTCTTTTCTTCTACAGATGCATCAGAGAAGTGATGGTTATGTCAATCACAGTAACAACTTTGGGGCTGTGAATGCTTTCCAACCCTGGATCACCTTTCTAGCTAGAGCTGACAGACTGGCACCAAGCAGGAGGGGGACTGCCGGTGCCTTCTGAAAACTGCTGATAAATCTGTTTTCTCCATTCCATGTCTATACACTTCACATTTTAAAGGAAAATATGAGTTTCCTCAGGAAAATTAAGAGAAAGAGAGCTAGAGAGTGTTTTAAACTTTTGCATCCTTTCCTGATCTTAATGCACACATATGTAGGCAAGCATCAAGGGCATGAGCAGAAGTCAGGATCCAAGCAGGATTGCTACGCCAGTAACAGGCTGGGTGGGATGGAGCAGACCATCATCTTTCTGTTTGCTTACTCTGATGGATCTGATGGAAAAGGCAGCCTATTTTGGCTGAGGTCTCGACAGTCCTCATTTTAGCAAAGGGTCATTTCTACCTTATCCTGCTTCAGTTTCCACCATTAGAACCATAAGCTGCAGTAGATGTATCCAGGTTCTCTGGGTGGCCAAAGTCTTTTAGTCTTCTTCTGGAATGGGCAGTCTTAGGTTTGGGTCACGATGGAAAACCCCATCGTGAGTGACTTCCATATTTTCAAAATCTGCTGGAGGAACCACAAACAGATGTTCTTGCAGAAATGTGGAAAACAGGATATGTGTGGGAGTCCTCACTGGGAAGAATGGTGGCAGTCTTGCAGATTAAGTAATGGACACAGGATTCACACTCAGCAGAAATCAACAGTTTAAAAATATCTAATCTTCTCAACATATTCTCTATGCATTCTTTTCATGGCAGTCACTTCCTTATCCTAAATCAGGCAGTAAATATGGACAAATTAACAACTTACTCTAGTGACTTTTAACCTAGAAATACAAACAGCTTTTATGTTTTATCACAATGAATTCCACCCATAATTATGAAAGCGCAAGTTTTCCCATACTTGACTCAAATTAAGTCCTAAGTTGTTTAGAGACTGCCAACATTTTTGCAGTCTCTAGGCTACAGTAGTGCAGCCTGTTCTTCATGAAGCTATCAATGGAAAATAAATAGAAGAGAATGAGAAAATAGATGTCCTTCTTTTAAACATTCTGCAGTGATACCTGGCTGCTTTCAAATGGAGCTGTGCTTCCAAAGACTGCTTGCTTCCTCCATGGTCTGGCATGACTTAGCAGAAGCACCTGCTTTCTTTATGTCCCATTGTAAACATTGCATTCTGCAGGGTTCATGCAGTTTGAGGCACTTTCCAAGCAACCAAGCTGAAGTAGCTTTAGGGATTTTCAGCTACAGGCCTGCTGAACCAAGACCATGTCCTCTGCAAGGCCTGGTAGAGTCAGAAAGCCCCCTGATATCACTTTCCCTAACACCTACAACCAGCATTTGGACACAGAGACCTGGACACAGGCTGTGGGCCCAAGGCTCTAAACCAGGCTTACTCCGCACTCACCTTCCTTCTGCATCCAGATGAAATATTTCAACTGGAAATTAGATGTGTACTGGGTCAGCCTGAAGCACTGGTCTAACCAACACACAGGACTTCCATAGCAGGTGGGCCAGCTTGCTTCTGGTTGCTGTTTTGCAACACTTAAGGGAAAGGTCATTAACTTTTTCTGGATGTGATTTTTTTCATTTTGTTGAAGTCTCAAGTCCTGGAGCTCTGCTCAAGACCTGGAATCTGATGTCTTTGTCCATTTTCTCCCTGACAAGTCTCAGAGATACTAAAAATCAAAAGAAGACTCTAAGGAGCAAATAAAGCCTCTTTAATGTACTGTTTCACTTCTGTGTTAACTCACAGAAGCTCTTTGCTCTCTCTGCCTGGTCCCAGTCAGATCTTGCATAAAAGGAAAAAAATGCACTTAAAAGTGCTGTTTTCTTCCCACTTTCCCCTGCGCTTCAAATCATTAGTCTTTCTGCATTTCTCCTTTATTCCCAGCCTGGCTTGTGCCGAATCAGATTATAATATATTAAACCTCCAAGAAACACAAAGCTCTCCAAAGTGCTCTTTGGGGTCTTGGTACATGTGTTCTCCAGCTCTCTCCTGCAGTAATTACTGCTGTCACAGGGTCAGCTCCTGTGTGCAGGTCCCGCTCAGACATGCTCAGCCTCACCTCCAGATCACTGCAAAATGAATTCAGGACGGCCTTGGCCTGTGCATCACTGCTGCTCCTGTGTGCAGGGGCCAGGGAATTGCTTTGCCTGAAAGTAAAGTTCGCATCTACTTACGAGTTCACAAGGAAACTCTGCCAATAGCCTGGACCTTACCATGAAGAGGAGGAAGGTTGTACAGGGTAATTACCACCAGAAAGAACAGCTTCATCCTAAGGCAATGTAAAGCATTGAAGACAAGGCTACTACCAATGACATCAATATCAGCTCGAAAGCATACAGAAGTAATTCACAGTGAGGGGCTACTATGAGTGTGGTTTAACTCTACTCAGAGGTTATTAGAGAGCAGAAATGCTGTTCTCCCGTAGTAGTGCTTCCAGCTCTCTTTGGGAGGGACATGAGGGGCTTCAGGAGGGACTCAAGAGTGCACAGTGCCCTGATCTGCAGTGGCCAGGGCTGCTAAATCTCCTGGGGGATCTGCAAGTGTCAAGGAGGTCAAGTAGAAGAGGCATGGTCCACAGCCTTAGGTGAGCCCTGCAGCTGGAAGCAGCAGGGGAACTCTTCTGACCACTGACCACCATACGTCTTGCAATACAAGAGTGGTTATGAACTTACAGGAGATAAGTTCTGCAGAAAAAAATACTGAAAAAAAAAAAAAAAAAAAAAAAAAGTAAACAAAGAGAGGGATGGGAAAGGGAAGAACAACCTGAACACTTGACATTCAAAGAAACAGCAATGTGCATGAAGCCACGCTAACAGCATTATTCTGGCTTCTGCAGTGGCAGAACACACCAAAATCCTTGGTATCAATATTGGCAGTGTGGTTGTTAGTCAGGCCCTCCTCTCAGAATGAGTAAGTGAGGAAAGAAAAACGTTGGTCTCTAAGCTCCCACCACTGTCCTTTTCTTTCTTTTGGAGAAGTTGGATCCATGTTTCTTCCAAGGACTCAGTGATAGCAGTGATAGTAGGAGGAGTATGCTTCTACTACAGCTTTGTTAAGAAACCTGAACTCCTTCCTGAAGTGCTAGTCTCCTTCTGGTCCTGGTCTCTGCTGAAATGAAGCCTGCTCATTGTTGTGGTGTTTTAATAACATAGAAAAATGAGTCTATGATGGAAAGAGGGAAGGTTAAAGTTCCTTCCTACTCTCGCCCCAAGCAGGAAATGAAGAGATACCTCCCAAACTGAAAGCCCGGTTATCTAGTATGCTGCAATGAATACCATGCCAATAAAGAAGCTTTTTTTTTTTTCTATTTAAAGAAGTAATATAATAAAATGTTGGTTCATTTCATTATAATAGCTAAGAAGGATTTGCTGGTTTCACAGCATAAATTTAGATTAATTTTTTAGATTTGACAACGTTATAAAAATTATATTGATTCTGAAATTATAATTTTAGATTGGTTCTGTCATTTTAGCCTATTAGCAGTCTTTAAATGAAGTGATCCTACGTTACAATCAATCTTATCTTCCATTATGCACTTCCTGGTGCTAAAATGCAAGATCGATTCTAATTAACTACATGGGTTCAGTCATTTGGGTGGTTTGTTAGGAAAAAAAAGTTACTACCCTAGTATCACTAAACAATTTGTTATACATTTATGTACAGAAATGATATCAAAAATGAATGTAATTCCTTTGGTAAAAACAATACAGTTGCAGATGTCTACAATATTAGGATGGCAACATCAATGCTATTGCTTTAACCAGTAAAGAACATGAAAAGTTCCCAGGGTCCACCTGAGCTTTGAAAAGGAAAGCGAGGTCAGCAAAAAAATACTGCCTCTGCAGCACGGGCTATAAATCTGTGTGTCCATCGAAAGTGACTGGGAGCCATTCTGAAAATACCATTTCCAATGTGCAGCTGTGGACTAAGAGAAGAGGTTTAACACTGCTTAAGAAGCCATCATGGTGAAAACAATAAGTGGGTGATGTGATCTAAATATGAATCAGCTTAAGCGTCTATTCATTCCTGCACTTTCCAGCTTTATCTTGCACTGATGTACTGCTGACAGACGCCTTGATACAAACCTTGCCCTGCATCAATGTCAAACTCTGTAGACCACTGGCCTTTGAATGAGCTACAGAAAGTGGCGTAGGTGCAAGCTGTGGGGGACCAACATGTTGTGCTCCTGAGTGAACCTGGAAGTCTGGTGAGCAGACTGTGAGAAAGGAAGCTGGAAATGTCTGCACCCTGATTTTAAAACAGAGACAGCAAAGCCTGATATCAGATAAAACCTGGAGGGAAATGTATGTTGCTTGTGATTTTATTCCTTAGTATCCTTAAATCGTTCTTTTAAGTCAAACAAACACTCTTACCTCAAGTACCAATCTGTTACTTTTCTCTTTGACTGTGCTTGTGCCCAGACTCTTTTCTAACTTATGTTGATTTTCCCTACAGCAGCTTTAAAGAAATAGAGCATAATACACTATACACTCTCACTGTTAATTCAGCTCATCTATCTATTACAGTCAGTGCAATGTAGAAACGATCTGCAGTTCAAGGGACACTGTGCTTGCTTTTCCAGTCACTGCTAATGCATTCTTCCATGTGGAGTAACATGTAGCAGAATGAGTCAAGAGTAAGAAATGCCAGCCTGGCATCCTGCTGCAGAGACTTTCTTGACCTCCCTCCCTTCATATACCCTCACACATGCTTTGTTCCTATCCTCTTAATGACATCGCCTCATTAAGAAGCCAAATTTTGGGAGAAAAAAAAAAAAAGGTAGCAGTAGTTTTAAAATCCTTCACTTATTCTTATTTCATTGTTGCTTTTCTGTAAGATTCAAACCTTGTACGTTCAATGGAAAAAAAAAAGACCATAAAGTAACTGTGAGCTGTCCCTATTGAGCTACTGATCAACGAAGATCCTATTGGGAAATCCTATTTCCCATAGGATCCTACTGGACAAAATGTCCACCATACAGCTAAATAAAAACATCATACGATGGGTGAGCAATTGGCTAACGGGCAGGGCCCAAAGGGTTATGGTAAATGGAGCTGCGTCAGGCTGGCGGGCGGTCACCAGTGGGGTCCCTCAAGGCTCCATTTTAGGGCCGGTACTTTTCAATATTTTTATAAACGATCTGGATGTAGGAATAGAGGGTATTTTGAGCAAGTTTGCTGATGACACCAAACTTGGAGGAGTTGTGGACTCAAATGAGGGCGTAAAGGCCTTGCAGAGGGATCTGGACAGGTTGGAGAGCTGGGCGATCACCAACCGCATGAAGTTCAATAAGAGCAAGTGCCGGGTCCTGCACCTGGGACGGGGAAACCCTGGCTGCACGTACAGACTGGGCGATGAGACGCTGGAGAGCAGCCTAGAAGAGAGGGATCTGGGGGTCGTGGTAGACAGCAAGTTGAATATGAGCCAGCAGTGTGCCCTGGCAGCCAGGAGGGCCAATCGTATCCTGGGGTGCATCAAGAACGGCATCGCTAGTAGGTCAAGGGAAGTGATTGTCCCGCTCTACTCTGCGCTGGTGCGGCCTCACCTCGAGTACTGTGTGCAGTTCTGGGCACCACAGTATAAAAAGGACATGAAACTGTTGGAAAGTGTCCAGAGGAGGGCTACGAAGATGGTGAAAGGCCTGGAGGGGAAGACGTACGAGGAACGGCTGAGGTCACTGGGCCTGTTCAGCCTGGAGAAGAGGAGGCTGAGGGGAGACCTCATCGCAGTCTACAACTTCCTCGTAAGGGGTTGTCAAGAGGCAGGAGACCTTTTCTCCATTAACACTAGTGACAGGACCCGCGGGAACGGGGTTAAGCTGAGGCAGGGGAAATTTAGGCTGGACGTCAGGAGGGGGTTCTTCACAGAGAGGGTGGTTGCACACTGGAACAGGCTCCCCAGGGAAGTGGTCACTGCACCGAGCCTGTCTGAATTTAAGAAGAGATTGGACTGTGAACTTAGGCACATGGTCTGAACTTTTGGGTAGACCTGTGCGGTGTCGAGAGTTGGACTTGATGATCCTTAAGGGTCCCTTCCAACTCAGGATATTCTATGATTCTATGATTCTATGAAGACAGCCTCTGCCCATAGCTGGCCACCCGAAGCTCCCTGAGGAAAAAGGAGGTTGCCAAGGGGGAGAGAAGTCCTGCAGAGATAGATAGGGAAAAATGGATGATAAAAAACTGATGAAGACTGCGCTTCCCTGTAGGCCCTCAAGTAGTTTTGCTAGTCGCCATGAGGCATGGCAATGATTCTTAGGAAGGGAAAAGTTGAGAACCACAGTTCTTGATGGGCTCCTTTTATTTCTCCCCTGAATGTATGTTGGTCCTGAAGATGTTCTGGCCCAAAAGTATGACTTCTGATTGCCTGCAATGCCGCTCCAGAAAACACCCTCTTTGCTGATAGGAACTTTTCTATGGGAATCTCCTTTTCAAACTGCTGGTTTGTCAGTGACTGAACAACTCTTTTGTGTGGGTAAGTCTTGATTTCACTGTTGCTGCTATTGCACTCACATTGCATGGTCATTAATTATTTGCTGTCTTGCAAAAAAAGCCCTCGGGAACCTGATTCTCCACCACCTCACACCTCATGCAATCGTTTACATCAGTGCAGAGTGAGTGCAAAACACTGTCACACCACTGAAAGCAGAGACCTCTGACTTAGGTCGCATTTCACTGCCCTCTTCCACCAGACCAACCAGTGGAGAATTAGACTGAAAAGCTTCAGAGGAGGGCTGAGGGTATGTTCACACTCCACTCGTGTTTGTACAGGGACAGCTTTGGTTCACCTTCTTTCCTTTGACTCAAGGATGCTTTCTGACCACCCAGCTGGTAAGGAAATCTCATCGTGAGCTGCCACAAATGGGTGGAAGAGTTACCCTCCTTTTGCAGGGTGGCAGGAGGCTTCTGGGGAGCCACCAGGGTGTGCCAGGTTCCCCTCCATGCCTAATTTCCTCCCAACAGAGCAAGGCCCAGCCCAAGGGCACCCCTTGCTTTGCCAGCTGGATTTCTAGGCACAAGGATGGCATATTAAGGTGGGCATCACTAGCAAGGCTGTGGATGGGGAAAGGCCAGGTTGTAGGGCACCTGGAAGAGGAGATGGCTGAGGATGGCATGGAAGGAGACCACACTGTGTGGCCAATGTCACCTGGGAAACAAAGGGTGTGGGAGCAGGGTGAGGCAAGGGATAGTGCAAAAGAGAGGAGATGACATTTATGTGGAAAACTGCTTTTGTCTTTCCCATTTCACAGGCAGTGTGTCTATTAAACGTGGCTTTTGCTGCCAAAGGACTTGTCATATTACATTAGGTTTAGCAACTTCTGCTGTGGCAAAGTGTGCAGCGTCTCCCTTCACATAAAGAAAATATTTTCACAAGTCTGTTCAACCTGCTAACTGTGATTACAGACAGTTGGCCCCTGACATGACATTTATTGCTCCAGCTTCCAAGTAAGAGCCTCACAGCACTGCCCAGCCAGCTACCTGAAGAGCACATATGTGTGTGGAGACCTTAAACAAGTTTCTGCTAATGACTCCATTTTGTACCCTTTTAGTAGGTCTTTAGCAGCTTGATAGAAAAGATGTTACAGTGAAGTACTGAAAAAAAAAAAAAAAAGAGTAAGTACAAGCTAAGACTTAATGTTGCCAAATCTCTCATTTTCCTGCTTACCTTGAAATGTATATTTTAATATATCTGATTTCCTCTGCAAGTGTTTTTTGCACACATATTTCTACACTGCTCAGCAATATGAATCATAACTGCAAATGACCGGAGAAAAAAGAGATAAAAGTGCCACTGTACACCTCCACTCACGCCCAGAAGGAAAAGACCAGAGGGTGAGAAATCACATCAAAATTAGGAGTGTGCAATGGGGAAAAGAGTGACAATGATAGACACAAGAAAGAGGTTGATCTGCTTGAGTCCTTACATCAAGGAATCCAAAAGAAGTTTGCCCAGAGGAAATT
This sequence comes from Aythya fuligula, assembly GCF_009819795.1. NCBI lineage: Eukaryota > Metazoa > Chordata > Aves > Anseriformes > Anatidae > Aythya > Aythya fuligula. Next base: position 51,671,244 of record NC_045560.1, read on the forward strand.
TTGTCATGAAATAAAAATAAAATAAAATAAAATAATTTAGAAAAAAAAAAAATTAAATAAAATGAACAAAGCACAAACTTCCCTCTTTTCTGTAAGATGCACTGATCATGGTCATGGCATTTTCTGGAAACATCTGCCAAAAGACCAACTTCTCCATTGCTGCATCCAGTAGATGCTGCAAGCTGCTGCAAGGCCTACGCACCCCTTTTCCTGACATTTGGGAAGAACGGAAGGATAATAAAGGCTTTGTCAGGACAAGACAATATCATCTGGCAAGCAGTTGGTTATTAATGGTGTTATGTGTGTGAGTGTGTGTGGAGGGGGGGAATTGCTTTAAATTGGATTTATTTTAAATATTTTGAATGAGTTGCAATCATTTTAAAATGTGTTAAATTGCCTGGCTCTTGGCCTTCAAGTTCCTTTCCTGCACAAGGCAGTTGTAGGGCCTGAATTCTTACATGACTTGGCCTATGCCGCTCTACTTTTTGGCAGGTCACTTTGCTCTATTCTTTTCCAAACAGAAATTAAGCTTTGGCCGAGGGAAAAGCAGAGCAGAATGCAGCCTGCTGCAACAGCTTGCAGTGAGTTGGAAAGAACTCCATGTTATAGATGAGAGCTGAGCAAATACCCTTTTATTATTTTTTTTGTTGTTAATTTCACTATCTTATTTTTAAACTTGTGTGTGCATCTGCCAGTAGCACTGTATCTTATTACAATATTACTATTAAGCAGGTGGATATGTATCATGAGCAGAGAGAGTTTAGCTCCATTTGGTTAAGGGTATGCTCTTCAGTGATTAAGTTTCTTTCATTGGTTTAGGAATTTAACTAATTCTGTGGTGTCAGTCTAACAGGCTCTCACAATTTTCTCTTCTGTCATGTCAGAAAACTATTTACGAAAAGGCCAAAGGTTTTACAAAAAGGCCTTGTAACATTTAACGGTGGGCTCTCATAATTTTGTTTGCTGGAGTTGTACCCACTGGATAATAAAATAACCCATCCCCAGGAAGGATGCATGAGAGCTTCTGCTTTCCTGATTTTTACCTTCTTATTTAAAAATAAATAAAATAAAATAAAATAAAATAAAATAAAATAAAATAAAATAAAATAAAATAAAATAAAATAAAATAAAATAAAATAAAATGAACAAATTCTTCTCTGCTTGTACTGAGATCAGCTGAAGTTAAGCAACTGATGCTGATGGTTAAGCAGCAGGAGGTGGGTGTCAGTATCCAGTGATGGGCAGCTAGCACTCCTGAATGAAACCATTTTCCTTCCCTCATCTCTACCCACAGTTCAACATAAAGAAATATTCTCAGACTATCTTTCTCTGATGCCAAGATCCTTTCCTGGAGATTTCTAGTGTGCTGCAATAAGAACCATTTCCCAAGACCCTCCTTAAGTCTCCAGGGATTTTTCATGGTCCAGTCCTGGTTAAATTAAAAAGCATATTCAAGGGGGATGACTAATCCCCTGTCTGAATGTGACATGCCTTTTAGAAAGTTTGTGATCTGGTACACTAACTCTCTGATTTGTTTAGCCATGTGAAAACCTTTTAAGCTGGCTCTAGAAATTTACCCCCGAAGCCTCTTCTGGGGCTTGTATTTTTTATTTTTCTCCCATTTCCTCAAATCTTTCCCTTGTTTCTGAAAAGTGCCATAGTCCGTTCCTGAGCCCTCAAATCCAATTACCAAACAATGTACAAATATATGGCTGAGCGTGGTCTATGGGAACAGCTGCAAAATTGCTAATATTAGGTCTAATTTAGCTACAATAAATTAGCAAGTGTGTGGAAGCAAAATGATGACAGCATAATTATAACAAAAGTCGATGTGTTGAAGTATATGGATGACATACATACTAATTTTAGCGAAAAAACGCACCAAATGAAATGCATGCAATGAACAGACGGGACTAATAGCTCAGACACATATACTTAATGTGACCAGTCAGTGTAAAAACAAAAAGATAGATGAAGCTGTTCAGAATCTAGTGCTAACAAGCAGTGTAGTCTGAAACCATTAACTGTCAGGGGTAATAACACTCAAAGTACTGAAGTGCAGTAAAACAGCAGCACTTTTCTCGGGATGATGTGCTGATGTACAAGCACACACCTGTGAAGAGGGTACTAAATCTATCCTTGCGTTTATTACTATGGAGGGAGGAAAAACAACACTAATAATGTAAAGTATAAACGAAAATAGCAGACAGCAGAGAGTGACATTTGCATGGTCCCAGTCAGCTTGTTAGCTGAAGTGGGTTTTAATTAGCTATTTTCCAGCAAGCAAACGAGCAAATTAGTGGCAGCCATAAACAAGCAGAGACAATCAGGCCCAAAGAAAAAAAAAAAAAAAAAAGATCGGACCTTTTTCTGTGTGTTTTCCTTTTGGAAACACAATGCCTTCATGCTTCAGCTAAATATTTCTATTAACCAGAAGAATGCAGCAAAGTGAAGACCTTGGCAATGGAGCAAGTTCCCAAAGTGGCTCCAAACATGATGTTAACAGCACTGCAAGAGCAGCAGGGACAAAAAACCCTGCTCTGACCAAACCTGCATCCTGCCGCAAGGGCTAACCAGAGCCCCAGTGCACCCAGCATCTGCTACATGCCGTCCTATGGACAAAGTCTGCCTGCCCATCCTCTGGAGCTGGACTTGATGATCCTTATGGGCCCCTTCCAACTTGGGATATTCTATCATTCTAGGATTCTAGGATTCTATGCTCTGGCGATCGCATCGATTCAGCACCCTCCCTCACCCTCACTCAGCATGCAGGATGGCAGGAGCTTTGATTACCAAAGTACTAATGGCTGCAGAATGAAACCTGCCCTGCCATTACAGTAACACAAATGTGGAATGAGGATCCATCAGTCTTGTCAAGCAAGGCCCAAGGCTAAACCTTGGGCTTAATCCACGTTGGGCTTAAAAAACTGTAGCACTTCTGCTACTGAACTGATTATATTAGTAATCAGCTGTAATGAAAAACATGGCAAGTTCATCCCTTAAATCAGTCACGTTTCCCTTCCCTCTGATTTAAGAAACGTTGATGTTGCAAGGATAAGAAACCTAATACAGAGGATAGATTATTGACACTGTTAGGTTTTATATCTGATGGATTTATATAAGTTCAGCATAAGCCACAGGTGTGCAAAGCCAGGGAGAAAAAAAAAAAAAACAACACCAAAACCTAGTTGGTAGGCAGGAGGGTTCAGTGGTTAGAGCACTAATGTAGATCTTGAGGAAGAGAAAGTTGAGTTTGTGTTTCTCTCCATCAGAGACTTCTCCCATCACCATGGGCAACACACCCAGCCTGTCTGGGAATAATAGCAATCCTGCCTCTGAAGTTTGCCGTGAAACATTCATTAAATACTGTGTAGGGCTCAGATATTGTGGAGAAGGGGCTAATTAGTTGGAAGGAAGGGAAAATGCCTAATAAAAATTAATCTTATTTATGCATCACTATTGGCACACGTGGCACTAGAGAAAGACATTGCAGTCGACTTTCAGTTGGTATAAATTATCAGAGAGCTGCAGGAGAGACTCTCTTGCGTCCCTGTCCTTGTCTTGTGCCAAGGGTATTACAGTCTAATTAATACAGATAACATAAGTGCAGACGCCTACCTGTTGGGTGCACTTGGAATGCTAACACAAGCAAAAGGCTTGGGGAAGGCTCTTGAAGAAGGCTTACTTTTTATTTTGTTCATTTGTTTAGCATTGTTTTGACGGTCACAGGAAACCCTGGCAATGAGAAGAGCCCAAGAGGCAATCACTAATGGGGCAGAAAATGCAATGAGCCAAAAAATGAATTAACTTGAGCAGGCCAGGCATAGGCACAAGGGGCTGATGCTGTTAGCAAGTTTATAACCCCCACCCCTCTACTGAATTTGGGAAAGGAGAAGGAGGTGTGATTGAACTCGGGAACCCTTCCTGAGGTGCACAGGGAGCCCCCTGCCTCACAAAGCAGCAGCACATTCAGCTGCAGGCAGGTAGCCTGGATCAGCTCTTGCCTGAAGCTAGTGCCTACCCTTCGAGTTTCCTACCATTGCTACTACTGCCATGGAAGAGGGAACAGCCCGGAGACAGCCAGCGTGGAGCAGACCCCAGCCATGCCCAGGAAGCGGCACAAGCAGCCAGCGGTCGCCCATCAGGCAAGAGTTCCCAGCCAGGAAGGCTGCGCCAGCGACAGCAGGAGTGGGCTTTGTGCACCAAAATGAGTCTTCTCTGGCTGATCCTCTCATCCCCTCGCCTCTTCCGAGTTTCTTTTGGGCCTCTGTTTATTTATTTTTTTTCCTTTGACAGCTTTCAGTTTTTCTTATTAGCAAACGTACATGCTTTGAATTAGGATTCATATTTTTGTTCTGAGTTATGGGTTGATATTGTTTTCAGCTTATACAAAGCCATAAGTACTTTCACCACATTCGAACTGTTTACACATTTTTTTACAATGAAGTTGTTTCCCTGTCTCTGACAGCTGTACGCGAACACCAGAGGGAAAAAATAGGCAATTGCTCTTGCAGGCACACATGTATGGTAACTATCTAGCATTCACACGAGGCAGCAAGAGGTAACTATCACCCAGATTGTCACGTTAGCCATCATGTTAGCCATTAGAATCGAAGATAATGATTCCTAGTTTAGAGAGCTGCTTGACTGAATCGCAGAAAAACACAACTGCCCCCAAGTGTGTGCTAGGATGATTTTCAATGCATGCTGCAGTACCACAACACTCAATCCTGTACGGCCCATAGGCTTTGTCCTGAGGGAGACAACTCCAGAAAAAAAAAATAAAATAATAATAAAAGTTGTTTAGTGGAATTCAGGAAGGGAAACTTTGAGGATAAAAAAAAATAAATCTAATTCCATGTCATTTTAATTCTCTTCTTGCGTGGACAGTTTGATGCCAAATAAAAGCACAGGAAAGCCACAAAGCACACACACACTCCAGCACTGCTTCTTTCTCCCTGGGTCATGCCCGATGTTATTTCACCATGGCCAGGGGACTTTGAGGGAAGTGGAAGCAGAAGGGAAAGAAGAAAGGTGATCTTTTAAAAAAACAGAACTGTTCAAAATTCAGAGCAAAGGAGTCAATTCATAGCTTTATCAGCATACAGCAAATGGAAAAGAGAGATATTCCTCTTCAAAGAATAAAGTCCCCAAATGCATAAAGGTTAAGATAAAGGGGCAGAGTTTCTGCCTGGCCCCATCCAGCTCACAGCAGCTCTGACATCAGCTGCATTTTTGTTTTATTTTTTTTTTCTGAGAAGTATCACTGAGCATAAGAAAGTCATGACCAACTGCCTGAGCATCGCAATGGAAAAGAGGAAGAGGTCTAATCCAAACCCTGACACTTTATATCCACAACTGTAAATCTTTGGCTCAGCTCCTGACAGCCTCAAAAGTTAAATGGACAGCAGTGTCCATTTCTTATGCCAACACTGCTCTTTGCTTTTAGTGAAGCTGCACAGTTGTAATTGAGAGTCTGGTAAGGATCCCTTTTTTCTGAATGATGTTACCATCTTCCTTGCTGGAACTCTTTTAGCCTTGTAATAGCTCTTTTTAAGGGATGGTCTGATCTACTTTCCAAAATCTTCTGCAGAAAACAAATTGCATTCATAGCACAGGAGTGAAGTTGAAATCTGAGCAATATCTCACTCACCTCAGGACACATACTGACGATTCCTCCATGCAGGAGAATGGGGGACAGCTTTCAGCGAAGACCTCAGCTGATCAGAGACGAGACGCCTGCAGAAGCCTAGGGAGATGGGGCCAAGAAGATTTAAAGAGCTGGGCATCCAGCCCCACACAAGTCCAATTTGTCTGAAGGCAGGGGCTGGATAACCCCTGCCTGAGCACTGAAGCAATATTATACCTAAAACCTGTCCTCTCCGGCTTTTGTGCCTAAACCATCCCATACAGAGAATAAATGTAAAGCAGTGCTCTGCTCACAGTTAACACCCCCTAAAATATATATATATATAAATAAAAATAAATAAAATAAATGGCATTGTTGGTCTCTAAGGTCTTGTCTAAATACAGCAATGAGAACCTTGAGTTTTCATGACAGCAACAGAGTCACTGCACCACACCAGCATCGATGCCCACAGCAAAACTGTTCTTTCCCTCTCTTTCCCTGTCTCTCATAATCCTTTATGTGCCGTCCTCCTTCATACCTTAAGGTTAGAGCATTGTCATTTGCCATGAATGTGTATTAGACAACAGGCTCTTGGGAATTAATGAGAGGGCCTAGCAAAGGCAGAGGAAGGTAATGTAGCAGTCGTGGCAGAACTGGAAGCTACATAGTGCCTTCTCTATGACTGGTTCTTGGAGACATAGATCTACTTTTCATCCTCGCTGATTTCAGAAAGAGCTTCAAGAAGGTAACTCCTGTGACATGACTTTCTTTCTCCAGATTGCTATAAGAGAACATTGGTGGACAGCAACAAATTAAACCATATTCACACTAAAATCCACAGAGGGAAAGACACACCATAACTGTGATGGCTCTTTGCTAGAACACCGTTGTCCAAAAGGCCAAGCCATCATCTCTCTGGTGTCTGCCACATCAGCAAAGAAATAGCTATACCATTTTGGAATATGCAGTCCCTTTATTAAGGGCTGTTCTGTACTCTATCTGTAATATTTTAAACACAGTCAATATTTTGTGGTTAATTTCCCCTATAACTAGATGTATTTCTGTTGGAACTGAACTTGTGGCCAGGCTGATTGGCTGGAAATGAAAGCAGCTGGCATTCTACTTTGCTTATAGTTGGGAAGACTTAACCCAGTCACACATTTCCATAGGACATAGACCAGGCTGAACAAGTATCTCTCCTTTCCCTTCCTGGTAGCTCCCCTTCTGAGAAAAAGGGGAAAAGAGCCAAACTTCTGAACACAAATGTTTGCCACTGGGTAATGGAGAGAAACCAAGCATCTCTTCCTTTATCTTCTTCTTTCTGCCTGTTTTCCCTCTTGAACAGAAAAAGAGTCATTTCAGGCATCTTTCAGGAAAGTGGGGAACATGCCACAGGTTGCTATTTTGCAAATGAATGATGGAGCCCAGATATGAACTTCAGATCAGATTGTACTTAGAATAGAACTACTCTCTCCATATGTGATTATTGGTAGCAGTGGGAATATGAGAAATTCATAGGCTTAGACACAATGAGCTCCCTCAAAGACTCAGCATTCTTCTGTAATTTAAATAGATTAAGGGTGTAAAGCCCCCAGGATATAATCTCGCAAGTATATTTTCCTGGCACTTCATACTTAGCCAAGAAGTGCTTCCCAGAGGTGTCTTTTTTCCTCCCAGTATATCCATCCTTCTACATCTAGTTCCTGCAGCAAGCAAGAAGCACTGCAACAACCAGGCAAAAACAGGAAACGTCTTATTTTGAAGCTGAATGATCCTCTTCAAATCTCAAACATTGGATCTGTGCTGGAGAGAATTCTTACACTTCCTTTAATTATTTAGTCCAGTCAGTTCACTTTTAATGTTTATTTCTATTTCCTTTAAACATTTATCACAGAAAAGTACATTCACAGATTTCTTGGCATCCAGGTATAGCAGTGGTTGTCTTATAAAAGACAGACTTAGCCAAAAGGAAGATAGCTTCTTTTCTAAAGAAACTAATAAAACTAGAAGAATTAATGAAATATAAAGGGGACTTAGACAGTTTTTTGCACTGCGAATACAGATCAGATTCCAAAACACTGAATAGTAATGTATACAAACATCATTTTTTACAGATTACAATTAACAGAAACAACTTCTATTGACTTCATCTGGCTTTGGACTACCCAAATGGATTTCTAGACATATATATCCAAAGCGAATGAGATTTTGACATAAGCAGAGTCCAGCCACAAGAACCAGAAATCTGAAATCTGGGAAAAAAAAAATAAGACATCCTTATAACGAATTCAATGACTTTTCATGGTGTAAATATTTGTAGTCATTCAGGATTTTGAACCATTTAAAAATGAATTTTCTTGCAAGTTTTTCAGATGATTTATGTATTCCTTAGGTCTCATCTGCTTTTCTGCCATGACCTTATTTTTATTCAAATGCAGCATACAGAAAAGAAGCATTACCTTTTCCTTTGATTTGATTGTGCCATTATGTACATGTAATAGACTAAAACTCTTGAAAATATGAAATGCAGAAGAAAATCCAGACTACAAAAAGGTATATATAAAGGCATGATAAATTAAAAAAAAAAAAATAAATTGCTAAAATTGCTTTCTTGGTGTTAGCTTCTAAGCAGCAATGGGCAAATAGAAAAAAATATATATTTTTTTAATTTCTTATCTGAAGATAATAATGCCTACATGTGTTGGATTTGCAAAGCTGTGTTGGCATCTTGTGAATTCAGGTTTGCATATTGCTATTGCTGTGTATATCAGACAAAAATTTCAAAATAAATCAAGGCATAATATTTTAGAAATTTATTGCTAAATTATAAATTTTTGCTAAATTCATGCAGTCTTCTGCAGTAGTAAACATTTCTGTTATGGTATGGTGAAGGTGATTAACAAAGGAGCCAAAACTAAAACAGACAAGCTGTAAGAATGGTGCTCATACTCTCAGCATATTTTTCTCTAAACTCTTTCCAGATTAGAAAATAAACCGTTTGTCAGGACTTACTGATTTCAAGCTGGAATCAGAAATGATATGAACAGAATTAGTGAGAAACATTGACAATTATCTCTGAGGATAAGGGAATTTTCAAGCTATGTCTAAAAGGCAAGGGGTGGTTCCTTGCCTAAAAGGAGAGTGTGAAAACACAGCCACTTGTCTTGAAGGACAGTGTGAAAATTCAGACAAACATCCATGCTGCTCCAAGTTGGTGCAAAACAGATGGACGACATATTCAAGATTTTCTAGTGAAGGGGACAGGACAGAGGAGCTGGAAAAAGAAGCATCATTCTAGAGTGGTGCTACCTGGATTTCCAAGCAGTCTAAAGGACAGAGGTTGATTCACCTCCCAAGGCAGCGCACCTGGACAAACTCAATTTCCTGGATGTTCACAGTCAATAACTCTATAACTAGCATGGTAGCAGCATAGTTGTGAGATGGAAATGACAGGTTTTCAGAGTAAAACCTTTCATTGATATTGTATGAACTGGAGCTCAGAGATCCTGTAAAGCAAAGGTCCTTAGCTGCTGAAAGAAAAGCTGATGAGAGTGGGAGCACTGTTTGAACTGAAACCTCAGGACACCTGGCCTCTTCCAGGAATCCTGAGACCCACAAAGAATTTTGATGCCATTTTATTTCCTTTTATATTGTTTTGATCTCTCTTCTTTTCTCTTTTTTTTTTTTTTTTTCCTTTCACTGAACCTGGTTTTGAGACACTCTTCCTATCTTAGCCTGCATCTGGAATAATTCTCCACAATTTGCACTCAGAAGTAGGGAAACAAATTTCTTGCCTCTGGTAAGAGACAAATGCTATGCAAAAGCTGTGTGACCCAGAGCACTCAGCCAAAGGCAACACCCAAAGGGGTAACCACAAGAGGGAAAACATCAGGATCACTAAGGGAGATGGGAACACAGGGGCAAAGGTTACACCAACCTATTTCCCTGTTTAAACAGCTGAAGGAACAACAATTAACATACTTAAGCCAGAAGGGACCTGGATGCTCGTGTGGTCTGACTTTTCACAGGCTAAAGAGAAGCATCCACCAGTTCCTGCCCCAAAAGCCTGCTCTGGAGCAAGAGAAACTTCTAGCACAAGGATGTCCAATCCTCCATATCCCAACCCAGAAGAGTCATTTTCCCAGAGAGCTGGAAACCAGAAAGAAAAAGATTTTTTCGCCTTCTCCAAGCCTCTCCTCTTTGTCCACTTTGCCATTTTTCGTGGGAGCTTATGTAGGAGTCAAAAGGCTTCTCCCAGCTCAAGTCTCCATGGCATTAATGCAACACATTAGCTGGACATAAAAAAAAAAAAAAAAAAAAGCACTCAATTTCCATTTCCAAATTCTGTGTCCTCAGCAAGTTATTCTTTCCTCTGCAACCTCCTACTACCCACTCCCTCTTCCCAAGTCCCGACACCCAAAGCCAAACCTCCTTCCTTTCAACCAACTCCCAGTCTTTTCCAAACCCTCTTCCCACCTCAGGTTCCTGCAAAGGAGCACCTGGGGCTTTACAAACAACTCCCACTGCTCACAGCTCACACCTCACCCAATACCCTTCAGGAAAACTGCCCTGTCAGAGCCACTTTGCTTTTCAATCCTGACTTCCCTACCTGGACATGCACACACAGGAAGGACAGGAACATACCACGTAAGATCTCAAATGACTGATACAAATATCTTAACACAAACACTCTTGTGAGACACAATTATTCCCAGGTGACTTCATTTTAAATCAAATATTTTCATCCTTAGAAACTTCGAGAGCATTAATTATATAATACTGCAAAGTGCCATCCCCATAGTATGGAGGGTTTGGGACCTGGCAGATCACTCCCACCAAAGACAGCAAGAAGACACCTAGGTTACTTGTGTGGTGCTTCTTCCCTTACTTATTCTTCACTTTTTTCTGTAAGAAAAGAGATAGCCTGGGAGTTAACAGGAACTGAGGTTGATCCAGCAGGCTAGTACAACTATGTCTTTGCCATAGTTGTCATGTTACATTTTCAATTGGTAGGAAGGAAAAAGAAACTCTTGTTCTAGTGTGCTATCAGCTTCAGCAGTAGTAACCTGAGCTTTTCATTTCAAGAAAAAAATGATCCATGAATCTATCTCATTTGCCTTCAGATTGGATGGGAGCCTCTCTCTTCCCCCAGAAAGTGGTAAATGGTCATTCTGCATTTTACACCACTTTTATTACTGATTATCTTCTTGCTGGGGGGAAAAAAGGGATACATCCTCCTCTGAAAAATAAACAAACAAATAAATAAATAAATAAAGTGTTGAAAGGAGCTTATCCAGGAATAAAACCTTAATTCCTAGAGTTTCCTTTATCATGACTTTTCTCACATAATGCTTCTTCAGCCGGGTACCTGCCAAGAGTCCCTTCACAGCTGGAACTTGAACCTGTGACCGCTGGGTACAAACGCATGAGCACTACCTGTTGCATTAATGTAGGATTCCTACCAGCTGCCACTTAGCATAGTCCTGACATGCTCTTCCCGGCCTCCTGGCTTGAGGTTAAAGGCTGCTGCAGCCCTGAACAGCAGGAGCCTGTCTTTGCATTGCATGCTTTATTGATCTCAGGATGCACTTAGGAAACAATTTTTTTTTTCTTTTTTTTTCTTTTTTTTTTTAGCATTTACTTTGCAATTGGTTTCACAACCCAACCCAAAGGTGGAGGCTTGCTCTCAGGTCCCTAAAGGAGACAGCATCCTAAAGGACACAGTGCTGAGGGCAGGGGTACAAACAGCCCCTTTGTGTGCCAGGGATGGTGGGAAGCCCAGGGGTTTCTGTAGCACCAGTGTAGATACTGGGAGGATGAGAGACCAGGAGCAGCCCAACCACTTGGTGGTCACCTCAGAGTCAGCTGAGAAAACTTGTCAGACTGGGAAGTTACAATAACAATTTTTTTTCTCCATTATCAGTCACCTCAGGCTTGCCCTGGTAGATAGCTTCCTCTCTTCTACCTTTGTAGCTGGACTGCAACCACCACAGATGCATTTTGCCCCATTTGTTTTTCCAAACATCCTAAAAAGAGCTATGATAAATAGTTTGCAAGATACAGAGTTAGTTTGTTCCCCAAACAGTACTTCAGTTTAGATAAATGAAGAAATATTCTGGTAATTATGCCAGCAAAGAGTGGTTGCTTTCAGAGATGGATATTATAAAAAGATCCTGTGAAGCAGCAGGTGGAGGAAGAAGCTGTGCTTGGTTTGTTCTCCCCTCCCCAGCTCTGGAGAGGGTTGCAGCCACCCCATATTCCCTCAGGAAAGGCAGCACAGGCTGGGGATCAGCATCTCCCCTTGCCCTTGGCAGAGCCAGAGGTGGTCCAGAGCCTCCCACACCGCCACCAGGAGCAGGATCTCCTGTCTCTTTGAAGGAGCCCCTCTGCAGGTGCCACTTTGCATGTCTGGGCTCCTTCTGTCTTTCTGCTTGAACGTTTCCCTCCCTAATTTTACCAAGACAAACAACATCATCTAGAAGCTTCTGAGAACTGAGAACTCACCAGGCTTTCCCTGCGGCTCTTCAACAATGAGATCTTTTCTGTCTGTGCTACCAGGAAACACGGACACCTCCAGCTCCGGGTCCTGATTTACCCCGTTTTGTGACCACAAAGAAGCTGCCAAATGCCACCATGTGTATTTACACACACACCTCACATGGGTGCATATAGGAATGGAGAGGAGAGGCTCCAGCAAGCTCCACTTCTAAACAGAGGACTCACAGCCTTTTATCTTGGAAAAGCCACAGCATTTGTTAAAAATGCTCCGAAATGCTGGGTTGGCAGATCTGAATGGTGGGATGGCTGAAGTATTTCTGTCAGTTTCCACTGTCTTTGCTGAGACCATCTGTACCAAAGGAGTGAAAAAGGAGGACACACAAGCTGCAGCCTAGCACAGTGTGCAATCATAATCATCTCCCAGAGACAGCGTCACCTTTGGACGAGACGTTTCCTCAAGAAGGCTGTCACTTGCAGCTTGCTGCAGGTGTCAGGTGCCCCAGCCACTGCTATTATTGTTATTAGACATTTGCCAAGTGCCAGCGGTGCACCTGGTGTTCATAATCAGCTCAAACAAGCTGCAGATTTTTAACGGTGGGCCGACTGCGTTTCCGCTCGTGAAAATTTGCCTGTTTGCATCTTCAGGCACTGTCTTCTCCAAGGGGAAATGTGCAATATAGTTCTGCTTCCTTCCTCCAGGACTTTCAGTACCTGTTATTTTTTCAGACGAACAACAGCCCAGCTCCTCGCCACGGCAAGCCAGTCTTTTTCATCCATCATCTCTTCAGGATCAGACCACTAATTCACGTACAGGATAAGACAACTGCCAAATTATTATACTACAAAGAGAAGATCTTCAGACACCTGTCATCCTGATGAAAGCAGCACCATCAACTGACCTTTGCCGGTTCAAGGTCGATAATGAGACAAGTCAGGCAGGAAGAGCAGCGTGTGCTGACTCCATTAACGCTGGCTGTGTGCACACTCAGTAGCGCTGCGTCTCCTGTCAATTAGTGTGGGTAAACTAGGGACTGCTGATTGCCAGAGACATGGCATAGCGAGCTGCTGTTACCTTTACTTCTACACCCTGCTGCATTTTAATTAGCTCCGGTCCCCTGACTATTTCTTCAGAGCTTCATTACTGCCGTCTTCAAGAAACTCAAGGCAAGCCTTTTACATCGCACATCGCTAATGAGAAGAAATGCGAGCATCCGCACAATGGAGCTTGGTAATGCTGGACAGTCTGCATGCCCGCCTGAGAGCGTGTGAAGATTTAAGGGCTCCTTACTGTAACACAGCATAAACATCCCTCAGAGATGGCAAAAATTAGAACGAGTCGGAGCCCACAAGGGAAGGTGTTCCCAAAATGACACAAAACACAGGATGGAAAAACAGCGCGTGGTCCATGATGTGCACAGGTGAACGTGCATGCCTGCTGAAGGTGTCATTTCAGTAATGAGTACTGCAGACCACCCACATAGGCTACAGCTCGATAGCATGAGGTGCCCCCCACGGGACACTGCTCTGCCCCAAGCAGCCCACGTAGAAGCCGCACCTAGGGCAGCCATGTGCGTTAGCAGATGAAGGAGTCTGAGCATCACTCAAGTCTTTCCCCAGGTTTCAAGTGGCACACCACAGCTTTCCAACTGAAAGCTAGTTTGTGTGGGTTTTGCTGTCTTTTTAGCTTTTTTTTTTTTTCAGTCATGTTGATAGTATCAGCATAGTCACACTCATTTGCCTTGAGTTTCAATCATATTTGAAGCAAATTGCAATAGACAATTGCTGTCTTTAGAGCAGAGCACTGACCAGACCAGCTCCCGAATAGCTCCAGGTTAAAATATCGCAGTCTGTACAGCTTTCCCCTCACAACGCGCAGATGTGCTTGGCGCAGGTCAGCTCGGCTGAGAGTACCAGTGAGGGATTCACATCGATGTTCTGAGTCCAATTCTCGGTCCTGTTCTGTTCTTCCAGCTTCACCAGCTGACAACTCCCTCAACATATGGGAGGGCCTGTTGCTAATGCTTGGCTCAGGCATCTACAGATCCCAGTTATAGCTCAATATTAATATTGCCTGAGTCCCACTCCCACCCTGTGTGACCACCAGTACTCATTCACTCCTCACAGCAATAGCTGTTTTAATTAACTTCTCTCATACGTCACTTGTGCCCTTACAGACATGCAGCTAATGAGCCAGCAAACCTACGTTAGGATTGTTTTCCTCGTTTAACACTGGCATCTCGTAGATGTAACAAAAAGTTGTCATGAGAGTGCACTTGCTGGAGATGTGATGATATAGTTGTGGGCTGTTCTGAAGACATTCTGTTTTTTTACATGGCTTCAGCATTGTTTGGACCAGAGGCATTGTGGGAAAAGAAATTAAGAGTGTATGAGTGTTTTGGATAGACCAGACTTTTTGCTGACAGTCCTTTTATCCACAAATGAAAGACAGGTCTCCCTCAGCTCAATGGCTACCTTTACTCCTTTAGAAGAAAAGGTTCCTCAGAACAATTTTTCTCTGGGAAAAGATCCTTTTGAGTTAGAGATCCACCTTTCTGTGGTGGCTATCACTTCCTGTGCTTAGACCTAGAGAAGGCTGAGTTTTGAAGGGGCTTCAAAAACCTTTCAGAAATGCTGCTTCTGAGCATGCACCAGCATCATCTACCATCCTTTAGGCGACTGCCCTTACAACGAGCCCGTCCTCCTGAAGGGGATGTTCCTGTGACTGTGAACCAGAGGGAGGAAATCAAACCCAGAGGAGCTGGCTGGCTGCAGGGGAAAACTCACATCATCCTGTTATCCCGTAAGGAAGTGGTATGGGACCATGCCTCTCTGGGGAGCCCGTGGCCTTTGCAAACTGACCGCGTGACCTCCAGGGCTGCGCAACTTCATCCTGCTGCTTGTCACAGAGTTGTTCCTGTAACAGCATGCTCTGGCCCCAAAATATATTTCCATTAACCAGAAAAACAATCTCTTGTCCCCATGCCTTCTGTCCTCTTTATACTTCCTTTTAACGACTAAGAAAATAACGTTTTGCACCCAAGCATAAAATATGGTTTGTACAGAAACATACGATCAAAACGGGGGTTGTTCTTCTAAAGTGGCTCTATCTGATGAGGCTTTTCTTGTCCCTAAAACAAGAGCCTGCTGTCATCAGCCACACAGCCGTGTGTGCTGCCCCAAAGCAAACTAGAAAAAAATGAGTCCTTTCTTAAGGGAAATAGGCATTATCCAGAAAAGAAGGGACACCCAGCACTCCTTCTCCTTCTATTCCTCACCCACGAGTGGTCAAATTGCTTCAGTGTTCACGCTGTGCCATCTAACAAATGCTTGTTGGCCACCTGTGTGGTTATCTTTAAAACAGTAACTTTAAAAAACACCCACCAGCATCCAAACATATGGATATGTGCCTGAGGGCTGAATACATTCTGTACGTACAGCTATTCCCATGCCTAATGCAGTCTGATACTCTATCTATGCTGTTTCAGGAGCACCTCCCTATGTACTCCTCCAGGCTTTTACACAGTGGTTTGGGATCAGCTGTGGGTACCACCTTGTAGCCACACGCTAAATTCACTTTATTGTTTCATTGCTGGTGCTTAATTGTGCTGTTCTGACTGAAAAAAATACAGTTAACACAAATGATGTGCATTTCAAAGGAAATGCAGAAAAATCTTATAGATGACAGCAAAAATTGGATGCGTTGCAGTTACCACATGAGAGCACCACTTCACAAATCTCTCAGGAGAGCACGTGAAGCCACTTTTACCAACTCAGGCTGTTCTATTAGAAATCTCTTATATTTATTTTTTGTAATGCTCTAGCTGTGTATGCCATGAGGAGTTTGCAAACATAAGCTGTAAGGCTCAAAACCAGAAGGAAACTACCTTGGGATCCCAAAATGCTGTTACGTTTTTTGTTTGTTTGTTTTGTACAGACTCATAGTTTGGGGGAGTGCATCCAGTTGTCCACTGCAGAGGACGATGCATTACTTTTTAAATGACCATGTTAGCATAAGGCCTCTTGGACTTGAAAACAATGAAGTAGGTCTAGAATTCAGACCTTCATTCACCCTCTCCTCTCTACAGGTGACAGGATTGCTGCCCAGAAAAGTACTTTTTTTCCATGCTCATTGACATTTTTTCCATGAAGACAAACTGTTTTCTTGACAGAAAATTATGTCACCAATAACACTAAGCCTATTTCTTCCTCCACAGAATTGACGTATATCTTCAAAGGGGAGAAATTCTCAAAAATATTTTTGCAACATACTTTATAGAAAGTCAAAAAGACAATATTTCTGACATGTATGTCATTAAAAATGAAAAGAGTTGGTATGGAAATATTGCTGAAGTGTCTTGAGGGAGGTGCTAATTTGCTGACTCGCTTTCCCCCGAGGGGTAGGCAAGATTTACCATGGCCTGGCAAGGCAGAAGACCTAGATTTTGCAGCACCTCAGGTCTTCAAGGGAGGATGTTTCCTAGAGGAAGATCTAGGACAAGACAATTCAAGCTGTAGGAAGCACACAGACTCCTCAGGCACCTGCACTGAAGTGCAGTGGTAGCCTTTCAGAGTTGAAATAATTTCCCTTTTGCCTCAACTGCTTCATCTGATCCCAGGCATTATTCAAAATTCTGTTTTTCCCTCTGTTTTTCCAATTGTTTTAAACAAAAGTGTGGAAAAAAATCACTCACATTTGCACATTTTTTTAAATTTTATTTTATTTTATTTTATTTTTTACTTTTCCCACACTTCCTTAGACCAGAGTTACTGGCAAGCCAGGTAGCTGGCAAAGGACTTCCCTGCTTCTCTTTCCTGAAGCAAACTGCAATGATGCACATCATGCATCACAGGATAGCCCAATAACCTTACTATGAAAGGCCAAGAAGTATTCAAAGCAAATTTCCCAATATCTGTCCAGATTGTACTGTATTGTGTACAGACATACAGCAACATCCCCTTCCCTGCAGCACCAGCCAGTAGGACCCCCAGGACCTGGGCTGCCCCTCTCCAGCTACTTTTCCCAAGGAGAGGCATCCTGCAGCATTTTAAGCTCCATATGTAGGTAACAATGTTGGATGTCTGTCACACATCATGACTCACTTTGGGGCTCTGGCACATCCCGAAGTCTGCTCAGAAATGCCTGCCTGTCACTCTGTCTCTCCTCTGTTTGGCTGACAGCTTGGTAAGGGTCTGGGCTGATAAATGGAAGATAGCACAGAGACGGCAGCATCCAACCATAGGTACCTACTGTGCCTATAAAGACAGACATGCATAGAGGGCTTTCTTCTCCATCATAATTAAAGTCTATTTTTGTTCTCAAAGTAAGTAGCAACTGAGGTAAAAAAAAAAAAAAAAAAAAAAAAAAAAAAAAAAAAAGCCATGGTATGCAGGTGTCTAGAAAAGCAAAATAACAAGATTTTTGAAAGCACGTTGGTACCTACTGCCCTTTAGAAATAAGCTGACAAGAAAAGCAGAAGAAAAACAAAGTAATGCTGATCAAAATAAAGGAAGAGAAGGATTTAGGGATTTATGTTTGCCCAGTAGTCAGCTACATAAATTGCCTGTGAATGAGGGTTTAAAATGTTCTAAAATGTTTTTGAGGCATATCTAGGCTTGCTTATTTGTCAGGGAATAATATTTATGCCTTTCTATCTGTCCTGTACTAAATCACCCAAAACAGACTGTAATGCTGCTAGTAAAGCCATATGAATCCAAAAAAGAGTAGGAGCAGAAGAAAACATCGCCGGTAAGAAAGGAAAATAAAAGGCATGGATGGGTTCTGAATCTGAGAGTAGTTCCTGCAAAACGACAAATCACAAAATGCATGTCAAAAAAGCAGGAGGAAAAAAACATCTAGTGTGGTAACTGCTGTGTGTCCATAAGAGATTTATACCAAGAGTCTCTCAAGTACCAGCATTATCTGTCTGCTAGGAGCACAGGAATGTTTACGAAACACAAACTGTTAGCAACATCTCTCCATACATAGACCCAAAGATGAGAGAGACCAAATGGAAACCCATATGGCTTTTTGTTTCTCCCAACGTTTACCAAATACCCCTGAGGACAGAGCCAGGAAATAAGCAAATGCAGCACTTTTGAAAAAAAATAAATAAAATAAAATAAAATAAAATAAAATAAAATAAAATAAAATAAAATAAAATAAAATAAAATAAAATAAAATAAAATAAAATAAAATAAAATCATAAGAAGAAGACAGAAGCTGATAAAAGCTGGCCTAAACTCAAGAGATTCAGGACCAGGTTGTGACCATCACCTTGCAGCTTGATACTGTGCTATGGAGGCTTACCCCTGGGCTCCCAGCTCTGTGTGTGGCTTTTCCTCAGCAGTTCTTTCCCCCTGTACCCCAAACCAGGAACAGCTCAGAGGATGAGCCATGACTGAGCAGACTTTCACAGGCCAGGCTGTAAGTAAACCAGTACTTTGCTGACCATCAGATTTGCTCCATCTGCCCCCAGCAGTGGTGAAGGTAAAAAGCAGCCCAAAAAATACAAATGTGTTAAAAATATAATATGTGTTAAAAATACAAAGCATAATTCAGGGTACTAATTTCCCTACCTCAGCCACTGAAATGAAAATAGGTGTACACTGCAAGGTGTACACTGCAAATATCACTTCCTTGCTGTCAGGTTAAAAACAGCTTCAAAATTTTTGTTCAAGACATGTTCTAGCAATGAGAATTTTGCTAGATGAAAGACTAGGTACAGATCATCATGTTCTGCTTTTTCTAAACTCACATAAATTACTATGGAGGATTTCCATTGGCTTCAACCTCTGCCTGTGCTGGTGTGCTACAAAGAAGGACTCTATGGCTTTAAAGTTGCTGTGGGAACTAACATGTTAAATTAACCCTAAGAGCAATGTGTGTAAAAGGAATCTCCTTGGTGCCTCTCTTCCCTTGAGACAAGGTAGCTACATCCACAGATTGTAGTCTCCCCAAAAATAAAATAATGAAAAAAAATGCTGAAAGCTATCAAAAATGGTTAAATCAGCAGGAAATGAGAAGAAAAAAAAAAAAAAAAAAAAGAGAGAGAGAGAGAGAGAGACCTCTACACCTAGCAGCACTCACTAGGTAAAGTGAGAATGGAATGTCTCCATTCTTTTACTCCCCATTAAAATGTGCTTGTGCCCCCCTACTGACCAACTTATTTGATTTATATCTTTTGCTGGATAGGCTTCTGTTATAATCTCTGGGAAATCAAGAATAAAAGTCCACTTGGTCTCCTGGGCCTTGGCAGAATTATTTTAAATTCAGCAGAGCAGGGAAGAAGGAGAAAGGTTTTCATTTTCTGTTTCAGTCTTGGATATTCCTTTAGTATACAGCAACCCTGCATGGTTTCAAACATGCTCATTAGGTGCAGAGCTAAAGGTAGCTATAATTAAATGCAATTTTCCATCTACTGCCAAGGTGCATAGGTTTCCAGGGAGCCAGCTCCTTGTCACCTTTTCTGCGTACTTGTGGCTAAATATGAATATTAATGAACTCTCAGTTCTCCTCACCCTCCCTTTCCCAATTTATTCACAACTATTCTGTCTTTCTGCAATTAAATAATAAAAAAAAAAAAAAAAAAAAAAAAAAGGCAAAATATAATTAGCTTCTCTATGAGCCCTCAGTCTGCTCTGGCATATCAGTGGCTGAGCTTCCCACTTTGCCAGTGGACAACATACTGACAAAGAAAAGGATCTTTAATAAGATGGGGTTTTGATTATCTTCAGCAGCCCTGACAAGCTTCAGAGAGCCCTGGAATGAAAACAAGATTTCTTGTTCATGTTTCTAGCCATGCCATTCAGAGAAGATGTCCCCATGTCCAAAAATAAACATTTTACCCAACTTGAGTCACAACATTTCTTAATTGAAAATCAGCAAACTCTCAGGGGGAGTGAAGACAGAGAATTTGGTCTAAAACTACCGGTGCTAATAAGAATAACGATGTCTCCCCTCTACCAGCCATCGCTCCTCTAGAGCTTGCAAATTAGCTTTAAAACTGGGTGTGAATCTGTAATAATCAAGCCCTGTCCTTAGTACAGCCTGCCAACACTGCACACATCAGCTCTCGCTCGCCTCTCACCATCCCAGGCAAGGCAAAGCCACCATGCTAGGCCGCAATGATCCCAAAACATTCACAGTTGCACTCACTGGCCTGGCCAGGGGCTGCCACCACACCCAGAACATCAGGCCTCCCCTTCCTCGGTCTGCTCACCTCTCCTGGGCCATGTCACTGCAGAAATAGGTCAAGTCCTGCTGACTCCTTGGTGCCCAACCTGCTGAGCACCAGGGCTTGGCACAGCAAGAGCTCCCATTTCCTATCTCCACCCCCCCCCAAAAAAAGACTTGCCACAACAACAGCTGTGTTGACCCTCAAAACATGACGATTTATCACTCATGCCCAGCTGAGTTACACAGGCTGGTTGATACCACGCACATGTACACTGCCAGCATGCTCCAAGCTTGGGCAAATATCACCGCACCTTCTACTCTAAAAACACACTCCTTTTTTCACACATACCCCTTCCCTCCAAAAGACACAGGCTTGCATGGAGCCTGTCCGGGTTTGAATCAAAGTGCATTCCCCAAAATACAAGACAAGAAGCTGATTCTAGCCTTCTCCAAATTATTTTATTTCACAAATTATTTCAGTTCGACTGTGTTCACACCTCTGTGGTGTTTACTGACTTAAAACATGCTGGCAAATGTGTTTACTGAAGAAACATTCCCTACACCGGCAAATTTCAGGCAAATATTTGTGGTAAGCAATTTTCAAAACTGCAAACCCAAATATTTATCCCAGAAGAAGGATGCTACAAATCCAGTCAAAGAACAGAAACATACCATGTAACCTCTGTCTCCAGTCAGCTGGAAGGGCGTCCAGCAGATCTGTGGACAAAGAATCCTTCAGAGAGATGCTGGGAGTGCTTGATAAAACCCTGACGTGTTTACGGGCAAATCAAGACCCAAAGGGGAAGAAAGACAAAGTTTATGAAGCATGCAACTCATTGCAATCATTTGATCAGCGTACCCATCACATTTGCTGGGCAGGGGAGCACACTCTTGGCTTGACACAACTCCAGCAAGGTCTGGGTAAAATGCAGTGTATTCCTCTCTGTTTGTTTGGCAAATGAATAGCAGCAGTACTCACTCCGGACAGCATTTTACAGGCTATACCCTTAGAAGCAGAGGCAGCTGGTGGTGGCCACCAGGCCTCAATTAGATATGAAAATATCACTTCGGTGGAAAGTCGTACATATCTGCAAAAACAGCCTTACGCCTGCATAAACCAAAGGAGAAAAAGGTAACTTAGGAGGCAAATCTTATACTAAACCCAAGCCAAGCATCTATAATATATGTTTTGTTTGGTATTTACACAGAATCTATCTGAAAACGAAGGTGCCTTTAGTTGCCAAGGGTAGCAGATGTGTTTTCTGGAAACTACTGCCAAAAAAGCAAGTTAAGAAAGGGGGAGAAGTGGAGAGGGAAGTTCAGCTTCTTCAGCACGGAGAGTTTGGTGTCTGAATATGCTATGTCAACCCACTCACAATAAAATTTAAAACATTTAACCCAAACTGCTGAGACTGCAGCTGACTGTTTTCAATCTCACTGACAGCACAGCAATCAAACTTCAGCCACAGGGTTCAGCCTTCCTGACAGGTACATTTGCCCGCCATCTGCAAGTGGCATGTGGGACATGCCAGAAGACTGACTGCAGGCCAAGCCTGAGAATCTGCAAGGGCAGAGTTGGTTCAAGGACCATGTTACAAAGAAACTGGGCAGCTTGGGAGACCCAACGAGCCCGTCTTGGCCCAACTGGCCCTCCCCCGTGCTGTTTCTCCGACGCCCACCATGGGTGTGAGGGCTTGACCAAGCTGTGGCACACCACCCTCCAAGCAATGCAAAACTCCTTCAAATTCAGCACCTTGATGAAGCCACAAGAGGAAGACTGTGTGGCCCCTGGCCTGGTACAAGAGCTGTGCTGTTCTCTTAAAAGCAAAGGATTTTATCTTTATCTCAGCTTTTCCATCTTTCATGACCTAAAATTTCATTCTCTAAGCACTTCCTTGAAGATGTTTTAGGCAGAACTACACATAAAGAAGCCTAAATGGCTGACAAAAGATCAATAGCATTTTTCCCAATGAGACCTATGGATACTGTATTTTTAATGTGTACTTTTAACCTCTTTCTGACTCCTCATCTCAGTGACTACCACACAACATATGGTTCTAGCAGTCAAAAGAATTAAGCAAATATCTAAGAAGATAATGAAGCAGTAAAATCTACGCTAGAGATTAAATTCTCTAGAAACCTGTAAATAAGGGGAAAAGATTTAAAATGGTGTTTCACTGCAAATAGGAAAAGAAAACAGAAGACAGTTTTGTTTTAAAGTTGCTGCGTATCTGAAGAGACTGAAATTGTAGAAGAATTTGTCATTTATGTAAGGCACAGGTGTCAATCTTTAAAAACTGAGAGCGCTCACTGATCCTTGGCAAAGGAACAGGAGATGATGGGTACCAGCAGCAAAACACTCTGTCAGAGTCTGCTGGGGAAACGAGCTTTTAGGGTGCAGTGAGAGTTTGCCAAACTCCCCATGGGGAGGAGGCAGAGCCTGGCCTGAAACAACCTTGAATGATAGACAGCGATCTGAGCCCTGCAGTTAGCCATGGTGCTGCGTCCCCTACAGGGAAACCACCTGGACCAATGCATAGCAGAAAACATCACCAAGTCTCCTTGGACAACATGTGGCTGCATGCTGCCCATGTGCTGTGGCCCCCTGGGAGGCACAAGCACACACACATCTTTCTGAAGATTTTCCAGTTACACATTTGCACAGTTGTTGTGTTGCACAGAAATTCATGTGACACAGCACTGACCTAACTTTGTCAAGATGGAGAAGGGAAAACCTCAGCATCTGACTGATCTAAGAGCAACACAAACTTCCCTAGTGGAATGTCATAGAAACAAGATTTAAGCCCCTGATAAAGTCTCCCAACATTGTAAAGCCTTCCATATATTAATAAGCTTAATTATTTGTGAGTCTCTCTGGAGCCTAATCATTAATGCACTGTAATTAATGCAAATGCCAGTCACTATGGCTGCATCAATATTACCTGCTGAGATATATATCAGAGTCTGGAGGACATGGGGAATTGTGGTATAGACCATGGCTTTCACTGGGCCTGGGTTTCCCTTGCAGAGGTCAGTACACACTTGGGCATCACCCTAAAAAATACATGCTCCCAGGCTCAGGAACCAAGACAGGCTGCTGCATCCGATTGTGTACTGTGAGTAAGGACAGAAAACCTCATCAACCGCCTTACAAGCCAGTGCAGAATGGTGGACTCTCAAAGCACTTTCTGTCGGAGGCTGGTTACAGGAATAAAATGGAGACCATTCATATTCTTTACTGCTTCACAAGGGACGAAGAGTATTTTAAAAGGAGCAGCCTATAATGGCAGTAGCAGTAGACAGTACTTTCTGGGATTAAATTGCAAAGCAATATCTGCAGAAAACTGCAGTGGTTCAGCCTCTCTGAACTGCAGAACCCTTTCCTTTGCATGGCTCTATACTTTCCCCTCAGCCCCACCAAAGCTAATTGAAATGGACAGCACAAGCTATTCAAGAAGCTCTTATTTTCAGAGAAAGAAAAATGTCAGCAAAGACATTGATATCAGCACAATCATTTCTTCGGTTCTTTCACCCTCTTTCTCCCACCCCTGGTTATTAAATAGATCTCTCTAGCTAGGAAGTTCTTCATATAAATTCCTTACCTATACACTGCTGCTGACTGGTTGATGATGCTGTCAGCTCCCCAATGCCACGGTGTTCTTTCAGAAAAAATGTAAGTATTTTTTTCAGATGACATACTATTTAACAAAAGACAACAAACAACAAACCTCCAACTTCAGATACTGCAGAAAACCATCATCCTGTGACCAAGAACTGCAGAATGCCTGAGGTAAGAAAATACTATTTATTCTTGTAATGGATTTTATGAACAAATCAAATGAGGTGAGATGTTTCTGAAAATTTGATCATTCATCACCAAAGCCTTTTCTCATCTTGTACTCATCAGTTCTACTACCTGCCGCTGCTGGAAATATGCCCTGTACATAGAAAAAGACATAATGTGCACGCACACATACACACACACACACATTTACTCATAGGCACAGGCACACACTCCAAGCAAATGCCTGGCCTTCTTTGGAGAACAGCAGATTTATAAAAATGCAAGGAACATTTAATCAGTCATTTTTATTTGCTTTTCTTTTAATAAAAAAACCTACTCCAAATACGGAATGTGAACTATTACCTACTTTCTAAATGTTGGACTTAACTACTCTCCTCTCTTCTTTTTCCTCCATCTCGGAAATAGGCTTAATATAGCTGTACAGGATATGCACAGTATTTTTAAGGTTAGATTTTGATTTTGTCTTTCAAAATGGTAATGACTTTACAGTTACAGAGATATAAAAAAATCTCAAACGTTTGAGGAAACTAATACTTCAGTTATCAGTTAACTTATAACTTAACCTTCAGGCATTTTCTGAGGTTTGGGGAAAGATGTTGTGGCCGCAAAAAGGCGGTTTTATTCCTGGCAAACTTTGTATGTGTATATGCGTGTTTTGTATGTGAGTTTTAATGTCATGAAATACCAGAAAGAAGTTTTGGGGTTTGTGGGAATAAATTTTCTGTGTTTATGTTCATTTAAGGGAGGGTGGCCAAAAACGTCTATTCACAGAAGCTTGGCAGCAATCCCTCACAGAGACAAATAAGTACATTACAAGATAGCACTGTTCCCTTTCCACTGTGTAGCAATGTAGGATTTCACACCCTGTTCACATTGCAGAAGATTGAATGAAATTTATCAGTGCTTGAAGGGATCATTAAAAAAAGAGCAAAACCCAATCCTTGCCCTGCAGACATCTGCAGTTAGTAACTGTCTGAATCAGGAGGTGCTGTGATGGGTTCAATGGATGGAAGATATATCTGGCGAGGCCATACCTACCCTAGATTTCATTGCAGGCTGGTGTGTCTCTGCTGCTCATTGGCAGCGTGGTCTGTCCTGAAGTCAATCCATAGCTTGCCCTTGGAAGATTTCCATCAATTTTTGAATCTGGAGGCAGATGGTTTTTCTGGTTGTGGTTCCTGCAAGAGGAAAAAAAAAAAAAAAAAAAAAAGAAAGAGTCCCAAGCTATTCTCATTTTCTTTTCACCCACCTTGGTGGCTCATAAGCAAGCAAGAAGTTAATAGAAATGGTCTTTGGCAACCTATCATCCATCATTTTCAGGCTGAATAGCACCTCACTCTGAGGAAGCAATACTGTGATTATAAATAAATTCAAAACAATGTATTTAAAATATCTTGAGGCTCTCACTCCAAAACTATCACCCAAAAATAAAACCACAGAGGTTATTTTTCTCTTCTCTCACCATATCACCTTCTCTTTTTCCTGCTGCTCTAGAAGATGTTTTTCCCACAAATTTTATTCTTCCTGTTCTCTTGCCAGCTGTTTTCCATCCCTGGCACATGTGAACTTCTTCTTGACATAATCTTACAAGTTTACTTTTCTCTCCACCTCACAGCAGTCTTAAAAGACACTCCATCAGATAGCAGTTTCCCTTCCTGGACCATTTTCAGCTATCCTGCCCCTCCAGAGCTCTCCAGAATTTGTGGCACTTAGAGGATGCATTGAGAAGCAGTTCATCTTTCTGACCTCCAAGAGAAGCCCTACAACCTCAGAGGTAATGAGAAAGCTACAAAATCTGAGAGTGAAGGCAACCTGGAGGGACATCAGAATAGGTATCTTCAACATTATTCTTCATATGTAATAAAACTGGCTTTGCTGGAAACCTCATGAAGTCTTTGCCATCTTTGTGACCTAATTTTTCATCTAATCGAGACACACAAAGATCTAAACTAAGGAAGTGTTTGGGTCTGACTCCAAAATTGGTCAGGTATTTGCAGTGATATGGCACTATGAAATAACACAAGTGTAAAAGTCGTTTCAATGAATGAGGTAGATTTTAAAAATAATAATAAAAAATAGAACAAAACTCAGGGGTGACCATTATAATTTCCTTTAAAATCTCAAAGACTTTAACACTAATGGCTGGCTTGTTTCTAATGCACTGGGAAATAAATACATATATATATGTCTTATCACATTAGAGCAGTTTTAAGAAAATGGACCATAACATTTTTCTGGCAATTGATTTGGCTGTGAAAATATTTCTGTTGCTGTTCTCATACTGTAACAGTACCAGGCCAGCTGATCTGTTCAGACATAATTGAAGTAGAATTTTTTTTCTTTTGTTTAAATGTAGTTCTGAAGTGGTTTCACAAGCACGCTTGAATATTACCACAGTAAATGAAAGGCTATTTCTAAAATGCACATCTTCCTTCCTTCCACGTGTTGGTACAAGAGCAGGAGATGGGTTTGCAAAGGCCATTCACATCCTTCCTTAGCCATGCTGAGATCGAGACTTGATCTCACAACTTTACATTATATTCAGAGCTTATAGCAAATGGGTTTAAATTTTATTTGTTTTCAGCTTCATCTCAGTTAAATAGTCTGGAATTGATCCTGTAGGTTAAAAATTTTGAATTTCAGTGTAAACCAAGTTTCCAAAGCTTTCAGCAGTATTTCAGGTCAGATAAAACAGTGACTGTTGTATCAGCATTACTACATCATCAGGTCTAGTAGGTTATTCAGCCAGTTATTCACACCAGTTACATTAGGCATACGGTTCAGCCAGAAATCAGGCAAGTTTTAATTGCTTATTACCAAATAAATAAATAAATAAATAAATAAATAAGTAAAAGTTGCCCCTTCCTACATCCAGTAGAGGGAGAGGAAAGTGCTTCCAGAGCAGGTAATTTGAACTAACAAAGTTACGTGCAACAGTTCTCTGCTGTTTGCTGAAAACCTTGTAGCTCAGGCCCTGGATGTACACTATCTGAGGAGAATTTGTCGAAGCAGCTGGGAATAATGCACCCAGACCACCCTGCATTACTCAGAAGATGAGATTCTCTTTTGGGTACTAGAGGAAAGTTTCTCAGGACTGCCATTTTTTAGCTGAGACCGTGTTGACTGTTGTGTGGATTTTGGAGAGTCACCTCCCTCATGGCAAGTCTCCCCCCAGCAGCAGTTACTGCTGTAAAGGAATCTGCTGGCAACAGAGGTTGTATCTGTAGCAGTAAAATTCGGGATGGCCAGGACCACTCCAGGGCAGCGAGGCCAGCTGGCAGAGAACAGCCTGTGTCCATGCAACTCTCCTACCTTTCAAAATGCATCCAGGTTGGATGTTTCCACAAAAGCTTCATTTGTGGTTACTTAAAACATTTGTTCCTATTGGCACTACAGCACTACCAAGGGACAGATGGGCCGGTGGCAGGTAGCTTGGCTGACAGGCACTCAGGGATGCTCAGAGGCAGATCCCTCCTTTTAGATCTCCCAAGGCTACCTAATGGGAGTATGGGGAGGAGCAGCAGCAGCATTTCACTGTGCTACAGCTAGGTCTAAAGGCAACATGTGCCCAAACCCAAAGTTGATGAGCCCATCATGCAGATAAAGCTGACAGTATTAGGCACAGCACAAATATCCATACAATTTGCCTGTTTATGGGAGCTAGGGAAAAAGCAGCTCTAGGAATAAGGCTCCTCAGGACAGTGCAGGAGTACCACACATGCAAGAATGCTCTGGAAAATCCCATCAAACTGGAAGGCATCCCTTTGATTACAGGATTTGTTTATTTATTTATTTTAGGTCATCACAAAACCACACCAACCAAGGGACAGGACTTCCAAGTAACAAGCAGCCAAGACAGTACAGCTAACACTTCACAACAAAAGGTTGGTGGTCAGGGTTTAGGAAACTTGAAATCCATCTAGTTTCTTCTAAAACCTAAATCCATTAATTCCACTAAATCCATCTACTTTCTTCTACATAAGACAGCAACATGTTATATCCTGGTGCTTCTAAGAAGTTATTTTTCTTTGTTAAATGTTTCCACCAATGACCCTTGCTATTTATTCCATGAAGAACAGATTATTTAACAGCACAATTTTATTCCTTTGTGCTGCTCCCATCATGAAAGCTTTTGAACACTAAGTTCCTGCACTTCTAAGATAGAAGTTGAGGAGCTGTGCTTGCTGATCGTTGGTAGGAAAACTCACAGGCATAAGTACAGACACAGAGTCACACAACCTGTTGTTTACCATCCAACCATCCCCTGCTTTCTGCAGGCACAGCATTGCTCCTGCAGGCCTCATTGACACAGAGATCACAGGATGCAGAGAAGGAAAACACCTCAAGATGTCCCATGGTAGGAAAAACTGTATCTCAATAGTCTTCCCATTGGGCGCTTGTTTCCTTTGCTTTGGAAGGCAGTTCTTTGAAGGAGAAAGAAGCTCCAGATATTCTTGTCCAGTTCCTCTCTTTTTTTTTTTGGTTTTGTTTTGTTTGTTTGTTTTTTTCTTGCTTTCTAATTTTTTTTCTGCAGTTTATGACCATCACTTCTTGTTTTGCCCACCACAGATACAGAGATCATTCCCTCCTCTTTCCACTTGAAAACTGTTATCCTGTCCCATTTCCTCCACCAGTCTATACATCCTCAGAATAAATAACCCAAATCTTTGCCTTTTTTCCCCTTAGACTGTGTCTTCAGTTCACATTTTCTAGATATCTTAATTTTGCTGTACTCCATCCTCTCCAAGTGATCTATGTCTTTCTTGAAGCGCAGTGCCTGCTACTGAACATGGAATAGCTTTATAAGCAGAAGGATTATTTTGTGTCTTTGTTGTTTACACACCTAGGATAGGCTTTCTCTTTTTCACAACAGGCTTACATTGCTCACACATGCTTAGCTAGTGACCCAACATAGTTCCTCAATCCTTTCTGAAAGAAACTATCCTATTTCTCATAGAAACTATCCTGTTTCTCATCCTATATTTAATGAATGTTTTTTTGCCCACTCACTTTTATGAGGCTCTGTGGAATTCCATCCCTTTTTTTTTTAAGGAATTTTCTCCAATTTGTAAAAAATCACTTTTAATTCTCTTTCCCCCATTGTGCTTGCAGTCTTTCTCAGACTTGCTTTATCTTCAGCTTTACTAAGCCTCCCATGATCTGGGTCATTAAAGAGCGCATTGGATGAAACTGCATGGGGAACAGGCATTCATGCACTATTCACAGGGGGAGATTTCCAAAGAGCTGGAACCTTATCACAATTTAATGATATATATTTTGAAATTCCAGTCCCCCTTTTGACATCCACTACCGCTCTTCTAGGCTGTGAGCTTCAAATTCACTCCTACACAAAGGCTCTAATAAGATCCTAGAAAGCATTTTCTAATTGATAATGCTGAACTTCAGCCAGGCATGTGAGTCTGAGATCTTAAATTATCCTAATTCATATCTGTGTGGCTCCACACTTTGTGTGTTTACTACTAGACAATTTACATCCCTTACAGCTAACAAAAAGGTCAAAAAGGTTTGGAAAGCCGGTGGCCTTCTTTCTGGTGCTCTGCATCTTCTTGCTGAATTTAAGCATTGCACTCATTGTGCATTAACTGTATATTATTTGTATCATAGAATCATACCTCACTTATTTGAATGGGACAGGCTTGCTTTTTCTCTGCTAAACTTCTTGAAACCTGAATCCCTTTGTTCAATGCAGCAGAGCTGTATACCAGGGGTCTGCAACACACAGGCAGCATGCTCCAGTGGGCTGAGAGCCAGGATCTCCCTAATTTCAACCCTAACTTTGCAATATAGAAAGTTGCACAGGTCTAGGCAGTTACTTTAGCTCCCTCCCTTGTCTTACTGCCGGCCAGCACTAAACCAACACAACAGACAATGCTGTTTCCTTTATTTTCCATCAAAGTCCAAAATTAATACCCACGGTGAGTTTCG
Source organism: Aythya fuligula (assembly GCF_009819795.1). Classification (NCBI taxonomy): domain Eukaryota; kingdom Metazoa; phylum Chordata; class Aves; order Anseriformes; family Anatidae; genus Aythya; species Aythya fuligula. The sequence continues at coordinate 51,701,298 of NC_045560.1, forward strand.
CCCAGCTAAAAGCTCTTAACTACAATTATTCTTTCACATTTTCAGTGCATATTTACCAACAGCATCTTGGAAATAGGCTACCAGAACTGCTGCTGGTGTAACCACGAGGCTCCATGGATAGCCAGGAGAACAGTTTGTGAAGGCATTACATTATTGAACTATCTGGTTCTGTAAATCCAACTTGATGAGATCTGCTATAAAACCAGTTTCTGCACCCTTGAGCTTTACTGCAAAACACCTGCATTTAGCCTTCCTTTTTCTACTGAGGGCACAAATATTTTAGAAGCTGAATCTCTTAATGGAATTGATGTATCAGGGAAGAGAAGGTGGATATCTTAAAAAAAAAAAAAAAAAAAAAAAAAAAGCAAACATATGGAAGGGAAGCAGAGGAAGGAAAGAATAGTTTCAGTAAAGAGAGTCTTTCTGTGCAATACAATACTGAAGAAATACCATGAGAAATCAACCGCAGGAAAATTAGGAGCTACAAAACTGGAGATAAAACAGAATTAGAAGTAAAAGAAGCAGAGCAGGAATACAATCTACAAGGTCAATTGATAAAATATGTAGCAAGCACTGAACCAACACCAATCAATACCGCTCAGTATGAACAGAATCACAGCCTAATAACCACATCACATCCACTTTATGGTACTATCTATCACAGCAGCAGCGGGAGGCCGTGGCAATTCCACTTTCTGCACACTCGGATGGACTGGCCTCACTCGGAGCTCCTGGTGCCGTTTCATGCCACCACAAAGGCAGCAGGGCTGCTCCACAGACAGCAACACTACCTTTTGGCTGAGTCCACCAGAGACTTGGGACAGCAAACCTGGGATATGGGATAGGCAGGATGGTGAGAAGCTGAGCATGCAAACAGGAGGATTTGGGCCCAAAATGTTTCATTACAGTTTGCAAGGAGTGCAACACGCAGATGAACATACAGGGCCTGGGGGAAAAGCAAAGAGAGGGAAGGTGCACGGAGTGCAGGGGAACATACACCACTGCATAGCTCAAGACTCATTAGAGAGGGTTTGAAAATTGGCTGGAGGACACGTGGATCTGAGACTTCATCCCACATTTTGATCTAATGTTTATAAAGACTGACTCATATCGTAATCCACTGTATCTTTCAAAAAATGCTGAAGGATCTCCTTCAAGATTTTCATAAAGAAAGACAATCATCAGCAGTTGAAAATACTGCTCAAATACTGGAATATGTACAATATAGGCTGTGGTTACTACTTATGACTAAAAGGGATTGCTGAAGGGAAAAAAAATAAATAATATTAATAAAAAAAAAAAAAATCACTCTTTCTCCAGTTACCCTTATTCCAGAAAAGAATGGGATACTAAATATTGCTTTATTTATGCAAAGCCACAGAATTTCATCTATTCAGTCTAAACCCTGCTGTGAGACTGGAGGCTCTTTAGGCTACTGTCACTGCATGCCAGCACCAGGAGCGACCAGTCTGGCACGGAGAGTCTCCTCTGCCCACCATGGTGCTCACAGTGGGCAGGGCACAGGGCCACGTTTCAAGGTTTCTCCTTGATTTTATCCACACCTTATTCCTGCCTTTCAGCTGGTCCAAAAAAATAAATAAATAAATAAATAAATCTTTTTATAAAGTTTGAGTTTCAGGTTCTTTTTGTGTTTTCTTTGTTTGTTTAGATTTTTGAATATATATTCATCGTTGTCTGACAGAATTCACAAATTCACAGTTTTGAAAATCGTGCGGGTTAACTTGTTAAAAAGAAAAACAAATGAATTTGACAACGACTTATTGAGATGAAGAAGCCTCATATTTCAAAATGTTTAATCTCACCAAAAATGTCTTATACCTGCTTGAAGCAAAGCCCACCAGTAAAGCAGGCTTACAGCACTCGTGAACTAGCAGAGTTCATCTTCATTTCATAACTAAATTTTCAAGAAAGATGCTGTACCATATTTTTTCACTTTCAGTAAAAATGGTACTATATAACTTATGGGACACGTTTTGAAAATACCATGTGTTGCTTGTACTGCTATCTCAGAAATGTAAAGAAATAAACCTTCCTGCATATATTTACAAAGCTGTTTGCAAGATTTTAGAGTCTAATTAATTGGAAGCTCTCCCCAAATGAGAAAATAAAGAAATCACGGGGAGATTGAGAAGCAGCACAAGAGTGGAATTATCTCAGGAAATTAATCAAAATGTGCATAACCAATTATTTGACAGATATTATTTCTCCTAATTATAGCCAGATACTACAGCTGACAGAGAGGTAAGGTGGCTTTTTACATAATAGCAAGGCACAGGACATCTGTCACCAAGATCTATTCTACAGTTAGTTCTCTTAATACCTCAATTAAGACAGTCTCAGATCAAACTCAGAGATAAATAACTCTGTACATTTCCTATTCTGTGGCTGTGTAAGCAAATGAAGCCCACAGGCTGCTAGGTCTGGAAAATACTGTCCTGTGTGTTCACCCCTTTGTCCAGATGCAGGGAGAAGTCCAGCTGAGACTGTTGTCCTGACCCATGCCCAGCTTATGCTTGCAATATGCTTTTGTGCTCACATTATCCCATGCTTTCTGAAAACACAAAACAACATTGTTGCGTTTCTAATGTCCACTATTTCACCACCCCATGTGCTGTTCTGACAACTAAGAAGTGACTTCAGAATGCTTCATTGCTGGGGGTGGCTTTGTTTTGTTTCAGAGTCATCAAACTCAGCGCAGTCCGTCGAGGTTAATTCATTACCACCACCCCTGGCAACACTTTTATGCCACTCCAAATACTGCCAAGGCATAGTTCAAACATGCACATATTTATGTTTATGCATGACCACACACATTTATATGCATGTGTATACAAATACATGCATACAAGCACAGAGACACAATTCAAATGCAGTTCCATCATGTTTTTCCTTTAAAATAATTTTAGCCAGTGGCATTGCAAAATCAGCCTGGCCTATAACCAGGAGCCTGCACCTGCACAGCTCCCAGTTGCAGAACCCCTCCTGTAATTGTTAAGCAATTTGCCTGTTAAGCACCACTGGCAAGAGTCTGGTAGCTCTTATGCTCAAAAAAGCATTTGTTTGGCTCATATGTTACTAAGACACTGTGTTATTCTTCAGGCCGTCTAGAAAGCTGCCTGTTGCCATACTGGCAAAAGGTCTTGCTCTCTACACGAAACACTGCTTTAGCTCCAAGGAGCGCAACCCAAAAGAACCAAATCCTTCCTAAAACAATGTTCCTATCCTACGTGTTCCCACTATATTTGGAGACGCAGGAAAGAGCAGAGCTCATTGTTCCCTGCTCCCACTCCTAATCCTCTATAGAGTAGCCAATTCTGGTAAGGAGATAAGGAGTAGTTCAGGCTTTTTTTCTTAAAGGGAACAATTAGTTTCTCTTCACTCTCTTACCAGACTGTTTTAGCTAACCTTTGGCTAACACTATTATATACATTCTGGGCAGTGCAGCTGACATGGGCAATAGCAGTGAAAACACACTGCTGCCCATGCTGCAGTGACAGCAACCAGACTAAAGGTGACCCAGAGACTTTGGGGCCACACTCAGCTTCCTACAGCTCTCGTAAAAGATCAAAAATAGGCAAGTACACAGATCTCTCGTGATTTTTTTTTTTTCAATTTCTGGTGATAAGTGTAGTCACTTATTGTAAAATCACCAATTCCACCCATCTGGAAATACATGTGCTAAGCTGAACCAGCTGCCCTCTGTAGCCAGTGGGAGGCAATAGGTTGAGAGAATCACCCCCTTGAGATGCCTGTCTCAGACACATACCTTGGACAAGACAAACCAAATTTTGGAGATGCCCACCTTTAAAAGTTAACTGTGCAAGGATCCTGGAAAAGTTTGGCTTACATGCATTTATAATGGTAATAAAATATGAATGACTGGTGCTGAAAGAGCTGGAGCTGAGTGAGAGGGATCCTGCCTTTAGTATCTTGTGGCCAGCACAAAGAACACACAGAAAGGCACTTTGTAGAGTGCTGATTGCTATAGAAACCATAGCACCATTTCTGTGTCTTTTACCTTTAATCTAATTTGCCCTGTAAGTTTGGGATAAGCAAAATTATGGGCCACAGTCCTTTACTTGGAGAATTTCTAACACAGGACAAATTTTGAGGCCGTTTCTTGCCTTTCTTTACAATTTTTATGTGCACACACTGGATGAAAAGCTTTTTAGCCATGCCATTAATCTGCAGGTGCTTTAGTGATGAGATGATGTGCAGATTTAACAAACTACTGAAGATCAGTACTTGAAAAATGGGGACTATTGTTATTTCATGCCTTGCAGATTATGAACTGATATCTGTAGCCTCCATCCTTTGCTTGCATTTCCTAACTTGGAAATCTCTGCACATTTAGAGGAGCATTCAGTTAAAAAGGAAATGGATTTCTCTGTCTAATTAGTCTAAGTGCTTTCTCCTAGCCTTTGTCCTTGTCTTTCTGGGATCTCATTTATGGTGCTATTTAAAAGGAGCCACATCTGTTACAATGAGCTGTCTGTCAACTAAACATCCCATATCAGGCACAATTTTCTCTCACCTTTTACTTATACTTTTCAATAACAAGATGATAGATGCAGATTTTAGTCAGCAGTTCTTTCAAACTGCTGAAAGGAAAGTTTGCCCTCCTCCCCATCCTCTTCCAGCTTGCAATATACTCTTGATTTAGAGGCACCATGAACACAGAACAGAAAACCAGGATGAGTTTGGCCTCCAAGTTTGCTTTTCTTTAGCCCGTTAAAAAAATCAACTCAGTCTTTGCATGTTTTAATTGAAAAGAGTGTTAATCGCTCAGTAGCAATAGACATATGCCTCACTGTAAATTTTACATTCACCCCTAGCTGTTGCAGCTGGTGTTGATTTAGTGTTACCCCGATAACCCTGCTGGGTGGCTTTTTACTTGATTTACATTCCCTGTGACGGGTGGAGGTAACATTTCCAAGAGCGTGAAAACAAAGTGACCTTACAGCTAGAATCTCGCTCCGACCGGCAGCGAAGCAGTGTTTTCACCACCTAACCTTTAAAAGCAAAGCTCCACAGTTCACCCCGAGCAACACTGCTGCCACGAGCTTTGTTTTCATCTACCAGCCCCAAACATTCAGGGCCAGCTTGGAACATTACGGGATGTGTTGGAAAGAGGCGTTAACCTTGTTCCTGTAGCCTCAGCTCAGGGTAGCTCAGGGAGCACCAAAGCTGCTTGGGCAGGGGCTGCCACCAGGACCTCTTTTACAGCTCCCAACTGGACATTCACAGCACCTCGCTGTGGTGCTTTTATGAGATGTCTTTTTCTCCTGCCTCTGTGGGGCATTTAGCCCATGAATCCTTAAGGTATTGGATCTGCTGTGCCCTGCTTTTAGCAGATCTTCAGAGGCTCGGTCACAAGTAATGATTAATAGTAAATTATTAATGCTATTAACACTATTGCTAACTTTGTCTCAAATGGTCTTGCCCTGCTTGCAATGGGCTTGCTTGATACTTTTTGCAAATCTAGTATCATTCAGTGGAAAGAACTATATATATATATATATATATATATTTTTTTTTTTTAATTACATTTTCTATTAGTGTGATGAGTTACTTTCCACTTTTTTTTCTTTTTTTTCTTTCTTTTTTTTTTTTTTACAAATTCTGTTAAGTACGAAGTTGAAGTCTTGGTCCACCATCTTTGCCTCATTTTAAATACAGACAATAGCCTTTGCTGCACAATCAGCTTATATAAAACCAGACTTAATGTTCCTTATGATTCTGTAGGAAGAAAGAGCAGGAGCAAGGCTCAGTCCTTACAAAGAACAAAGTGTGCACCTGGATGAGAAAAATAGCTGTTATCAGAGGGGAGACCAACATGCAGCATTGCTGACTGCCTCTTTATGTTGTTTTCCACCATTTCTGTTTCAGATGACAAAACTCCACCAACAAAAATCGATATTTAACAGCTAATGATTCAAAAATTTGTTCTTAAATGTAAACTAAGTCCTGACACATCATCTTAGTGTACCCCTTAAAGATCTAGTTGATGCTGCTGGTGGGGATGCTGCATGCAGCCCTTATCTGATCTCACTGAGCCATAGGGCAGGCTCTTTGACACATTTTATCTTAAAGCATAGATACCTTCTCCTTGATTGTTGCTTTTTGTTTGTTTTTTTTTTGGTATTGCCAAGTTTATCGTGAAGCACAGCATACAGCCAGAGGGAACAAAATCTCTGTTTTTAAACAGTGTTCCTTAATGAGGCTGCCCCAAATTAAAACAGCCTCCATTATAACTTCAAAAACCTTCCCACTTCTCGGAGATACACTGCGTATATCTCAGAAGCAAAGTTCATGCCAAAGGGCATTTTTTTAGCTTAGCTGCCAAGTGCTGCATTAACTCACTGGCTGAAATGCTGATTCATCAGACCGTACTCATCAGAAATGCCTGTGTGCTCTCAAATAGAGATTGCTTTTTTTTTCTGGGAGTTTAGATGCCTCTTCTGTGACAAGTTTCAAGCTTTATGGCCTCCGTAGATACCTTATTTGATTCTGGATTGCCACCACAGGTTCAGAACTATCAGTAACCCTTTCAAAACCTCTCATGGTATTGGGGCTGTGGGAGGAGGCATGATCAAACATGATTGAATTTAATTAATTGCTCTTTTTGTTACAAAAGCTTGACTCTCTTTGGAAACTGGACCACAGTTATTGTTATCTGTCCATCTTGTGGAGGATGATTCTGTTTTCAAGGGACCCCAGCTCAACAGGCACTTGTTCTTTCACTGAAACTGATGTGACGCAGAGTGCTTTCAGCTCCCTGGTATTTCCAATTTCACTGAAATAACGGGATTTTAGCAGGAAGATGGAAGTTAAGAGAGGGAAAAAAATAACACAAGAGCAGAAATAATGAGGGAAAGGCACTATGATGGAGAAACTGGGGGAAACAAAATTGATTTGGCACTTCAGGACAAATTAATTGCTGGGCAGAGGCAGATGATGTAACAGAGCATCTGATGAAGGGCAAAATCACCTTGTTCAGTAAATTTAAGAGAGTAGACAATACTGATTCTTTCTCTCATGTTCACATGTACTAAATGTAGTTTAGAGAGGGAAACGACTGATTTAGTTATTTATTTATTAATCTCAAAAAATGCTATAAAATCTATGATCTGTCTCGTGAATCTTAAAGGCTGAATCTCTTTGGATTACCACTATCATCAGTGAATCCAAAACAAACAGTTTCTATGAAATTGACTGGGAAGCAGACAACACATTCGGCAAAGAATACGACAAATTTTATAACATTAAACACCCCCGATATGGAAGTGAAGAGATTCCAGCAAAATTTCACTTTGGGATTTAAAGATACTTGGTTTTGGTCTGAATCTGTTCTAATCCAGCTCCCCTTGCTATTTACAATGTTATTAAATGATAGAGCATTTTAAAACACTGTAATTCCCCTTGCACTGGTATTTTATGGGCTGAAGTCCCATGGTCTCTTATGCAGCTGTCAAAACCTCCAACTTTCCCAGGACAACTGTTACAGTTTATTTAAGTGCTGTCACTGCCAAAATCCTGGGCATTCTGAAAATCTGAGGGTAGCACAAAATAAACTAAAGCTGAGCATCAGGAAAAAAAAAAAAGAAAAAAAAAAAAAAAAAGAAAAAAAAAGGAATATTTTGCTCACTGACTGAGTCAATCTGAAAATGTGTTAGATAAAGAAGACCTTCTTTGAAAAGAAACCACCATCAGAATTTCATTTTTTACTGCAAAACTCAGACCTGACATGCTGCAAAAAAAACAGGCACTTCACCCCAGAACTGGGGGCTGCGTTTGCACCGCTGCAAAAAATACAGCTTTTACCATAGGACAGGCATGTTCTTTCACAGTTTGGTAAATATGACAGTCACCCAGACATGTGCCAGGGATGCCAAACCATTATTCTGCCGCTTAGCCCTCACTGTCAAATACCTCTACGTGGCTGTTTGCGAGGACAGGAGAGTTATCAGCTTCTGGACCTGAAGGACCCAACCAGGACAAGCACAGAGAAGGAGGATCCAATAAAGATAAGAGCAGGACAGAGATCACAACAAACTACTGCAGGTGCCTCTTGCCTTTTCTCCTTATGTGTTTGCAGGTGCCACGGCTGAGAAGAGGCTGGTCCATCCTGGAGGCAGCAGGGGCACTGCAGAGTTTAGGGCTGGAAGGCAGTGAAGGAATCAGCCAGGCGCTGGCGCATCATTAGGCTTTTCCTCCGCACTTCTTTGTAAGAGGCTGGCTGGCCTGCTGGGCAGCGTGGCCTTTCTGATACAAAACATAGCACCCAAAGAAAACACACTGATCAGTCTTAAGGTAAAGGCAGGGTTACAGATTTAGTTTTCAAAGTTTCCTTTCAATTTATTTAAAGAAAAAAAAAATTAAATTGGCACTACCGAATTTAATGACAAGGCTACCCTGCTGAGTTTGGAGCCCAGAAAGCTATTGTCTCCCTGGTCTATGTATCCTAGATTGTGCTAATGTTTCCTATAATGCAGCTAATAACCAACCATCAGCAATAAATGCCTTGTCATCTCATTGTCGCACACAGCAATAGCTGGAGCAGTGATACTGACAAATGAACCTGCATAATCACTTTAGATTTCTTTGTTACATTTCACAGTGTGAAGACTGCTTCTGCTCAGCACGTCACAAAAAAACAAACAAGAGCTATAGCTGTCTCTTCCATCAATCTTGGCTTATTTTTGTCAGCCCTGTGCCTGTACAGCCACAACCCCACCGCCACTTGGCAGCGGATGGAGAAGCTGATGGTTTGGTGAAGAGGAGATGGATGGTGGTCAGAGGGCAACGGATGGATCTCCAGGCTTTCTCTTCCCTTCTGTAAACAGTTTTTGCCTTGCGAGTGTTACTGGGCAGGGGTAAAGTGAACTTTTTTTGTACTTTCTAAGGCTGCTTCACGTGGAAAAAGAGAAAAGTGGGGAGGGGGGGTCCTCATTAAAATCCGGTTCAGTCTGACATTTTCCCTTTTACCTTTTCAATCTTTTTATAGTTTCAAATCATTAACTATCAGCATGAAGCTCAAAGGTAGCGCTAGCCATCTATGAAACAGTGACACATTTGACAATAATGCTTTTGAAGAGCTTGTCACATCCTCTTCCCAAATCAGTCTCATTAATGCTCAGACTGTCTCTCTTTTCTCCCTGCTTCTTTTCTCCTGATTTCTCTCTAATTAGCTTGTTTTTTTATGCTTCCTCGTTCCACGGTTTGAGCTTAAAAAAAAAAAAAAAAAAAAAAAAAAAAAGTGAAGGAAGAAAAAAAAAGGAAATCAAAAAAAAAGAAAGGAGGGATGTCATTTCCATGAACCCCAAGGCCAAGTTAATCAGCAGAATTAATGACTCTATTACCCATTAGACTTGGGGCTATAGCGCTTATATGGCAGCACCCAGTGCTCTCCAATCCCATGCTTCCACGCTTTGCTCTGACAAACGTAAACTTTTGCTCCCTCCTGCAAGCCAGCTCCTCAGTGGCTATGACAACCCATGAGGGCAGCCTAAATATGCCCTCCGTGACAAGGAAAGTGGCAAAAGTCACCTTTTGAAACAAAGAAGGTGGGAAAAACAAGGTAGTATTGACTTTTGTTCTTAGTCTTGCCCATCTTCTGGCAGCACCCCAGCCATGGCAGTCCTGCTGCTGCTGTTCCTCATTCAGGTGTTTGTGGGTATGGCCTGTAGAGGTGGTGGGCACCTCTTGGTGCTTCACATCCAGCATGAGGCCCTGCAAAACAAGATAACCAAGGGATTTCCTTCTCCCAAGGTGCTTTACTTTCCTGTCTTTGGAACCTACCTGCCTGTGCAATTTGCAGAACATCACTTGTCCTTTTGCAGAACAGAAATGAGAGCAGGAAGGCAGGCTCTAATGCCAGGAGGCACCAAAAGCAGTTGAGCTTGCGAGGGGGCTCATCCTGATGTCCCTGCCCCTGGAGGACACAGAGCTGCCCAGAAGGATGGCAGGGAAGAGCTAGCACAGGCTGGGAGCACCCAGGGACAGGCAGAGATTCTCCCTCTTTGTGCCAGCGCAGCCCTGAGGAGTGGGGAGCTGGGCAGGCAGCAAGAGGTGTTAGCTCATCTGCACCTCTCCTTGCTCTGAAGACACCCTAGCCTTTCTTGGCTGCAGATATAACCAAGTACATGCAAATTGACACCTCAGAAAAAGCACCAGTTAGGTGAAAGTTGTGTCCTTTGGGCAAAAGGGTCAGGTAGAGCCCATCTGAACACACTGGAGTGGCATGGAAGAAAGTCTTTTCCTTCCAGGTTTTTGGACCATCACTGGAGGAGGACAAATCCCAGCATAACCCCTAGGCATTACTTGCGCACCTGCTCTAGTTTGCAGTCATGCAGCCTTAAAGTCAGTGGCATCACTGCCTTGACCTCTCTAGGAGCAACCTGACCACCAGCAAGTGCCTTGTTGGAGGAGGGCAGCAAGACATCACACGTGGGACTTGCGCCTCCCAGAACGCAGAGGATCTGCACAGAAAACACTTGTTTGTTTTTAAAAACATTTACATCCTTCTAGCCCAAACAAAAGGAAAGAGAAAATTGAGCTTTCCCTCCACATCATGTCCCTTACGTGGTAAAGCAGCCCCTGTGCCGAGAACAGTGCAGGATACAAAGCCCAAGCTATAGGAGATACAAGCTTCTTACACAGCTACAAGCAGGGACATTTTTAACTAGCAGAAATTGAAATAGAAGGTAAAAGAGCAGTGCTGCATTGCCAGTGTAGCCAAGGGTATCCAGGAAAGACTGAAACCATTCCTTGCATGCATTCCTATCAACTCCATACGCACCTCTCAGCTCTCACACACAGGCCTTACTACAGCATAGATGTGAACCAAGGTCAGCCAAGCCCGAGCTCTGCCTCTTTCCTGCTTTGCAGCACTTAAATAAAGGAGACAAAAACAGCAGGAAGCAACAAAATGTCTGGGCAAGGCTCCCTGCTCCTCCAGAGAGCAAAAAGGCTTGGGAGCACATTTCCAATCTCTGCCACATGCCATGGCTTAGCTCAGCCTGGTACTGGAGTTATAACTTCATTACCCTTGTTACAGTTGCAAAAATACACAGAATGCGTCTCAACATTACGAAGCCCCCACCTGAATGTCTCAACGAGCTCTCCCTCAACCTGTCACTGCGGAATAACAAGCAAGGGCACAAGCAAGCAAGTGCATATTCGAGGTCCCTTGACATCCCACTGCCTGTAGCTTTTCACTTTCTGGTAGTGGTATTTCACATGGCTCCTTTTTTCTTCTTTCAAATGCCACCCTGCCTGAGCCTTAAGTCATGGAGGTGCTTACTGAAGAGCCCAATGCTCCGAAGTAAATGGGAGACAGATCTAAAACAGATCTGCAGACCCATTAGAGGCACCGAGGTCCTGGTGTCATCCCCCAAGGCTCGGTCCCATCTCCTTTTTTGCCAGCATGAAGATTTCCGGCTACCATTGTAGGCTGCTGCACACAAGCCAAATGAAGAATATTTTTTTACATGACCTCGGTAATCCAGCAAAAATGTTGGCCTCAAATTTCCCTGAAAAACAGGTAGAAAAGTTACTTTAGCAGTCACTAGGGAAAAATAATAATCAATGAAAAAATTAGGATAAAGCCTACAAGTAAAAACTGAGCAGCAGCCTAGCCAGTGATTAGCATTAGTGCTTCTCCCACATGGAGACATTATTTTGCTACCATATTTTTCACACAATGTTGTTTCAAATTCACTGGACCAATGTGATGGAGCAATTGCTCCCCTCGCTCAAAACTAAACTGACCTGAGAGAACATCCTTGATTTTATTGCTTTGCTTTGAGTGCCTGTTCAGAATTCAGTGCTTCTTTAGATGTAGCTTTAATATGCACTTCTCCAAAGTGCTTTCAACAGTAGATATAGCAGACTGGGGATAAATTTGGCCCAGTGCGCTTAACCACATGAAATAGCCATAAGGCACAGGGGACATCCTCCAGTTCCAACTCATCTGCCCCCCAAAATCCATAATAATAATATTTTTATTTTAGCAGTCATACCTGAAGGCCTCTAGGTACTTTAAAAAAACGTATAGGGTAGTAAAAGCAATTTAGTCCCCGATGCTTGCATATTGTAATTCATGGTAGATTATTATTCCTTTGCACACATATTGCTTTAGTCATCTACGTTTTTATACCTTTCCTTTAACTGTACAACTGCATTCTTAACTATATTTACAGACTGCTGTATTTTCCCTCATTATTTATTCATCATCTCCTATTTTTATGTAAGTTATTGCTTTCAATATATTTTATAAATCAATAACAAAACTTAAACTCCAGCTTTTGTTTGTTCAGATAAAAGAAGAGACAATACAGAGCTATTCATTCTTTGTTGGGCCACTTTACACGTAGGAGGACAGCCAGGATTCGGCCTCAATCCCAGCAGGAGAGGAACCATTAACACTCACACTACCTCTTGTCTCCACTGCATATAACTGTGATCAGGCACAGGTACCAGCCAACTCTATGCTTGTTGTTGGGAGGATGCATTTTGCTAGCAGTTGTGTTTCAGGAAAAATCGATATTCCTTCAACCATCAAGTTAGCTGAAGCTGTGCCATATCCCAGAGAATCTTCTGTCTGGAAGTAGGGGGTGGCATTGGCCAGCCCTCCCCAGAACCACTGCCCCTCCAACAGCACTGGTTCACACACATCCACTCAGAGTGGGAATGCCATGGCAATAATTATCCACCTTACAACTGACAGCACTGGATGTTTAAAAACTTCTGAGCCCGATGTTTTTCCATGTCTTGTTCCCTTGAAGGGCTTTCCTGAAGAAGAACACTGAGTATGGTTAATCTGAATTAGCTGCTAAAATGGATTAGTTAAAACGTATTAAAGCTCTATGTACGTATTCTCCTTCAGAACTACATCAGCCTTTATAAGTCTTATCTCACCTCACTTTAATTCTGAACGAGAACATCTACACAGGGATTTAATGCAATTTAATAAATCCACTCTAAATTCAGACCGTTTAGCTAGTTTGGTTGTGTTTCCTTCTGTGTCACTGTGTAGACAAGCTCTTAACAAAACGTGTCTGAGAAACGGCTGGCAGAGAGTAGGAACCCATGCAGTGTTGTACCTCTTTTCCTGAGGAATGCTGCCTGTTTCTTATTTTCTCACAAGTATATGCCACTCATAAAGCCTGGCAAAACATCCATGCTCCCTTGTAATTTTGACATAGAAATAATCTTGAACAAAACTTGCTTCTGAAAAAAAACAGGATCCTTTCCATCATAACTGCTCAAAGGTGCCCTTTAGGAAGTCCATCTGGTTCTAGCAGGGCTGACACAAG